>NC_138920.1:1634378-2225871 GCF_965231255.1 Vanellus vanellus
TCCCAATTCCCCAAGGTTTTTCCTGGACCAGTTCCAGCAATGAGCCCCGTCTTAGTGGGAGATGAAAGGATAAGAGCAACTCTTGAGACGTCACTAATAAAAGTGAGCGTCACAACTCTACCACAGGTTACTATGGAGGAGGCAGAAAGAGTCCCAGCCTAAGAGCTGGGGACGATGGATGTGACAGTACCACTCCTAGCTTTCATTAATGTAACAAAAGTTTTCTTGGGTTGGAGGGTGTTTTCCTGGTTGTAAGCGGACAAGCTCCTGTTGGAACACTGACAGGACATTGACAGGTTTTGGATTTTAGGAGCCTCCCTTTTCCAACAGGGACAGGCTGGGAGTGGTTGTGTGGAGGGAATCATGCACGCAAAGTATTAGCTGCCAGATGGAAAGGAGCATGTACTCTAGGGGCTTTAGTACCAAATGTGACACTAGTTGACAAATTACATGAGCAGGGTGGATGGATTAAAATCTTCCTGAAACAGGAGATATTTAAAAGATCAACCAACGTCATTGCTGACCGTCCATCTAAATGTCATGGTTTTGTCAGGTGGTTTATCCCCTGGCTTGGAGTGAGCCAATTACACAACACCAGAGTAAACATATCTGCTGTAATAGAAAGCACGGAGACCAAAACAGTTGATGCCGTGTGGGCCTTACAAATTGAAGTATCTAGGTTTCTCCCCAATGGTATTACAAAATGGAATGGCTCTTGACTTACTGTTGGCTTCACAGGGAGGTGTCTGTGCAGTAACCAACACGAGCTGTTGGATGTATGTGACCAGAGTGGCAGGATATCCACAGATTTGGCAGAAATTTGGGAGCAGACTAAAATCTTGCACGAAGTAACTAAAGATAACACCTCGTGGGGATTCGAGGAATGATGGCATAAGCTTACCTCATGGCTACGTGACTGGACAGGGTTAAAAATTTTTTTTTGTAATATTAATTGTTGAACTTAGTATCTGTATTTTATCCTGTATTAAGATCCAATGTTGCAGTTTTTGTAGTTGGATGTATATGAGAATCAAGTTTAGGTATTGAGACATTGGGTTTGCAAGCCCAAAGTCACCAGAAAAGGGGGGCGTTGATACACGAGGCCTAAAGGCCTCGAGAAGTTCCACCCTTATCTCCTACAGTCGTTTGGTATAGAAGCTGTGTCCGAAGCAACATATGGCATGCACGCCAGGAGGAGTGATCCCTCCTGGAGTGCATCCAGCGCTGCAATAAAGAATGCCGCCTTCTAAAACCTTCCAACAAGTCTTAGAGGGTTTTCTTTGACCGAGTTTTATGGTATCAAGGCTGACACAGCTCGAGGCTCCACTGGCAGAGGGAATCCCCCTCCTGAGCCCAGCACCCAGCCCTGCAGTCCCGAGGGGCAGATCCGGCTTTCCCTTCTCCTGAGATCCCGGCACCACTGTGCCCTTTGCTGGGCCCGGGAAAGGGGGCAGAGGGCAGCCCAGCACACTGGGGTGGGCAGAGGGCACCTGCCAGACCCCATCCACTCCCCACCACCCCATCCTGATGGCAGCGCAGATGCACCCAACAGGTCCAAGCTGCACAAGGGCTGCGACGTAGGGACAGCTCCATGGGGCGAGGACCATCTCCTTCGCTCTTTCCTTGTCCCACAAGCAGCCAGAGAGACAATCTGCACAGTGCAGATGTCCTCCAGGTCGGATACAGCCGTGGTGGGTGGAATTCATCCCCAGCGGGACCCCGAGCCTCTACCCCACTGCCAAGGGTGATGCCTTACCCTCCCAGCCCACGGTGAGGGGTTCAGCAGCTTGGAAAGGCTGACCCACGGGGCACTCAGCTCCCTGCCTTGCCCTGCCATGTTTCAACCTCCCAAAGGCACACGGCGTTTCCCTTCATTGCTCTCTCCATTTCCTTCTAACTCCACTCCCCACAATTCACTGCTGGTGACACGAAGCTGCCCCCACTTATCCCCATAAACACTTATTTCTACCCTTCTGCTTGCTCCCCCCTTTTCCCCACCAGCCGCTTCCGCCCGTTTCCTTTTTAAGCAGAGCTTTCCCCAAACCCACCCAAAACCAGCCCTCGGGATCCAACTCTTGCTGTTATTTCAGTCCTGCTCAAGGTCACCTCCTCCCACCACCATCATCTGGGGGCACCGGCTACAGACTCACAGGGTAGGCCAATTCCCACTGGGAGGAGGAAGGGGCTCAGCAGGGAGGGAGAAGGATGGGTTTAGGCGGCAGGACGCAACTCCAGGCTGGGTGCAGGCTGCTCCCTGCAGCGCTGGACCCGGGGACAGCCCGGCCACCTGCACATCCTGGGCTGAAGCCCAGGGGTCCAGGGGAGCCTTTGCTGGGGGGCAGCGGGTTAGGCTGGCTGGAGCCATGCAGCAGACAGACAGACAGACAGACTGACAGATGGATGGATGGATGGAGGGAGGGGACTCACCGGGTCCGTCTGAAATCAGAGCAAGGTGGGGAGCACGTGTGCGTCTGCACACACCGATGGGATCCAGGAGAGCAGGAGAAGGGGTCAGACAGCAGCACCCGGCACAGGGGCAGTGCCCAAAAGCCATGCTGGCCGTGCAACACAGAGACACCCCCAACCCGCCATCCTCTGGGAAACAGCCCCACTGCATGGGACATGCAGGGGGTCCTGGCGCGGGGCCGTACTCACCCACAGACTCGGTGCAAGCCCTGCAGCTCCATGCCATCCGCCTCCTCATACGTGGCCATGTTTGCCCCCAGCTTGAGGACGCAGTCCCAGAAGCCTTGGTACATGTTGGCACAGGCAGTGCCCGAAGTCAGCAGCCCGGACAGGTGCCCTGCCAGCCACCCAGGGGGTCAGCGAGAGCACCCACACCTTGGGGACAGAGCCCACCTCGCTCCCGGGGGGACCTGGCCACCCCTGGGCCACCGCAGTGCCGGTGCCACCCGGGCACGATGAGCTCCCCCTTCCCCGCAGGACGCACACCAACCTACCGCCATGCCATGCTCGTGCCCAGCCCTTCCTGTGTTTGCAGAGAGCCCGAAAGCACGGCTCTGCCGGGACCGGGAGCCCATGCGGGGGCAGTCGGGGCGCCCCACACCCACCACCGGCAGCCCCGGCCCAGGGCAGAGGGCAGCGACAGACGGGCAGAGGGCAGCGACAGGCGGGGAGAGGGGGGGCACGGCCACCTCAGCACCGGCAGCCAGGACCCACCGGGGAGAGAAGCACAGCCTCGACCCCGGCGGGAGGGATGGAGGGGACCCCGCCGGCCCCCCGCGTGCACACCCCCGGGGACAGCGGGGAAGCGACCCCACCCCCGCCCGGGCACCCCACACCCCCGCCCGGGCAGCCTCACCCCGGGCCAGCAGCAGCACGGCCGTGACCCCCGCCGCCGCCGCCTCAGCCTCAGCCCGGGCTCGGGCTCGGGCTCGGGCTCGGGCTCGGGCTCGGGCTCGGGCTCGGGCTCGGGCTCGGGCTCGGCAGGTTCGGGCGCCGCCGCTACCCGCACCCCCATGGCCCGCAGCGCTCCCCGTCCGCCGCTAAGCAGCGGCTAATTAAGGAGGGGGCGGGGCCGCGGCTAACGAGCGCCCCGGGGACACCGCTCTCCAGCAGCCCGGGGACACCGCTGCCGCCCAGTGCCCTCACCTCCGTAAGCGGGACCCCCTCTCTGCACAGGGACCCCCTGCCCGCGGGGCGGCCGTGCCAGCACTCCCAGCCCCCTCCAGCCCCGGGAACCCAGAGCAGCTGGGAACCACCACTCTGCAAAGGCCACGGGTGCCCCGAGCCAATGCCGCGGGAGCTTGGGGCTGAGAGACAGGAAGAAAACGCTTTATTTACAAAAGACAACTCCAACATAAATTTCCAACTGTTTAAAACAACAACAACAACAACAACAACAAAACAACCAAAACCAAAGAACTCGAACAACAACTCTTTACAAAAAAATAACTCGAACACAAACTATTTACAGATCTTCCTCTTCTTACATCCCCTCCTCTGCTGCTGGTCCCCGGATCTCTGCTGGCCCTGCAAGGAAAGCAAGCAGCATGGTCGTTTGGCTAACGAGCAGCCCCTCTCCTGGCGGAGCTGGGGGGTCCTGAGGCAGCTCCTCGGCAGCAGCTGCTTTGGGATGGGGGTGGCCCCGATGGGCACTCGCTGTGCCACAACCCCAGGACACGCTGGGGAGAGCGGGACTGTGCCGCCAGCACTGAGCCCCGGCTGGGCTTCGGAGGAGACTGGGCTTGCCCGGCCCTAAGGACACGCTCCCTTCCCAAAGCAGATGGGTGCTCAGGGCAGTGCTGTGATGGCGGTTCTGCTGCCAGGACGAGGGCATCGGGTGCCCTGTACCCGCAAGCAGGGACCACCCACCCCAGCCCCAGCCCGGTGGCAGGCGACCCTCCCTCCCTGCGGGCGGTGGATAAGGAGCACATGCCTGTCCTGCTGCTGGTTAGTCTGTCTCCATTGGCGTCGCCTCCTCTGTATTCTCATCTACCTCCATCTGTTCTTCCATCTCCACGTCCACCTCCATCTCGTTGTCCATTGCAACCTCCACCTCCATGTCCTTGTCCACCTCCACCACCATATCCACCTCCATCTTCTCTTCCATCCCCAAAGCTCCACTCTTGAATGTTAATTCAGCTCAGACAGCTCCAGCCTGGAAAGGGGCAGAGGAGGCACCAGCTCAGGCTGTGGGCAGGACCCAGCTGCTCCTGGCGAGCAACCCTGCGGCACCAGCCTGGGGCACCCGGGGTGCCCTGGTGACGGGTCCCTCCACCCAGAAGCACCAGCCCAGAAGGGCTTCTCCCAGCCCGTGGCCTTGCAGGGCTGTGTGGAGAGGCCAAGCCAAGCTCCGGCCCCCTGAGCTCTCCAGAGCAGGGTCTCCATCCCACCCCATCCCTGCCTGCTCCAGCCTGCCCGGGCAGTGAGGGGGTGCCCACCTCCCTGCAGCAGGGCCATACCAGCAGCAGAACAAGCCTGCTATTCCTGGGGGCCACCACGGTGCCACCCCGATGGCAGCAGAGAGAGGGGAGCAAGCGGCCGGGAGCAGGTGGGAAGGGCTGGGTCGGGGGTGCAAGGCGTCAGGAGCAGGGGAGAAGGGCTGTGGGGAGATGTGCTGCGCTGCTCTCGTTGGGCACTGGCAGTTGTGGATGGAACACAGGCCATGGCAACGGGTGCTCAGGGTGTTGCCTGTGCCAGGGGGGGTGGGGATGACCCCTGGAGGGGCTGCAGCTTCAAGGGGAACATGGGGGGTTTTTTATATACCCCTTGAGGCAAATGAAACACATTTATATGCACGAATAGAAAAGAAAATCATAGAATCATGGGATGGCTGGGGTTGGAAGGGAACTTGAAGATCATCAAGTTCCCACCCCCCTGCCGTAGGAAGGGACACCTCCCACCGGACCAGGGGGCTCCAAGCCCTGTCCAACCTGGCCTTGAACACCTCCAGGGATGGGGCCTCAATAACTTCTCTGGGCAAATTGGGCTAGTGCCTCCCCACCCTCAAAGGGAAAAAATTCTTCATAATTTTTAGTCTAAATCTCCCCTTTTCCAGTTTAAATCCATTCCCTCTCATCCCATCACCACATGCTCTTCTAAAAAGTGCTTCCACAGCTCTCTCATAGGCCCCCTTTAGGGAATGGAAGGGGCTCTAAGGTTCCCCGGAGCCTTCTCTTCTCCAGGCTGAACAACCCCAACTCTCTCAGCCTGTCCTCACAGCAGAGAGGCTCCAGACCTTGGGTCATCCTCGTGGCCTTCCTCTGGACCCGCTCCAACAGCTCCATGTCTTTCTTATGTTGGGGGCTCCAGAGCTGGACGCAGTACTCCAGGTGGGGTCTCACGAGACAGGAGGAGAGGAGCACAATCACTTCCCCGACCTGCTGGCCACACTTCTTCTGATGCAGCCCAGGATATGGTTTGCCTTCAGGGCTGCGATCGCACATTGCCGGCTCATGTTGAGCTTCTCCTCAACCAGCACACACAGATCCTTCTCCTCAGGGCTGCTCTCCAGCCATCCCCCACGGAGCCTGTATTAGTGCTTGGATTTGCCCGACTCAGATGTAGGACCTTGCTCTTGGCCTTGTTAAACTACATGAGGTTGGCATGGGCCCACCCCTCCAGCCTGTCCAGGACCCTCTGGATGGCATCCCTCCACTCCAGCGTGTCTGTCTTGCCAAACAGCTTGGTATCATCATCAAACTTGCTGAGGGTGCACTCCATCCCACTGCCCATGTCTCCGACAAAGATGTTGAACAGCACGGGTCCCAGTACTGACTCCTGAGGAACGCCACCCATCACTGGTCTCCACACGGACATCGAGCCCTTGACCACAACTCTCCGAGTGCGACGGCCCAGCCAGTTCTTTATCCACTGAGTGGTCATGGAGGAACACTGTGTTGAGCAGAGTGGCACCATCAGCAGCGGTTCTCCAAGGAGTTTGCATCGATGCATCACCAGCACATCCCTTCCATCCACTTGCCCCAGCACCCATCCCACAGCAGTTGCATGGGGCACCTCAGCCCGGCTGGGGCTCCATCCCCCAGCCCAGCTCTGCTGCCCAAAGGTGGCTCCTGAGCGCTCCCATCCCCAGACAGCTGCAGGGCAATGCTGGGGCTGTTCCTGCTCTCATCCCCAAGGCAAACCCCACTCCCTTGCAGGGTGTCCCTGCTGGTTTGGGCACTCCTGCTGCCAGCCAGCTCCACCCCTTCTGCAGCTGCCACGTCCTGCCCTCCATGTCACGTCCTTCCTCAGCCACGAATTCCCACTCCTAAGCAGCTACAATCTGTATTTACCCTTCAGGGATCAGCATGTGCTTTGGTTTGAGAAAGCCATAACAATTTATTGTCATTTAGACAATCATTCCATCACCCGATGACCCCTCCCCACTCGGGAAAGAGAAAAAAACAAGGGAACCCGGGAGCTGAAGTAGAAGCAGATTTAATAGAGTGAGATTAGAAAATTAACACTAATAACACTAAAGAACCAACACTGATCCCAATACCAATACAGTATATGCAAAGATTATCCTCAGCCCATTCTATCCGTAGGAAGCTGCTAACCCTCAGCAGTGGACAGCAAATGTGGGACACGGCGAGCGCTGCAGCTTCAGGAGGAAGGGAAGGGCTCAGGGCTCTGGCACCGGGCACAAAGTTCTCAGGGTGGCAGCCGTCAAGGGAGAGAGAGAACTTTGCAGCAAACTTTCTAGTTGACAGTGAATGTGACGTTGATGGTATGAAATAATCCTGTTGGCAGCTTGGGTCAAGTGCTCACATCTCGCTCCTCCTCATCCCTGCACCTGCAGAGCTCGAACCACTGAGAATTTGAAACCCTGGGTAATATGTTCCAATGCCTGGTGACCCTTTCAGTAAAGAAATTCTTCCTAATATCCCTTCTAAACCTGCCCTGGCACAACTGGAAGCCATTTCCTCTTGTTCTATCCCCTGTTAACCCCCACCTCTCTGCAACCTCCTTTCACATAGTTGTAGTGAGCAAGAAGGTCTCCCCTCAGACTCCTTTTCTCCAGGCTAAACACCCCCAGTTCCCTCAGCCGCTCCTGAAAAGACGTGTGCTCCAGACCCCTCAACAGCTTCATTGCCCTTCTGTGGACACGCTCCAGCGCCTCAATCTCCTTCCCGTGGTGAGGGCCCAAACCAGAACATAGTATTCAAGAAGCGGCCTCACCAGTGCCCAGTACAGGGGTAAAATCACCTCCCTGGTCCTACTGGCTACACTAGTCCTGATGCAGGCCAGGATGCCGGTGGCCTTCTTGGCCACCTGGGCACTTGCTGGCTCCTGTTCAGCCGGCCATCAGTCACCACCCCCACGTCCCTCTCTGCTGAGCACCTTTCCAGCCACTCCTCCCCAAGCCTGTAGCACTGGTGGGGGTTGTTGTGGCCAAAGTGTAAGACCCGGCATGTGGCCTTAGTGAAACTCCTACACTTTGCCTTGGCCCATCCATCTCCTCTGCAGAGCCTCCCTACCCTCAGGCAGATCAACACTCCCACCCAGCTTGGTCTCCTCTGCAAACTGACTGAGGGTGCACTCCATCCCCTCATCCCGATCACTGAGGAAGATGTTAAACAGGACTGGCCCCAGTACCGAGCCCTGGGGGACACCACTCGTGACTGGACGCCAACTGCAATGAACTCCATTCACCACCACTCTCTGGGCCCAGCCTTCCAGCCAGGGTTTTACCCAGTAAAGCATATGCCCATCCGAGCCGTGAGCAGCTCGTTTCTCCAGGGGAATGCTGGGGGAAAAAATGCCAAAGGCTTTACTAAAGTCCAGACAGACAACACCCACAGCTTTTCCCTCATCCACTGAGCGGGTGACCATGTTGTAGAAGGAGATCAGGTTAGTCACGCAGAACCTGCCTCTCACAAACCCATGTAGACTGGGCCACTGCAGTTGATACTGTTACTGGATGGCCTCAGGCATTTCCCTCCTGCACCAATAAAGCAAAGGAACTAGTTAAAATATTGCTGAAAGAAATTATTCCGAGATTTGATGTTTCTTTAGGAATGTCATCAGATAGGGGGTCCCATTTTATTGTAGAGAGGTATGTAAAACACGTGAGCAAAGGCCTAGCTCTAACGGGGGACCTCCGTACCCCTTACAGGCCGCAATCAAGCAGGAAAGGAGAACGAATGAATTATACACTTAAATTGCAACTTGGGAACATATGCCAGGAAACCTCGATGACTTGGGTACAAGCGTTACCCTTAGCATTACAAAGAGTCAGAATACAACCTCGGGGAGAGAACAACAGAAGTCCATAGGAGTTAATGTATGGACGGCCTTACCAAGCCCCGCATATACCAGGCACCACTCACATCAGGGGAAGAATAAGTGGGAATAACTGTCTGATGTCTTTAGGAAAAACTTTACAGGAACTGCAAAAATACGTGGCAACAGACAGACCCTTGGAGCTCGATACAGATGCACAGCCGTTCGCCTGGAGATTGGGTCTACGTTAAGTCCTGGGTTTTGGGACCGCTGACTGAAAAATGGAAAGGACCATTCCAAGTTCTCTGAACCACCGATACAGCCATTAAGGTTTGGGGAAGAGGACCGTGGATCCTTTATCGCAGAATCAAGAAGGCCCCAGTCCCATGGACAATAGAGCAGCAATCGCCTTTTAAATTCCAGAGAAAGAAGAATTAGGGTCACTTCCTGGGGTTTGTTGATGCTAACAACGGTAGCCATGAGTCATGTTTGGCAGACTGTACAGTGGGATGAAAACTTGCATCTACCGCTAACACAACATACTACCCAGATACTACATAAGAGCGATTGTTGGGTCTGTACTCTCTTACCAAACCACTCTCTCTCAGGGGGATCAGGGGTGTGTGTTATTGGAGTCCCAATTTCCCAGGCGTTTCCTAGACCAGTCCCAGCAATGAGCCCCATCTCAGTGGGAGATGGAAGGATGAGAAGGACTCTTGAGAAGTGTCTATTAGAAGTGCGGGTCCCAACTCTACCACAGGGTTCAATGGAGGAGGCAGAAAGAGTCCCAGCCCAAGAGCTGGATGGATGTGACAATACCCCTCCACGTTTTCGTTACCGTAAGAGAAGTTTTCTCAGGTTTGAGGGGGTTTTCCTGGTTGTAAGCGGACAAGCTCCTGTTGGAACACTGACAGGACGTTGACAGGTTTTAGATTTTAGGGGACTCCCTGTTCCAACAGGGACAGGCTGGTAGTGGTTGTGTGGAGGGAATCACGCACGCAAAGTAGTACCTGCAGGATGGAAAGGAGCATGTACTCTAGGGGCTTTAGTACCAAATGTGACACTAGTTGACAAATTACATGAGCAGGGTGGATGGATTAGAACCTTCCTCAAGCAAGAGAGAGCTAAAAGATCAACCAATGCCATTGCTGACCATCCATCTAAATGTCATGGTTTTGTCAGGTGGTTTATCCCCTGGCTTGGAGTGAGCCAATTACACAAGACAAATTTGGGAGCAGACTAAAATCTTGCACGAAGTAACTAAAGATAACACCTCGTGGGGATTCGAGGAATGATGGCATAAGCTTACCTCATGGCTATGTGTCTGGACAGGGTTAAAAAACTCTATTTGTAATAATAATTGTTGTAATTGGTGTCTGTATTTTAGCTTGTATTATGATCCAACGTTGCAGTCAGAGTAGTCGGATGTATAGGAGAATCAAGTTTGGGTATTAAGACATTGCGTTTGAAAGCCCAAAGTGGCCAGAAAAGGGGGGGGGAGTTGATACACGAGGCCTAAAGGCCTTGAGAAGTTCCACCCTTACCTTCTACAGTCGTTTGGTATAGAAGCTGTGTCTGAAGCAACATATGGCACGCACGCTAAGAGGAGTGATCCCCCGTGCATCCAGTGCTGCAGTAAAGAATGCCGCCTTCTAAAACCTTCCAACAAGTCTTAGAGGGTTTTCTTTGACCGAGTTTGACAGAATCAGACCGTTAAGAGAACTGTCAAGGTAGTCTGAGGTAAGCCTTAGAAAACCCCACAACAAAACAGCAGCACAAAAATCTCAACTGAAAGGTGACGCTCCTGCCGGGCTTCTGATGAGAGGTCTCATTCCCAGTCCCCAACGCTACGCGCACCATCTTCACTCAGGGCCCCGCACACTCACCCCTCCCACGTATTTACCAACCACTCTCTTTCTCCTTCCAAAACAGTGCAAAAGGGCTTTTATGAACAGCAACATAAAACCCCACCAGGACTCAGAGACAAACCAAAACAGGACAACTGCCCCTCCCATTGACCACAGCCACACAGAACACGTTCCCGGGAAGGGCACATGAGAGGGACCCCGCGACGCTGCAGCTGCTCTGCAGCAGGAAAAGAAGGTTCAGCCCAGCTCCCGAGTCCCTGCTGCTGCCGCAGCAGCTTTGGGCTCCCCCACCGCGGCTGCGCAGAACTCAGCCAGCACTCGGCAAAGGTCTCTCGGCTTCGGGCTGGTCTTGGCACAGTCATCGTGCGCCGGCATCGTCTGCAGACGGGATAGCTGAAAGAGGCAAAAGGCTGAGCTCAGACAAGCCCACGTGCTTGGGGCCAACCGGAGCTCCACGGTAGCGGCTGTTGAGGAAGATGCACCCTCTGACTCCCGCCCCGACAAACACTTGGTCCTCCTGGAATGGAAGTCACAGGTTCCCAGAGTCACCCTCACCTGAGCTCACATTACCAACAAGTACAGGTGCTTTCTGGCACACCATTCACACAGACAACACTCAGACCTTAGGTGGAGATGAACGAGAGAGGTTCCGACAGCATTTAGTAACCCAACTCCTTTTTCTAAAAGACAGATTTGCGCTGCTGCCCCCTCAGTCCCACAGGCTTCTTCCTCAGCAGGAGGGCTGCTGCTTACACAGGGCACTGAAGAGCTCTTCTGTCATCATCTAGTTTAGAAACTTGGCAGCGAGCGTGTGAAAAGGGTAAACAGGGAGGGTCATCGAAATGAGGAACACTCAAGGGGAACGTCCTTCGAATAGCCTCTCTTCTCCGGTCAGTTCCAGTTGTCTGAGTCTCCTCCACTCCCTCTCCCACCCTGCCTGACCTGTGGCCACATCAGAGACTACACCTCAGGGAATGATGCTGTTTGGCTGAGGCCCACAGACGTGTCTCACTGGGTATTCCCACTGCCTGCTGGACTCCCTTCCTGACAGCCAAACCAAACTCGGGCTCTGGCATCGGGCAAAGTTGTGCCCATCACTACAGCCACAGCGGCTTTCGAGGAGACCCTTCCTGCTCCTCACCTGATTCTGCAACTCAGCTACTCAACGACGGCAGCGCGCGTTCAAGTCCTCCTGTGAAGGAAAGGCAAGGATTTCTTTTTGGTCTCCACTTTGGTCAGGGCCACCGTCTATCTTCGACTTCTGTGAGGTCTACCCTGGGGGGCTGCTGCCACTGGCATTTCCCATCCTTCCTCCGTACGGCCAGAGCTGCCTCCACCAAGGAAGGGTCTGTTCTCACCTGGCTGGAAGCAGGCATCTCGTGCTGCTCAGCCTCAGCGAGAGAAACTCCACCTGCATCTGGCAGCGACCGACCTCTGCAATGTCTCTTCAGTCTCCTCCGCTCACGCTCCACCTGCACGTTGCATAGCAGAAAGGGTCACAGAAACCTGCCACCAAACGACGAGCAAAGGCACCTCTGGACATCAGGGCAAGGAGCTGTCTGCTCACAGACTTCATTGCACCCCACAACGCCGGGGGCAAAGAGCACTCCAAGTAGCCCATGGAAGAGAAAGAGCAAGAGGAACCCCTTCCTGACACAAGAGCGCCAAGTGTGTGTGTGTACGGGGACCCTGGGGCAAGAAGGGGGGTACCGCAGTGAAAGTGCTGTTGGTGGAAACGCGGTGTGTTCCAGAGGACCGGGAGCCTTTGCAGAGGCAACAAAAGCCTGTTTTACCTCCTCAAGAGTCCTCCTCAGGTCAGCATTGTAGATCTTCAACTCCGTCTTCTCCAGGTCCAGCTCTGCAACTGCTCGCTCCAGACATTCCACCCGCTCCGACAGGAGTCTCTTCTCCGAGGCCCATGGTAGCTGCTGCCCTTCTGCAATAGGCTGCTGGGAATTCAGAGGGGACATCATGTGAGCTGGTGCCACAGAAAGGTTAGAAGGGCCACAATCGACACATCTCGGGGAGTGACCGGACTCAGGAATGGACAGTGTTACGTCCCAAAACAACACACTCCCTTCCTAGGGGCCCTCCTCCTCATTACCCTGGAGAAATTGTGGACCTTGGAGTTGTTTATTCTGGACACGCTGCCTGCTAGTTTTGTTTAACGTCCCCCATTCTCTTCAGACAGAGACCGGAAACATTCATTTCCTATTCCACCACTTCACGGTTTTACAAAGGTCTGCAGTATTTCCAGCTCCCTCTCTCAGCCATTCTTGTCCATCTTCAAGACTTCCACATTTACAGGTTCCTCTTAGGGAAGCTATTTAACAACTTTGGTCATCCTTTTTGACCTCCACTATAAACTCTCCTTCCCATAGTTCCACTCTCTGTCCTTGGACAAACAACCATGCAGGATGTGGGTGAAACACCTATTTCTGCAGTCATAAAATACTCTGGGTTTGTTCTCCCTTCCCTTTACCCGTTACATCATCACTACAGAACTGCTCTTTGGAAAAAAGCACGTTATCAGCCAAGCCCTGTGCGCTGCTGAACCTACTCAAGAGGCACCTCCCCTCTCGGGGGTTTCTGGATGAGCTGCTCCTTGAAGCAATCTCTGACAGCCTCTATAAGTAGCCTTGATATCAGCACCATACCCATCCATACGGCTGCAACTGCATTGCTCCATCTAATGCTGTTGCATACCTGATCGAGATGGATGCAACTGAAATCTCCCATTGCTTTCATATTTCCTGCCCTTGTCACTTCTCTGCTTCCCATCAACAGAACACAATACCTGTCATCATCCGTATCAGGCTGGTAGTAATATTTCTCAAGTAATGCAGAAGTGTATAATGCCTAAATACGGTATTTCCTTAGCAGCATTATTTATACACCCATATACTAACAAAATGCTAAAAGTACAGGCAGGGTCCCAGGCAAGTTTGCAGGACGGGCTGTTGCAGCAGTTCTGCCAGCAGTACCTGGCTCAGATCAGCTTGGAGAAATCCACATAAATTTGCCTCCGGGCTTTTTGGACTGCGGCACAAGCATGTGCTGGATGCCCAACGAAGCCTTCAGCCTCACCAGGCAATGGTACGAATTCCATTCCTTTAATACCCTGGAAAAGCTGTACCTCAGACATCTCCATCTCTCAGAGCATCCTCTAAGCACCAGCACTGTCGCAGCCCTTCAGCCGTCCTTACAAAGTTCTACTCAGTTTAGTACATGAGTTTGCTCAGCTCTGCCCTTTCCTTTCCATGCTAATCCCTAACCACGACACGGTGGTTGAGCTTGCCGAGAGAGGAGAGAACCCATTCCCCACCCCCAACTGACAAGCTGGTCAACTACTTATGGCAATATACATTCCCGTATCTTGATGGGAAAGACCTTTAGAATCCTTCATAGACTTCGTAGTAGAGTGATGATCAGTCACAGTGCCTACCTGAAGATGGAACCGGTCCCTGTCCCTCTCAGAAACCAGACTCTCCAGGATGGCAATTTCTTCCCTCAGAGTCCCGTTGGCCATTTCGCTCTTGGAAAGGGCACCAGTCAGTGCTTGTGCCTTCTCCTTCCATTCCATTTCTCTGCTTTCCGTCTGCTTCAAAACAGCAATCACACGCTCCACTGCTTCCCGCTTTGCTTTCCGCTCATCTGCCAGTTGCTGGGTGAGCTCCTTCTGCCTTTGCAAGAGACCCTCTCTCTCCTGGAGAACTCTCCTCTTCTCCACTTCCTCTTCCTCCCATTTTCGGAGTTTCTGGAGTTGTTTCTTTAGCGTCTTGTCGTCACCTTTCCATTGCAAAGCCGATGTCAGTTGCTTCAGGAGTTCACTCTGCCTCCTCAGCTCTTGTTCCCTCCTTGCCAGAGTCTTCTCTAAAGACCTGACTCTGTCTCTCTGGGACCCGATCTCTTCATCCTTCTTGGTCAGAGTCTGCTCAAGGCGTTTTAGCTCCCAATCCCGTTTTTCTTTAACTGCTTGCAGTCTGTCTCGTTCGTGCTGCAAAACAGGGAGGAAAAGACTCAACAATTCCACCTACCTATCTTTGGGTTTCAGCCTAAATCTGAACTCCCTCTCCAGTGGCAGTCACCTGGTTTTCTAGGGCATCCCTCTGCTGATGGAGGATCTGCATCTCCTCTCTCATGGTCTTGAGATCTTCCTTGTGCCTCTTCTCCACTGCCTTCATCGCACTCTGAGCTTCCTGCAGCTCTGCTTGCAGCTTTTCTGTCATGTTCTGTGAAAACAAATGCAGAGCAGTTACTGGGACATGCCGTCGGGTTCAGCTTTTTCCTCTTTCCGTCTAAAAAGCACATTCCTTCAGCCACTTCTTTCTGCTTTGCTCTCCAGCTCTGCTGCCACAGGAACCCCTCCTTCCTCTTGCTCGGCTCTGGAGCTTACAAGGCTCTGGGCTTTCAGGGCCTGCAGTAGTCCTGGCCTCCTCGGACCCAGGACTTGGGGTTTCTCTCCTTCCTCCTGCCCCTCACTCGCGTACCTGCCTCTCCCAGCTTACGGCCACTTGCCAACCGCCTCTTCTTGCAACCTCCCCCACTCCTCACACTCACCTGCCCCTTCTCTTGCTGCTCTTTCACCTCCTGCCTGAGCTGCTCCACCTGCTGGTACGCTTCTCGCAGCTCTCCCTCCCTTTGCCGTAGCCTCTCTAACACAGCACTCTTCTCACGCTCCTTTTCCAGCAGGACCTGCACAAAACACACAGAAGACGGGTTGGAACTTCCCCTACAAAATCTGGGTGCCGAGACTCAAAGACGCGTGGGCTCACGCCTTCTCCAGGCACTCTGCTGCTGGTCCCCTCGCTCCTCGTCTGCCCCCTTGGAGACACCGCTTCCTAAGGGAGACTGGCAGGATAAACACGGTCCATCCACCCTCCGTCTGGGACTCAATCTTCCACAAACTCTTAGTCATCTAACAGGAAAACGTGCGGCTTTTCTCAAGTGTCTCGCCTTGCTGGTGAGGGGCTCCCTCCTCTTCTGCTGTTTCCTTCCTATGTGGCTTCCCATGAGACGTCCCATTCCCAGTCTCAGAGACAGCCCTGCTCGCCTTTCTCCTCACCAAATTCCACGGAGAAAACACCGAGGGCATGCTCCACGCAGCCCCATATCCAGCCATCTCCCACACCTCCAGCCTTGCAAAGAACCACACAAGTTCCCCTTTCACACTCTTTACCTCTTGCTTGGCATTTTCCGCACTGCTTCCTTCCTCTTCCTCTTGAGCTTGCATAGTAGCAACTTTCTCCTTCATCTCAAACTGCGTCTTCGCGTGCTCCTCTTCTGTCTCTGCCTTCTCTTCCCGCCATTGCTCCAGCATCTCCCGCAGCTCTGAATGGTGCCTTTCCCGCTCGCTCGCCTGATGAGTGGGGGAAAAGACTTCAAGATGAAGTCCCAGCCAAGCTCCTCAAAACTATGTGAAGCTTCATCCGTCCCACAACCCCCCTCCTCAACAGTGCACAGCAGTGGCTTTGGGCCCTCCCTAAAGCGGGTCCTATCAAGGAACTTCAGCGGAGGGTCAGCAGGTGGGAGAGAAGGAGATGGTACCTCCCCCTCTCTGATGGCTGCCTCTTTCCCAGCACCTCTCTCCTCAGGATTTCTCTCTGCTCTCAGAGTCTCTCTTTTCAAAGCTCACCTCCCTTTTCATCAATGAAAAGGTGCAGATGGACTGCCGGGTCAGAAAGAGACCGCACCCTGATGCCCGACCCACAAGACAGGCCACCATCTCAAGTACCAGGACAAGGGGTCTGTTCCATATGCTTCAATACCTCTCTCAGCCCTCCAAGGGCACAAAGAAAGGAACGCAGCTGCAGTGACTGTAGTTGGCAGCGATGTTTGGGGTCGACTTCAGGGCAGACGGGAGTCTGGAAAGACCCTACCCCTTCGCTGCCGTGTTTTGGGTGGGGACCACCCAACCTGCTGTTGAACATGCCTTACGCCCGCGCTGACTCTGTGGCTGCACCTACTGTCCCAGCACAGTCCTGGGGGTCCTCACGTGCCTTCAAGCACGACCCATTGGCTCTGCTGCCTGGCCCAGCACCGCGTGGCCGACGACAGATGACTGCTGCCATTTCACACCCTCAGGCTACTGTTCTCCTAACGCCAGCCCACACAGCTTGCTGGAAGAATTCAGAAGCACATTGTTTCCTACCAGGTCCTGCAGGAGCTTGTTCATCTCCACTTGGTGATCAGACTCCTGAAGTCTGAGCCTATCCTTATGCTGCTGTTCTGTCTGCCAGAGCTGTCGCGCCGCCTTTTCCCGTTCCCGCTTCAGGAGATCTCTCTCTGCTTCCAGCTCCCATTGGAGGCACTTCACCTCCCCTGCAAACAGGACAGACGGCAGATTCAGTGCCTGCACAAACAACGCTTTGGACTTTACTGACCTGAAGCCATCTGGATTTCAGGGTAGGAGGGATCTCTCTCCAGCTCCTTCACTCCTCAGAAGCACTGCGGACAGAGAGCTGTTGGATACCACCTTCCCCAGGCAGGGGCAGCTCCACAAACACCAGCCTCTCACCTTGGATCACCTCCCTGGCCTGCGTGACTGTGTGCAGCTGCATTTCCAGATGACTCCTGGCCATCTCCAGCTGCGATAAGCGCTGCTGAGCCTCAAACAGGCGGGATTCCAGGGTCTCCTTCACTGACCTGCAAATGGCCAAGAGGAAGACAAAGGAGGTTCTTGCTCCTGAGCAGCACGGCTGAGAAACCACAACTCCATTTTATGGGAACCAGAAGTATCAGAGAGGAGAAACACGTATCCATACAGGTGGACAAACATCTCCATGTTTTTTTCCTTTTCTTTTTTCAATTTTGCTTTCCCTTTTTTTTTTTTCTTTTTGAAAAGCAGAAGTTGTCAAATTTGATCTCAGAAACCTGATACAGCAGAAGCACAGAATCTCGTTTCTTCCCTCTATAACTTCTCCACACAGGATGCAATAAATCCTCGTGGAATGATTGCCACCGTGATCTCTGCAGACACTACACCCTGCCCTGCCCAGGGTCTCCTCCCTGCCTTTACCTGGCCTCTGCCAGCTGCTCGGAAAGGCCTTGTCTGTCCCGCTCCGTGGCTGCCAATCGCACCTCTAGGGCAGCCTTCTCACGCACCAGCAAGTCCTTCTCTTGGCACACCTCGGCCAGTGCCTGCCCTTGGCCAGAGGACTCCTGCCGCAACTGCTCCAGGCCACTGCTCGCCCACTCTAGCTGGCCGTGAGCCTGAAAGCGGGACAAAACACAGTGAGAGGCCTTTCTCGGCACCTCTGGGCAGAGCCACCCACTGCTGCGGCTGAAGCGCCTACAGGAGAAAGAGCTCCACAGCCTCCTGTGCTGTGGGCTGCAGAAGCGCAGGACAACTCCCAGAGCTGTAGAACAGCTCTGCAACACACCAACACCTTTCCAAGACAGAGCAAACAAAGCCTTCTCACCTCCAGCGCTGCCGAGTCTCTCCTTGGCAAAACCACTGCACAACCCAACAGACACAGCTTCACGGAGCCACGCAGCCAAACACCCGCCCACAAGCACCAGGTTTTTGGTCTCACCTCAGTGAGCTTCTCTTGGGCTTCTTCCTTCTCCTCTGCCACCATCCTCAGCTCTACCCGCAGCCCCTCTTGCTGCTCCTCGGCTTTCTTCAGCAGCTGCTCCAGCTGCGCTTTCTCTGCGCACACCTCTTCATTTCTTCTCTCACACAGCCTCAGCTGCTCCTGGGCAGAGATCTTGGCTCTCTCCAGCTCCTCCACTTCACCCGACAGAGCTTCATTCTCTCGCTCCAGCTGCAAGCACAGAAGCACACGGCAAATCAAATATGCTGAGACTCACTGTGAAGAAGGTTTGGCTTGGACAGAAAAAGGAACAACATTTCCATCGTCAGTCAGTCATACTGTCGGAGGGCACGAGCTCTGAAAAGAAGCAGCAGCTGGAGACAGACATCTGCCAAGACCTTTGCCTACCCTGCTCACCTGCAGCACAACTTTCTCCAGCCGCACTTTATCCAGTGCCAGAGCTTCATTGCTACTGCTCACGTTGGCTGTTGCCACACGCAGATCAGCGAGTTCAGCACTCAGCGCGTTCTGAGCCCCTCTCAGCTCTGCCACTGACTGCTCTGCCTGCACAGACAAAAGAACAACGTGACAACAGAGGCAAGAAATTCCCTGCCTTCCAGCGGACGCTCCACACCCCTGCGTGGCTCTGACATACCCCCAGTTCAGCCCTCCCAATGAGCACGGGGGGAACAACTACCCCAAAGAGCCCCTGTGGCCTCAGCACCGCTCCCCAAGAAGGACCACAACATGTTCCCCCTCTTCTGCTGCCACAAACAGCATCTGGGGGGGGTCTTGCTCTCACAAGGTGACCGTACCTTCTCCAGGGCCGTGCTAAGCTCACGTTTCTCTCGCTGCAGCAGATCCCTCTGAAGGTGCGATTCCTCCAGTGCCTCTCTCGCGACCACCAACTCACGCTGTAAGAAGGAGTGTTTTTCTTCAAGCGCCGCTAAGTCCTTCAGTCTGTGCAAAGAGAAAGGCAGACGAGTGTTGAATGTAAACACATTCTTCTTTCCAAAACCAAGAGCACATACTGTGTCCCAGAGATGGCAGTTGGACCGATTTCCAACGCCTTTCTATTGACACCTAAGGAACGCGGGAATTTTCCTGACTGAGGAATTGTCAGTACAGAGGTGCCACAGTGCTTATGACGGTGATGGGCAAATCTCTCCCAACTCCTTTAGCACAGCCCCGGGGAGCAAAAGGCCTGCACAAGAGACAGAGCTCTCTTTACGCTGCCCATCGAGGAATCCAAGACGCAGCCACAGAAGGGAATGTTCCTCTTCTGGGGAGGAATAACCCCATGCACCAGTACAGGTTGGGGCTGACCTCCCGGAGAGCAGCTCTGTGGAAAGGGACCTGCGAGTCCTGGTGGACAACAGGATGACCGTGAGCCAGCAATGTGCCCTGCTGGCCAAGAAGGCCAACGGCATCCCGGGGCGCATCAAGAGTGTGGCCAGCAGGTGGAGAGAGGACAACCTCCCCCTCTGCTCTGCCCTGAGGAGGACACATCTGGAGTACTGTGTCCAGTTCTGGGCTCCCTGTCTGAAGAAGGACAGGGAACCCCTGGAGAGGGTCCAGCAAAAAGCTGCTCCAGAAAAAGATGATGAGGGGACTGGAGCGTCTTTCTTATGAGGAAAGCCTGAGGGATTTGGGGCTTTTTAGTCTAGAAAAAAAGAACACTGAGGGGGGATCTTATCAATGCTTATAAATACTTAAAGGCAGGGTGCCAGGGGGATGGGAACACTCTTTGCCCAGTGGTGCCCAGTGACAGGACAAGAGGTAACGGGAACACACTTGAGCAGAGGAAGTTCCATCTAAACCTCAGGAGGGACTTCTTCCCTTTGAGGGTGGCAGAGTACTGCCACAGGCTGCCCAGAGTGGTGGGGGAGTCTCCCACTCTGCACACATTCCAAACCCGCCTGGACGCCGTCCTGTGCAATTGCTGTAGGTGACCCTGCTCTGGCAGGGGCTGGGACTGGGGGAGCTCCACAGGGCCCTTCCAACCCCCACCGTTCTCTGTCATTCTGTCATTCTGTAACAGCAAAGTTGAAAACACCTTTACCTCTCTTGAAGCTCCATCTTCTCCACATCCCTCTGCGCTTGTAAGCACATCACGCTGGAGTTGAGGCGGGAGCAGTTTGCAATTACGGAGCCAGAAAGCCTCATTTGCTCTGCCTTCAGCTCCGACAAATCTCTGCAGAAGAACAAAGAAAGGGCCAATGTTCACACCACCATCGTTAGCAGCTGACTCGCTTCTGAAGCACGGCGTCGCGCAAGAGTAAAAGCTGGCGGGAAAGATGGCATCTCTCTTGGGGACGAATCACTCCTCTGACACTCTGGCATCAGGACGCACCGTGGCGAGCGAGCAAGGAGTCTCCTGCAGAGCCTTAACTAACCCATCAGCCAGGCTCAAAACAGCAGGTGCAGAAGGGAAGCGACATTGTCCTGCAGGAGATCTCGCCTCAGCTTCTACTCACCGGTCCGTGGCAGTCTTCATCTCCAGGAACTGACGGCGGAAGGTCACCACTTGACGCCACAGGTCGAGGAGACAGTTACGGTCATCCCTGAAGTGGCTGTCATAACGCTGAAGATGCAAAGACAAAAAGAAATGCCGGTTCAGCCTTTGCTGTCACTGTACAAGTCTCTCAGACGGGACAGAGTACAACCACCACGGCATGGACTCCTTTCAGAACCGTTCCAACAGGGGCATGAGGGACTGAAGAGGCACCACAGAAGCATCCTCAGGAGAGCTGCCACCTGACTGCAAAGAAGGCAACATCCACCCTCCTCCTGCAGGAGGGGCTCTCAGCAAAGCAAGCTCATCCCCATTCATCATCTCTCTCTGGTCTCTGCGGCTCTGGGCCAAGATTTAACACCTATCAGGAAGACCCGCGCTCCCGTGGGACCACCCTACAGCGCCCAGCAACAGCAGCGTTTGCCGTTAGGACCGAGCAGCACGGCCACAGCACGTAGGCCACTTCCATCACCACAACTTGCTGACACGGTCTCGAGGCCACAAATAAAACGCATTCTCTCGCCAAGCTGCTATCGCCTCTGACATTCCCGCAGACCAGCCTCACCTCACGTTCCGCACACCATTCCCTCTCCTTCGCTTCCAGCTCCTCCCGGGACCTCATCCAATCTGCCCTCAGTTTGCCAACGTCTTCTTGGAGGGCTGCGTTCACCTCGCTCGCGTTCTCCAGCTGCTGCCACAGGAGAGCGTTCACTTCGGCCAGATTCTCACACCTTGCAAAGGGAGGAACAGCAGTGAGGTCACTCAACAACCACCGCCCACCAGCAGCATCCTCGGCATTTCCCAGCTCCCCCAGCTCTGACGGCGTTCCCAAACTGAGCGGCAGTAAAAGCGCTTTCAGGCATCAACCCAGAAGGCACTCTGATGGCAAACTCGGTGCCTTCTCCTTGCTTTAAGCCTTCCATTGCCGTCTACACTTTTGGTTGCCCCTTCCTCTTCACTCTGACGGTGCTCACAGTTAACGGCTTGCCTCCCCTTCCTGCTGCCTGACCACTGGACGCATCACTGCTCTAGAGCATTGGCCCGAGTCCCTCACCTACTGAACCACGGAATAATTCAGGCTGGAAAGGGACCCTTGAAAGTTACCCAGAGGAGCCCTCCGCTCAAAACAGAGCCATTCAGCACACAGCACTCTGACTGCACCACGGAACACGCTGTGGACCTTTCTCCTCTCAAAACGGTTTACCCAACCACGTCCCCTGGGGAGTAACACTGACAGGTTTTCCCTCACTTGCGTGAGCATCCGGGATACCGAGTATGAGGGAACACTTCTTCCTTGTACCTTTGCTGCTCCTCCTCCAACTGAAGCAGTGTTTTCTCCAGGATGTGGTCTGCTGTGGCTTCCCACCTGCCTGGGAGGGAGCCCTGAAGAAGAAAGGAAATGTTTAGTCAAACGCTTCTCTTCTCCTCGCTACCGCCAGCATCCATCGCTGTCCCCTCCCCTCGGTGGGGGTGTCTCAGGAGCTGGTGGCTTCTGCCAGGCATAACAAATGGGTCGTGACTATGGAGAGGAAGGGAGGGGAAGGGGGTTCCTCCATGCGAGCAGCTCTCCTCAGTGTCCCACTGCTGCACTCTCACAGCGGGGGATCCTCAGCTCACGACCGCGAGGGCTCACGTGGACCTCAAGCCCGGGAACGCTCTCCTACGCTCCCACCCTCCGTTCCCTACGTCTCCTTTAGCCGGGAAGCTTAGAGAAAGCACAGAACCGGCTCCGTATGTTGGACGCCACCATTCTTGCCTTCCCAAACCCATTCTTTCTCAGAGACAGCCACAGGATGGCACAGGCCCTACGGCCCTCTCCCGAGATCCAGCACAAACCGTTACCCAGCAGTACAGCACTCCTGCACAGGACTAAATCCCTTCTTCTCGGCATCTGCTGGACGGGCATCGCTGGGACTACCGGCTGCTCTAACAACGGCCGCCGGACAGAACCCTCCGCTCGCAGCAGCTCGCTGTCCTCTCCCACGGAGAGCTTCTCTCTCTGCCCGCGCCACCCAACGCCACGCGCACCATCCTCCCGCAGCGCCCCGCACACTCACCCCGCCGCCTTCCAGCCGCTGCTCCAGCTCTCGCCAGCGAGTGCGGTACCGCAGGAGCTGGAGGGAGGGAGGGAGAGCCGCCGTGAAGAGGAGCGGAGGCAGCCGGGCAGCGAGCGGGCTCCTCCCGCCCCGGCTCTACCCTCAGCCCAGCACATGCCCCGGCGCTGCCCATCTCCCGGGAAGCTTCGCCTCCCTCCAGGACGGCGGAGCCCCGCCGGGAGGCTCGGGGGTGCCCGCGGCAGGGCCGGGCGCCCACCACGCCGGGCCGGGCCGGGCCGGGCGGAGCGGGGCGGCTCCCGGGGCCTCCCTCCGCCGAGCTCCGGGCTCGGCGCCGTCCCCGGCCCGGGGAGGGCCCCGCCGGGGCCGCGCCTTCGCCCCCCGAGGGCTCCGCCGCCGAGTGCCCTCTGCGGGCCCCGCCACCGCGGCCCGGCCCCGGGCAGCTCCCCCCGGGCGGGCGCCCCCGCTCCTCACCTTCGCCTGCAGCTGCCGCACCAGCACCGCTTGCCGGTGCTGCGCCTCCTGCGAGCTCTGCAGCCGGCGCTGCAGGGAGGCCCGGCTCGGCGCCGCCATGCCCCCGCTCGCCAGCCGGGCTCCGCCGCCCGACGGGCCCCGCGGCGGGGGCTGCTCCGCTGCCGGCCCCGGCGGACCGCGGCCCGGCGCCTGCCGGGGCGGGCGGAGCGGCTCCCCCTGCCCGCCGGGCGCCACCGGGAGCCGGGCGGCGGGGCGGGAGAGGCGGGCTGGCTCGGGGCCGCGCTGTGGCGCCGGGCGCTGCCCTCCTGGCTGCGGGCTGAGGGTGCTGCCGCGGGGGAGAGGCCGCCGCGGCCGCCCTTTGCTCCGGCGAGCTCCGCTCGGAGACCGTTCCCGGCCCCGGCCGACGTTGGGGGCCCGCGAGGGGGGGCGCGGGGGCAAACGGGCCCCGCGAGCGGAGTGCCGGGGGGAGTCGGGGCCGGCGCGCGAGAGGGCCGGCGCCGCGGGGCCGTCGCCCGGGGAAGGCGGCGGAAGGGCCGCAGCTCTGCGGAAGGCTCCGCTGCGAAACCCCGACGGGCGCGGGGGGGACACCGCCTCTTTCACCCCCCGGGTTGCGGCCGGACCGGCCCCGGCTGCGAGCGGGGCACGGGGAGAAGCGGGGCGGGAGGAGGTGGCCCCGAATCGGGGGGAACCACATCGGGGCTCTTCACCCGCGGTGCAAACACCCGTGGAGCCGTTGGACTTTTTCTGCAGCTCTGCAATGAAGTGGAGTCGCACCACCAGGCAGAGCGGCACTTGTCCTCTCAAAAACACCCTCCCCAGAAGGGACTGCCTCTCCGTAAGCCATAATAAATGTAGAAGAGAGGGTTTTGTAGCCAGGGACCGCTTACCTGTAACCGATACATTGAATAAAACACATTTATCGGGTATGCATTAACACACACAAATCACACGCAGTACGAGGCAAGTTTCGGTTTAAGGGCAGATTCACCGGAGCCTTCCCTGGAAAGCGGCTCCTTCCCCCGGCCAGCTCAGCACCGGCAGCCAGGACCCACCGGGGAGAGACGCACAGCCCCGACCCCGGCGGGAGGGAGAGGGGGAAGGAGGAGACCCCGCCGGCCCCCCGTCTGCGCACCCCCGATACCGGCGGGAAGCGGCCCCTCCCCAGACCGGGCACCCCCCACCCCCGCCCGGGCACCCCACACCCCGACCCCCGCCCGGGCAGCCTCACCCCGGGCCAGCAGCAGCACGGCCGTACCGCCCCCGCCGCCGCCTCAGCCCGGGCTCGGGCTCGGGCTCGGGCTCCGCTGCTGCCGCCGCCCGCACCCCCATGGCCCGCAGCGCTCCCCGTCCGCCGCTAAGCAGCGGCTAATTAAGGAGGGGGCGGGGCCGCGGCTAACGAGCGCCCCGGGGACACCGCTCTCCAGCAGCCCGGGAACCCCGCTGCCGCCCAGTGCCCTCACCTCCGTAAGCGGGACCCCCTCTCTGCACAGGGACCCCCTGCCCGCGGGGCGGCCGTGCCAGCACTCCCAGCCCCCTCCAGCCCCGGGAACCCAGAGCAGCTGGGAACCACCACTCTGCAAAGGCCACGGGTGCCCCGAGCCAATGCCGCGGGAGCTTGGGGCTGAGAGACAGGAAGAAAACGCTTTATTTACAAAAGACAACTCCAACAGAACTCTTTACAACTGTATAAAAAAAAAAAAAAAAAAAAAAAACAAAACCAAAAAACAAATAAAAACAAAGAACTCGAACAACAACTCTTTACAAAAAAAACCAACTCGAACACCAACTATTTACAGATCTTCCTCTTCTTACATCCCCTCCTCTGCCGCCGGTCCCCAGATCTCTGCTGGCCCTGCAAGGAAAGCAAGCGGCACGGTCGTTTGGCTAACGAGCAGCCCCTCTCCTGGCAGAGCTGGGGGGTCCCGAGGCGGCTCCGCGGCAGCAGCTGCTTTGGGTCGGGGTTGGCGCCGATGGGCACTCGCTGTGCCACAACCCCGGGACACGCTGGGGAGAGCGGGACTTTGCTGCCTGCACTGAGCCCCGGCTGGGCTTTGGGGGAGACTGGGCTTGCCCGGCCCTAAGGAACCGCTCCCTTCCCAAAGGAGACGGGTGCTCAGGGCAGCACAGTGGGGGCGGTTCTGCTGCCAGGACGAGGGCACCGGGCAGTGTCCCTGCAAGCAGGGACCACCCACCCCAGCACCAGCCCCAGCCTTGTGGCAGGCCACCCTCCCTCCCTGCGGGCATTAGATGGGGAGCACATGCCTGTCCTGCTGCTGGCTGGTCTATCTCCATTGGCATCTCCTCTTCGGTCCTCATGTCCACCTCCATCTCCTCGTCCCAATCCATGTCAACCTCCATCTCTTCCTCTGATTCCACCACAACGTCCACATCCATCTCTTCTGCCATCTCAACCACAACATCCACCTCCATCTCCTCCACCGTCCCCAAACACACATTCTTGCCACTTGCCTTAGGTCTCACATCTCCAGCCTGGAAAGGGGAAAAGGAGGCACCAGCTCAGGCTGCGGGCAGGAACCGGCTGCTCCTGACAAGCATCCCTGCGGCACGAGCCCGGGGCACCCGGGGCTCCCCTGGGGATGGGTCCCTCCACCCAGGCATGCTCTGTTGCAGCAGGGCACCAACAACCCAGAAGGGCTTCTCGCAGCCCGTGGCCTTGCAGGGCTGTCTGGAGAGGCCAAGCCAAGCTCGAGGCCCCCCAGTCTCCCCAGAGCAGGGTCCCCATCCCACCCCATCCCCGCCTGCTCCAGCCTGCCTGGGCACTGGGGGGTTCCCACCTCCCTGCAGCAGGGCCATACCAGCAGCAGAACAAGCCTGCTATTCCTGGGGGCCTCCATGGTGCCACACTGCTGGCAGCAGAGAGGGGAAGGAGGTGTGGGGAGCAGGTGGGAAGGTCTGGGTCGGGGGTGCCAAGTGTCAGGAGCAGGGGAGAAGGGCTGCGGGGGGAGCAGGGGAGAAGGTCTGCGGGGGGAGCAGAAGGGCTGTGCTGTGCTTGTTGGGCACTGGCAGTTGTGGATGGAACACGGGCCATGGCAACGGGTGCTTAGGGTGCCGCCTGCACCGTGGCCGTTGGGGACGGCCCCTGAAGGGGCTGCAGCACCATGGGGAACATGGGGGAATTTTTATGTACCCCTTGGGGCAAACGAAAGAGACTTACGTGCACAGATAGAAATCATAGAATCATGGGATGGTTGGGGTTGGAAGGGACCTTGAAGATCATCGAGTTCCCACCCCCCTGCTGTAGGAAGGGACACCTCCCACCACACCAGGCTGCTCCAAGCCCCGTCCAACCTGGCCTTGAACACCTCCTGGGATGGGGCAGCCACAGCTTCTCTGGGCAACTCGCACCAGTGCCTCAGCACCCTCAAAGTGAAAAATGTCTTCCTAATATTTAGTCTAAAACTCCCCTCTTCCAGTTTAAAGCCATTTCCCCTCGTCCTATCGCTACATGCCCTAGTAAATAGTCCTCCCAGCTCTCCTGTAGCCCCTTTATGGACTGGAAGGCCACAATAAGGTCTCCCCGGAGCCTTCTCTTCACCAGGCTGAGCAACCCCAACTCTCTCAGCCAATCCTCACAGCAGAGGTGCACTAGCCCTCAGATCATCTTCGTGGCCCTCCACTGGACCCGCTCCAACAACTCCATGTCCTTCTTACGATGAGGGCTCCAGAGCTCGACGCAGTACTCCAGGTCGGGTCTCACAAGAGTGGAGGAGAGGGGCACAATCACTTCCCCGACCTGCTGGCCACACTTCTCATGCAGCCCAGGATACGGTTTGCCTTCAGGGCTGCGATCGCACATTGCCGGCTCATGTTGAGCTTCTCCTCAATCAGCACACACAGATCCTTCTCCTCAGGGATGCTCTCCAGCCATTCTACACCGAGCCTGTATTAGTGCTTGGGATTGCCCGACTCAGATGTAGCACCTTGCTCTTGGCCTTGCTGAACTTCATGAGGTTGGCGTGGGCCCACCCCTCCAGCCTATCCAGGACCCTCTGGATGGCATCCCTCACCTCCAGCGTCTCTACCTCGCCACACAGCTTGGTATCAGCAGCAAACTTGCTGAGGGTGCACTCCATCCCACTGTCCCTGTCTCCAACAAAGATGTTGAACAGCATGGGTCCCACTACCGACCCCTGAGGAATGCCACGCATCACTGGTCTCCACTTGGACAGCGAGCCGTTGACCACAACTCTCCGAGTGTGACCACCCAGCCAGTTCTTTATCCACTGAGTGGTCAGGAAGGAACACTGTGTTGGGCAGAATCCCCCCACCAGCAGCGGTTCTCTGAGGAGTCCACAGCGATACGCTACCAGCACATCCCTTCCCTCCACTTGCCCCAGCACCCCCCGGGTGCACACTGGGGGAGTGCCGGGGGGAGCCGGGGACAGCGGGCGAGAGGGCCCGGGCCGCGGGGCCGTCGCCCGGGGAAGGCGGCGGAAGGGCCGCAGCTCTGCGGAAGGCTCCGCTGCGAAACCCCGACGGGCGCGGGGGGAGACACCGCCCCTCTCCCCCCGGCGGCTTTCGGCGGGACCGGCCCCGGCTGCGAGCGGGGCGCGGGGAGAAGCGGGGCGGGAGGAGGTGGCCCCGAATCGGGGGGTGCCCCATCAGGGGCAACCACATCGGGGCTCTTCACGGGCGGTGCAAACACCAGAGAGGGGACCTGCTAGTCCCCCCTCCACTCCCCCCCACCTCATCCTGACGGCAGCGCAGATGCACCCAGCAGGTCCAAGCTGCAGAAGGCGCGGGACGTAGGGACAGCTCCACGGGGCGAGGGCCATCACCGTTAGTCCTGTGTCACTCAAACCAGGACGTCCCACCTCTTATTTCATACCATATATATGTCACACTCCAGTTAATGTTAGATTTGTGCTCTAAAATATAGAAATACACACACAAACAAACATAATGCTCTACAGCTACAAAGTATTTCCCTGAAAGGTCCGTTAAGTGTCTTTAATTCAAAACCAGGAGTCCTATCTATCGTAAGAGCCTTTTAGGCAGGAGCGAGTGATGTGGCATTCTCTCCGCTATCGGATCGGGACCGGAGCTCAATGCAGGACGACAGACGGGTGGAGACGGGCGCAGCAATGGAACGTGTCGTGCTCACGGCTGGCACGGTCCCTGTCGCTGGGCGGCATTCGACGAAGTTAGCTCCGGTTTCATTACCACTATGTTATTCTGAAAACCCCTCCCGGCCCCCAGACTGCACGCCCCCGGTGCCAGCGGGGAAGCGGCCCCTTCCCAGACAGGGCACACCCCACCCCCGCCCGGGCACCCCACACCCCGACCCCCGCCCGGGCAGCCTCACCCCGGGCCAGCAGCAGCACGGCCGTGCCCCCCGCCGCCGCCCCAGCCCGGGCTCGGGCTCAGGCTCGGGCTCCGCTGCTGCCGCCTCAGCCGCTGCCGCTGCCCGCACCCCCATGGCCCGCAGCGCTCCCCGCCCGCAGCTAAGCAGCGGCTAATTAAGGAGGAGGCGGGGCCGCGGCTAACGAGCGCCCCGGGGACACCGCTCTCCAGCAGCCCGGGAACCCCGCTGCCGCCCAGTGCCCTCACCTCCGTAAGCGGGACCCCCTCTCTGCACAGGGACCCCCTGCCCGCGGGGCGGCCGTGCCAGCACTCCCAGCCCCCTCCAGCCCCGGGAACCCAGAGCAGCTGGGAACCACCACTCTGCAAAGGCCACGGGTGCCCCGAGCCAATGCCGCGGGAGCTTGGGGCTGAGAGACAGGAAGAAAAAGCTTTATTTACAAAAGACAACTCCAACAGAACAATTTACAACTGTTTACAAAAAA
Source organism: Vanellus vanellus (assembly GCF_965231255.1). Taxonomy (NCBI): domain Eukaryota; kingdom Metazoa; phylum Chordata; class Aves; order Charadriiformes; family Charadriidae; genus Vanellus; species Vanellus vanellus. The sequence continues at coordinate 1,663,323 of NC_138920.1, forward strand.
AAAAAAAACAAAACCAAAAACAAAAACACCAAACAACTCAAACAACAACTACCTAAAAAGCCCCTCAAACAACAACTATTTACAGAAAAAACAAAGTGAACACAAACTATTTACAGGTCTTCCTCTTCAAACCTCCCCTCCTCTGCCACCGTTCCCCGGATCTCTGCTGGCCCTGCAAGGAAAGCAAGCAGCACGGTCGTTTGGCTAACGAGCAGCCCCTCTCCTCGCAGAGCTAGGGGGTCCCGAGCCCGCTCAGCGGCAGCAGCTGCTTTGGGATGGGGTTGGCCCCGATGGGCACTCGCTGTGCCACAACCCTGGGACACACTGGGGAGAGCGGGACTGTGCTGCCAGCACTGAGCCCTGGCTGGGCTTCGGGGGAGACTGGGCTTGCCCAGCCCTAAGGACCTGCTCCCTTCCCAAAGCAGATGGGTGCTCAGGGCAGCGCAGTGGTGGAGTTTCTGCTGCCAGGACAAGGTCATTGGGTGCCCTGTCCCCGCAAGCAGGGACCATCCACCCCAGCCTGGTGGCAGACCACCCACCCTCCTTGTGTGGTGGATGGGGAGAACATGCCTGTCCTGCTGCTGGCTGGTCTATCTCCATTGGTATCTCTTCTGTCTTCACATCCACCTCCATCTCCTCATCCCAATCCATGTCAACCTCCATCTCCTCATCCATCACATCCTCCACTTCCATCTCCTCCTCTGACTCCACCACAACATCCACATCCATCTCTTCCTCCGTCTCAACCAGCTCGTTCACCTCCATCTCCTCCACCATCCCGAAACCCTCATTCTTGCCATCCACCACAGGTCTCATGTCTCCAGCCTGGAAAGGGGCAGAGGAGGCATTAGCTCAGGCTGCAGGCAGGAACCGGCTGCTCCTGGCAAGCATCCCTGCGGCAGGAGCTCGGGGCACCCAGGGCTCCCCTGGGGACAGGTCCTTCCACCCAGGGATGCTCCATTGCAGCAGGGCACCAGCAGCCCAGAAGGGCTTCTCCCAGCCCATGGCCTTGCAGGGCTGTGTGGAGAGGCCAAGCCAAGCTCGCGGCCCTCTGAGCTCCCCAGAGCAGGGTCCCCATCCCACCCCATGCCTGCCTGCTCCAGCCTGCCTGGGCACTGGGGGGTGCCCTCCTCCCTGTGGCGGTGCCATACCAGCAGCAGAACAAGCCTCTTCCTCGGGTCCTCCACAGTGTCACCTCGATGGCAGCAGAGAGGGGAAGAAGGTGTGGGGAGCAGGTGGGAAGGTCTGGGTCGGGGGTGCCAAGTGTCAGGAGCAGGGGAGAAGGGCTGCGGGGGGAGCAGGGGAGAAGGGCTGTGCGGGGAGCAAGAGAAGTGCTGGGCTGGGCTTGTTGGGCACTGGCAGTTGTGGACGGAAGACGGGCCATGGCAACGGGTGCTCAGGGTGCCGCCTGCGCCGGGGGCGATGGGGACAACCCCTGAAGGGGCTGCAGCTTCACGGGGAACATGGGGGAATTTTTATGTACCCCTTGAGGCAAAGGAAACACACTTACATGCACCGATAGAAAAGTAAATCATAGAATCATGGGATGGTTGGGGTTGGAAGGGACCTTGAAGATCATCGAGTTCCCACCCCCCTGCTGTAGGAAGGGACACCTCCCACCACACCAGGCTGCTCCAAGCCCCGTCCAACCTGGCCTTGAACACCTCCTGGGATGGGGCAGCCACAGCTTCTCTGGTCCACCTGCAGCAGTGCCTCACCACCCTCAAAGTGAAAAATTTCTTCCTAATATTTAGTCTAAAACTCCCCTCTTCCAGTTTAAAGCCATTCCCCCTCGTCCTATCGCTACATGCCCTAGTAAATAGTCCTCCCAGCTCTCCTGTAGCCCCTTTATGGACTGGAAGTCTCCCCGCAGCCTTCTCTTCTCCAGGCTGAACAACTCCAACACTCTCACCCTTTCCTCACAGTAGAGGTGCTCAAGCCCTCGGATCATCCTCATGGCCCTCCTCTGGACCCACTCCAACAGCTCCATGTCCTTTTTATGTTGGGGGCTCCAGAGCTGGACGCAGTACTCCAGGTCGGGTCTCACAAGAGGGGAGGAAAGGAGCACAATCACTTCCCCGACCTGCTGGCCACACTTCTTCTGATGCAGCTCAGGATACAGTTGGCCTTAAGGGCTGTGATTGCATATCGCCGGCTCATGTAGACCTTGTCAATCAGCACACACAGATCCCTCTCCTCAGGGCTGCTCTCCAGCCATTCACCACCAAGCCTGTATTTGTGCTTGGGGTTGCCCAACCCAGATGTAGGACCTTGCACTTGGCCTTGTTGAACTTCATGAGGTTGGCATGGGCCCACCCCTCCAGCCTGTCCAGGACCCTCTGGATGGCATCACTCCCCTCCAGCGTCTCTACCTCGCCACACAGCTTGGTATCAGCAGCAAACTTGCTGAGGGTGCACTCCATCCCACTGTCCGTGTCTCCGACAAAGATGTTGAACAGCACGGGTCCCAGTACCGACCACTGTGGAACGCCATGCATCACTGGTCTCCACTTGGACAGCGAGCCGTTGACCACAACTCTTTGAGTGTGACCGTCCAGCCCGTTCTTTATCCGCTGAGTGTTCACGAAGGAACACTGTGTTGGGCAGAGTTGTGCCGCCATCAGCAGTTCTCAGAGGAGTCTGCAGTGCTGCGTGAGCAGCAGATCCCTTTGATCCACTTGCCCCAGCACCCATCCTGCAGCGGTTGCAAGGGGCACCTCAGCCCGGCTGTGGCTCCATTCCCCACCCCAGCTCTGCTACCCAAGGTCAACTCTCACCTCTCTGCAACCTCCTTTCACATAGTTATAGAGAGAGATTAGGTCTCCCCTCAGACTCCTTTTCTCCAGGCTAAACACACCCAGTTCCCTCAACCGCCCCTCACAAGACGTGTGCTCCAGACCCCTCAACAGCTTCATTGCCTTTCTGTGGACGCACTCCAGCGCCTCAATGTCCTTCTTGTGGTGATGGGCCCAAACCAGAACACAGTACTCAAGATGCGGCCTCACCAGTGCCCAGTACAGGGGTAAAATCACCTCCCTGGTCCTACTGGCTACACTAGTCCCGATGCAGGCCAGGATGCCAGTGGCCTTCTTGGCCACCTGGGCACACTGATGGCTCCTGTTCAGCTGGCCATCAATCACCACCCCCAGATCCCTCTCTGCTGAGCACCTTTCCAGCCACTCCTCCCCAAGCATGTAGCACTGGCAGGGGTTGTTGTGGCTAAAGTGTAAGACCCGGCATGTGGCCTTAGTGAAACTCCTACACTTTGCCTTGGCCCATCCATCTCCTCTGCAGAGCCTCCCTACCCTCAGGCAGATCAACACTCCCACCCAGCTTGGTCTCCTCTGCAAACTGTCTGAGGGTGCACTCCATCCCCTCATCCCGATCACTGAGGAAGATGTTAAACAGGACTGGCCCCAGTACCGAGCCCTGGGGGACACTCGTGACCGGACGCCAACTGCAATGAACTCCATTCCAGTTAGACAACACCACAGCTTTTCCCTCACGCAGGACCTGCCTCTCACAAACCCATGTAGACTGGGCCAATGCAGTTGATACTGTTATTGTATGGCCTGAGGCATTTCCCTCTCGCACCAATAAAGCAAGGGAACTAGTTAAAATATTGCTGAAAGAAATTATTCCGAGATTTGCTGTTCCTTTAGGAATGTCATCAGAGAGAGGGCCCCATTTTATTGCGAACAACTCAGCAAAGGCCTAGCTCTAACGGGGGACCTCCGTACCCCTTACAGGCCGCAATCAAGCGGGAAAGGAGAACGAATGAATTATACAGTTAAATTGCAACTTGGGAACATTATGTCAGGAAACCTCGATGACTTGGGTACAAGCGTTACCCTTAGCATTACAAAGAGTCAGAATACAACCTCGGGGAGAGAACAACAGAAGTCCATAGGAGTTAATGTATGGACGGCCTTCCCAGGCCCCGCATATACCAGGCACCACTCACATCAGGGGAGGAATAGGTGGGAATAACTGTCTGATGTCTTTAGGAAAAACTTTACAGGAACTGCAAAAACACGTGGCAACAGACAGACCCTTGGAGCTCGATACAGATGCACAGCCGTTTGCCTGGAGATTGGGTCTACGTTAAGTCCTGGGGTTCGGGACCGCTGACTGAAAAATGGAAAGGACCATTCCAGGTTCTCTGAACCACCGATACAGCCGTTAAGGTTTGGGGAAGAGGACCGTGGATCCATTATCGCAGAATCAAGAAGGCCCCAGTCCCACGGAAAATAGAGCAACAATCGCCTTTTAAATTCCAGAGAAAGAAAAATTATGGTTATTTTCTGGGGTTTGTTGGTGCTAACAATGGTTGCAAAGAGCCATGTGTGGCACACTGTACAGTGGGATGAAAACTTGCATCTAACGCTAACACAACATACTACCCAGATACTACATAAGAGCGATTGTTGGGTCTGTTCTCTATTACCAAACCACTCTCTCTCAGGGGGATCAGGGGTGTCTGTTATTGGAGTCCCAATTCCCCAAGGTTTTTCCTGGACCAGTTCCAGCAATGAGCCCCGTCTTAGTGGGAGATGGAAGGATAAGAGCAACTCTTGAGACGTCACTAATAAAAGTGAGCGTCACAACTCTACCACAGGTTACTATGGAGGAGGCAGAAAGAGTCCCAGCCTAAGAGCTGGGGACGATGGATGTGACAATACCACTCCTAGCTTTCATTAATGTAATGTCATCTAAATGTCATGGTTTTGTCAGGTGGTTTATCCCCTGGCTTGGAGTGAGCCAATTACACAACACCAGAGTAAACATATCTGCTGTAATAGAAAGCACGGAGACCAAAACAGTTGATGCCGTATGGGCCTTGCAAATTGAAGTATCTAGGTTTCTCCCAAATGGTATTACAAAATGGAATGGCTCTTGACTTACTGTTGGCTTCACAGGGAGGTGTCTGTGCAGTAACCAACACGAGCTGTTGGATGTATGTGACCAGAGTGGCAGGATTTCCACAGACTTGGCAGAAATTTGGGAGCAGACTAAAATCTTACATGAAGTAACTAATGATAACACCTCAAAGGGCATCAAGGAATGATGACATGCATCCAGTGCTGCAGTAAAGAATGCCGCCTTCTAAAACCTTCCAACAAGTCTTAGAGGGTTGTCTTTGACCAAGTTTGACAGAATCAGACCGTTAAGACAACTGTCAAGATACTCTGAGGTAAGCCTTAAATAACCCCATAACACAACAGCAGCACAAAAATCTCAACTGAAAGTTGACGCTCCTGCCAGGCTTCCGATGAGAGGGCTCATTCCCAGTCCCCAATGCTACGCGCACCATCTTCACTCAGGGCCCCCCACACTCACCCCTCCCACAGTATTTACCAACCACTCTTTTCTCCTTCCAAAACAGTGCAAAAGGGCTTTTATGAACAGCAACATAAAACCCCACCAGGACTCAGAGACAAACCAAAACAGGACAATTGCCCCCATGTTGCCCACAGCCACACAGAACACGTTCCCAGGAAGGGCACAAGACAGAGACCCCGCAATGCAGCAGCTGCTCCGCGGCAGGAAAATAAGGTACAGTCCAGCTCCTGAGTCCCTGCTGCCGCAGCAGCAGCTTTGGGCTCCCCCGCCACGGCTGCACAGGACTCGGCAGCTCTCGGCGAAGGTCTCTCGACTTCGGGCTGGTCTTGGCACAGTCATCGTGCGCCGGCATCGTCTGCAGACGGGATAGCTGAAAGAGGCAAAAGGCCGAGCTCAGACAAGCCCACGCTCTTGGGGCCATATGGAGCTCCACGGTAGTGGCTTTGAGGAAGACACACCCACTGACACCCGCCCCGACAAACACTTGTCCTCCTGGAATGGAAGTCACAGGTTCCCAGAGTCACCCTCACCTGAGCTCACATTACCAACAAGTACAGGTGCTTTCTGGCACACCATTCACACAGACAACACTCAGACCTTAGGTGGAGATGAACGAGAGAGGTTCCGACAGCATTTAGTAACCCAACTCCTTTTTCTAAAAGACAGATTTGCGCTGCTGCCCCCTCAGTCCCACAGGCTTCTTCCTCAGCAGGAGGGCTGCTGCTTACACAGGGCACTGAAAAGCTCTTCTGTCATCATCTAGTTTAGAAACTTGGCAGCGAGCGTGTGAAAAGGGAAAACAGGGAGGGTCATCGAGATGAGGAACACTCAAGGGGAACGTCCTTCGCATAGCCTCTCTTCTCCGGTCAGTTCCAGTTGTCTAAGTCTCCTCCACTCCCTCTCCCACCCTGCCTGACCTGTGGCCACATCAGAGACTACACCTCGGGGAATGATGCTGTTTGGCCGAGGCCCACAGACGTGCCTCACTGGGTATTCCCACTGCCTGCTGGACTCCCTTCCTGACAGCCAAACCAAACTCGGGCTCTGGCATCGAGCAAAGTTGTGCCCATCACTACAGCCACAGTGGCTTTCAAGGAGACCCTTCCTGCTCCTCACCTGATTCTGCAACTCAGCTACTCAACGACGGCAGCGCGCGTTGAAGTCCTCCTGTGAAGGAAAGGCAAGGATTTATTTTTGGTCTCCACTCTGGTCAGGGTCACCGTCTATCTTCAACTTCTGTGAGGTCTACCCTGGGAGGCTGCTGCCACTGGCATTTCCCATCCTTCCTCCATACGGCCAGAGCTGCCTCCACCAAGGAAGGGTCTGTTCTCACCTGGCTGGAAGCAGGCATCTTGGGCTGCTCAGCATCAGCGAGAGAAACTCCACCTGCATCTGGCAGCGACCGACCTCTGCAAAGTCTCTTCAGTCTCCTCCGCTCACGCTCCACCTGCACGTTGCATAGCAGAAAGGGTCACAGAAACCTGCCACCAAACGACGAGCAAAGGCACCTCTGGACATCAGGGCAAGGAGCTGTCTGCTCACAGACTCTTCATTGCACCCCACAACGCCGGGGGCAAAGAGCACTCCAAGTAGCCCATGGAAGAGAAAGAGCAAGAGGAACCCCTTCCCGACACAAGAGCGCCAAGTGTGTGTGTGTAGGGGGACAATGGGGCAAGAAGGGGGGTACCGCAGTGAAGGTGCATCTGCGAAGGCAACGGGGTGCCAGGAGAGAGGGAAAAGACAAAAGTGTGTGTCCACGGGGGAAAGGGGCAGAGGGAAGGAAACAAGCAGAGGACTGCAAGGTGCTGTCGGTGGAAATGCGGTGTCTTCCAGGGGACCGGGAGCCTTTGCAGAGGCAGCAAAAGCCTGTTTTACCTCCTCAAGAGTCCTCCTCAGGTCAGCGTTGTAGATCTTCAGCTCCGTCTTCTCCAGGTCCAGCTCTGCAACTGCTCGCTCCAGACATTCCACCCGCTCCGACAGGAGTCTCTTCTCCGAGGGCCATGGTAGCTGCTGCCCTTCTGCAATAGGCTGCTGGGAATTCAGAGGGGACATCACGTGAGCTGGTGCCACAGAAAGGTTAGAAGGGCCACAATCGACACATCTCGGGGAGTGACTGGACTCAGGAATGGACAGTGTTACGTCCCAAAACAACACACTCCCTTCCTAGGGGCCCTCCTCCTCATCACCCTGGAGAAATTGTGGACCTTGGAGTTGTTTATTCTGGACTCGCTGCCTGCTAGTTTTGTTTAACGTCCCCCATTCTCTTCAGAGAGAGACCGGAAACATTCATTTCCATCTTCAAGACTTCCACATTTACAGGTTCCTCTTAGGGAAGCTATTTAACACCTTTGGTCATCCTCTTTGACCTCCACTATAAACTCTCCTGGCCATAGTTCCACTCTCTGTCCTTGGACAAACAACCATGCAGGATGTGGGCGAAACACGTATTTCTGCAGTCATAAAATACTCTGGGTTTGTTCTCCCTTCCCTTTACCCGTTACATCATCACTACAGAACTGCTCTTTGGAAAAAAGCAGATTATCAGCCAAGCCCTGTGCGCTGCTCTGAACCTACTCAAGAGGCACCTCCCCTCTCGGGGGTTTCTGGATGAGCTGCTCCTTGAAGCAATCTTTGACAGCCTCTATAAGTAGCCTTGATATCAGCACCATACCCATCCATACGGCTGTAACTGCATTGCTCCATCTAACGCTGTTGCATACCTGATTGAGATGAATGCAACTGAAATCTCCCATTGCTTTCATATTCACACTTCCTGCCCTTGTCACTTCTCTGCTTCCCATCAACAGAACACAATACCTGTCATCATCCGTATCAGGGTGGTAGTAATATTTCTCAAGTAATGCAGAAGTGTATAATGCCTAAATACGGTATTTCCTTAGCAGCATTATTTATACACCCATATACTAACAAAATGCTAAAAGTACGGGCAGGGTCCCAGGCAAGTTTGCAGGACGGGCTGTTGCAGCAGTTCTGCCAGCAGTACCTGGCTCAGATCACCTTGGAGAAATCCACACAAATTTGCCTCTGTGCTTTTTGGACTGCGGCACAAGCACATGCTGGATGCCCAACGAAGCCTTCAGCCTCACCAGGCAATGGTATGAATTCCATTCCTTTAATACCCTGGAAAAGCTGTACCTCAGACATCTCCATCTCTCAGAGCATCCTCTAAGCACCAGCACTGTCACTGCCCTTCAGCCGTCCTTACAAAGTTCTACTCAGTTTAGTACATGAGTTTGCTCAGCTCTGCCCTTTCATGCCAATCCCTAACCATGACACTCTGCTTGCCGAGAGAGGAGAGAACCCATTCCCCACCCCCAACTGACAAGCCGGTCAACTACTTATGGGAATATACATTCCCGTATCTTGATGGGAAAGACCTTTAGAATCCTTCATAGACTTTGTAGTAGAGGGACGAGCAGTCACAGTGCCTACCTGAAGATGGAACCGGTCCCTGTCCCTCTCGGAAACCATACTCTGCAGGATGGCGATTTCTTCCCTCAGAGTCCCATTGGCCATTTCGCTCTTGGAAAGGGCACCAGTCAGTGCTTGTGCCTTCTCCTTCCATTCCATTTCTCTGCTTTCCGTCTGCTTCAAAACAGCAATCACACGCTCCACTGCTTCCCGCTTTGCTTCCCGCTCATCTGCCAGTTGCTGGGTGAGCTCCTTCTGCCTTTGCAAGAGACCCTCTCTCTCCTGGAGAACTCTCCTCTTCTCCACTTCCTCTTCCTCCCATTTTCGCAGTTTCTGGAGTTGTTTCTTTAGCGTCTCGTCGTCACCCTTCCATCGCAAAGCCGATGTCAGTTGCTTCAGGAGTTCACTCTGCCTCCTCAGCTCTTGTTCTCTCCTTGCCAGAGTCTTCTCTAAAGACCTGACTCTGTCTCTCTGGGACTTGATCTCTTCATCCTTCTTTGTCAGAGTCTGCTCAACATGCTGCAGGTCTTCCCTAAGACCTCTTATTTCCACTTCCTCATGTTTAATTTTTAACACAGACTGTGTACTGTGGACTTCTTGTGAAACGGAGTGGTTCACATCTGTTGCTGTATTTGCTCGGGTTTTAGAGCCTGTCACTGATTCCTGAACAAGTTTCAGCTCCCAATCCCGTTTTTCTTTAACTGCTTGCAGTCTGTCTCGTTCGTGCTGCAAAACAGGGAGGAAAAGACTCAACAATTCCACCTACCTATCTTTGGGTTTCATCCTAAATCTGAACTCCCTCTCCAGTGGCAGTCACCTGGTTTTCTAGGGCATCCCTCTGCTGATGGAGGATCTGCATCTCCTCTCTCATGGTCTTGAGATCTTCCTTGTGCCTCTTCTCCACTGCCTTCATCGCACTCTGAGCTTCCTGCAGCTCTGCTTGCAGCTTTTCTGTCATGTTCTGTGAAAACAAATGCAGAGCAGTTACTGGGACATGCCGTCGGGCTCAGCTTTTTCCTCTTTCCGTCTCAAAAGCACATTCCTTCAGCCACTTCTTTCTGCTTTGCTCTCCAGCTCTGCTGCCACAGGAACCCCTCCTTCCTCTTGCTCAGCTCTGGAGCTTATCAGGCTCTGGGCTTTCAGGGCCTGCAGTAGTCCTGGCCTCCTCGGACCCAGGACTTGGGGTTTCTCTCCTTCCTCCTGCCCCTCACTCGCGTACCTGCCTCTCCCAGCTTACGGCCACTTGCCAACCGCCTCTTCTTGCAACCTCCCCCACTCCTCACACTCACCTGCCCCTTCTCTTGCTGCTCTTTCACCTCCTGCCTGAGCTGCTCCACCTGCTGGTACGCTTCTCGCAGCTCTCCCTCCCTTTGCCGCAGCCTCTCTAACACAGCACTCTTCTCACGCTCCTTTTCCAGCAGGACCTGCACAAAACACAGAAGACGAGTGGGAACCTCCCCTACAAAATCTGGGTGCCGAGACTCAAAGACGCGTCGGCTCACGCCTTCTCCAAGCACTCTGCTGCTGGTCCCCTCGCCCCTCCTCTGCCCCCTTGGAGACACCGCTTCCTAAGGGAGACTGGCAGGATAAACACGGACCATCCACCCTCTGTCTGGGACTCAATCTCCCACAAACTCTTAGTCATCTAACAGGAAAACGTGCGGCTTTTCTCAAGTGTCTCGCCTTGCTGGTGAGGGGCTCCCTCCTCTTCTGCTGTTTCCTTCCTATGTGGCTTCCCATGAGACGTCCCATTCCCAGTCTCAGAGACAGCCCTGCTCGCCTTTTCCTCACCAAATTCCACACAGAAAACACGGAGGGCATGCTCCACGCAGCTCCATATCCAGCCATCTCCCACACCTCCAGCCTTGCAAAGAACCACACGAGTTCTCCTTTCACACTCTTTACCTCTTGCTTGGCATTTTCCGCTCTGCTTCCTTCCTCTTCCTCTTGAGCTTGCATAGTAGCAACTTTCTGCTTCATCTCAAAGAGCGTCTTCGCGTGCTCCTCTTCTGTCTCTGCCTTCTCTTCTCGCCATCGCTCCAGCATCTCCCGCAGCTCTGAATGGTGCCTTTCCCGCTCGCTCGCCTGATGAGTGGGGGAAAAGACTTCAAGATGAAGTCCCAGCCAAGCTCCTCAAAACTATGTGAAGCTTCATCCGTCCCACAACCCCCCTCCTCAACAGTGCACAGCAGTGGCTTTGGGCCCTCCCTAAAGCGGGTCCTATCAAGGAACTTCAGCGGAGGGTCAGCAGGTGGGAGAGAAGGAGATGGTACCTCCCCCTCTCTGATGGCTGCCTCTTTCCCAGCACCTCTCTCCTCAGGATTTCTCTCTGCTCTCAGAGTCTCTCTTTTCAAAGCTCACCTCCCTTTTCATCAATGAAAAGGTGCAGATGGACTGCCGGGTCAGAAAGAGACCGCACCCTGATGCCCGACCCACAAGACAGGCCACCATCTCAAGTACCAGGACAAGGGGTCTGTTCCATATGCTTCAATACCTCTCTCAGCCCTCCAAGGGCACAAAGAAAGGAACGCAGCTGCAGTGACTGTAGTTGGCAGCGATGTTTGGAGTCGACTTCAGGGCAGACGGGAGTCTGGAAAGACCCTACCCCTTCGCTGCCGTGTTTTGGGTGGGGACCACCCAACCTGCTGTTGAACATGCCTTACGCCCGCGCTGACTCTGTGGCTGCACCTACTGTCCCCGCACAGTCCTGGGGGTCCTCACGTGCCTTCAAGCACGACCCATTGGCTCTGCTGCCTGGCCCAGCACCGCGTGGCCGACGACAGATGACTGCTGCCATTTCACACCCTCAGGCTACTGTTCTCCTAACGCCAGCCCACACAGCTTGTTGGAAGAATTCAGAAGCACATTGTTTCCTACCAGGTCCTGCAGGAGCTTGTTCATCTCCACTTGGTGATCAGACTCCTGAAGTCTGAGCCTATCCTTATGCTGCTGTTGAATACCACCTTCCCCAGGCAGGGGCAGCTCGACAAACACCAGCCTCTCACCTTGGATCACCTCCCTGGCCTGCGTGACTGTGTGCAGCTGCATTTCCAGATGACTCCTGGCCATCTCCAGCTGCGATAAGCGCTGCTGAGCCTCAAACAGGCGGGATTCCAGGGTCTCCTTCACTGACCTGCAAATGGCCAAGAGGAAGACAAAGGAGGTTCTTGCTCCTGAGCAGCACGGCTGAGAAACCACAACTCCATTTTATGGGAACCAGAAGTATCAGAGAGGAGAAACACGTATCCTTGTCTTTAAACTGATGCGACTTCCAGACAAAAATTGGAGCTGAACGTTGCAGAACAGCCCAATAATGGACCAAACAGAATTCAGCTGCATCAACTAAGAGAAGCTGCAGCGCGGAAGAAGCAGCAGCTCTCAAGAAACACACTGCGTCCAAATGGTGTCTATCATCCTGGCTAACAACCTGCTCGGGAACGGGAACGTGTAGAAGTCCAAAAAGGTGACAATCTCTAAAACACCATTTGGACAGCTCTGCCACTTCAGGAGCCTTCTAAAAAACACCATACAGGTGGACAAACATCTCCATGGTTTTCTCCTTATCTTTTTTCAAGTTTTCTTTCTCTTTTTTTTTTTTTTTGGAAAAGCAGAACTTGTCACATTTGATCTCAGAAACCTGATACAGCAGGAGCACAGAATCTCGTTCCTTCCCTCTATAACTCCTCCACGGGGTCTGTCTGGACACAGGATGCAGTAAATCCTCGTGGAATGATTGCCACCATGATCTCTGCAGACACTACACCCTGCCCTGCCCAGGGTCTCCTCCCTGCCTTTACCTGGCCTCTGCCAGCTGCTCGGAAAGGCCTTGTCTGTCCCGCTCCGTGGCTGCCAGTCGCACCTCTAGGGCAGCCTTCTCACGCACCAGCAAGTCCTTCTCTTGGCACACCTCGGCCAGTGCCTGCCCTTGGCCAGAGGACTCCTGCCGCAACTGCTCCAGGCCACTGCTCGCCCACTCTAGCTGGCCGTGAGCCTGAAAGCGGGACAAAACACAGTGAGAGGCCTTTCTCGGCACCTCTGGGCAGAGCCACCCACTGCCGCGGCTGAAGCGCCTACAGGAGAAAGAGCTCCTGTGCTGTGGGCTGCAGAAGCGCAGGACAACTCCCAGAGCTGCAGAACAGCTCCGCAACACACCAACACCTTTCCACGACGGAGCAAACAAAGCCTTCTCACCTCCAGCGCTGCCGAGTCTCTCCTTGACAAAACCACTGCACAACCCAACAGACACAGCTTCACAGAGCCACGCAGCCAAACGCCCGCCCACAAGCACCAGGTTTTTGGTCTCACCTCAATGAGCTTCTCCTGGGCTTCTTCCTTCTCCTCTGCCACCATCCTCAGCTCTACCCGCAGCCCCTCTTGCTGCTCCTCGGCTTTCTTCAGCAGCTGCTCCAGCTGCGCTTTCTCTGCGCACACCTCTTCATTTCTTCTCTCACACAGCCTCAGCTGCTCCTGGGCAGAGATCTTGGCTCTCTCCAGCTCCTCCACTTCACCCGACAGAGCTTCATTCTCTCGCTCCAGCTGCAAGCACAGAAGCACACGGCAAATCAAATATGCTGAGACTCACTGTGAAGAAGGTTTGGCTTGGACAGAAAAAGGAACAACATTTCCATCGTCAGTCAGTCACGTTGTCGGAGGGCACGAGCTCCGAGAAGAAGCAGCAGCTGGAGACAGACATCTGCCAAGACCTTTGCCTACCCTGCTCACCTGCAGCACAACTTTCTTCAGCCGCACTTTATCCAGTGCCAGAGCTTCATTGCTACTGCTCACGTTGGCTGTTGCCACACGCAGATCAGCGAGTTCAGCACTCAGCGCGTTCTGAGCTCCTCTCAGCTCTGCCACTGACTGCTCTGCCTGCACAGACAAAAGAACAACGTGACAACAGAGGCAAGAAATTCCCTGCCTTCCAGCGGACGCTCCACACCCCTGCGTGGCTCTGACATACCCCCAGTTCAGCCCTCCCAATGAGCACGGGGGGAACAACTACCCCAAAGAGCCCCTGTGGCCTCAGCACCGCTCCCCAAGAAGGACCACAACATGTTCCCCCTCTTCTGACGCCACAAACAGCATCTGGGGGGGTCTTGCTCTCACAAGGTGACCGTACCTTCTCCAGGGCCGTGCTAAGCTCACATTTCTCTCGCTGCAGCAGATCCCTCTGAAGGTGCGATTCCTCCAGTGCCTCTCTCGCGACCACCAACTCACGCTGTAAGAAGGAGTGTTTTTCTTCAAGCGCCGCTAAGTCCTTCAGTCTGTGCAAAGAGAAAGGCAGACGAGTGTTGAATGTAAACACATTCTTCTTTCCAAAACCAAGAGCACATACTGTGTCCCAGAGATGGCAGTTGGACCGATTTCCAACGCCTTTCTATTGACACCTAAGGAACGCGGGAATTTTCCTGACTGAGGAATTGTCAGTACAGAGGTGCCACAGTGCTTATGACGGTGATGGGCAAATCTCTCCCAACTCCTTTAGCACAGCCCCGGGGAGCAAAAGGCCTGCACAAGAGACAGAGCTCTCTTTACGCTGCCCATCGAGGAATCCAAGACGCAGCCACAGAAGAGAATGTTCCTCTTCTGGGGAGGAATAACCCCATGCACCAGTACAGGTTGGGGCTGACCTCCCGGAGAGCAGCTCTGTGGAAAGGGACCTGCGAGTCCTGGTGGACAACAGGATGACCGTGAGCCAGCAATGTGCCCTGCTGGCCAAGAAGGCCAACGGCATCCCGGGGCGCATCAAGAAGAGTGTGGCCAGCAGGTGGAGAGAGGACATCCTCCCCCTCTGCTCTGCCCTGAGGAGGACACATCTGGAGTACTGTGTCCAGTTCTGGGCTCCCTCTTTGAAGAAGGACAGGGAACCGCTGGAGAGGGTCCAGCAAAAAGCTGCTCCAGAAAAAGATGATGAGGGGACTGGAGCGTCTTTCTTATGAGGAAAGCCTGAGGGATTTGGGGCTTTTTAGTCTAGAAAAAAAGAACACTGAGGGGGGATCTTATCAATGCTTATAAATACTTAAAGGCAGGGTGCCAGGGGGATGGGAACACTCTTTGCCCAGTGGTGCCCAGTGACAGGACAAGAGGTAACGGGAACACACTTGAGCAGAGGAAGTTCCATCTAAACCTAAGGAGGGACTTCTTCCCTTGGAGGGTGGCAGAGCACTGGCACAGGCTGCCCAGAGAGGTGGGGGAGTCTCCCACTCTGCACACATTCCAAACCCGCCTGGACGCCGTCCTGTGCAATTGCTGTAGGTGACCCTGCTCTGGCAGGGGCTGGGACTGGGGGAGCTCCACTGGGCCCTTCCAACCCACACCGTACTCTGTCATTCTGTAACAGCAAAGTTGAAAACACCTTTACCTCTCTTGAAGCTCCATCTTCTCCACGTCCCTCTGCGCTTGTAAGCACATCACGCTGGAGTTGAGGCGGGAGCAGTTTGCAATTACGGAGCCAGAAAGCCTCATTTGCTCTGCCTTCAGCTCCGACAAATCTCTGCAGAAGAACAAAGAAAGGGCCAATGTTCACACCACCATCGTTAGCAGCTGACTCGCTTCTGAAGCACGGCGTCGCGCAAGAGTAAAAGCTGGCGGGAAAGATGGCATCTCTCTTGGGGACGAATCACTCCTCTGACACTCTGGCATCAGGACGCACCGTGGCGAGTGAGCAAGGAGTCTCCTGCAGAGCCATAACTAACCCATCAGCCAGGCTCAAAACAGCAGGTGCAGAAGGGAAGCGACATTGTCCTGCAGGAGATCTCGCCTCAGCTTCCACTCACCGGTCCGTGGCAGTCTTCATCTCCAGGAACTGACGGCGGAAGGTCACCACTTGACGCCACAGGTCGAGGAGACAGTTACGGTCATCCCTGAAGTGGCTGTCATAACGCTGAAGATGCAAAGACAAAAAGAAATGCCGGTTCAGCCTTTGCTGTCACTGTACAAGTCTCTCAGACGGGAGAGAGTACAACCACCATGGCATGGACTCCTTTCAGAACCGTTCCAACAGGGGCATGAGGGACTGAAGAGGCACCACAGAAGCGTCCTCAGGAGAGCTGCCACCTGACTGCAAAGAAGGCAACATCCACCCTCCTCCTGCAGGAGGGGCTCTCAGCAAAGCAAGCTCATCCCCATTCATCATCTCTCTCTGGTCTCTGCGGCTCTGGGCCAAGATTTAACACCTATCAGGAAGACCAGCGCTCCCGTGGGACCGCCCTACAGCGCCCAGCAACAGCAGCGTTTGCCGTTAGGACCGAGCAGCACGGCCACAACACGTAGGCCACTTCCATCACCACAACTTGCTGACAAAGTCTCGAGGCCACAAATAAAACGCATTCTCTCGCCACGCTGCCATCGCCTTTGACATTCCCGCAGACCAGCCTCACCTCACGTTCCGCGCACCATTCCCTCTCCTTTGCTTCCAGCTCCTCCCGGGACCTCATCCAATCTGCCCTCAGTTTGCCAACGTCTTCTTGGAGGGCTGCGTTCACCTCGCTCACGTTCTCCAGCTGCTGCCACAGGAGAGCGTTCACTTCGGCCAGATTCTCACACCTTGCAAAGGGAGGAACAACAAGGAGGTCACTCAACAACCACCATCCACCAGCAGCATCCTCGGCATTTCCCAGCTCCCCCAGCTCTGACGGCGTTCCCAAACTGAGCGGCAGTAAAAGCGCTTTCAGGCATGAACCCAGAAGGCACTCTGATGGCAAACTCGGTGCCTTCTCCTTGCTTTAAGCCTTCCATTGCCGTCTACACTTTTGGTTGCCCCTTCCTCTTCACTCTGACGGTGCTCACAGTTAACGGCTTGCCTCCCCTTCCTGCTGCCTGACCACTGGACGCATCACTGCTCTAGAGCATTGGCCCGAGTCCCTCACCTACTGAACCACGGAACAATTCAGGCTGGAAAGGGACCCTTGAAAGTTACCCAGAGGAGCCCTCCGCTCAAAACAGAGCCATTCAGCACACAGCACTCTGACTGCACCACAGAACACGCTGTGGACCTTTCTCCTCTCAAAACGGTTTACCCAACCATGTCCCCTGGGGAGTAACACTGACAGGTTTTCCCTCACTTGCGTGAGCATCCGGGATACCGAGTATGAGGGAACGCTTCTTCCTTGTACCTTTGCTGCTCCTCCTCCAACTGAAGCAGTGTTTTCTCCAGGATGTGGTCTGCTGTGGCTTCCCACCTGCCTGGGAGGGAGCCCTGAAGAAGAAAGGAAATGTTTAGTCAAATGCTTCTCTTCTCCTCGCTACCGCCAGCATCCATCGCTGTCCCCTCCCCTCGGTGGGGGTGTCTCAGGAGCTGGTGGCTTCTGCCAGGCATAACAACGGGGTGGCGACTACGGAGAGGAAGGGAGGGGAAGGGGGTTCCTCCATGCGAGCAGCTCTCCCCAGTCTCCCACTGCTGCACTCTCACAGCGGGGGATCCTCAGCTCACGACCGCGAGGGCTCACGTGGACCTCAAGCCCGGGAACGCTCTCCTACGCTCCCACCCTCCGTTCCCCACGTCTGCTTTAGCCGGGAAGCTTAGAGAAAGCACAGAACCGGCTCCGTATGTTGGACGCCACCATTCTTGCCTTCCCAAACCCATTCTTTCTCAGAGACAGCCACAGGATGGCACAGGCCCTACGGCCCTCTCCCGAGACCCAGCACAAACCGTTACCCAGCAGTACAGCACTCCTGCACAGGACTAAATCCCTTCTTCTCGGCGTCTGCTGGACGGGCATCGCTGGGACTACCGGCTGCTCTAACAACGGCCGCCGGACAGAACCCTCCGCTCGCAGCAGCTCGCTGTCCTCTCCCACTGAGAGCTTCTCTCTCTGCCCGCGCCACCCAACGCCACGCGCACCATCTTCCCGCAGCGCCCCGCACACTCACCCCGCCGCCTTCCAGCCGCTGCTCCAGCTCTCGCCAGCGAGTGCGGTACCGCAGGAGCTGGAGGGAGGGAGGGAGGGAGGGAGGGAGGGAGAGCCGCCGTGAAGAGGAGCGGAGGCAGCCGGGCAGCGAGCGGGCTCCTCC
Organism: Vanellus vanellus; assembly: GCF_965231255.1. NCBI lineage: Eukaryota > Metazoa > Chordata > Aves > Charadriiformes > Charadriidae > Vanellus > Vanellus vanellus. Next base: position 1,681,110 of record NC_138920.1, read on the forward strand.
CGCCCCGGCTCTGCCCTCAGCCCAGCACATGCCCCGGCGCTGCCCATCTCCCGGGAAGCTTCGCCTCCCTCCAGGACGGCGGAGCCCCGGCGGGAGGCTCGGGGGTGCCCGCGGCAGGGCCGGGCGCCCACCACGCCGGGCCGGGCCGGGCGGAGCGGGGCGGCTCCCGGGGCCTCCCTCCGCCGAGCTCCGGGCTCGGCGCCGTCCCGGGCCCGGGGAGGGCCCCGCCGGGGCCGCGCCTTCGCCCCCCGAGGGCTCCGCCGCCGAGTGCCCTCTGCGGGCCCCGCCACCGCGGCCCGGCCCCGGGCAGCTCCCCCCGGGCGGGCGCCCCCGCTCCTCACCTTCGCCTGCAGCTGCCGCACCAGCACCGCTTGCCGGTGCTGCGCCTCCTGCGAGCTCTGCAGCCGGCGCTGCAGGGAGGCCCGGCTCGGCGCCGCCATGCCCCCGCTCGCCAGCCGGGCTCCGCCGCCCGACGGGCCCCGCGGCGGGGGCTGCTCCGCGGCCGGCCCCGGCGGACCGCGGCCCGGCGCCTGCCGGGGCGGGCGGAGCGGCTCCCCCTGCCCGCCGGGCGCCACCGGGAGCCGGGCGGCGGGGCGGGAGAGGCGGGCTGGCTCGGGGCCGCGCTGTGGCGCCGGGCGCTGCCCTCCTGGCTGCGGGCTGAGGGTGCTGCCGCGGGGGAGAGGCCGCCGCGGCCGCCCTTTGCTCCGGCGAGCTCCGCTCGGAGACCGTTCCCGGCCCCGGCCGACGTTGGGGGCCCGCGAGGGGGGGCGCGGGGGCAAACGGGCCCCGCGAGCGGAGTGCCGGGGGGAGTCGGGGCCGGCGCGCGAGAGGGCCGGCGCCGCGGGGCCGTCGCCCGGGGAAGGCGGCGGAAGGGCCGCAGCTCTGCGGAAGGCTCCGCTGCGAAACCCCGACGGGCGCGGGGGGGACACCGCCTCTTTCACCCCCCGGGTTGCGGCCGGACCGGCCCCGGCTGCGAGCGGGGCACGGGGAGAAGCGGGGCGGGAGGAGGTGGCCCCGAATCGGGGGGAACCACATCGGGGCTCTTCACCCGCGGTGCAAACACCCGTGGAGCCGTTGGACTTTTTCTGCAGCTCTGCAATGAAGTGGAGTCGCACCACCAGGCAGAGCGGCACTTGTCCTCTCAAAAACACCCTCCCCAGAAGGGACTGCCTCTCCGTAAGCCATAATAAATGTAGAAGAGAGGGTTTTGTAGCCAGGGACCGCTTACCTGTAACCGAAACATTGACTGAAATTCATCGGGTATGCATTTACAAAAACAAAGTACACGCAGCATAGAACAAGTTTCGGCTTAAGGACAGAGTCACCGGAGCCTTCCCGGGAGAGCGGCTCCTTCCCCCGGCCAGCTCAGCACCGGCAGCCAGGACCCACCGGGGAGAGACGCACAGCCTCGACCCCGGCGGGAGGGAAGGAGGAAGGGAACGAGGAACGCAGGGAAGGAGAGAGGGACCGGACCCCTCCCGGCCCCCCGACTGCACACCCCCGGGCACCACACACCCCGACCCCCGCCCAGGCAGCCTCACCTCGGCCGGGAGCACCAGGGCCGTGCACCCAGCCCCAGCCCGGGCTGCCCGCAACCCCAGGGCCGGCAGCGCTCCCCACCCGCCGCTAAGCAGCGGCTAATTAAGGAGGGGGCGGGGCCGCGGCTAACGAGCGCCCCGGGGACACCGCTCTCCAGCAGCTCGGGAACCCCGCTGCCGCCCAGTGCCCTCACCTCCGTAAGCGGGACCCCCTCTCTGCACAGGGACCCCCTGCCCGCGGGGCGGCCGTGCCAGCACTCCCAGCCCCCTCCAGCCCCGGGAACCCAGAGCAGCTGGGAACCACCACTCTGCAAAGGCCACGGGTGCCCCGAGCCAATGCCGCGGGAGCTTGGGGCTGAGAGACAGGAAGAAAACGCTTTATTTACAAAAAACAACTCCAACAACAACTGTTTACAAAAAGCAACTCGAACAACAACTATTTACAAAAATGAAAACAAAGTGAACACCAACTATGTACAATTCCTCCTCTTCAAACCTCCCCTCCTCTGCCGCCGGTCCCCGGATCTCTGCTGGCCCTGCAAGGAAAGCAAGCGGCACGGTCGTTTGGCTAACGAGCAGCCCCTCGCCTGGCAGAGCTGGGGGCTCCCGAGACGGCTCCGCGGCAGCAGCTTCTTTGGGTTGGGGTTGGCCCCGATGGGCACTCGCTGTGCCACAACCCTGGGACACGCTGGGGAGAGCGGGACTGTGCTGTCTGCACTGAGCCCCGACTGGTCTTTGGGGGAGACTGGGCTTGCCCAGCCCTAAGGAACCGCTGCCTTCCCAAAGGAGACGGGTGCTCAGGGCAGCACAGTGGTGGCGGTTCTGCTGCCAGGACGAGGGCACCGGGCAGTGTCCCTGCAAGCAGGGACCACCCACCCCAGCACCAGCCCCAGCCTTGTGGCAGGCCACCCTCCCTCCCTGCGGGCATTAGATGGGGAGCACATGCCTGTCCTGTTGCTGGCTGGTCTATCTCCATTGGCATCTCCTCTTCGGTCCTCATGTCCACCTCCATCTCCTCGTCCCAATCCATGTCCACCTCCATCTCCTCCTCTGACTCTACCACAACGTCCACATCCATGTCTTCTGCCATCTCAACCACAACATCCACCTCCATCTCCTCCACCGTCCCCAAACACACATTCTTGCCACTTGCCTTAGGTCTCACATCTCCAGCCTGGAAAGGGGCAAAGAAGGGACCAGCTCAGGCTATGGGCAGGAACCGGCTGCTCCTGACAAGCATCCCTGCGGCACGAGCCCGGGGCACCCAGGGCTCCCCTGGGGACGGGTCCCTCCACCCAGGCGTGCTCCGTTGCAGCAGGGCACCAACAGCCCAGAAGGGCTTCTCCCAGACCGTGGCCTTGCAGGGCTGTGTGGAGAGGCCAAGCCAAGCTCGAGGCCCCCCAATCTCCCCAGAGCAGGGTCCCCATCCCACCCCATCCCCGCCTGCTCCAGCCTGCCTGGGCACTGGGGGGTGCCCACCTCCCTGCAGCCGGGCCATACCAGCAGCAGAACAAGCCTGCTATTCCTGGGGGCCTCCATGGTGCCACACTGATGGCAGCAGAGAGGGGAAGCAGGTACCGGGAGCAGGTGGGAAGGGCTGGGTCGGGGGTGCAAAGTGTCAGGAGCAGGGGAGAAGGGCTGCAGGGGGAGCAGGGGAGAAGGGCTGTGCGGGGAGCAAGAGAAGTGCTGTGCTGTGCTTGTTGGGCACTGGCAGTTGTGGACGGAACACGGGCCATGGCAACGGGTGCTTAGGGTGCCGCCTGCACCAGGGGCGTTGGGGATGGCCCCTGAAGGGGCTGAAGCGTCATGGGGAACATGGGGGAATTTTTATGTACCCCTTGGGGCAAACGAAAGAGACTTACGTGCACAGATAGAAATCATAGAATCATGGGATGGTTGGGGTCGGAAGGGACCTTGAAGATCATCGAGTTCCCACCCCCCTGCTGTAGGAAGGGACACCTCCCACCAGACCAGGCTGCTCCAAGCCCCGTCCAACCTGGCCTTGAACACCTCCTGGGATGGGGCAGCCACAGCTTCTCTGGGCAACTCGCACCAGTGCCTCACCACCCTCAAAGTGAAAAATGTCTTCCTAATATTTAGTCTAAGTCTCCCCTCTTCCAGTTTAAAGCCATTTCCCCTCGTCCTATCGCTACATGCCCTAGTAAATAGTCCTCCCAGCTCTCCTGTAGCCCCTTTATGGACTGGAAGGCCACAATAAGGTCTCCCCGGAGCCTTCTCTTCACCAGGCTGAGCAACCCCAACTCTCTCAGCCAGTCCTCACAGCAGAGGTGCACTAGCCCTCAGATCATCTTCGTGGCCCTCCACTGGACCCGCTCCAACAGCTCCATGTCCTTCTTACGTTGAGGGCTCCAGAGCTCGACGCAGTACTCCAGGTCGGGTCTCACAAGAGTGGAGGAGAGGGGCACAATCACTTCCCCGACCTGCTGGCCACACTTCTCATGCAGCCCAGGATACGGTTTGCCTTCAGGGCTGCGATCGCACATTGCCGGCTCATGTTGAGCTTCTCCTCAATCAGCACACACAGATCCTTCTCCTCAGGGATGCTCTCCAGCCATTCTACACCGAGCCTGTATTAGTGCTTGGGATTGCCCGACTCAGATGTAGCACCTTGCACTTGGCCTTGCTGAACTTTATGAGGTTGGCGTGGGCCCACCCCTCCAGCCTATCCAGGACCCTCTGGATGGCATCCCTCCCCTCCAGCGTCTCTACCTCGCCACACAGCTTGGTATCAGCAGCAAACTTGCTGAGGGTGCACTCCATCCCACTGTCCATGTCTCCAACAAAGATGTTGAACAGCATGGGTCCCACTACCGACCCCTGAGGAATGCCACGCATCACTGGTCTCCACTTGGACAGCGAGCCGTTGACCACAACTCCGAGTGTGACCGTCCAGCCAGTTCTTTATCCACTGAGTGGTCAGGAAGGAACACTGTGTTGGGCAGAATCCCCCCACCAGCAGCGGTTCTCTGAGGAGTCCACAGCGATACGCTACCAGCACATCCCTTCCGTCCACTTGCCCCAGCACCCATCCCGCAGCGGTTGCATGGGGCACCTCAACCCGGCTGTGGCTCCATCCTCCAGCCCAGCTCTGCTGCCCAAAGTTGGCTCCTGAGCGCTCCCATCCCCAGACGGCTGCAGGGCAATGCTGGGGCTGTTCCTGCTCTCATCTCCAAGGCAAACCCCACTCCCTCAGCAGTTACAATCTCAATTTCCCCTTAAAGGGATCAGCGTGTGTTATGGTTTGAGAAACCCACAATTTATTATTATTTAGAAAGGGACTTGGGAAAAAACAAGAAAATCCAGGAGGTGAATTATAAACAGATTTAATAGAGTGAGATTAGATAAATAACATGAAAAGCACTAAAGAACCAACACTGATCCCAAAAGCAGTACACAATATGCAAAGATTATCCTCAGCCCATTCTGTCCGTAGAAGCTGTGCACAGCACCCCACACACTCACCCCTCCCACGTATTTACCGACCACTTTCTTTCTCCTTCCAAAACAGTGCAAAAGGGCTTTTATTAACAGGAATCCAAAACCCCACTGGGACTCGGAGACATCGAAACAGGACAATTGTTCCCCTCCATTGCCCACAGCCACACAGAACACGTTCCCGGGAAGGACACAAGACAGGGAGTGCCGGGGGGAGCCGGGGACAGCGGGCGAGAGGGCCCGGGCCGCGGGGCCGTCGCCCGGGGAAGGCGGCGGAAGGGCCGCAGCTCTGCGGAAGGCTCCGCTGCGAAACCCCGACGGGCGCGGGGGGAGACACCGCCCCGTTTCCCTCCCGGCTTTCGGTGGGACCGGCCCCGGCTGCGAGCGGGGCACGGGGAGAAGCGGGGCGGGAGGAGGTGGCCCCGAATCGGGGGGAACCACATCGGGGCTCTTCACCCGCGATGCAAACACCAGTGGAGCTTTTTCTGCAGCTCTGCAATGAAGTGGAATCGGACCAACGGACAGAGCAGCACTTGTCCTCTCAAGAACACCCTCCCCAGAAGGGACTGTCTCTCCGTAAGCCATAATAAATGTAGAAGAGAGGGTTATGTAGCCAGGGACCGCTTACCTGTAACCGAAACATTGACTAAAATACATTTATCGGGAATGCATTAATACGCAGAAAGCACATTCAGTACGGGGCAAGTTTCGGCTTAAGGGCAGAGTCAGCGGAGCCTTCCCGGGAGAGCGGCTCCTTCCCCCGGCCAGCTCAGCACCGGCAGCCAGGACCCACCGGGGAGAGACGCACAGCCCCGACCCCGGCGGGAGGGAGAGAAGTAGAGAAGGGATCCCGCCCGGCCCCCCGCCTGCACAACCCCGGTGCCAGCGGGGAAGCGGCCCCTCCCCAGCCGGGGCACCCCCCACCCCCGCCCGGGCACCCCACACCCCGACCCCCGCCCCGGCAGCCTCACCCCGGGCCAGCAGCAGCACGGCCGTACCGCCCCCGCCGCCGCCTCAGCCCGGGCTCGGGCGCCGCTGCCGCCGCCCGCACCCCCATGGCCCGCAGCACTCCCCGTCCGCCGCTAAGCAGCGGCTAATTAAGGAGGGGGCGGGGCCGCGGCTAACGAGCGCCCCGGGGACACCGCTCTCCAGCAGCCCGGGAACCCCGCTGCCGCCCAGTGCCCTCACCTCCGTAAGCGGGACCCCCTCTCTGCACAGGGACCCCCTGCCCGCGGGGCGGCCGTGCCAGCACTCCCAGCCCCCTCCAGCCCCGGGAACCCAGAGCAGCTGGGAACCACCACTCTGCAAAGGCCACGGGTGCCCCGAGCCAATGCCGCGGGAGCTTGGGGCTGAGAGACAGGAAGAAAACGCTTTATTTACAAAAGACAACTCCAACAGAACTATTTACAACTCTTTACAAAAAAACAAACAAACAAACAAGTCAAACAACAACTACCTAAAAAGCCCCTCAAACAACAACTCTTTAAAAAAAACCAACTCGAACACAAACTATTTACAGATCTTCCTCTTCTTACATCCCCTCCTCTGCCGCCGGTCCCCGGATCTCTGCTGGCCCTGCAAGGAAAGCAAGCGGCACGGTCGTTTGGCTAACGAGCAGCCCCTCGCCTGGCAGAGCTGGGGGGTCCCGAGGCGGCTCCGCGGCAGCAGCTGCTTTGGGTCGGGGTTGGCGCCGATGGGCACTCGCTGTGCCACAGCCCCAGGACACGCTGGGGAGAGTGGGACTGTGCCACCAGCACTGAGCCCCGGCTGGGCTTCGGAGGAGACTGGGCTTGCCCGGCCCTAAGGAACCGCTGCCTTCCCAAAGCAGATGGGTGCTCATAGCAGCGCAGTGGTGGAGTTTCTGCTGCCAGGACGAGGGCACCGGGCACAGCGTCCCTGCAAGCAGGGACCACCCACCCCAGCCCCAGCCCCAGCCCCAGCCCCAGCCCCAGCCTGGTGGCAGGCGACCCTCCCTCCCTGCGGGCAGTGGATGGGGAGCACATGCCTGTCCTGCTGCTGGCTGGTCTATCTCCATGGACATCTCCTCCTCTGTCTTTTCATCTACTTCCATCTGCTCGTCTGTACCCCCATCTACCTCCATCTCCTCGTCCGTCTCAGCCTCCACCTCCATCTTCTCCTCCATCTCCATGTCCACCTCCATCTCTACCTCTAACTCTACCACCACGTCCACTTCCATCTCTTCCTCTCTTCCAAAAGCCACGCTGTTGGCAGGCACTGCAGGTCCCATGGATCCAGCCTGGAAAGGGGCAGAGGAGGCAACAGCTCAGGCTGCAGGCAGGACCTGGCTGCTCCTGGCGAGCATCCCTGCGGAGTGAGCCTGGGCACCTGGGGCTCCCCTGTGTACAGGTCCCCCACCCAGGGATGCTCCGTTGCAGCAGGGCACCGGCAGCACAGAAGGGCTTCTCCCAGCCCGTGGCCTTGCAAGGCTGTGTGGAGAGGCCAAGCCAAGCTCCTGCCCCTCGAGCTCCCCAGAGCAGGGTCCCCATCCCACCTCATCCCTGCCTGCTCCAGCCTGCCCGGGCAGTGAGAGGGTGCCCACTTCCCTGTGGCGGTGCCATACCAGCAGCAGAACAAGCCTCCTCTTCCTGGGGGCCTCCACAGTGCCACCCTGATAGCAGCAGAGAGAGGGGAGTGAGCGGATGGGAACAGGCGGGAAGGGCTGGGTCGGGGGTGCGAGGTGTCAGGAGCAGGGGAGAAGGGCTGCGGGGGGAGCAGGGAGATGCGCTGCACTGGACTCGTTCGGCACTGGCAGTTGTGGATGGAACACGGGCCATGGCAACAGGTGCTCAGGGTGCCGCCTGCGCCGTGGGCGATGGGGACGACCCCTGAAGGGGCTGCAGCATTACAGGGAACATGGGGGAATTTTTATGTTCTCCCTTGGGGCAAATGAAACAGACTTATGTGCACAGATAGACTTGGGTCAGTGCTTCAGCACCCTCAAAGTGAAAAATGTCTTCCTAATATTTAGTCTAAAACTCCCCTCTTCCAGTTTAAAGCCATTCCCCCTCGTCCTATCGCTACATGCCCTAGTAAATAGTCCTTCCCCAGCTCTCCTGTAGACCCTTTATGGACTGGAAGGTCACAATAAGGTCTCCCCGCAGCCTTCTCTTCTCCAGGCTGAACAACCCCAACTCTCTCAGCCTGTCCTCACAGCAGAGGGGCTCCAGCCCTCGGATCATCTTTGTGGCCCTCCTCTGGACGTGCTCCAACAGCTCCATGTCCTTCTTATATTGGGGACTCAGAGCTGGAGGCAGTACTCCAGGTGGGGTCTCACGAGACAGGAGGAGAGGAGCACAATCACTTCCCCGACCTGCTGGCCACACTTCTTCTGATGCAGCCCAGGATATGGTATGCCTTCAGGGCTGCGATTGCATATCGCCGGCTCATGTTGAGCTTCTCCTCAATCAGCACACACAGATCCTTCTCCTCAGGGATGCTCTCCAGCCATTCCCAACTGAGCCTGTATTAGTGCTTGGGATTGCCCGACTCTGATGTAGCACCTTACACTTGGCCTTGTTGAACTTCATGAGGTTGGCGTGGGCCCACCCCTCCAGCCTGTCCAGGTCCCTCTGGATGGCATCCCTCCCCTCCAGTGTGTCTGTCTTGCCAAACAGCTTGGTATCAGCAGCAAACTTGCTGAGGGTGCACTCCATCCCACTGTCCGTGTCTCCGACAAAGATGTTGAACAGCATGGGTCCCAGTACTGACCCCTGAGGAACACCACCCATCACTGGTCTCCACTGGGGCACCGAGCCGTTGACCGCAACTCTCCGAGTGTGACCACCCAGCCAGTTCTTTATCCAGTGAGTGGTCAGGAAGGAACACTGTGTTGGGCAGAATCCCCCCACCAGCAGCGGTTCTCTGAGGAGTCCACAGCGATACGCTACCAGCACATCCCTTCCATCCACAGCGATACGCTACCAGCACATCCCTTCCATCCACTTGCCCCAGCACCCATCCTGCAGTGGTTGCATGGGCACCTCAGCCCGGCTGTGGCTCCATCCCCCAGCCCAGCTCTGCTGCCCAAAGGTGCATCCCCAGATGGCTGCAGGGCAATGCTGGGGCTGTTCCTGCTCTCATCTCCAAGGCAAACCCCACTCCCTCAGCAGTTACAATCTCAATTTCCCCTTAAAGGGATCAGCGTGTGTTATGGTTTGAGAAACCCACAATTTATTATTATTTAGAAAGGGACTTGGGAGAAAACAAGGAAATCCAGGAGTTGAATTATAAACAGATTTAATAGAGTGAGATTAGATAAATAACATGAAAAGCACTAAAGAACCAACACTGATCCCAAAAGCAATACACAATATGCAAAGATTATCCTCAGCCCATTCTGTCCGTAGAAGCTGTGCACAGCACCCCACACACTCACCCCTCCCACGTATTTACCGACCACTCCGTTTCTCCTTCCAAAACAGTGCAAAAGGGCTTTTATTAACAGGAATCCAAAACCCCACTGGGACTCGGAGACATCGAAACAGGACAATTGCCCTCCTCCATTGCCCACAGCCACACAGAACACGTTCCCGGGAAGGGCACAAGACAGGGAGTGCCGGGGGGAGCCGGGGACAGCGGGCGAGAGGGCCCGGGCCGCGGGGCCGTCGCCCGGGGAAGGCGGCGGAAGGGCCGCAGCTCTGCGGAAGGCTCCGCTGCGAAACCCCGACGGGCGCGGGGGGAGACACCGCCCCTGTCCCCCCCGCGGCTTTCGGCGGGACCGGCCCCGGCTGCGAGCGGGGCGCGGGGAGAAGCGGGGCGGGAGGAGGTGGCCCCGAATCGGGGGGTGCCCCATCGGGGGGAACCACATCGGGGCTCTTCACGCGCGGTGCAAACACCAGAGAGGGGACCTGCTAGTCCCCCCTCCACTCCCCCCCACCTCATCCTGACGGCAGCGCAGATGCACCCAGCAGGTCCAAGCTGCAGAAGGCGCGGGACTTAGGGACAGCTCCACGGGGCGAGGGCCATCACCGTTAGTCCTGTGTCGCTCAAACCAGAACGTCCCACCTCTTATTTCATACCATATATATGTCACACTCCAGTTAATGTTAGATTTGTGCTCTAAAATATAGAAATACACACACAAACAAACATAATGCTCTACAGCTACAAAGTATTTCTCTGAAAGGTCCGTTAAGTGTCTTTAATTCAAAACCAGGAGTCCTATCTATCGTAAGAGCCTTTTAGGCAGGAGCGAGTGATGTGGCATTCTCTCCGCTATCGGATCGGGACCGGAGCTCAATGCAGGACGACAGACGGGTGGAGACGGGCGCAGCAATGGAACGTGTCGTGCTCACGGCTGGCACGGTCCCTGTCGCTGGGCGGCATTCGACGAAGTTAGCTTCGCTTTCATTACCACTATGTTATTCTGAAAACCCCTCCCGGCCCCCAGACTGCACGCCCCCGGTGCCAGCGGGGAAGCGGCCCCTTCCCAGACAGGGCACCCCCCACCCCCGCCCGGGCACCCCACACCCCGACCCCCGCCCGGGCAGCCTCACCCCGGGCCAGCAGCAGCACGGCCGTGGCCCCCCGCCGCCGCCCCAGCCCGGGCTCGGGCTCAGGCTCGGGCTCCGCTGCTGCCGCCGCTGTCGCCGCTGCTGTCGCCCCTACTGCCGCCGCTGCCGCCGCTGCCCGCACCCCCATGGCCGGCAGCGCTCCCCGTCCGCCGCTAAGCAGCGGCTAATTAAGGAGGGGGCGGGGCCGGGGCTAACGAGCGCCCCGGGGACACCGCTCTCCAGCAGCCCGGGAACCCCGCTGCCGCCCAGTGCCCTCACCTCCGTAAGCGGGACCCCCTCTCTGCACAGGGACCCCCTGCCCGCGGGGCGGCCGTGCCAGCACTCCCAGCCCCCTCCAGCCCCGGGAACCCAGAGCTGCTGGGAACCACCACTCTGGAAAGGCCACGGGTGCCTCGAGCCAATGCCGCGAGTGCTTGGGGCTGAGAGACAGGAAGAAAACGCTTTATTTACAAAAAACAACTCCAACAGAACTATTTACAAGTGTTTACAAAAAAAAAAAACAACAACAAAACCAAAACAAACCAAACAAACAACTCAAACAACAACTACCTAAAAAGCCCCTCAAACAACAACTATTTACGGAAAAAACAAAGTGGACACAAACTATTTACAGGTCTTCCTCTTCAAACAACCCCTCCTCTGCTGCTGGTCCCTGCATCTCTGCTGGCCCTGCAAGGAAAGCAAGCAGCACGGTCGTTTGGCTAAAGAGCAGCCCCTCGCCTGGCAGAGCTGGGGGGTCCCGAGCCCGCTCAGCGGCAGCAGCTGCTTTGGGTCGGGGTTGGCCCCGATGCGCACTCGCTGTGCCACAACCCCAGGACACGCTGGGGAGAGCGGGACTGTGCTGCCAGCACTGAGCCCCGGCTGGGCTTCGGGGGAGACTGGGCTTGCCCGGCCCTAAGGAACCGCTGCCTTCCCAAAGCAGATGGGTGCTCAGGGCAGCGCAGTGGTGGAGTTTCTGCTGCCAGGACGAGGTCATCGGGTGCCCTGTCCCCGCAAGCAGGGATCATTCACCCCAGCCTGGTGGCAGACCACCCACCCTCCTTGTGAGGTGGATGGGGAGAACGTGCCTGTCCTGCTGCTGGCTGGTCTATCTCCATTGGCATCTCCTCTTCGGTCCTCATGTCCACCTCCATCTCCTCGTCCCAATCCATGTCAACCTCCATCTCCTCATCCATCACATCCTCCACTTCCATCTCCTCCTCTGACTCCACCACAACATCCACATCCATCTCTTCCTCCATCTCAACCAGCTCGTTCACCTCCATCTCCTCCACCATCCCGAAACCCACGTTCTTGCCATCCACCACAGGTCTCACGTCTCCAGCCTGGAAAGGGGCAGAGGAGGCACCAGCTCAGGCTGCGGGCAGGAACCGGCTGCTCCTGGCAAGCATCCCTGCGGCACGAGCCCGGGGCACCTGGGGCTCCCCTGGGGACGGGTCCTTCCACCCAGGGATGCTCCATTGCAGCAGGGCACCAGCAGCCCAGAAGGGCTTCTCCCAGCCCATGGCCTTGCAGGGCTGTGTGGAGAGGCCAAGCCAAGCTTGCAGCCCTCTGAGCTCCCCAGAGCAGGGTCCCCATCCCACCCCATGCCTGCCTGCTCCAGCCTGCCTGGGCACTGGGGGGTGCCCTCCTCCCTGCTGCGGGGCCATACCAGCAGCAGAACAAGCCTCTTCCTCGGGGCCTCCACAGTGTCACCTCGATGGCAGCAGAGAGGGGAAGGAGGTGTGGGGAGCAGGTGGGAAGGTCTGGGTCGGGGGTGCCAAGTGTCAGGAGCAGGGGACAGGAGCAACTGGTGCTCAAGGTGCCGCCTGCGCCGTGGGCGATGGGGACAACCCCTGAAGGGGCTGCAGCTTCACGGGGAACATGGGGGAAATTTTTATGTACCCCTTGAGGCAAATGAAACACACTTACATGCACCGATAGAAAAGTAAATCATAGAATCATGGGATGGATAGGGTTGGAAGGGACCTTGAAGATCATCGAGTTCCCACCCCCCTGCTGTAGCAAGGGACACCTCCCACCACACCAGGCTGCTCCAAGCCCCCTCCAACCTGGCCTTGAACACCTCCAGGGATGGGGCAGCCACAGCTTCTCTGGTCCACCTGCACCAGTGCCTCACCACCCTCAAAGTGAAAAATGTCTTCCGAATATTTAGTCTAAGTCTCCCCTCTTCCAGTTTAAAGCCATTCCCCCTCGTCCTATCGCTACATGCCCTAGTAAATAGTCCTTCCCCAGCTCTCCTGTAGCCTCTTTATGGACTGGAAGTCTCCCCGCAGCCTTCTCTTCTCCAGGCTGAACAACCCCAACACTCTCACCCTTTCCTCACAGTAGAGGTTCTTGAGCCCTCAGATCATCCTCATGGCCCTCCTCTGGACCCACTCCAACAGCTCCATGTCCTTTTTATGTTGGGGGCTCCAGAGCTGGACGCAGTACTCCAGGTGGGGTCTCACGAGAGGGGAGGAGAGGAGCACAATCACTTCCCCGACCTGCTGGCCACACTTCTTCTGATGCAGCCCCGGATACAGTTGGCCTTAAGGGCTGTGATTGCATATCGCCGGCTCATGTAGACCTTGTCAATCAGCACACACAGATCCCTCTCCTCAGGGCTGCTCTCCAGCCATTCACCACCAAGCCTGTATTTGTGCTTGGGGTTGCCCAACCCAGATGTAGGACCTTGCACTTGACCTTGTTGAACTTCATGAGGTTGGCATGGGCCCACCCCTCCAGCCTGTCCAGGACCCTCTGGATGGCATCCCTCCCCTCCAGCGTGTCTACCTCGCCACACAGCTTGGTATCAGCAGCAAACTTGCTGAGGGTGCACTCCATCCCACTGTCCGTGTCTCCGACAAAGATGTTGAACAGCACAGGTCCCAGTACCGACCACTGAGGAACGCCATGCATCACTGGTCTCCACTTGGACAGCGAGCCGTTGACCACAACTCTTTGAGTGTGACCGTCCAGCCCGTTCTTTATCCGCTGAGTGTTCACGAAGGAACACTGTGTTGGGCAGAGTCGTGCCGCCATCAGCAGTTTTCTGAGGAGTCCGCAGCGCTGCGTCAGCAGCAGATCCCTTTGATCCACTTGCCCCAGCACCCATCCTGCAGCGGTTGCAAGGGGCACCTCAGCCCGGCTGTGGCTCCATTCCCCAGCCCAGCTCTGCTACCCAAGGTCAACTCTCACCTCTCTGCAACCTCCTTTCACATAGTTGTAGAGAGAGATTAGTTCTCCCCTCAGTCTCCTTTTCTCCAGGCTACACACCCCCAGTTCCCTCAACCGCTCCTCACAAGACGTGTGCTCCAGACCCCTCAACAGCTTCATTGCTTTCTGTGGACGCGCTCCAGCGCCTCAATGTCCTTCTTGTGGTGATGGGCCCAAACCAGAACACAGTACTCAAGAAGCGGCCTCACCAGTGCCCAGTACAGGGGTAAAATCACCTCCCTGGTCCTACTGGCTACACTAGTCCTGATGCAGGCCAGGATGCCGGTGGCCTTCTTGGCCACCTGGGCACACTGATGGCTCCTGTTCAGCCGGCCATCAATCACTACCCCCAGGTCCCTCTCTGCTGAGCACCTTTCCTGCCACTCCTCCCCAAGCCAGTAGCACTGGTGGGGGTTGTTGTGGCTAAAGTGTAAGACCCAGCATGTGGCCTCAGTGAAACTCCTACAGTTTGCCTTGGCCCATCCATCTCATCTGTCTAAATCCCTCTGCAGAGCGTCCCTACCCTCAGGCAGATCAACACTCCCACCCAGCTTGGTCTCCTCTGCAAAGTGACTGAGGGTGCACTCCATCCCCTCATCCCGATCACTGAGGAAGATATTAAACAGGACTGGCCCCAGTACCGAGCCCTGGGGGACACCACTCGTGACCGGATGCCAACTGCAATGAACTCCATTCCAGTTAGACAACACCACAACTTTTCCCTCACGCAGGACCTGCCTCTCACAAACCCATGTAGACTGGGCCAATGCAGTTGATACTGTTATTGTATAGCCTGAGGCATTTCCCTCTCACACCAATAAAGCAAGGGAACTAATTAAAATATTGCTAAAAGACATTATTCCGAGATTTGCTGTTCCTTTAGGAATGTTATCAGAGAGAGGGCCCCATTTTATTGCGAACAACTCAGCAAAGGCCTAGCTCTAATGGGGGACCTCCGTACCCCTTACAGGCCGCAATCAAGCAGGAAAGGAGAACGAATGAATTATACACTTAAATTGCAACTTGGGAACATTATGTCAGGAAACCTCGATGACTTGGGTACAAGCGTTACCCTTAGCATTACAAAGAGTCAGAATACAACCTCGGGGAGAGAACAACAGAAGTCCATAGGAGTTAATGTATGGATGGCCTTCCCAGGCCCCGCATATACCAGGCACCACTCACATCAGGGGAGGAATAGGTGGGAATAACTGTCTGATGTCTTGAGGAAAAACTTTACAGGAACTGCAAAAATACGTGGCAACAGACAGACCCCTGGAGCTCGATACAGATGCACAGCCGTTTGCCTGGAGATTGGGCCTACGTTAAGTCCTGGGTTTTGGGACCGCTGACTGAAAAATGGAAAGGACCATTCCAGGTTCTCTGAACCACCTATACAGCCGTTAAGGTTTGGGGCAGAGGACCGTGGATCCATTACTCCAGAATCAAAAAGGCCACAGTCCCACGGAGAATAGAGCAGCAACCGCCTTTTAAATTGCAGAGAAAGAAAAATTATGGTTATTTTCTGGGGTTTGTTGGTGCTAACAATGGTTGCAAAGAGCCATGTGTGGCACGCTGTACAGTGGGATCTAAACTTGCATCTAACGCTAACACAACATACTACCCAGATACTACATAAGAGCGATTGTTGGGTCTGTACTCTATTACCAAACCACTCTCTCTCAGGGGGATCAGGGGTGTCTGTTATTGGAGTCCCAATTCCCCAAGGTTTTTCCTGGACCAGTTCCAGCAATGAGCCCCGTCTTAGTGGGAGATGAAAGGATAAGAGCAACTCTTGAGACGTCACTAATAAAAGTGAGCGTCACAACTCTACCACAGGTTACTATGGAGGAGGCAGAAAGAGTCCCAGCCTAAGAGCTGGGGACGATGGATGTGACAGTACCACTCCTAGCTTTCATTAATGTAACAAAAGTTTTCTTGGGTTGGAGGGTGTTTTCCTGGTTGTAAGCGGACAAGCTCCTGTTGGAACACTGACAGGACATTGACAGGTTTTGGATTTTAGGAGCCTCCCTTTTCCAACAGGGACAGGCTGGGAGTGGTTGTGTGGAGGGAATCATGCACGCAAAGTATTAGCTGCCAGATGGAAAGGAGCATGTACTCTAGGGGCTTTAGTACCAAATGTGACACTAGTTGACAAATTACATGAGCAGGGTGGATGGATTAAAATCTTCCTGAAACAGGAGATATTTAAAAGATCAACCAACGTCATTGCTGACCGTCCATCTAAATGTCATGGTTTTGTCAGGTGGTTTATCCCCTGGCTTGGAGTGAGCCAATTACACAACACCAGAGTAAACATATCTGCTGTAATAGAAAGCACGGAGACCAAAACAGTTGATGCCGTGTGGGCCTTACAAATTGAAGTATCTAGGTTTCTCCCAAATGGTATTACAAAATGGAATGGCTCTTGACTTACTGTTGGCTTCACAGGGAGGTGTCTGTGCAGTAACCAACACGAGCTGTTGGATGTATGTGACCAGAGTGGCAGGATATCCACAGATTTGGCAGAAATTTGGGAGCAGACTAAAATCTTGCACGAAGTAACTAAAGATAACACCTCGTGGGGATTCGAGGAATGATGGCATAAGCTTACCTCATGGCTACGTGACTGGACAGGGTTAAAAATTTTTTTTTGTAATATTAATTGTTGAACTTAGTATCTGTATTTTATCCTGTATTAAGATCCAATGTTGCAGTTTTTGTAGTTGGATGTATATGAGAATCAAGTTTAGGTATTGAGACATTGGGTTTGCAAGCCCAAAGTCACCAGAAAAGGGGCGCGTTGATACACGAGGCCTAAAGGCCTCGAGAAGTTCCACCCTTATCTCCTACAGTCGTTTGGTATAGAAGCTGTGTCCGAAGCAACATATGGCATGCACGCCAGGAGGAGTGATCCCTCCTGGAGTGCATCCAGCGCTGCAATAAAGAATGCCGCCTTCTAAAACCTTCCAACAAGTCTTAGAGGGTTTTCTTTGACCGAGTTTTATGGTATCAAGGCTGACACAGCTCGAGGCTCCACTGGCAGAGGGAATCCCCCTCCTGAGCCCAGCACCCAGCTCTGCAGTCCCGAGGGGCAGATCCGGCTTTCCCTTCTCCTGAGATCCCGGCACCACTGTGCCCTTTGCTGGGCCCGGGAAAGGGGGCAGAGGGCAGCCCAGCACACTGGGGTGGGCAGAGGGCACCTGCCAGACCCCATCCACTCCCCACCACCCCATCCTGATGGCAGCGCAGATGCACCCAACAGGTCCAAGCTGCACAAGGGCTGCGACGTAGGGACAGCTCCATGGGGCGAGGACCATCTCCTTCGCTCTTTCCTTGTCCCACAAGCAGCCAGAGAGTCAATCTGCACAGTGCAGATGTCCTCCAGGTCGGATACAGCCGTGGTGGGTGGAATTCATCCCCAGCGGGACCCCGAGCCTCTACCCCACTGCCAAGGGTGATGCCTTACCCTCCCAGCCCACGGTGAGGGGTTCAGCAGCTTGGAAAGGCTGACCCACGGGGCACTCAGCTCCCTGCCTTGCCCTGCCATGTTTCAACCTCCCAAAGGCACACGGCGTTTCCCTTCATTGCTCTCTCCATTTCCTTCTAACTCCACTCCCCACAATTCACTGCTGGTGACACGAAGCTGCCCCCACTTATCCCCATAAACACTTATTTCTACCCTTCTGCTTGCTCCCCCCTTTTCCCCACCAGCCGCTTCCGCCCGTTTCCTTTTTAAGCAGAGCTTTCCCCAAACCCACCCAAAACCAGCCCTCGGGATCCAACTCTTGCTGTTATTTCAGTCCTGCTCAAGGTCACCTCCTCCCACCACCATCATCTGGGGGCACCGGCTACAGACTCACAGGGTAGGCCAATTCCCACTGGGAGGAGGAAGGGGCTCAGCAGGGAGGGAGAAGGATGGGTTTAGGCGGCAGGACGCAACTCCAGGCTGGGTGCAGGCTGCTCCCTGCAGCGCTGGACCCGGGGACAGCCCGGCCACCTGCACATCCTGGGCTGAAGCCCAGGGGTCCAGGGGAGCCTTTGCTGGGGGGCAGCGGGTTAGGCTGGCTGGAGCCATGCAGCAGACAGACAGACAGACAGACTGACAGATGGATGGATGGATGGAGGGAGGGGACTCACCGGGTCCGTCTGAAATCAGAGCAAGGTGGGGAGCACGTGTGCGTCTGCACACACCGATGGGATCCAGGAGAGCAGGAGAAGGGGTCAGACAGCAGCACCCGGCACAGGGGCAGTGCCCAAAAGCCATGCTGGCCGTGCAACACAGAGACACCCCCAACCCGCCATCCTCTGGGAAACAGCCCCACTGCATGGGACATGCAGGGGGTCCTGGCGCGGGGCCGTACTCACCCACAGACTCGGTGCAAGCCCTGCAGCTCCATGCCATCCGCCTCCTCATACGTGGCCATGTTTGCCCCCAGCTTGAGGACGCAGTCCCAGAAGCCTTGGTACATGTTGGCACAGGCAGTGCCCGAAGTCAGCAGCCCGGACAGGTGCCCTGCCAGCCACCCAGGGGGTCAGCGAGAGCACACACACCTTGGGGACAGAGCCCACCTCGCTCCCGGGGGGACCTGGCCACCCCTGGGCCACCGCAGTGCCGGTGCCACCCGGGCACGATGAGCTCCCCCTTCCCCGCAGGACGCACACCAACCTACCGCCATGCCATGCTCGTGCCCAGCCCTTCCTGTGTTTGCAGAGAGCCCGAAAGCACGGCTCTGCCGGGACCGGGAGCCCATGCGGGGGCAGTCGAGGCGCCCCACACCCACCACCGGCAGCCCCGGCCCAGGGCAGAGGGCAGCGACAGACGGGCAGAGGGCAGCGACAGGCGGGGAGAGGGGGGGCACGGCCACCTCAGCACCGGCAGCCAGGACCCACCGGGGAGAGAAGCACAGCCTCGACCCCGGCGGGAGGGATGGAGGGGACCCCGCCGGCCCCCCGCGTGCACACCCCCGGGGACAGCGGGGAAGCGGCCCCACCCCCGCCCGGGCACCCCACACCCCCGCCCGGGCAGCCTCACCCCGGGCCAGCAGCAGCACGGCCGTGACCCCCGCCGCCGCCGCCCCAGCCCGGGCTCGGGCTCGGGCTCGGGCTCGGGCTCGGGCTCGGGCTCGGGCTCGGGCTCGGGCTCGGGCTCGGCAGGTTCGGCCGCCGCCGCTACCCGCACCCCCATGGCCCGCAGCGCTCCCCGCCCGCCGCTAAGCAGCGGCTAATTAAGGAGGGGGCGGGGCCGCGGCTAACGAGCGCCCCGGGGACACCGCTCTCCAGCAGCCCGGGAACCCCGCTGCCGCCCAGTGCCCTCACCTCCGTAAGCGGGACCCCCTCTCTGCACAGGGACCCCCTGCCCGCGGGGCGGCCGTGCCAGCACTCCCAGCCCCCTCCAGCCCCGGGAACCCAGAGCAGCTGGGAACCACCACTCTGCAAAGGCCACGGGTGCCCCGAGCCAATGCCGCGGGAGCTTGGGGCTGAGAGACAGGAAGAAAACGCTTTATTTACAAAACACAACTCCAACATAAATTTCCAACTGTTTAAAACAACAACAACAACAACAAAACAACCAAAACCAAAGAACTCGAACAACAACTCTTTACAAAAAAATAACTCGAACACAAACTATTTACAGATCTTCCTCTTCTTACATCCCCTCCTCTGCTGCTGGTCCCCAGATCTCTGCTGGCCCTGCAAGGAAAGCAAGCAGCATGGTCGTTTGGCTAACGAGCAGCCCCTCTCCTGGCGGAGCTGGGGGGTCCTGAGGCAGCTCCTCGGCAGCCGCTGCTTTGGGATGGGGGTGGCCCCGATGGGCACTCGCTGTGCCACAACCCCAGGACACGCTGGGGAGAGCGGGACTGCCGCCAGCACTGAGCCCCGGCTGGGCTTCGGAGGAGACTGGGCTTGCCCGGCCCTAAGGACACGCTCCCTTCCCAAAGCAGATGGGTGCTCAGGGCAGTGCTGTGATGGCGGTTCTGCTGCCAGGACGAGGGCATCGGGTGCCCTGTACCCGCAAGCAGGGACCACCCACCCCAGCCCCAGCCTGGTGGCAGGCGACCCTCCCTCCCTGCGGGCGGTGGATAAGGAGCACATGCCTGTCCTGCTGCTGGTTAGTCTGTCTCCATTGGCGTCGCCTCCTCTGTATTCTCATCTACCTCCATCTGTTCTTCCATCTCCACGTCCACCTCCATCTCGTTGTCCATTGCAACCTCCACCTCCATGTCCTTGTCCACCTCCACCACCATATCCACCTCCATCTTCTCTTCCATCCCCAAAGCTCCACTCTTGAATGTTAATTCAGCTCAGACAGCTCCAGCCTGGAAAGGGGCAGAGGAGGCACCAGCTCAGGCTGTGGGCAGGACCCAGCTGCTCCTGGCGAGCAACCCTCCGGCACCAGCCTGGGGCACCCGGGGTGCCCTGGTGACGGGTCCCTCCACCCAGAAGCACCAGCCCAGAAGGGCTTCTCCCAGCCCGTGGCCTTGCAGGGCTGTGTGGAGAGGCCAAGCCAAGCTCCGGCCCCCTGAGCTCTCCAGAGCAGGGTCTCCATCCCACCCCATCCCTGCCTGCTCCAGCCTGCCCGGGCAGTGAGGGGGTGCCCACCTCCCTGCAGCAGGGCCATACCAGCAGCAGAACAAGCCTGCTATTCCTGGGGGCCACCACGGTGCCACCCCGATGGCAGCAGAGAGAGGGGAGCAAGCGGCCGGGAGCAGGTGGGAAGGGCTGGGTCGGGGGTGCAAGGCGTCAGGAGCAGGGGAGAAGGGCTGTGGGGAGATGTGCTGCGCTGCTCTCGTTGGGCACTGGCAGTTGTGGATGGAACACAGGCCATGGCAACGGGTGCTCAGGGTGTTGCCTGTGCCAGGGGGGGTGGGGATGACCCCTGGAGGGGCTGCAGCTTCAAGGGGAACATGGGGGGTTTTTTATATACCCCTTGAGGCAAATGAAACACATTTATATGCACGAATAGAAAAGAAAATCATAGAATCATGGGATGGCTGGGGTTGGAAGGGAACTTGAAGATCATCAAGTTCCCACCCCCCTGCCGTAGGAAGGGACACCTCCCACCGGACCAGGGGGCTCCAAGCCCCGTCCAACCTGGCCTTGAACACCTCCAGGGATGGGGCCTCAATAACTTCTCTGGGCAAATTGGGCTAGTGCCTCCCCACCCTCAAAGGGAAAAAATTCTTCATAATTTTTAGTCTAAATCTCCCCTTTTCCAGTTTAAATCCATTCCCTCTCATCCCATCACCACATGCTCTTCTAAAAAGTGCTTCCACAGCTCTCTCATAGGCCCCCTTTAGGGAATGGAAGGGGCTCTAAGGTTCCCCGGAGCCTTCTCTTCTCCAGGCTGAACAACCCCAACTCTCTCAGCCTGTCCTCACAGCAGAGAGGCTCCAGACCTTGGGTCATCCTCGTGGCCTTCCTCTGGACCCGCTCCAACAGCTCCATGTCTTTCTTATGTTGGGGGCTCCAGAGCTGGACGCAGTACTCCAGGTGGGGTCTCACGAGACAGGAGGAGAGGAGCACAATCACTTCCCCGACCTGCTGGCCACACTTCTTCTGATGCAGCCCAGGATATGGTTTGCCTTCAGGGCTGCGATCGCACATTGCCGGCTCATGTTGAGCTTCTCCTCAACCAGCACACACAGATCCTTCTCCTCAGGGCTGCTCTCCAGCCATCCCCCACGGAGCCTGTATTAGTGCTTGGATTTGCCCGACTCAGATGTAGGACCTTGCTCTTGGCCTTGTTAAACTACATGAGGTTGGCATGGGCCCACCCCTCCAGCCTGTCCAGGACCCTCTGGATGGCATCCCTCCAGTGCGACGGCCCAGCCAGTTCTTTATCCACTGAGTGGTCATGGAGGAACACTGTGTTGAGCAGAGTGGCACCATCAGCAGCGGTTCTCCAAGGAGTTTGCATCAATGCATCACCAGCACATCCCTTCCATCCACTTGCCCCAGCACCTATCCCACAGCAGTTGCATGGGGCACCTCAGCCCGGCTGGGGCTCCATCCCCCAGCCCAGCTCTGCTGCCCAAAGGTGGCTCCTGAGCGCTCCCATCCCCAGACAGCTGCAGGGCAATGCTGGGGCTGTTCCTGCTCTCATCCCCAAGGCAAACCCCACTCCCTTGCAGGGTGTCCCTGCTGGTTTGGGCATCCCTGCTGCCAGCCAGCTCCACCCCTTCTGCAGCTGCCACGTCCTGCCCTCCATGTCACGTCCTTCCTCAGCCACAAATTCCCACTCCTGAGCAGCTACAATCTGTATTTACCCTTCAGGGATCAGCATGTGCTTTGGTTTGAGAAAGCCATAACAATTTATTGTCATTTAGACAATCATTCCATCACCCGATGACCCCTCCCCACTCGGGAAAGAGAAAAAAACAAGGGAACCCGGGAGCTGAAGTAGAAGCAGATTTAATAGAGTGAGATTAGAAAATTAACACTAATAACACTAAAGAACCAACACTGATCCCAATACCAATACAGAATATGCAAAGATTATCCTCAGCCCATTCTATCCGTAGGAAGCTGGTCACCCTCAGCAGTGGACAGCAAATGTGGGACACGGCGAGCGCTGCAGCTTCAGGAGGAAGGGAAGGGCTCAGGGCTCTGGCACCGGGCACAAAGTTCTCAGGGTGGCAGCCGTCAAGGGAGAGAGAGAACTTTGCAGCAAACTTTCTAGTTGACAGGGAATGTGACGTTGATGGTATGAAATAATCCTGTTGGCAGCTTGGGTCAAGTGCTCACATCTCGCTCCTCCTCATCCCTGCACCTGCAGAGCTCGAACCACTGAGAATTTGAAACCCTGGGTAATATGTTCCAATGCCTGGTGACCCTTTCAGTAAAGAAATTCTTCCTAATATCCCTTCTAAACCTGCCCTGGCACAACTGGAAGCCATTTCCTCTTGTTCTATCCCCTGTTAACCCCCACCTCTCTGCAACCTCCTTTCACATAGTTGTAGTGAGCGAGAAGGTCTCCCCTCAGACTCCTTTTCTCCAGGCTAAACACCCCCAGTTCCCTCAGCCGCTCCTGAGAAGACGTGTGCTCCAGACCCCTCAACAGCTTCATTGCCCTTCTGTGGACACGTTCCAGCGCCTCAATCTCCTTCCCGTGGTGAGGGCCCAAACCAGAACATAGTATTCAAGAAGCGGCCTCACCAGTGCCCAGTACAGGGGTAAAATCACCTCCCTGGTCCTACTGGCTACACTAGTCCTGATGCAGGCCAGGATGCCGGTGGCCTTCTTGGCCACCTGGGCACTTGCTGGCTCCTGTTCAGCCGGCCATCAGTCACCACCCCCACGTCCCTCTCTGCTGAGCACCTTTCCAGCCACTCCTCCCCAAGCCTGTAGCACTGGTGGGGGTTGTTGTGGCCAAAGTGTAAGACCCGGCATGTGGCCTTAGTGAAACTCCTACACTTTGCCTTGGCCCATCCATCTCCTCTGCAGAGCCTCCCTACCCTCAGGCAGATCAACACTCCCACCCAGCTTGGTGTCCTCTGCAAAGTGACTGAGGGTGCACTCCATCCCCTCATCCCGATCACTGAGGAAGATGTTAAACAGGACTGGCCCCAGTACCGAGCCCTGGGGGACACCACTCGTGACTGGACGCCAACTGCAATGAACTCCATTCACCACCACTCTCTGGGCCCGGCCTTCCAGCCAGGGTTTTACGCAGCAAAGCGTATGCCCATCCGAGCCGTGAGCAGCTCGTTTCTCCAGGGGAATGCTGGGGGAAACAATGCCAAAGGCTTTACTAAAGTCCAGACAGACAACACCCACAGCTTTTCCCTCATCCAAGAAGCGGGTGACCATGTTGTAGAAGGAGATCAGGTTAGTCACGCAGGACCTGCCTCTCACAAACCCATGTAGACTGGGCCACTGCAGTTGATACTGTTACTGGATGGCCTCAGGCATTTCCCTCCTGCACCAATAAAGCAAGGGAACTAGTTAAAATATTGCTAAAAGACATTATTCCGAGATTTGCTGTTCCTTTAGGAATGTTATCAGAGAGAGGGCCCCATTTTATTGCGAACAACTCAGCAAAGGCCTAGCTCTAACGGGGGACCTCCGTACCCCTTACAGGCCGCAATCAAGCAGGAAAGGAGAACGAATGAATTATACACTTAAATTGCAACTTGGGAACATATGTCAGGAAACCTCGATGACTTGGGTACAAGCGTTACCCTTAGCATTACAAAGAGTCAGAATACAACCTCGGGGAGAGAACAACAGAAGTCCATAGGAGTTAATGTATGGACGGCCTTCCCAGGCCCCGCATATACCAGGCACCACTCACATCAGGGGAAGAATAAGTGGGAATAACTGTCTGATGTCTTTAGGAAAAACTTTACAGGAACTGCAAAAATACGTGGCAACAGACAGACCCTTGGAGCTCGATACAGATGCACAGCCATTCGCCTGGAGATTGGGTCTACGTTAAGTCCTGGGGTTCGGGACCGCTGACTGAAAAATGGAAAGGACCATTCCAGGTTCTCTGAACCACCTATACAGCCGTTAAGGTTTGGGGCAGAGGACCGTGGATCCATTATTGCAGAATCCAGAAGGCCCCAGTCCCATGGACAATAGAGCAGCAATCACATTTTAAATTCCAGAGAAAGAAGAATTAGGGTTACTTCCTGGGGTTTGTTGATGCTAACAACGGTAGCCATTAGTCATGTTTGGCAGACTGTACAGTGGGACCAAAACTTGCATCTACCGCTAACACAACATACTACCCAGATACTACATAAAAGCGGTTCTGGGGTCTATACTCTCTTACCAAACCACTCTCTCTCAGGGGGATCAGGGGTGTCTGTTATTGGAGTCCCAATTCCCCAAGGCGTTTCCTGGACCAGTTCCAGCAATGAGCCCCATCTCAGTGGGAGATGGAAGGATGAGAAGGACTCTGGAGAAGCGTCTATTAGAAGTGCGGGTCCCAACTCTACCACAGGGTTCAATGGAGGAGGCAGAAAGAGTCCCAGCCCAAGAGCTGGATGGATGTGACAATACCCCTCCACGTTTTCGTTACCGTAAGAGAAGTTTTCTCAGGTTTGAGGGGGTTTTCCTGGTTGTAAGCGGACAAGCTCCTGTTGGAACACTGACAGGACGTTGACAGGTTTTAGATTTTAGGGGACTCCCTGTTCCAACAGGGACAGGCTGGTAGTGGTTGTGTGGAGGGAATCACGCACGCAAAGTAGTACCTGCAGGATGGAAAGGAGCATGTAATCTAGGGGCTTTAGTACCAAATGTGACACTAGTTGACAAATTACATGAGCAGGGTGGATGGATTAGAACCTTCCTCAAGCAAGAGAGAGCTAAAAGATCAACCAATGCCATTGCTGACCATCCATCTAAATGTCATGGTTTTGTCAGGTGGTTTATCCCCTGGCTTGGAGTGAGCCAATTACACAAGACAAATTTGGGACCAGACTAAAATCTTGCACGAAGTAACTAAAGATAATACCTCGTGGGGATTCGAGGAATGATGGCATAAGCTTACCTCATGGCTACGTGTCTGGACAGGGTTAAAAAACTCTATTTGTAATAATAATTGTTGTACTTGGTGTCTGTATTTTAGCTTGTATTATGATCCAACGTTGCAGTCAGAGTAGTCGGATGTATAGGAGAATCAAGTTTGGGTATTAAGACATTGCGTTTGAAAGCCCAAAGTGGCCAGAAAAGGGGGGGGAGTTGATACACGAGGCCTAAAGGCCTTGAGAAGTTCCACCCTTACCTTCTACAGTCGTTTGGTATAGAAGCTGTGTCTGAAGCAACATATGGCACGCACGCTAAGAGGAGTGATCCCCTGTGCATCCAGTGCTGCAGTAAAGAATGCCGCCTTCTAAAACCTTCGAACAAGTCTTAGAGGGTTTTCTTTGACCAAGTTTGACAGAATCAGACCGTTAAGAGAACTGTCAAGATACTCTGAGGTAAGCCTTAGAAAACCCCACAACAAAACAGCAGCACAAAAATCTCAACTGAAAGGTGACGCTCCTGCCGGGCTTCTGATGAGAGGTCTCATTCCCAGTCACCAACGCTACGTGCACCACCTTCACTCAGGGCCCCCCACACTCACCCCTCCCACAGTATTTACCAACCACTCTCTTTCTCCTTCCAAAACAGTGCAAAAGGGCTTTTATGAACAGCAACATAAAACCCCACCAGGACTCAGAGACAAACCGAAACAGGACAACTGCCCCTCCCATTGACCACAGCCACACAGAACACGTTCCCGGGAAGGGCAAAAGACAGAGAACCCACGATGCTGCAGCTGCTCCGTGGCAGGAAAAGAAGGTTCAGCCCAGCTCCTGAGTCCTGCTGCCGCAGCAGCAGCTTTGGGCTCCCCCACCGCGGCTGCACAGGACTCGGCAGCTCTCAGCGAAGGTCTCTCGGCTTCGGGCTGGTCTTGGCACAGTCATCGTGCGCTGGCATCGTCTGCAGACGGGATAGCTGAAAGAGGCAAAAGGCCGAGCTCAGACAAGCCCACGCGCTTGGGGCCATCCAGAGCTCCACGGTAGCGGGCTGTCAGGGAAGACGCACCCTCTGACACCCGCCCCGACAAACACTTGGTCCTCCTGGAATGGAAGTCACAGGTTCCCAGAGTCACTCTCACCTGAGCTCACATTACCAACAAGTACAGGTGCTTTCTGGCACACCATTCACACAGACAACACCCAGACCTTAGGTGGAGATGAACGAGAGAGGTTCCGACAGCATTCAGTAACCCAACTCTTTTTTCCCAAAGACAGATTTGCGCTGCTGCCCCCTCAGTCCCACAGGCTTCTTCCTCAGCAGGAGGGCTGCTGCTTACACAGGGCACTGAAGAGCTCTTCTGTCATCATCTAGTTTAGAAACTTGGCAGCGAGCACGTGGAAAGGGAAAACAGGGAGGGTCATGGAGATGAGGAACACTCAAGGGAACGTCCTTTGAATTTTCTCTGTTTTCCAGCGAATTCCAGTTGTCTGAGTCTCCTCCACTCCCTCTCCCACCCTGCCTGACCTGTGGGCACATCAGAGACTACACCTTGGGGAATGATGCTGTTTGGCCGTGGCCAACAGACGTGTCTCACTGGGTATTCCCACTGCCCGCTGGACTCCCTTCCCGACAGCCAAACCAAACTCGGGCTCTGGCATCGAGCAAAGTTGTGCCCATCACTACAGCCACTGTGACTTTCGAGGAGACCCTTCCTGCTCCTCACCTGATTCTGCAACTCAGCTACTCAACGACGGCAGCGCGCGTTGAAGTCCTCCTGTGAAGGAAAAGCAAAGATTTCTTTTTGGTCTCCACTCTGGTCAGGGTCACCGTCTATCTTCAACTTCTGTGAGGTCTACCCTGGGGGGCTGCTGCCACTGGCATTTCCCATCCTTCCTCCGTACGGCCAGAGCTGCCTCCACCAAGGAAGGGTCTGTTCTCACCTGGCTGGAAGCAGGCATCTCAGGCTGCTCAGCCTCAGCGAGAGAAACTCCACCTGCATCTGGCAGCGACCGACCTCTGCAATGTCTCTTCAGTCTCCTCCGCTCACGCTCCACCTGCACGTTGCATAGCAGAAAGGGTCACAGAAACCTGCCACCAAACGACGAGCAAAGGCACCTCTGGACATCAGGGCAAGGAGCTGTCTGCTCACAGACTCTTCATTGCACCCCACAACGCCGGGGCAAAGAGCACTCCAAGTAGCCCATGGAAGACAAAGAGCAAGAGGAACCCCTTCCTGACACAAGAGCGCCAAGTGTGTGTGTGTACGGGGGCCCTGGGGCAAGAAGGGGGGTACCGCAGTGAAGGTGCATCTGCGAAGGCAACGGGGTGCCAGGAGAGAGGGAAAAGACAAAAGTGTGTGTCCACGGGGGAAAGGGGCAGAGGGAAGGAAACAAGCAGAGGACTCCAAAGTGCTGTCGGTGGAAACGCGGTGTCTTCCAGGGGACCGGGAGCCTTTGCAGAGGCAACAAAAGCCTGTTTTACCTCCTCAAGAGTCCTCCTCAGGTCAGCGTTGTAGATCTTTAGCTCCGTCTTCTCCAGGTCCAGCTCTGCAACTGCTCGCTCCAGACATTCCACCCGCTCCGACAGGAGTCTCTTCTCCGAGGGCCATGGTAGCTGCTGCCCTTCTGCAATAGGCTGCTGGGAATTCAGAGGGGACATCACGTGAGCTGGTGCCACAGAAAGGTTAGAAGGGCCACAATCGACACATCTCGGGGAGTGACCGGACTCAGGAATGGACAGTGTTACGTCCCAAAACAACACACTCCCTTCCTAGGGGCCCTCCTCCTCATCACCCTGGAGAAATTGTGGACCTTGGAGTTGTTTATTCTGGACACGCTGCCTGCTAGTTTTGTTTAACGTCCCCCATTCTCTTCAGAGAGAGACCGGAAACATTCATTCCCTATTCCACCACTTCACGGTTTTACAAAGGTCTGCAGTATTTCCAGCTCCCTCTCTCAGCCATTCTTGTTCATCTTCAAGACTTCCACATTTACAGGTTCCTCTTAGGGAAGCTATTTAACAACTTTGGTCATCCTTTTTGACCTCCACTATAAACTCTCCTGCCCATAGTTCCACTCTCTGTCCTTGGACAAACAACCATGCAGGATGTGGGTGAAACACGTATTTCTGCAGTCATAAAATACTCTGGGTTTGTTCTCCCTTCCCTTTACCCGTTACATCATTACTACAGAACTGCTCTTTGGAAAAAAGCACGTTATCAGCCAAGCCCTGTGCGCTGCTCTGAGCCTACTCAAGAGGCACCTCCCCTCTCGGGGGTTTCTGGATGAGCTGCTCCTTGAAGCAATCTCTGACAGCCTCTATAAGTAGCCTTGATATCAGCACCATACCCATCCATACGGCTGCAACTGCATTGCCCCATCTAACGCTGTTGCATACCTGATTGAGATGGATGCAACTGAAATCTCCCATTGCTTTCATATTTCCTGCCCTTGTCACTTCTCTGCTTCCCATCAACAGAACACAATACCTGTCATCATCCGTATCAGGCTGGTAGTAATATTTCTCAAGTAATGCAGAAGTGTATAATGCCTAAATACAGTATTTCCTTAGCAGCATTATTTATACACCCATATACTAACAAAATGCTAAAAGTACGGGCAGGGTCCCAGGCAAGTTTGCAGGACGGGCTGTTGCAGCAGTTCTGCCAGCAGTACCTGGCTCAGATCAGCTTGGAGAAATCCACACAAATTTGCCTCCGGGCTTTTTGGACTGCGGCACAAGCACGTCCTGGATGCCCAACGAAGCCTTCAGCCTCACCAGGCAATGGTACGAATTCCATTCCTTTAATACCCTGGAAAAGCTGTACCTCAGACATCTCCATCTCTCAGAGCATCCTCTAAGCACCAGCACTGTTGCAGCCCTTCAGCCGTCCTTACAAAGTTCTACTCAGTTTAGTACATGAGTTTGCTCAGCTCTGCCCTTTCCTTTCCATGCCAATCCCTAACCACGACACGGTGGTTGAGCTTGCCGAGAGAGGAGAGAACCCATTCCCCTCCCCCAACTGACAAGCCGGTCAACTACTTATGGGAATATACATTCCCGTATCTTGATGGGAAAGACCTTTAGAATCCTTCATAGACTTTGTAGTAGAGGGACGATCAGTCACAGTGCCTACCTGAAGATGGAACCGGTCCCTGTCCCTCTCGGAAACCATACTCTGCAGGACGGCAATTTCTTCCCTCAGAGTCCCGTTGGCCATTTCGCTCTTGGAAAGGGCACCAGTCAGTGCTTGTGCCTTCTCCTTCCATTCCATTTCTCTGCTTTCCATCTGCTTCAAAACAGCAATCACACGCTCCACTGCTTCCCGCTTTGCTTCCCGCTCATCTGCCAGTTGCTGGGTGAGCTCCTTCTGCCTTTGCAAGAGACCCTCTCTCTCCTGGAGAACTCTCCTCTTCTCCGCTTCCTCTTCCTCCCATTTTCGCAGTTTCTGGAGTTGTTTCTTTAGCATCTCATCGTCACCTTTCCATCGCAAAGCCGATGTCAGTTGTTTCAGGAGTTCACTCTGCCTCCTCAGCTCTTGTTCCCTCCTTGCCAGAGTCTTCTCTAAAGACCTGACTCTGTCTCTCTGGGACCCGATCTCTTCATCCTTCTTGGTCAGAGTCTGCTCAAGGCGTTTTAGCTCCCAATCCCGTTTTTCTTTAACTGCTTGCAGTCTGTCTCGTTCGTGCTGCAAAACAGGGAGGAAAAGACTCAATAATTCCACCTACCTATCTTTGGGTTTCATCCTAAATCTGAACTCCCTCTCCAGTGGCAGTCACCTGGTTTTCTAGGGCATCCCTCTGCTGATGGAGGATCTGCATCTCCTCTCTCATGGTCTTGAGTTCTTCCTTGTGCCTCTGCTCCACTGCCTTCATCGCAATCTGAGCTTCCTGCAGCTCTGCTTGCAGCTTTTCTGTCATGTTCTGTGAAAACAAATGCAGAGCAGTTACTGGGACCTGCCATCGGGCTCAGCTTTTTCCTCTTTCCGTCTCAAAAGCACATTCCTTCAGCCACTCCTTTCTGCTTTGCTCCCCAGCTCTGCTGCCACAGGAACCCCTCCTTCCTCTTGCTCAGCTCTGGAGCTTACCAGGCTCTGGGCTTTCAGGGCCTGCAGTAGTCCTGGCCTCCTCGGACCCAGGACTTGGGGTTTCTCTCCTTCCTCCTGCCCCTCACTCGCGTACCTGCCTCTCCCAGCTTACGGCCACTTGCCAACCGCCTCTTCTTGCAACCTCCCCCACTCCTCACACTCACCTGCCCCTTCTCTTGCTGCTCTTTCACCTCCTGCCTGAGCTGCTCCACCTGCTGGTACGCTTCTCGCAGCTCTCCCTCCCTTTGCCGCAGCCTCTCTAACACAGCACTCTTCTCACGCTCCTTTTCCAGCAGGACCTGCATAAAACACACAGAAGACGGGTTGGAACTTCCCCTACAAAATCTGGGTGCCGAGACTCAAAGACGTGTCGGCTCACGCCTTCTCCAAGCACTCTGCTGCTGGTCTGCACACTCTTTACCTCTTGCTTGGCATTTTCCGCTCTGCTTCCTTCCTCTTCCTCTTGAGCTTGCATAGTAGCAACTTTCTGCTTCATCTCAAACAGCGTCTTCGCGTGCTCCTCTTCTGTCTCTGCCTTCTCTTCCCGCCATTGCTCCAGCATCTCCCGCAGCTCTGAATGGTGCCTTTCCCGCTCGCTCGCCTGATGAGTGGGGGAAAAGACTTCAAGATGAAGTCCCAGCCAAGCTCCTCAAAACTATGTGAAGCTTCATCCGTCCCACAACCCCCCTCCTCAACAGTGCACAGCAGTGGCTTTGGGCCCTCCCTAAAGCGGGTCCTATCAAGGAACTTCAGCGGAGGGTCAGCAGGTGGGAGAGAAGGAGATGGTACCTCCCCCTCTCTGATGGCTGCCTCTTTCCCAGCGCCTCTCACCTCAGGATTTCTCTCTGCTCTCAGAGTCTCTCTTTTCAAAGCTCTTTTCATCAATGAAAAGGTGCAGATGGACTGCCGGGTCAGAAAGAGACCGCACCCTGATGCCCGACCCACAAGACAGGCCACCATCTCAAGTACCAGGACAAGGGGTCTGTTCCATATGCTTCAATACCTCTCTCAGCCCTCCAAGGGCACAAAGAAAGGAACGCAACTGCCGTGACTGTAGTTGGCAGCGATGTTTGGAGTCGACTTCAGGGCAGACGGGAGTCTGGAAAGACCCTACCCCTTCGCTGCTGTGCTTTGGGTGGGGACCACCCAACCTGCTGTTGAACATGCCTTATGCCCACGCTGACTCTGTGGCTGCACCTACTGTCCCCGCACAGTCCTGGGGGTCCTCACGTGCCTTCAAGCACGACCCATTGGCTCTGCTGCCTGGCCCAGCACCACGTGGCCAACGACAGATGACTGCTGCCATTTCACACCCTCAGGCTACTGTTCTCCTAACGCCAGCCCACACAGCTTGCTGGAAGAATTCGGAAGCACATTGTTTCCTACCAGGTCCTGCAGGAGCTTGTTCATCTCCACTTGGTGATCAGACTCCTGAAGTCTGAGCCTATCCTTATGCTGCTGTTCTGTCTGCCAGAGCTGTCGCGCCGCCTTTTCCCGTTCCCGCTTCAGGAGATCTCTCTCTGCTTCCAGCTCCCATCGGAGGCACTTCACCTCCCCTGCAAACAGGACAGACAGCAGATTCAGTGCCTGCACAAACAACGCTTCGGACTTTACTGACCTGAAGCCACCTGGATTTCAGGGTAGGAGGGATCTCTCTCCAGCTCCTTCACTCCTCAGAAGCACTGCGGACAGAGAGCTGTTGGATACCACCTTCCCCAGGCAGGGGCAGCTCCACAAACACCAGCCTCTCACCTTGGATCACCTCCCTGGCCTGCGTGACTGTGTGCAGCTGCATTTCCAGATGACTCCTGGCCATCTCCAGCTGCGATAAGCGCTGCTGAGCCTCAAACAGGCGGGATTCCAGGGTCTCCTTCACTGACCTGCAAATGGCCAAGAGGGAGACAAAGGAGGTTCTTGCTCCTGAGCAGCACGGCTGAGAAACCACAACTCCATTTTATAGGAACAAGAAGTATCAGAGAGGAGAAACACGTATCCTTCTCTTTAAACTGATGCGACTTCCAGACAAAAATTGGAGCTGAACGTTGCAGAACAGCCCAATAATGGACCAAACAGAATTCAGCTGCATCAACTAAGAGAAGCTGCAGCGCGGAAGAAGCAGCAGCTCTCAAGAAACACACTGCATCCAAATGGTGCCTATCAGCCTGGCTAACAACCTGCTCGGGAACGGGAACGTGTAGAAGTCCAAAAAGGTGACAATCTCTAAAACACCATTTGGACAGCTCTGCCACTTCAGGAGCCTTCTAAAAAACACCATACAGGTGGACAAACATCTCCATGGTTTTTTCCTTTTCTTTTTTCAAGTTTTCTTTCTCTTTTTTTTTTGTTGGAAAAGCAGAACTTGTCACATTTGATCTCAGAAACCTGATACAGCAGGAGCACAGAATCTCGTTCCTTCCCTCTACAACTTCTCCACGGGGTCTGCCTGGACACAGGATGCAATAAATCCTCGAGGAATGATTACCACCGTGATCTCTGCAGACACTACACCCTGCCCTGCCCAGGGTCTCCTCCCTGCCTTTACCTGGCCTCTGCCAGCTGCTCGGAAAGGCCTTGTCTGTCCCGCTCCGTGGCTGCCAGTCGCACCTCTAGGGCAGCCTTCTCACGCACCAGCAAGTCCTTCTCTTGGCACACCTCGGCCAGTGCCTGCCCTTGGCCAGAGGACTCCTGCCGCAACTGCTCCAGGCCACTGCTCGCCCACTCTAGCTGGCCGTGAGCCTGAAAGCGGGACAAAACACAGTGAGAGGCCTTTCTCGGCACCTCTGGGCAGAGCCACCCACTGCCACGGCTGAAGCGCCTACAGGAGAAAGAGCTCCACAGCCTCCTGTGCTGTGGGCTGCAGAAGCGCAGGACAACTCCCACAGCTGCAGAACAGCTCCGCAACACACCAACACCTTTCCACGATGAAGCAAACAAAGCCTTCTCACCTCCAGCGCTGCCAAGTCTCTCCTTGGCAAAACCACTGCACAACCCAACAGACACAGCTTCACGGAGCCACGCAGCCAAACGCCCGCCCACAAGCACCAGGTTTTTGGTCTCACCTCAATGAGCTTCTCCTGGGCTTCTTCCTTCTCCTCTGCCACCATCCTCAGCTCTACCCGCAGCCCCTCTTGCTGCTCCTCGGCTTTCTTCAGCAGCTGCTCCAGCTGCGCTTTCTCTGCGCACACCTCTTCATTTCTTCTCTCACACAGCCTCAGCTGCTCCTGGGCAGAGATCTTGGCTCTCTCCAGCTCCTCCACTTCACCTGACAGAGCTTCATTCTCTTGCTCCAGCTGCAAGCACAGAAGCACACGGCAAATCAAATATGCTGAGACTCACTGTGAAGAAGGTTTGGCTTGGACAGAAAAAGGAACAACATTTCCATCGTCAGTCAGTCATACTGTCGGAGGGCACGAGCTCTGAAAAGAAGCAGCAGCTGGAGACAGACATCTGCCAAGACCTTTGCCTACCCTGCTCACCTGCAGCACAACTTTCTCCAGCCGCACTTTATCCAGTGCCAGAGCTTCATTGCTACTGCTCACGTTGGCTGTTGCCACACGCAGATCAGCGAGTTCAGCACTCAGCGCGTTCTGAGCTCCTCTCAGCTCTGCCACTGACTGCTCTGCCTGCACAGACAGAAGAACAACGTGACAACAGAGGCAAGAAATTCCCTGCCTTCCAGCCGACGCTCCACACCCCTGCGTGGCTCTGACATACCCCCAGTTCAGCCCTCCCAATGAGCACGGGGGGAACAACTACCCCAAAGAGCCCCTGTGGCCTCAGCACCGCTCCCCAAGAAGGACCACAACATGTTCCCCCTCTTCTCAGGCCACAAACAGCATCTGGGGGGGTCTTGCTCTCACAAGGTGACCGTACCTTCTCCAGGGCCGTGCTAAGCTCACGTTTCTCTCGCTGCAGCAGATCCCTCTGAAGGTGCGATTCCTCCAGTGCCTCTCTCGCGACCACCAACTCACGCTGTAAGAAGGAGTGTTTTTCTTCAAGCGCCGCTAAGTCCTTCAGTCTGTGCAAAGAGAAAGGCAGACGAGTGTTGAACGTAAACACATTCTTCTTTCCAAAACCAAGAGCACATACTGTGTCCCAGAGATGGCAGTTGCACCGATTTCCAACGCCTTTCTATTGACACCTAAGGAACGCGGGAATTTTCCTGACTGAGGAATTGTCAGTACAGAGGTGCCACAGTGCTTATGACGGTGATGGGCAAATCTCTCCCAACTCCTTTAGCACAGCCCCGGGGAGCAAAAGGCCTGCACAAGAGACAGAGCTCTCTTTACGCTGCCCATCGAGGAATCCAAGACGCAGCCACAGAAGGGAATGTTCCTCTTCTGGGGAGGAATAACCCCATGCACCAGTACAGGTTGGGGCTGACCTCCCGGAGAGCAGCTCTGTGGAAAGGGACCTGCGAGTCCTGGTGGACAACAGGATGACCGTGAGCCAGCAATGTGCCCTGCTGGCCAAGAAGGCCAACGGCATCCCGGGGCGCATCAAGAAGAGTGTGGCCAGCAGGTGGAGAGAGGACATCCTCCCCCTCTGCTCTGCCCTGAGGAGGACACATCTGGAGTACTGTGTCCAGTTCTGGGCTCCCTCTTTGAAGAAGGACAGGGAACCGCTGGAGAGGGTCCAGCAAAAAGCTGCTCCAGAAAAAGATGATGAGGGGACTGGAGCGTCTTTCTTATGAGGAAAGCCTGAGGGATTTGGGGCTTTTTAGTCTAAAAAAAAAGAACACTGAGGGGGGATCTTATCAATGCTTATAAATACTTAAAGGCAGGGTGCCAGGGGGATGGGAACACTCTTTGCCCAGTGGTGCCCAGTGACAGGACAAGAGGTAACGGGAACACACTTGAGCAGAGGAAGTTCCATCTAAACCTCAGGAGGGACTTCTTCCCTTTGAGGGTGGCAGAGCGCTGGCACAAGCTGCCCAGAGAGGTGGGGGAGTCTCCCACTCTGCACACATTCCAAACCCGCCTGGACGCACTCCTGTGCAATTGCTGTAGGTGACCCTGCTCTGGCAGGGGCTGGGACTGGGGGAGCTCCACAGGGCCCTTCCAACCCACACCGTTCTCTGTCATTCTGTCATTCTGTAACAGCAAAGTTGAAAACACCTTTACCTCTCTTGAAGCTCCATCTTCTCCACGTCCCTCTGCGCTTGTAAGCACATCACGCTGGAGTTGAGGCGGGAGCAGTTTGCAATTACGGAGCCAGAAAGCCTCATTTGCTCTGCCTTCAGCTCCGACAAATCTCTGCAGAAGAACAAAGAAAGGGCCAATGTTCACACCACCATCGTTAGCAGCTGACTCGCTTCTGAAGCACGGCATCGCGCAAGAGTAAAAGCTGGCGGGAAAGATGGCATCTCTCTTGGGGACGAATCACTCCTCTGACACTCTGGCATCAGGACGCACCGTGACGAGTGAGCAAGGAGTCTCCTGCAGAGCCATAACTAACCCATCAGCCAGGCTCAAAACAGCAGGTGCAGAAGGGAAGCGACATTGTCCTGCAGGAGATCTCGCCTCAGCTTCCACTCACCGGTCCGTGGCAGTCTTCATCTCCAGGAACTGATGGCGGAAGGTCACCACTTGACGCCACAGGTCGAGGAGACAGTTACGGTCATCCCTGAAGTGGCTGACATAACGCTGAAGATGCAAAGACAAAAAGAAATGCCGGTTCAGCCTTCGCTGTCACTGTACAAGTCTCTCAGACGGGAGAGAGTACAACCACCATGGCAGGGACTCCTTTCAGAACCGTTCCAACAGGGGCATGAGGGACTGAAGAGGCACCACAGAAGCGTCCTCAGGAGAGCTGCCACCTGACTGCAAAGAAGGCAACATCCACCCTCCTCCTGCAGGAGGGGCTCTCAGCAAAGCAAGCTCAGCCCCATTCATCATCTCTCTCTGGTCTCTGCGGCTCTGGGCCGAGATTTAACACCTATCAGGAAGACCAGCGCTCTCGTGGGACCACCCTACAGCGCCCAGCAACAGCAGCGTTTGCCGTTAGGACCGAGCAGCACGGCCACAGCACGTAGGCCACTTCCATCACCACAACTTGCTGACACGGTCTCGAGTCCACAAATAAAACGCATTCTCTCGCCACGCTGCCATCGCCTCTGACATTCCCGCAGACCAGCCTCACCTCACGTTCCGCGCACCATTCCTTCTCCTTCACTTCCAGCTCCTCCCGGGACCTCATCCAATCTGCCCTCAGTTTGCCAACATCTTCTTGGAGGGCTGCGTTCACCTCGCTCGCGTTCTCCAGCTGCTGCCACAGGAGAGCGTTCACTTCGGCCAGATTCTCACACCTTGCAAAGGGAGGAACAGCAGTGAGGTCACTCAACAATCACCATCCACCAGCAGCATCCTCGGCATTTCCCAGCTCCCCCAGCTCTGACGGCGTTCCCAAACTGAGCGGCAGAAAAAGCGCTTTCAGGAATGAACCCAGAAGGCGCTCTGATGGCAAACTCGGTGCCTTCTCCTTGCTTTAAGCCTTCCATTGCCATCTACACTTTTGGTTGCCCCTTCCTCTTCACTCTGACGGTGCTCACAGTTAACGGCTTGCCTCCCCTTCCTGCTGCCTGACCACTGGACGCATCACTGCTCTAGAGTATTGGCCCGAGTCCCTCACCTACTGAACCACGGAATAATTCAGGCTGGAAAGGGACCCTTGAAAGTTACCCAGAGGAGCCCTCTGCTCAAAACAGAGCCATTCAGCACACAGCACTCTGACTGCACCACGGAACACGCTGTGGACCTTTCTCCTCTCAAAACGGTTTACCCAACCACGTCCCCTGGGGAGTAACACTGACAGGTTTTCCCTCACTTGCGTGAGCATCCGGGATACCGAGTATGAGGGAACGCTTCTTCCTTGTACCTTTGCTGCTCCTCCTCCAACTGAAGCAGTGTTTTCTCCAGGATGTCGTCTGCTGTGGCTTCCCACCTGCCTGGGAGGGAGCCCTGAAGAAGAAAGGAAATGTTTAGTCAAATGCTTCTCTTCTCCTCGCTACCGCCAGCATCCATCGCTGTCCCCTCCCCTCGGTGGGGGTGTCTCAGGAGCTGGTGGCTTCTGCCAGGCATAACAAATGGGTCACGACTACGGAGAGGAAGGGAGGGGAAGGGGGTTCCTCCATGCGAGCAGCTCTCCTCAGTGTCCCACTGCTGCACTCTCACAGCGGGGGATCCTCAGCTCACGACCGCGAGGGCTCACGTGGACCTCAAGCCCGGGAACGCTCTCCTACGCTCCCACCCTCCGTTCCCTACGTCTCCTTTAGCCGGGAAGCTTAGAGAAAGCACAGAACCGGCTCCGTATGTTGGACGCCACCATTCTTGCCTTCCCAAACCCATTCTTTCTCAGAGACAGCCACAGGATGGCACAGGCCCTACGGCCCTCTCCCGAGATCCAGCACAAACCGTTACCCAGCAGTACAGCACTCCTGCACAGGACTAAATCCCTTCTTCTCGGCGTCTGCTGGACGGGCATCGCTGGGACTACCGGCTGCTCTAACAACGGCCGCCGGACAGAACCCTCCGCTCGCAGCAGCTCGCTGTCCTCTCCCACGGAGAGCTTCTCTCTCTGCCCGCGCCACCCAACGCCACGCGCACCATCCTCCCGCAGCGCCCCGCACACTCACCCCGCCGCCTTCCAGCCGCTGCTCCAGCTCTCGCCAGCGAGTGCGGTACCGCAGGAGCTGGAGGGAGGGAGGGAGGGAGGGAGGGAGGGAGGGAGGGAGGGAGAGCCGCCGTGAAGAGGAGCGGAGGCAGCCGGGCAGCGAGCGGGCTCCTCCCGCCCCGGCGCTGCCCTCAGTCCAGCACATGCCCCGGCGCTGCCCATCTCCCGGGAAGCTTCGCCTCCCTCCAGGACGGCGGAGCCCCGGCGGGAGGCTCGGGGGTGCCCGCGGCAGGGCCGGGCGCCCACCACGCCGGGCCGGGCCGGGCGGAGCGGGGCGGCTCCCGGGGCCTCCCTCCGCCGAGCTCCGGGCTCGGCGCCGTCCCGGGCCCGGGGAGGGCCCCGCCGGGGCCGCGCCTTCGCCCCCCGAGGGCTCCGCCGCCGAGTGCCCTCTGCGGGCCCCGCCACCGCGGCCCGGCCCCGGGCAGCTCCCCCCGGGCGGGCGCCCCCGCTCCTCACCTTCGCCTGCAGCTGCCGCACCAGCACCGCTTGCCGGTGCTGCGCCTCCTGCGAGCTCTGCAGCCGGCGCTGCAGGGAGGCCCGGCTCGGCGCCGCCATGCCCCCGCTCGCCAGCCGGGCTCCGCCGCCCGACGGGCCCCGCGGCGGGGGCTGCTCCGCGGCCGGCCCCGGCGGACCGCGGCCCGGCGCCTGCCGGGGCGGGCGGAGCGGCTCCCCCTGCCCGCCGGGCGCCACCGGGAGCCGGGCGGCGGGGCGGGAGAGGCGGGCTGGCTCGGGGCCGCGCTGTGGCGCCGGGCGCTGCCCTCCTGGCTGCGGGTTGAGGGTGCTGCCGCGGGGGAGAGGCCGCCGCGGCCGCCCTTTGCTCCGGCGAGCTCCGCTCGGAGACCGTTCCCGGCCCCGGCCGACGTTGGGGGCCCGCGAGGGGGGGCGCGGGGGCAAACGGGCCCCGCGAGCGGAGTGCCGGGGGGAGTCGGGGCCGGCGCGCGAGAGGGCCGGCGCCGCGGGGCCGTCGCCCGGGGAAGGCGGCGGAAGGGCCGCAGCTCCGCGGAAGGCTCCGCTGCGAAACCCCGACGGGCGCGGGGAGAAGCGGGGCGGGAGGAGGTGGCCCCGAATCGGGGGGAACCACATCGGGGCTCTTCACCCGCGGTGCAAACACCAGTGGAGATATTGGGCTTTGCTGCAGCTCTGCAATAAAGTGGAATCGCACCACCAGGCAGAGCGGCACTTGTCCTCTCAAAAACACCCTCCCCAGAAGGGACTGCCTCTCCGTAAGCCATAATAAATGTAGAAGAGAGGGTTATGTAGCCAGGGACCGCTTACCTGTAACCGATACATTGAATAAAACACATTTATCGGGTATGCATTAACACACACAAATCACACGCAGTACGAGGCAAGTTTCGGCTTAAGGGCAGATTCACCGGAGCCTTCCCTGGAAAGCGGCTCCTTCCCCCGGCCAGCTCAGCACGGGCAGCCAGGACCCACCGGGGAGAGACGCACAGCTCCGACCCCGGCGGGAGGGAGAGAGGGAAGGAGGAGACCCCGCCAGCCCCCCGTCTGCACACCCCCGATACCGGCGGGAAGCGGCCCCTCCCCAGACCGGGCACCCCACACCCCGACCCCCGCCCGGGCAGCCTCACCCCGGGCCAGCAGCAGCACGGCCGTGGTCCCCCGACGTCGCCCCAGCCCGGGCTCGGGCTCGGGCTCGGGCTCGGGCTCCGCTGCTGCCGCCGCCCGCACCCCCATGGCCGGAAGCGTTCCCTCCCGCAGCTAAGCAGCGGCTAATTAAGGAGGGGGCGGGCCGCGGCTAACGAGCGCCCCGGGGACACCGCTCTCCAGCAGCCCGGGAACCCCGCTGCCGCCCAGTGCCCTCACCTCCGTAAGCGGGACCCCCTCTCTGCACAGGGACCCCCTGCCCGCGGGGCGGCCGTGCCAGCACTCCCAGCCCCCTCCAGCCCCGGGAACCCAGAGCAGCTGGGAACCACCACTCTGCAAAGGCCACGGGTGCCCCGAGCCAATGCCGCGGGAGCTTGGGGCTGAGAGACAGGAAGAAAACGCTTTATTTACAAAAAACAACTCCAACAGAACTATTTACAACTGTATAAAAAAAAAAAAACTAACCACCCAAACAAAAAAAAAAAAAAACAAAGAACAAACAAAAACAAAGAACTCGAACAACAACTCTTTACAAAAAAACAACTCGAACACAAACTATTTACAGATCTTCCTCTTCTTACATCCCCTCCTCTGCCGCCGGTCCCCGGATCTCTGCTGGCCCTGCAAGGAAAGCAAGCGGCACGGTCGTTTGGCTAACGAGCAGCCCCTCGCCTGGCAGAGCTGGGGGGTCCCGAGCCCACTCCGCGGCAGCAGCTGCTTTGGGATGGGGTTGGCCCCGATGGGCACTCGCTGTGCCACAGCCCCAGGACACGCTGGGGAGAGCGGGACTGTGCCGCCAGCACTGAGCCCCGGCTGGGCTTCGGGGGAGACTGGGCTTGCCCGGCCCTAAGGAACCGCTGCCTTCCCAAAGCAGATGGGTGCTCATAGCAGCGCAGTGGTGGAGTTTCTGCTGCCAGGGCGAGGGCACCGGGCACAGCGTCCCTGCAAGCAGGGACCACCCACCCCAGCCCCAGCCCCAGCCCCAGCCTGGTGCAGGCGACCCTCCCTCCCTGCGAGCAGTGGATGGGGAGCACATGCCTGTCCTGCTGCTGGCTGGTCTATCTCCATGGACATCTCCTCCTCTGTCTTTTCATCTACTTCCATCTGCTCGTCTGTACCCCCATCTACCTCCATCTCCTCGTCCGTCTCAGCCTCCACCTCCATCTTCTCCTCCATCTCCATGTCCACCTCCATCTCTACCTCTAACTCTACCACCACGTCCACTTCCATCTCTTCCTCTCTTCCAAAAGCCACGCTGTTGGCAGGCACTGCAGGTCCCATGGATCCAGCCTGGAAAGGGGCAGAGGAGGCAACAGCTCAGGCTGCGGGCAGGACCTGGCTGCTCCTGGCGAGCATCCCTGCGGAGTGAGCCTGGGCACCTGGGGCTCCCCTGTGTACAGGTCCCCCACCCAGGGATGCTCCGTTGCAGCAGGGCACCGGCAGCACAGAAGGGCTTCTCCCAGCCCGTGGCCTTGCAGGGCTGTGTGGAGAGGCCAAGCCAAGCTCCTGCCCCTCGAGCTCCCCAGAGCAGGGTCCCCATCCCACCTCATCCCTGCCTGCTCCAGCCTGCCCGGGCAGTGAGAGGGTGCCCACTTCCCTGTGGCGGTGCCATACCAGCAGCAGAACAAGCCTCCTCTTCCTGGGGGCCTCCACAGTGCCACCCTGATAGCAGCAGAGAGAGGGGAGTGAGCGGATGGGAACAGGCGGGAAGGGCTGGGTCGGGGGTGCGAGGTGTCAGGAGCAGGGGAGAAGGGCTGCGGGGGGAGCAGGGAGATGCGCTGCACTGGACTCGTTGGGCACTGGCAGTTGTGGATGGAACACGGGCCATGGCAACAGGTGCTCAGGGTGCCGCCTGCGCCGTGGGCGATGGGGACGACCCCTGAAGGGGCTGCAGCATTACAGGGAACATGGGGGAATTTTTATGTTCTCCCTTGGGGCAAATGAAACAGACTTATGTGCACAGATAGACTTGGGTCAGTGCTTCAGCACCCTCAAAGTGAAAAATGTCTTCCTAATATTTAGTCTAAAACTCCCCTCTTCCAGTTTAAAGCCATTCCCCCTCGTCCTATCGCTACATGCCCTAGTAAATAGTCCTTCCCCAGCTCTCCTGTAGACCCTTTATGGACTGGAAGGTCACAATAAGGTCTCCCCGCAGCCTTCTCTTCTCCAGGCTGAACAACCCCAACTCTCTCAGCCTGTCCTCACAGCAGAGGGGCTCCAGCCCTCGGATCATCTTTGTGGCCCTCCTCTGGACGTGCTCCAACAGCTCCATGTCCTTCTTATATTGGGGACTCAGAGCTGGAGGCAGTACTCCAGGTCGGGTCTCACGAGAGTGGAGGAGAGGAGCACAATCACTTCCCCGACCTGCTGGCCACACTTCTTCTGATGCAGCCCAGGATACGATTGGCCTGTGGGGCTGCGATTGCATATCGCCGGCTCATGTTGAGCTTCTCCTCAATCAGCACACACAGATCCTTCTCCTCAGGGATGCTCTCCAGCCATTCCCAACTGAGCCTGTGTTTGTGCTTGGGATTGCCCAACTCAGATGTAGCACCTTGCTCTTGGCCTTGCTGAACTTCATGAGGTTGGCGTGGGCCCACCCCTCCAGCCTGTCCAGGTCCCTCTGGATGGCATCCCTCCCCTCCAGCGTGTCTACCTCGCCACACAGCTTGGTATCATCAGCAAACTTGCTGAGGG
Source organism: Vanellus vanellus (assembly GCF_965231255.1). Taxonomy (NCBI): domain Eukaryota; kingdom Metazoa; phylum Chordata; class Aves; order Charadriiformes; family Charadriidae; genus Vanellus; species Vanellus vanellus. The sequence goes on from NC_138920.1 coordinate 1,723,376, forward strand.
TGCACTCCATCCCACTGTCCGTGTCTCTGACAAAGATGTTGAACAGCACGGGTCCCAGTACTGACCCCTGAGGAACACCACCCATCACTGGTCTCCACTGGGGCACCGAGCCGTTGACCGCCACTCTCCGAGTGTGACCACCCAGCCAGTTCTTTATCCACTGAGTGGTCAGGAAGGAACACTGTGTTGGGCAGAATCCCCCCACCAGCAGCGGTTCTCTGAGGAGTCCACAGCGATACGCTACCAGCACATCCCTTCCCTCCACTTGCCCCAGCACCCATCCCGCAGCGGTTGCATGGGGCACCTCAGCCCGGCTGTGGCTCCATCCCCCAGCCCAGCTCTGCTGCCCAAAGGTGCATCCCCAGACGGCTGCAGGGCAATGCTGGGGCTGTTCCTGCTCTCATCCCCAAGGCAAACCCCACTCCCTCAGCAGTTACAATCTCAATTTCCCCTTAAAGGGATCAGCGTGTGTTATGGTTTGAGAAACCCACAATTTATTATTATTTAGAAAGGGACTTGGGAAAAAACAAGGAAATCCAGGAGTTGAATTATAAACAGATTTAATAGAGTGAGATTAGATAAATAACATGAAAAGCACTAAAGAACCAACACTGATCCCAAAGGCAGTACACAATATGCAAAGATTATCCTCAGCCCATTCTGTCCGTAGAAGCTGTGCACAGCACCCCACACACTCACCCCTCCCACGTATTTACCGACCACTCCCTTTCTCCTTCCAAAACAGTGCAAAAGGGCTTTTATTAACAGGAATCCAAAACCCCACCGGACTCGGAGACACCGAAACAGGACAATTGCCCCCCTCCATTGCCCACAGTCACACAGAACACGTTCCCGGGAAGGGCACAAGACAGGGAGTGCCGGGGGGAGCCGGGGACAGCGGGCGAGAGGGCCCGGGCCGCGGGGCCGTCGCCCGGGGAAGGCGGCGGAAAGGCCGCAGCTCTGCGGAAGGCTCCGCTGCGAAACCCCGACGGGCGCGGGGGGAGACACCGCCCCGTTTCCCTCCCGGCTTTCGGTGGGACCGGCCCCGGCTGCGAGCGGGGCACGGGGAGAAGCGGGGCGGGAGGAGGTGGCCCCGAATCGGGGGGAACCACATCGGGGATCTTCACCCGCGGTGCAAACACCAGTGGAGCCATTCGGCTTTGCTGCATCTCTGCAATGAAGTGGAATCGGACCAACGGACAGAGCAGCACTTGTCCTCTCAAGAACACCCTCCCCAGAAGGGACTGTCTCTCCGTAAGCCATAATAAATGTAGAAGAGAGGGTTATGTAGCCTGGGACCGCTTACCTGTAACCGAAACATTAACTAAAATACATTTATCGGGAATGCATTAATACGCAGAAAGCACATTCAGTACGGGGCAAGTTTCGGCTTAAGGGCAGAGTCACCGGAGCCTTCCCGGGAGAGCGGCTCCTTCCTCCGGCCAGCTCAGCACCGGCAGCCAGGACCCACCGGGGAGAGACGCACAGCCCCGACCCCGGCGGAGGGAGAGAAGTAGAGAAGGGATCCCGCCCGGCCCCCCGCCTGCACACCCCCGGTGCCAGCGGGGAAGCGGCCCCTCCCCAGCCGGGGCACCCCCCACCCCCGCCCGGGCACCCCACACCCCGACCCCCGCCCGGGCAGCCTCACCCCGGGCCAGCAGCAGCACGGCCGTGCCCCCGCCGCCGCCGCCTCAGCCCGGGCTTGGGCTCGGGCTCCGCTGCTGCCGCCGCCCGCACCCCCATGGCCCGCAGCGCTCCCCGCCCGCCGCTAAGCAGCGGCTAATTAAGGAGGGGGCGGGGCCGCGGCTAACGAGCGCCCCGGGGACACCGCTCTCCAGCAGCTCGGGAACCCCGCTGCCGCCCAGTGCCCTCACCTCCGTAAGCGGGACCCCCTCTCTGCACAGGGACCCCCTGCCCGCGGGGCGGCCGTGCCAGCACTCCCAGCCCCCTCCAGCCCCGGGAACCCAGAGCAGCTGGGAACCACCACTCTGCAAAGGCCACGGGTGCCCCGAGCCAATGCCGCGGGAGCTTGGGGCTGAGAGACAGGAAGAAAACGCTTTATTTACAAAACACAACTCCAACAGAGCTATTTACAACTGTTTAAAAAAAAAAAACAAAAAAACAAAAAAAAAAAACCAAAAAAACCAAAGAACTCAAACAACAACTACATAAAAAGCCCCTCTAACAACAACTATTTACGGAAAAAACAAAGTGAACACAAACTATTTACAGGTCTTCCTCTTCAAACAAGCCCTCCTCTGCTGCTGGTCCCCGCATCTCTGCTGGCCCTGCAAGGAAAGCAAGCGGCACGGTCGTTTGGCTAATGAGCAGCCCCTCGCCTGGCAGAGCTGGGGGGTCCCGAGCCCGCTCAGCGGCAGCAGCTGCTTTGGGTCGGGGTTGGCCCCAATGGGCACTCGCTGTGCCACAACCCTGGGACACACTGGGGAGAGCGGGACTGTGCTGTCTGCACTGAGCCCCGGCTGGGCTTCGGGGGAGACTGAGCTTGCCCGGCCCTAAGGAACCGCTGCCTTCCCAAAGCAGACGGGTGTTCAGGGCAGCGCAGTGATGGTGGTTCTGCTGCCAGGACGAGGTCATCGGGTGCCCTGTCCCCGCAAGCAGGGAGCATCCACCCCAGCCTGGTGGCAGACCACCGACCCTCCTTGTGAGGTGGATGGGGAGAACATGCCTGTCCTGCTGCTGGCTGGTCTATCTCCATTGGTATCTCCTCTTCTGTCTTCACATCCACCTCCATCTCCTCATCCATCACAACCTCCACTTCCATCTCCTCCTCTGACTCCACCACAACATCCACATCCATCTCTTCCTCCATCTCAACCAGCTCTTTCACCTCCATCTCCTCCACCATCCTGAAACCCACGTTCTTGCCATCCACCACAGGTCTCACGTCTCCAGCCTGGAAAGGGGCAGAGGAGGCATTAGCTCAGGCTGCGAGTAGGAACCGGCTGCTCCTGGCAAGCATCCCTGCGGCAGGAGCCCGGGGCACCCGGGGCTCCCCTGGGGACGGGTCCTTCCACCCAGGGATGCTCCATTGCAGCAGGGCACCAGCAGCCCAGAAGGGCTTCTCCCAGCCCATGGCCTTGCAGGGCTGTGTGGAGAGGCCAAGCCAAGCTCGCGGCCCTCTGAGCTCCCCAGAGCAGGGTCCCCATCCCACCCCATGCCTGCCTGCTCCAGCCTGCCTGGGCACTGGGGGGTGCCCTCCTCCCTGCTGCGGGGCCATACCAGCAGCAGAACAAGCCTCTTCCTCGGGGCCTCCACAGTGTCACCTCGATGGCAGCAGAGAGGGGAAGGAGGTACCGGGAGCAGGTGGGAAGGTCTGGGTCGGGGGTGCCAAGTGTCAGGAGCAGGGGAGAAGGGCTGCGGGGGGAGCAGGGGAGAAGGGCTGTGCGGGGAGCAAGAGAAGTGCTGGGCTGGGCTTGTTGGGCACTGGCAGTTGTGGATGGAACACGGGCCATGGCAACGGGTGCTCAGGGTTCCGCCTGCACCGGGTGCGATGGGGACAACCCCTGAAGGGGCTGCAGCTTCACGGGGAACATGGGGGAATTTTTATGTACCCCTTGAGGCAAAGGAAACACACTTACATGCACCGATAGAAAAGTAAACCATAGAATCATGGGATGGTTGGGGTTGGAAGGGACCTTGAAGATCATCGAGTTCCCACCCCCCTGCTGTAGCAAGGGACACCTCCCACCACACCAGGCTGCTCCAAGCCCCCTCCAACCTGGCCTTGAACACCTCCAGGGATGGGGCAGCCACAGCTTCTCTGGTCCACCTGCAGCAGTGCCTCACCACCCTCAAAGTGAAAAATGTCTTCCTAATATTTAGTCTAAAACTCCCCTCTTCCAGTTTAAAGCCATTCCCCCTCGTCCTATCGCTACATGCCCTAGTAAAAACACCCTCCCCAGCTCTCCTGTAGCCCCTTTATGGACTGGAAGTCTCCCCGCAGCCTTCTCTTCTCCAGGCTGAACAACCCCAACACTCTCACCCTTTCCTCACAGTAGAGGTGCTCGAGCCCTCGGATCATCCTCATGGCCCTCCTCTGGACCCACTCCAACAGCTCCATGTCCTTTTTATGTTGGGGACTCCAGAGCTGGACGCAGTACTCCAGGTCGGGTCTCACGAGAGAGGAGGAGAGGAGCACAATCACTTCCCCGACCTGCTGGCCACACTTCTTCTGATGCAGCCCAGGATACAGTTGGCCTTAAGGGCTGTGATTGCATATCGCCGGCTCATGTAGACCTTGTCAATCAGCACACACAGATCCCTCTCCTCAGGGCTGCTCTCCAGCCATTCACCACCAAGCCTGTATTTGTGCTTGGGATTGCCCAACCCAGATGTAGGACCTTGCACTTGGCCTTGTTGAACTTCATGAGGTTGGCATGGGCCCACCCCTCCAGCCTGTCCAGGACCCTCTCTGGATGGCATCACTCCCCTCCAGCGTGTCTACCTCGCCACACAGCTTGGTATCATCAGCAAACTTGCTGAGGGTGCACTCCATCCCACTGTCCGTGTCTCCGACAAAGATGTTGAACAGCACGGGTCCCAGTACCGACGACTGAGGAACGCCATGCATCACTGGTCTCACTCTTTGAGTGTGACTGTCCAGCCCGTTCTTTATCCACTGAGTGTTCAGGAAGTAACACTGTGTTGGGCAGAGTCGTGCCGCCATCAGCAGTTCTCTGAGGAGTCTGCAGTGCTGCGTGAGCAGCAGATCCCTTTGATCCACTTGCCCCAGCACCCATCCTGCAGCGGTTGCAAGGGGCACCTCAGCCCGGCTGTGGCTCCATTCCCCACCCCAGCTCTGCTGCCCAAGGTCAACTCTCACCTCTCTGCAACCTCCTTTCACATAGTTGTAGAGAGTGAGAAGGTCTCCCCTCAGACTCCTTTTCTCCAGGCTAAACACACCCAGTTCCCTCAACCGCCCCTCACAAGACGTGTGCTCCAGACCCCTCAACAGCTTCATTGCCTTTCTGTGGACGCGCTCCAGCGCCTCAATGTCCTTCTTGTGGTGATGGGCCCAAACCAGAACACAGTACTCAAGATGCGGCCTCACCAGTGCCCAGTACAGGGGTAAAATCACCTCCCTGGTCCTACTGGCTACACTAGTCCTTGATGCAGGCCAGGATGCCAGTGGCCTTCTTGGCCACCTGGGCACACTGATGGCTCCTGTTCAGCCGGCCATCAATCACCACCCCCAGGTCCCTCTCTGCTGAGCACCTTTCCAGCCACTCCTCCCCAAGCCTGTAGCACTGGCAGGGGTTGTTGTGGCCAAAGTGTAAGACCCGGCATGTGGCCTCAGTGAAACTCCTACAGTTTGCCTTGGCCCATCCATCTCATCTGTCTAAATCCCTCTGCAGAGCCTCCCTACCCTCAGGCAGATCAACACTCCCACCCAGCTTGGTCTCCTCTGCAAACTGACTGAGGGTGCACTCCATCCCCTCATCCCGATCACTGAGGAAGATGTTAAACAGGACTGGCCCCAGTACCGAGCCCTGGGGGACACTCGTGACCGGACGCCAACTGCAATGAACTTCATTCCAGTTAGACAACACCACAGCTTTTCCCTCACGCAGGACCTGCCTCTCACAAACCCATGTAGACTGGGCCAATGCAGTTGATACTGTTATTGTATGGCCTGAGGCATTTCCCTCTCGCACCAATAAAGCAAGGGAACTAGTTAAAATATTGCTGAAAGAAATTATTCCGAGATTTGCTGTTTCTTTAGGAATGTCATCAGAGAGAGGGCCCCATTTTATTGCGAACAACTCAGCAAAGGCCTAGCTCTAACGGGGGACCTCCGTACCCCTTACAGGCCGCAATCAAGCAGGAAAGGAGAACGAATGAATTATACACTTAAATTGCAACTTGGGAACATGTGTCAGGAAACCTCGATGACTTGGGTACAAGCGTTACCCTTAGCATTACAAAGAGTCAGAATACAACCTCGGGGAGAGAACAACAGAAGTCCATAGGAGTTAATGTATGGACGGCCTTACCAAGCCCCGCATATACCAGGCACCACTCACATCAGGGGAGGAATAGGTGGGAATAACTGTCTGATGTCTTGAGGAAAAACTTTACAGGAACTGCAAAAATACGTGGCAACAGACAGACCCTTGGAGCTCGATACAGATGCACAGCCGTTTGCCTGGAGATTGGGCCTACGTTAAGTCCTGGGTTTTGGGACCGCTGACTGAAAAATGGAAAGGACCATTCCAGGTTCTCTGAACCACCGATACAGCCGTTAAGGTTTGGGGAAGAGGACCGTGGATCCGTTACTCCAGAATCAAAAAGGCCCCAGTCCCACGGAGAATAGAGCAACAATCGCCTTTTAAATTCCAGAGAAAGAAAAATTATGGTTATTTTCTGGGGTTTGTTGGTGCTAACAATGGTTGCAAAGAGCCATGTGTGGCACACTGTACAGTGGGATGAAAACTTGCATCTAACGCTAACACAACATATTACCCAGATACTACATAAGAGCGATTGTTGGGTCTGTTCTCTATTACCAAACCACTCTCTCTCAGGGGGATCAGGGGTGTCTGTTATCGGAGTCCCAATTCCCCAAGGTCTTTCCTGGACCAGTTCCAGCAATGAGCCCCGTCTTAGTGGGAGATGGAAGGATAAGAGCGACTCTTTAGACGTCACTAATAAAAGTGAGCGTCACAACTCTACCACAGGTTACTATGGAGGAGGCAGAAGGAGTCCCAGCCTAAGAGCTGGGGACGATGGATGTGACAGTACCACTCCTAGCTTTCATTAACGTAACAAAAGTTTTCTTGGGTTGGAGGGTGTTTTCCTGGTTGTAAGCGGACAAGCTCCTGTTGGAACACTGACAGGACATTGACAGGTTTTGGATTTTAGGAGCCTCCCTTTTCCAACAGGGACAGGCTGGGAGTGGTTGTGCGGAGGGAATCATGCACGCAAAGTATTAGCTGCCAGATGGAAAGGAGCATGTACTCTAGGGGCTTTAGTACCAAATGTGACACTAGTTGACAAATTACATGAGCAGGGTGGATGGATTAAAATCTTCCTGAAACAGGAGATATTTAAAAGATCAACCAACGTCATTGCTGACCGTCCATCTAAATGTCATGGTCTTGTCAGGTGGTTTATCCCCTGGCTTGGAGTGAGCCAATTACACAACACCAGAGTAAACATATCTGCTGTAATAGAAAGCACGGAGACCAAAACAGTTGATGCCGTGTGGGCCTTACAAATTGAAGTATCTAGGTTTCTCCCAAATGGTATTACAAAATGGAATGGCTCTTGACTTACTGTTGGCTTCACAGGGAGGTGTCTGTGCAGTAACCAACACGAGCTGTTGGATGTATGTGACCAGAGTGGCAGGATATCCACAGATTTGGCAGAAATTTGGGAGCAGACTAAAATCTTGCACGAAGTAACTAAAGATAACACCTCGTGGGGATTCGAGGAATGATGGCATAAGCTTACCTCATGGCTACGTGACTGGACAGGGTTAAAAATTTTTTTTTGTAATATTAATTGTTGAACTTAGTATCTGTATTTTATCCTGTATTAAGATCCAATGTTGCAGTTTTTGTAGTTGGATGTATATGAGAATCAAGTTTAGGTATTGAGACATTGGGTTTGCAAGCCCAAAGTCACCAGAAAAGGGGGGCGTTGATACACGAGGCCTAAAGGCCTCGAGAAGTTCCACCCTTATCTCCTACAGTCGTTTGGTATAGAAGCTGTGTCCGAAGCAACATATGGCATGCACGCCAGGAGGAGTGATCCCTCCTGGAGTGCATCCAGCGCTGCAATAAAGAATGCCGCCTTCTAAAACCTTCCAACAAGTCTTAGAGGGTTTTCTTTGACCGAGTTTTATGGTATCAAGGCTGACACAGCTCGAGGCTCCACTGGCAGAGGGAATCCCCCTCCTGAGCCCAGCACCCAGCCCTGCAGTCCCGAGGGGCAGATCCGGCTTTCCCTTCTCCTGAGATCCCGGCACCACTGTGCCCTTTGCTGGGCCCGGGAAAGGGGGCAGAGGGCAGCCCAGCACACTGGGGTGGGCAGAGGGCACCTGCCAGACCCCATCCACTCCCCACCACCCCATCCTGATGGCAGCGCAGATGCACCCAACAGGTCCAAGCTGCACAAGGGCTGCGACGTAGGGACAGCTCCATGGGGCGAGGACCATCTCCTTCGCTCTTTCCTTGTCCCACAAGCAGCCAGAGAGACAATCTGCACAGTGCAGATGTCCTCCAGGTCGGATACAGCCGTGGTGGGTGGAATTCATCCCCAGCGGGACCCCGAGCCTCTACCCCACTGCCAAGGGTGATGCCTTACCCTCCCAGCCCACGGTGAGGGGTTCAGCAGCTTGGAAAGGCTGACCCACGGGGCACTCAGCTCCCTGCCTTGCCCTGCCATGTTTCAACCTCCCAAAGGCACACGGCGTTTCCCTTCATTGCTCTCTCCATTTCCTTCTAACTCCACTCCCCACAATTCACTGCTGGTGACACGAAGCTGCCCCCACTTATCCCCATAAACACTTATTTCTACCCTTCTGCTTGCTCCCCCCTTTTCCCCACCAGCCGCTTCCGCCCGTTTCCTTTTTAAGCAGAGCTTTCCCCAAACCCACCCAAAACCAGCCCTCGGGATCCAACTCTTGCTGTTATTTCAGTCCTGCTCAAGGTCACCTCCTCCCACCACCATCATCTGGGGGCACCGGCTACAGACTCACAGGGTAGGCCAATTCCCACTGGGAGGAGGAAGGGGCTCAGCAGGGAGGGAGAAGGATGGGTTTAGGCGGCAGGACGCAACTCCAGGCTGGGTGCAGGCTGCTCCCTGCAGCGCTGGACCCGGGGACAGCCCGGCCACCTGCACATCCTGGGCTGAAGCCCAGGGGTCCAGGGGAGCCTTTGCTGGGGGGCAGCGGGTTAGGCTGGCTGGAGCCATGCAGCAGACAGACAGACAGACAGACTGACAGATGGATGGATGGATGGAGGGAGGGGACTCACCGGGTCCGTCTGAAATCAGAGCAAGGTGGGGAGCACGTGTGCGTCTGCACACACCGATGGGATCCAGGAGAGCAGGAGAAGGGGTCAGACAGCAGCACCCGGCACAGGGGCAGTGCCCAAAAGCCATGCTGGCCGTGCAACACAGAGACACCCCCAACCCGCCATCCTCTGGGAAACAGCCCCACTGCATGGGACATGCAGGGGGTCCTGGCGCGGGGCCGTACTCACCCACAGACTCGGTGCAAGCCCTGCAGCTCCATGCCATCCGCCTCCTCATACGTGGCCATGTTTGCCCCCAGCTTGAGGACGCAGTCCCAGAAGCCTTGGTACATGTTGGCACAGGCAGTGCCCGAAGTCAGCAGCCCGGACAGGTGCCCTGCCAGCCACCCAGGGGGTCAGCGAGAGCACCCACACCTTGGGGACAGAGCCCACCTCGCTCCCGGGGGGACCTGGCCACCCCTGGGCCACCGCAGTGCCGGTGCCACCCGGGCACGATGAGCTCCCCCTTCCCCGCAGGACGCACACCAACCTACCGCCATGCCATGCTCGTGCCCAGCCCTTCCTGTGTTTGCAGAGAGCCCGAAAGCACGGCTCTGCCGGGACCGGGAGCCCATGCGGGGGCAGTCGGGGCGCCCCACACCCACCACCGGCAGCCCCGGCCCAGGGCAGAGGGCAGCGACAGGCGGGCAGAGGGCAGCGACAGGCGGGGAGAGGGGGGGCACGGCCACCTCAGCACCGGCAGCCAGGACCCACCGGGGAGAGAAGCACAGCCTCGACCCCGGCGGGAGGGATGGAGGGGACCCCGCCGGCCCCCCGCCTGCACACCCCCGGGGACAGCGGGGAAGCGGCCCCACCCCCGCCCGGGCACCCCACACCCCCGCCCGGGCAGCCTCACCCCGGGCCAGCAGCAGCACGGCCGTGACCCCCGCCGCCGCCGCCCCAGCCCGGGCTCGGGCTCGGGCTCGGGCTCGGGCTCGGGCTCGGGCTCGGGCTCGGGCTCGGGCTCGGCAGGTTCGGCCGCCGCCGCTACCCGCACCCCCATGGCCCGCAGCGCTCCCCGCCCGCCGCTAAGCAGCGGCTAATTAAGGAGGGGGCGGGGCCGCGGCTAACGAGCGCCCCGGGGACACCGCTCTCCAGCAGCCCGGGAACCCCGCTGCCGCCCAGTGCCCTCACCTCCGTAAGCGGGACCCCCTCTCTGCACAGGGACCCCCTGCCCGCGGGGCGGCCGTGCCAGCACTCCCAGCCCCCTCCAGCCCCGGGAACCCAGAGCAGCTGGGAACCACCACTCTGCAAAGGCCACGGGTGCCCCGAGCCAATGCCGCGGGAGCTTGGGGCTGAGAGACAGGAAGAAAACGCTTTATTTACAAAAAACAACTCCAACATAAATTTCCAACTGTTTAAAACAACAACAACAACAACAAAACAACCAAAACCAAAGAACTCGAACAACAACTCTTTACAAAAAAATAACTCGAACACAAACTATTTACAGATCTTCCTCTTCTTACATCCCCTCCTCTGCTGCTGGTCCCCGGATCTCTGCTGGCCCTGCAAGGAAAGCAAGCAGCATGGTCGTTTGGCTAACGAGCAGCCCCTCTCCTGGCAGAGCTGGGGGGTCCCGAGCCAGCTCCGCAGCAGCAGCTGCTTTGGGTCGGGGTTGGCCCCGATGGGCACTCGCTGTGCCACAACCCCAGGACACGCTGGGGAGAGCGGGACTGTGCCGCCAGCACTGAGCCCCGGCTGGGCTTCGGAGGAGACTGGGCTTGCCCGGCCCTAAGGACCTGCTCCCTTCCCAAAGCAGATGGGTGCTCAGGGCAGTGCTGTGATGGCGGTTCTGCTGCCAGGACGAGGGCATCGGGTGCCCTGTACCCGCAAGCAGGGACCACCCACCCCAGCCCCAGCCCGGTGGCAGGCGACCCTCCCTCCCTGCGGGCGGTGGATAAGGAGCACATGCCTGTCCTGCTGCTGGTTAGTCTGTCTCCATCGGCGTCTCCTCCTCTGTATTCTCATCTACCTCCATCTGTTCTTCCATCTCCACGTCCACCTCCATCTCGTTGTCCATTGCAACCTCCACCTCCATGTCCTTGTCCACCTCCACCACCATATATCCACCTCCATCTTCTCTTCCATCCCCAAAGCTCCACTCTTGAATGTTAATTCAGCTCAGACAGCTCCAGCCTGGAAAGGGGCAGAGGAGGCACCAGCTCAGGCTGTGGGCAGGACCCGGATGCTCCTGGCGAGCAACCCTGCGGCACCAGCCTGGGGCACCCGGGGTGCCCTGGTGACGGGTCCCTCCACCCAGAAGCACCAGCCCAGAAGGGCTTCTCCCAGCCCGTGGCCTTGCAGGGCTGTGTGGAGAGGCCAAGCCAAGCCCGCGGCCCCCTGAGCTCTCCAGAGCAGGGTCTCCATCCCACCCCATCCCTGCCTGCTCCAGCCTGCCTGGGCAGTGAGGGGGTGCCCACCTCCCTGCAGCAGGGCCATACCAGCAGCAGAACAAGCCTGCTATTCCTGGGGGCCACCACGGTGCCACCCCGATGGCAGCAGAGAGAGGGGAGCAAGCGGCCGGGAGCAGGTGGGAAGGGCTGGGTCGGGGGTGCAAGGCGTCAGGAGCAGGGGAGAAGGGCTGTGGGGAGATGTGCTGCGCTGCTCTCGTTGGGCACTGGCAGTTGTGGATGGAACACAGGCCATGGCAACGGGTGCTCAGGGTGTCACCTGTGCCAGGGGGGGTGGGGATGACCCCTGAAGGGGCTGTAGCTTCAAGGGGAACATGGGGGGTTTTTTATATACCCCTTGAGGCAAATGAAACACATTTATATGCACGAATAGAAAAGAAAATCATAGAATCATGGGATGGTTGGGGTTGGAAGGGAACTTGAAGATCATCAAGTTCCCACCCCCCTGCCGTAGGAAGGGACACCTCCCACCGGACCAGGGGGCTCCAAGCCCCGTCCAACCTGGCCTTGAACACCTCCAGGGATGGGGCCTCAATAACTTCTCTGGGCAAATTGGGCTAGTGCCTCCCCACCCTCAAAGGGAAAAAATTCTTCATAATTTTTAGTCTAAATCTCCCCTTTTCCAGTTTAAATCCATTCCCTCTCGTCCCATCACCACATGCTCTTCTAAAAAGTGCTTCCACAGCTCTCTCATAGGCCCCCTTTAGGGAATGGAAGGGGGTCTATGGTTCCCCGGAGCCTTCTCTTCTCCAGGCTGAACAACCCCAACTCTCTCAGCCTGTCCTCACAGCAGAGAGGCTCCAGACCTTGGGTCATCCTCGTGGCCTTCCTCTGGACCCGCTCCAACAGCTCCATGTCCTTCTTACGATGAGGGCTCCAGAGCTGGACGCAGTACTCCAGGTGGGGTCTCACAAGTGGAGGAGAGGAGCACAATCACTTCCCCGACCTGCTGGCCACACTTCTTCTGATGCAGCCCAGGATATGGTTTGCCTTCACGGCTGCGATCGCCCATTGCCCGCTCATGTTGAGCTTCTCCTCAACCAGCACACACAGATCCTTCTCCTCAGGGCTGCTCTCCAGCCATCCCCCATGGAGCCTGTATTAGTGCTTGGATTTGCCCGACTCAGATGTAGGACCTTGCTCTTGGCCTTGTTAAACTACATGAGGTTGGCATGGGCCCACCCCTCCAGCCTGTCCAGGACCCTCTGGATGGCATCCCTCCACTCCAGCGTGTCTGTCTTGCCAAACAGCTTGGTATCATCATCAAACTTGCTGAGGGTGCACTCCATCCCACTGCCCATGTCTCCGACAAAGATGTTGAACAGCACGGGTCCCAGTACTGACTCCTGAGGAACGCCACCCATCACTGGTCTCCACACGGACATCGAGCCCTTGACCACAACTCTCCGAGTGCGACGGCCCAGCCAGTTCTTTATCCACCGAGTGGTCATGGAGGAACACTGTGTTGAGCAGAGTGGCACCATCAGCAGCGGTTCTCCAAGGAGATTGCATCGATGCATCACCAGCACATCCCTTCCATCCATTTGCCCCAGCACCCATCCCACAGCAGTTGCATGGGGCACCTCAGCCCGGCTGTGGCTCCATCCCCCAGCCCAGCTCTGCTGCCCAAAGGTGGCTCCTGAGCGCTCCCATCCCCAGACAGCTGCAGGGCAATGCTGGGGCTGTTCCTGCTCTCATCCCCAAGGCAAACCCCACTCCCTTGAAGGGTGTCCCTGCTGGTTTGGGCATCCCTGCTGCCAGCCAGCTCCACCCCTTCTGCAGCTGGCACGTCCTGCCCTCCATGTCACGTCCTTCCTCAGCCACGAATTCCCACTCCTGAGCAGTTACAATCTGTATTTACCCTTCAGGGATCAGCATGTGCTTTGGTTTGGGAAAGCCATAACAATTTATTGTCATTTAGACAATCATTCCATCACCCGATGACCCCTCCCCACTCGGGAAAGAGAAAAAAACAAGGGAACCCGGGAGCTGAAGTAGAAGCAGATTTAATAGAGTGAGATTAGAAAATTAACACTAATAACACTAAAGAACCAACACTGATCCCAATACCAATACAGAATATGCAAAGATTATCCTCAGCCCATTCTATCCGTAGGAAGCTGGTCACCCTCAGCAGTGGACAGCAAATGTGGGACACGGCGAGCGCTGCGGCTTCAGGAGGAAGGGAAGGGCTCAGGGCTCTGGCACCGGGCACAAAGTTCTCAGGGTGGCAGCCGTCAAGGGAGAGAGAGAACTTTGCAGCAAACTTTCTAGTTGACAGTGAATGTGACGTTGATGGTATGAAATAATCCTGTTGGCAGCTTGGGTCAAGTGCTCACATCTCGCTCCTCCTCATCCCTGCACCTGCAGAGCTCGAACCACTGAGAATTTGAAACCCTGGGTAATATCTTCCAATGCCTGGTGACCCTTTCAGTAAAGAAATTCTTCCTAATATCCCTTCTAAACTTGCCCTGGCACAACTGGAAGCCATTTCCTCTTGTTCTATCCCCTGTTAACCCCCACCTCTCTGCAACCTCCTTTCACATAGTTGTAGTGAGCGAGAAGGTCTCCCCTCAGACTCCTTTTCTCCAGGCTAAACACCCCCAATTCCCTCAGCCGCTCCTCACAAGACGTGTGCTCCAGACCCCTCAACAGCTTCATTGCCCTTCTGTGGACACGTTCCAGCGCCTCAATCTCCTTCCCGTGGTGATGGGCCCAAACCAGAACATAGTATTCAAGAAGCGGCCTCACCAGTGCCCAGTACAGGGGTAAAATCACCTCCCTGGTCCTACTGCCTACACTAGTCCTGATGCAGGCCAGGATGCCAGTGGCCTTCTTGGCCACCTGGGCACTTGCTGGCTCCTGTTCAGCCGGCCATCAGTCACCACCCCCACGTCCCTCTCTGCTGAGCACCTTTCCAGCCACTCCTCCCCAAGCCTGTAGCGTTGGCGGGGATTGTTGTGGCCAAAGCGTAAGACCCGGCATGTGGCCTCAGTGAAACTCCTACACTTTGCCTTGGCCCATCCATCTTGTCTGTCTAAATCCCTCTGCAGAGCGTCCCTACCCTCAGGCAGATCAACACTCCCACCCAGCTTGGTCTCCTCTGCAAACTGACTGAGGGTGCACTCCATCCCTTATCCCGATCACTGAGGAAGATGTTAAACAGGACTGGCCCCAGTACCGAGCCCTGGGGGACACCACTCGTGACTGGACGCCAACTGCAATGAACTCCATTCACCACCACTCTCTGGGCCCAGCCTTCCAGCCAGGGTTTTACCCAGCAAAGCGTATGCCCATCCGAGCCGTGAGCAGCTCGTTTCTCCAGGGGAATGCTGGGGGAAAAAATGCCAAAGGCTTTACTAAAGTCCAGAGAGACAACACCCACTGCTTTTCCCTCATCCACTGAGCGGGTGACCATGTTGTAGAAGGAGATCAGGTTAGTCACGCAGGACCTGCCTCTCACAAACCCATGTAGACTGGGCCACTGCAGTTGATACTGTTACTGGATGGCCTCAGGCATTTCCCTCTTGCACCAAGAAAGCCAGTAGTAGTTAAAATATGGCTAAAAGAAATTATTCCGAGATTCGGTTTTCTTTTAGGAATGTCATCAGATAGGGGGTCCCATTTTATTGTGAATATATATGTAAAACAAGTGAGCAAAGGCCTAGCTCTAACGGGGACCTCCATACCCCTTACAGGCCGCAATCAAGCAGGAAAGGAGAACAAAGGAATCACGCTTAAACTGCAACTTGGGAACATTACGTCAGGAAACCTCGATGACTTGGGTACAAGCGTTACCCTTAGCATTACAAAGGGTCAGAATACAACCTCGGGGAGAGAACAACAGAAGTCCATAGGAGTTAATGTATGGATGGCCTTCCCAGGCCCCGCATATACCAGGCACCACTCACATCAGGGGAGGAATAGGTGGGAATAACTGTCTGATGTCTTTAGGAAAAACTTTACAGGAACTGCAAAAATACGTGGCAACAGACACACCCTTGGAACTTGATACAGATGCACAGCCATTTGCCTGGAGATTGGGTCTACGTTAAGTCCTGGGGTTCGGGACCGCTGACTGCAAATTGGAAAGGACCATTCCAGGTTCTCTGAACCACCTATACAGCCATTAAGGTTTGGGGCAGAGGACCGTGGATCCTTTATCGCAGAATCAAGAAGGCCCCAGTCCCATGGACAATAGAGCAGCAATCACATTTTACATTCCAGAGAAAGAAGAATTAGGGTTACTTCCTGGGGTTTGTTGATGCTAACAACGGTAGCCATGAGTCATATTTGGCAGACTGTACAGTGGGACCAAAACTTGCATCTACCGCTAACACAACATATTACCCAGATACTACATAAAAGCGGTTCTGGGGTCTGTAATCTCTTACCAAACCACTCTCTCTCAGGGGGATCAGGGGTGTCTGTTATTGGAGTCCCAATTTCCCAAGGCGTTTCCTGGACCAGTTCCAGCAATGAGCCCCATCTTAGTGGGAGATGGAAGGATGAGAAGGACTCTTGAGAAGTGTCTATTAGAAGTGCGGGTCCCAACTCTACCACAGGGTTCAATGGAGGAGGCAGAAAGAGTCCCAGCCCAAGAGCTGGATGGATGTGACAATACCCCTCCACGTTTTCGTTACCATAAGAGAAGTTTTCTCAGGTTTGAGGGGGTTTTCCTGGTTGTAAGCGGACAAGCTCCTGTTGGAACACTGACAGGATGTTGACAGGTTTTAGATTTTAGGGGACTCCCTGTTCCAACAGGGACAGGCTGGTAGTGGTTGGGTGGAGAGAATCACGCACGCAAAGTAGTACCTGCAGGATGGAAAGGAGCATGTAATCTAGGGGCTTTAGTACCAAATGTGACACTAGTTGACAAATTACATGAGCAGGGTGGATGGATTAGAACCTTGCTCAAGGAAGAGAGAGCGAAAAGATCAACCAATGCCATTGCTGACCATCCATCTAAATGTCATGGTTTTGTCAGGTGGTTTATCCCCTGGCTTGGAGTGAGCCAATTACACAAGACAAATTTGGGAGCAGACTAAAATCTTGCACGAAGTAACTAAAGATAACACCTCGTGGGGATTCAAGGAATGATGGCATAAGCTTAGCTCATGGCTATGTGTCTGGACGGGGTTAAAAAACTCTATTTGTAATCATAATTGTTGTACTTGGTGTCTGTATTTTAGCTTGTATTATGATCCAACGTTGCAGTCAGAGTAGTCGGATGTATAGGAGAATCAAGTTTGGGTATTAAGACATTGCGTTTGAAAGCCCAAAGTGGCCAGAAAAGGGGGGGGGGAGTTGATACACGAGGCCTAAAGGCCTTGAGAAGTTCCACCCTTATCTTCTACAGTCGTTTGGTATAGAAGCTGTGTCTGAAGCAACATATGGCACGCACGCTAAGAGGAGTGATCCCCCGTGCATCCAGTGCTGCAGTAAAGAATGCCGCCTTCTAAAACCTTCCAACAAGTCTTAGAGGGTTTTCTTTGACCGAGTTTGACAGAATCAGACCGTTAAGAGAACTGTCAAGATACTCTGAGGTAAGCCTTAGAAAACCCCACAACAAAACAGCAGCACAAAAATCTCAACTGAAAGGTGATGCTCCTGCCGGGCTTCCGATGAGAGGGCTCATTCCCAGTCCCCAACGCTACGCGCACCACCTTCAATCAGGGCACCGCACACTCACCCCTCCCACAGTATTTACCAACCACTCTCATTCTCCTTCCAAAACAGTGCAAAAGGGCTTTTATGAACAGCAACATAAAACCCCACCAGGACTCAGAGACAAACCAAAACAGGACAACTGCCCCTCCCATTGACCACAGCCACACAGAACACATTCCTGGGAAGGGCACAAGAGAGGGACCCCACGACGCTGCAGCTGCTCTGCGGCAGGAAAAGAAGGTTCAGCCCAGCTCCCGAGTCTCTGCTGCCGCAGCAGCAGCTTTGGGCTCCCCCACCGCGGCTGCGCAGAACTCAGCCAGCACTCGGCGAAGGTCTCTCAGCTTCGGGCTGGTCTTGGCACAGTCATCATGCGCCGGCATCGTCTACAGACGGGATAGCTGAAAGAGGCAAAAGGCCGAGCTCAGACAAGCCCACGCGCTTGGGTCCATACGGAGCTCCACGGTAGCGGGCTGTCAGGGAAGACGCACCCACTGACACCCGCCCCGACAAACACTTGGTCCTCCTGGAATGGAAGTCACAGGTTCCCAGAGTCACTCTCACCTGAGCTCACATTACCAACAAGTACAGGTGCTTTCTGGCACACCATTCACACAGACAACACCCAGACCTTAGGTGGAGATAAATGAGAGAGGTTCCGACAGCATTTAGTAACCCAACTCCTTTTTCTAAAAGACAGATTTGCGCTGCTGCCCCCTCAGTCCCACAGGCTTCTTCCTCAGCAGGAGGGCTGCTGCTTACACAGGGCACTGAAGAGCTCTTCTGTCATCATCTAGTTTAGAAACTTGGCAGCGAGCGTGTGGAAAGGGAAGACAGGGAGGGTCATCGAAATGAGAAACACTCAAGGGGAACATCCTTCGAATAGCCTCTCTTCTCCGGTCAGTTCCAGTTGTCTGAGTCTCCTCCACTCCCTCTCCCACCCTGCCTGATCTGTGGCCACATCAGAGACTACACCTCGGGGAATGATGCTGTTTGGCCGAGGCCCACAGACGTGTCTCACTGGGTATTCCCACTGCCTGCTGGACTCCTTTCCCAACAGCCGAACCAAACTCGGGCTCTGGCATCGGGCAAAGTTGTGCCCATCACTACAGCCACTGTGACTTTCGAGGAGACCCTTCCTGCTCCTCACCTGATTCTGCAACTCAGCTACTCAACGACGGCAGCGCGAGTTGAAGTCCTCCTGTGAAGGAAAGGCAAGGATTTATTTTTGGTCTCCACTCTGGTCAGGGTCACCGTCTATCTTCAACTTCTGTGAGGTCTACCCTGGGGGGCTGCTGCCACTGGCATTTCCCATCCTTCCTCCGTACGGCCAGAGCTGCCTCCACCAAGGAAGGGTCTGTTCTCACCTGGCTGGAAGCAGGCATCTCAGGCTGCTCAGCCTCAGCGAGAGAAACTCCACCTGCATCTGGCAGCGACCGACCTCTGCAACGTCTCTTCAGTCTCCTCCGCTCACGCTCCACCTGCACGTTGCACAGCAGAAAGGGTCACAGAAACCTGCCACCAAACGACGAGCAAACGCACCGCTGGACATCAGGGCAAGGAGCTGTCTGCTCACAGACTCTTCATTGCACCCCACAACGCCGGGGGCAAAGAGCACTCCAAGTAGCCCATGGAAGACAAAGAGCAAGAGGAACCCCTTCCTGACACAAGAGCGCCAAGTGTGTGTGTGTACAGGGACCCTGGGGCAAGAAGGCGGGTACCGCAGTGAAAGTGCTGTTGGTGGAAATGCGGTATATTCCAGGGGACCGGGAGCCTTTGCAGAGGCAACAAAAGCCTGTTTTACCTCCTCAAGAGTCCTCCTCAGGTCAGCATTGTAGATCTTCAACTCCGTCTTCTCCAGGTCCAGCTCTGCAACTGCTCGCTCCAGACATTCCACCCGCTCCGACAGGAGTCTCTTCTCCGAGGGCCATGGTAGCTGCTGCCCTTCTGCAATAGGCTGCTGGGAATTCAGAGGGGACATCATGTGAGCTGGTGCCACAGAAAGGTTAGAAGGGCCACAATCGACACATCTCGGGGAGTGACCAGACTCAGGAATGGACAGTGTTACGTCCCAAAACAACACACTCCCTACCTAGGGGCCCTCCTCCTCATCACCCTGGAGAAATTGTGGACCTTGGAGTTGTTTATTCTGGACACGCTGCCTGCTAGTTCTGTTTAACGTCCCCCATTCTCTTCAGAGAGAGACCGGAAACATTCATTTCCTATTCCACCACTTCACGGTTTTACAAAGGTCTGCAGTATTTCCAGCTCCCTCTCTCAGCCATTCTTGTCCATCTTCAAGACTTCCACATTTACAGGTTCCTCTTAGGGAAGCTATTTAACAACTTTGGTCATCCTTTTTGACCTCCACTATAAACTCTCCTGTCCATAGTTCCACTCTCTGTCCTTGGACAAACAACCATGCAGGATGTGGGTGAAACACGTATTTCTGCAGTCATAAAATACTCTGGGTTTGTTCTCCCTTCCCTTTACCCGTTACATCATCACTACAGAACTGCTCTTTGGAAAAAAGTGACATTATCAGCCAAGCCCTGTGAGCTGCTCTGAACCTACTCAAGAGGCACCTCCCCTCTTGGGGGTTTCTGGATGAGCTGCTCCTTGAAGCAATCTCTGACAGCCTCTATAAGTAGCCTTGATATCAGCACCATACCCATCCATACAGCTGCAACTGCATTGCTCCATCTAACGCTGTTGCATACCTGATTGAGATGGATGCAACTGAAATCTCCCATTGTTTTCACACTTCCTGCCCTTGTCACTTCTCTGCTTCCCATCAACAGAACACAATACCTGTCATCATCCGTATCAGGCTGGTAGTAATATTTCTCAAGTAATGCAGAAGTGTATAATGCCTAAATACGGTATTTCCTTAGCAGCATTATTTATACACCCATATACTAACAAAATGCTAAAAGTACGGGCAGGGTCCCAGGCAAGTTTGCAGGACGGGCTGTTGCAGCAGTTCTGCCAGCAGTACCTGGCTCAGATCAGCTTGGAGAAATCCACACAAATTTGCCTCCGGGCTTTTTGGACTGCGGCACAAGCACGTCCTGGATGCCCAACGAAGCCTTCAGCCTCACCAGGCAATGGTACGAATTCCATTCCTTTAATACCCTGGAAAAGCTGTACCTCAGACATCTCCATCTCTCAGAGCATCCTCTAAGCACCAGCACTGTCGCAGCCCTTCAGCCGTCCTTACAAAGTTCTACTCAGTTTAGTACATGAGTTTGCTCAGCTCTGCCCTTTCCTTTCCATGCCAATCCCTAACCACGACACGGTGGTTGAGCTTGCCGAGAGAGGAGAGAACCCATTCCCCACCACCAACTGACAAGCCGGTCAACTACTTATGGGAATATACATTCCCGTATCTTGATGGGAAAGACCTTTAGAATCCTTCATAGACTTTGTAGTAGAGGGACGATCAGTCACAGTGCCTACCTGAAGATGGAACCGGTTCCTGTCCCTCTTGGAAACCAGACTCTGCAGGACGGCGATTTCTTCCCTCAGAGTCCCGTTGGCCATTTCGCTCTTGGAAAGGGCACCAGTCAGTGCTTGTGCCTTCTCCTTCCATTCCATTTCTCTGCTTTCCGTCTGCTTCAAAACAGCAATCACACGCTCCACTGCTTCCCGCTTTGCTTCCCGCTCATCTGCCAGTTGCTGGGTGAGCTCCTTCTGCCTTTGCAAGAGACCCTCTCTCTCCTGGAGAACTCTCCTCTTCTCCGCTTCCTCTTCCTCCCATTTTCGCAGTTTCTGGAGTTGTTTCTTTAGCATCTCATCGTCACCTTTCCATCGCAAAGCCAATGTCAGTTGCTTCAGGAGTTCACTCTGCCTCCTCAGCTCTTGTTCCCTCCTTGCCAGAGTCTTCTCTAAAGACCTGACTCTGTCTCTCTGGGACCCGATCTCTTCATCCTTCTTGGTCAGAGTCTGCTCAAGGCATTTTAGCTCCCAATCCCGTTTTTCTTTAACTGCTTGCAGTCTGTCTCGTTCGTGCTGCAAAACAGGGAGGAAAAGACTCAACAATTCCACCTACCTATCTTTGGGTTTCATCCTAAATCAGAACTCCCTCTCCAGTGGCAGTCACCTGGTTTTCTAGGGCATCCCTCTGCTGATGGAGGATCTGCATCTCCTCTCTCATGGTCTTGAGTTCTTCCTTGTGCCTCTTCTCCACTGCCTTCATCGCACTCTGAGCTTCCTGCAGCTCTGCTTGCAGCTTTTCTGTCATGTTCTGTGAAAACAAATGCAGAGCAGTTACTGGGACCTGCCGTCGGGCTCAGGTTTTTCCTCTGTCCGCCTCAAAAGCACATTCCTTCAGCCACTTCTTTCTGCTTTGCTCTCCAGCTCTGCTGCCACTGGAACCCCTCCTTCCTCTTGCTCGGCTCTGGAGCTTACCAGGCTCTGGGCTTTCAGGGCCTGCAGTAGTCCTCGCCTCCTCGGACCCAGGACTTGGGGTTTCTCTCCTTCCTCCTGCCCCTCACTCGCGTACCTGCCTCTCCCAGCTTACGGCCACTTGCCAACCGCCTCTTCTTGCAACCTCCCCCACTCCTCACACTCACCTGCCCCTTCTCTTGCTGCTCTTTCACCTCCTGCCTGAGCTGCTCCACCTGCTGGTACGCTTCTCGCAGCTCTCCCTCCCTTTGCCGCAGCCTCTCTAACACAGCACTCTTCTCACGCTCCTTTTCCAGCAGGACCTGCACAAAACACACAGAAGACGCATGGGAACCTCCCCTACAAAATCTGGGTGCCGAGACTCAAAGACCCATGGGCTCACGCCTTCTCCAAGCACTCTGCTGCTGGTCCCCTCGCCTGCCCCCTTGGAGACACCGCTTCCTAAGGGAGACTGGCAGGATAAACACGGTCCATCCACCCTCCGTCTGGGACTCAATCTCCCACAAACTCTTAGTCATCTAACAGGAAAACGTGCGGCTTTTCTCAAGTGTCTCGCCTTGCTGGTGAGGGGCTCCCTCCTCTTCTGCTGTTTCCTTCCTATGTGACTTCCCATAAGACGTCCCATTCCCAGTCTCAGAGACAGCCCTGCTCGCCTTCCTCCTCACCAAATTCCACACAGAAAACACGGGGGGCATGCTCCACGCAGCCCCATATCCAGCCATCTCCCACACCTCCAGCCTTGCAAAGAACCACACAAGTTCCCCTTTCACACTCTTTACCTCTTGCTTGGCATTTTCCGCTCTGCTTCCTTCCTCTTCCTCTTGAGCTTGCATAGTAGCAACTTTCTCCTTCATCACAAACAGCATCTTCGCGTGCTCCTCTTCTGTCTCTGCCTTCTCTTCTCGCCATTGCTCCAGCATCTCCCGCAGCTCTGAATGGTGCCTTTCCCGCTCGCTCGCCTGATGAGTGGGGGAAAAGACTTCAAGATGAAGTCCCAGCCAAGCTCCTCAAAACTATGTGAAGCTTCATCCGTCCCACAACCCCCCTCCTCAACAGTGCACAGCAGTGGCTTTGGGCCCTCCCTAAAGCGGGTCCTATCAAGGAACTTCAGCGGAGGGTCAGCAGGTGGGAGAGAAGGAGATGGTACCTCCCCCTCTCTGATGGCTGCCTCTTTCCCAGCACCTCTCTCCTCAGGATTTCTCTCTGCTCTCAGAGTCTCTCTTTTCAAAGCTCACCTCCCTTTTCATCAATGAAAAGGTGCAGATGGACTGCCGGGTCAGAAAGAGACCGCACCCTGATGCCCGACCCACAAGACAGGCCACCATCTCAAGTACCAGGACAAGGGGTCTGTTCCATATGCTTCAATACCTCTCTCAGCCCTCCAAGGGCACAAAGAAAGGAACGCAGCTGCCGTGACTGCAGTTGGCAGCGATGTTTGGAGTCGACTTCATGGCAGACGGGAGTCTGGAAAGACCCTATCCCTTCGCTGCTGTGCTTTGGGTGGGGACCACCCAACCTGCTGTTGAACGCGCCTTACGCCCACGCTGACTCTGTGGCTGCACCTACTGTCCCCGCATAGTCCTGGGGGTCCTCACGTGCCTTCAAGCACGAGCCATTGGCTCTGCTGCCTGGCCCAGCACCGCGTGGCCGACGACAGATGACTGCTGCCATTTCACACCCTCAGGCTACTGTTCTCCTAACGCCAGCCCACACAGCTTGCTGGAAGAATTCAGAAGCACATTGTTTCCTACCAGGTCCTGCAGGAGCTTGTTCATCTCCACTTGGTGATCAGACTCCTGAAGTCTGAGCCTATCCTTATGCTGCTGTTCTGTCTGCCAGAGCTGTCGCGCCGCCTTTTCCCGTTCCCGCTTCAGGAGATCTCTCTCTGCTTCCAGCTCCCATCGGAGGCACTTCACCTCCCCTGCAAACAGGACAGACAGCAGATTCAGTGCCTGCACAAACAACGCTTTGGACTTTACTGACCTGAAGCCACCTGGATTTCAGGGTAGGAGGGATCTCTCTCCAGCTCCTTCACTCCTCAGAAGCACTGCGGACAGAGAGCTGTTGGATACCACCTTCCCCAGGCAGGGGCAGCTCCACAAACACCAGCCTCTCACCTTGGATCACCTCCCTGGCCTGCGTGACTGTGTGCAGCTGCATTTCCAGATGACTCCTGGCCATCTCCAGCTGCGATAAGCGCTGCTGAGCCTCAAACAGGCGGCATTCCAGGGTCTCCTTCACTGACCTGCAAATGGCCAAGACGGAGACAAAGGAGGTTCTTGCTCCTGAGCAGCACGGCTGAGAAACCACAACTCCATTTTATAGGAACAAGAAGTATCAGAGAGGAGAAACACGTATCCTTCTCTTTAAACTGATGCGACTTCCAGACAAAAATTGGAGCTGAACGTTGCAGAACAGCCCAATAATGGACCAAACAGAATTCCGCTGCATCAACTAAGAGAAGCTGCAGCGCGGAAGAAGCAGCAGCTCTCAAGAAACACACTGTGTCCAAATAGTGCCTATCAGCCTGGCTAACAACCTGCTCGGGAACGGGAACGTGTAGAAGTCCAGAAGCGTGACAATCTCTAAAACACCATTTGGACAGCTCTGCCACGTCAGGAGCTTTCTAAAAAACACCATACAGGTGGACAAATATCTCCATGGTTTCTTCCTTTTCTTTTTTCAAGTTTTCTTTCTCTTTTTTTTTTTTTTTTTTTGGAAAAGCAGAACTTGTCACATTTGATCTCAGAAACCTGATACAGCAGGAGCACAGAATCTCGTTCCTTCCCTCTATAACTTCTCCACACAGGATGCAATAAATCCTCGTGGAATGATTACCACCGTCATCTCTGCAGACACTACACCCTGCCCTGCCCAGGGTCTCCTCCCTGCCTTTACCTGGCCTCTGCCAGCTGCTCGGAAAGGCCTTGTCTGTCCCGCTCCGTGGCTGCCAGTCGCACCTCTAGGGCAGCCTTCTCACGCACCAGCAAGTCCTTCTCTTGGCACACCTCGGCCAGTGCCTGCCCTTGGCCAGAGGACTCCTGCCGCAACTGCTCCAGGCCACTGCTCGCCCACTCTAGCTGGCCGTGAGCCTGAAAGCGGGACAAAACACAGTGAGAGGCCTTTCTCGGCACCTCTGGGCAGAGCCACCCACTGCTGCGGCTGAAGCGCCTACAGGAGAAAGAGCTCCTGTGCTGTGGGCTGCAGAAGCGCAGGACAACTCCCAGAGCTGCAGAACAGCTCCGCAACACACCAACACCTTTCCACGACGGAGCAAACAAAGCCTTCTCACCTCCAGCGCTGCCGAGTCTCTCCTTGACAAAACCACTGCACAACCCAACAGACACAGCTTCACAGAGCCACGCAGCCAAACGCCCGCCCACAAGCACCAGGTTTTTGGTCTCACCTCAATGAGCTTCTCCTGGGCTTCTTCCTTCTCCTCTGCCACCATCCTCAGCTCTACCCGCAGCCCCTCTTGCTGCTCCTCGGCTTTCTTCAGCAGCTGCTCCAGCTGCGCTTTCTCTGCGCACACCTCTTCATTTCTTCTCTCACACACCCTCAGCTGCTCCTGGGCAGAGATCTTGGCTCTCTCCAGCTCCTCCACTTCACCCGACAGAGCTTCATTCTCTCGCTCCAGCTGCAAGCACAGAAGCACACGGCAAATCAAATACGCTGAGACTCACTGTGAAGAAGGTTTGGCTCGGACAGAAAAAGGAACAACATTTCCATCGTCAGTCAGTCATACTGTCGGAGGGCACGAGCTCTGAGAAGAAGCAGCAGCTGGAGACAGACATCTGCCAAGACCTTTGCCTACCCTGCTCACCTGCAGCACAACTTTCTTCAGCCGCACTTTATCCAGTGCCAGAGCTTCATTGATACTGCTCACGTTGGCTGTTGCCACACGCAGATCAGCGAGTTCAGCACTCAGCGCGTTCTGAGCCCCTCTCAGCTCTGCCACTGACTGCTCTGCCTGCACAGACAGAAGAACAACGTGACAACAGAGGCAAGAAATTCCCTGCCTTCCAGCGGACGCTCCACACCCCTGTGTGGCTCTGACATACCCCCAGTTCAGCCCTCCCAATGAGCACGGGGGGGAACAACTACCCCAAAGAGCCCCTGTGGCCTCAGCACCGCTCCCCAAGAAGGATCACAACATGTTCCCCCTCTTCTGACGCCACAAACAGCATCTGGGGGGGCCTTGCTCTCACAAGGTGACCGTACCTTCTCCAGGGCCGTGCTAAGCTCACGTTTCTCTCGCTGCAGCAGATCCCTCTGAAGGTGCGATTCCTCCAGTGCCTCTCTCGCGACCACCAACTCACGCTGTAAGAAGGAGTGTTTTTCTTCAAGCGCCGCTAAGTCCTTCAGTCTGTGCAAAGAGAAAGGCAGACGAGTGTTGAATGTAAACACATTCTTCTTTCCAAAACCAAGAGCACATACTGTGTCCCAGAGATGGCAGTTGGACCGATTTCCAATGCCTTTCTACTGAGACCTAAGATCGCGGGAATTTTCCTGACTGAGGAATTGTCAGTACAGAGGTGCCACAGTGCTTATGACGGTGATGGGCAAATCTCTCCCAACTCCTTTAGCACAGCCCTGGGGAGCAAAAGGCCTGCACAAGAGACAGAGCTCTCTTTACGCTGCCCATCGAGGAATCCAAGACGCAGCCACAGAAGGGAATGTTCCTCTTCTGGGGAGGAATAACCCCATGCACCAGTACAGGTTGGGGCTGACCTCCTGGAGAGCAGCTCTGTGGAAAGGGACCTGCGAGTCCTGGTGGACAACAGGATGACCATGAGCCAGCAATGTGCCCTGCTGGCCAAGAAGGCCAACGGCATCCCGGGGCGCATCAAGAAGAGTGTGACCAGCAGGTGGAGAGAGGACATCCTCCCCTCTGCTCTGCCCTGAGGAGGACACATCTGGAGTATGTCCAGTTCTGGGTTCCCTGTTTGAAGAAGGACAGGGAACCACTGGAGAGGGTCCAGCAAAAAGCTGCTCCAGAAAAAGATGATGAGGGGACTGGAGCGTCTTTCTTACAAGGAAAGCCTGAGGGATTTGGGGCTTTTTAGTCTAGAAAAAAAGAACACTGAGGGGGGATCTTATCAATGCTTATAAATACTTAAAGGCAGGGTGCCAGGGGGATGGGAACACTCTTTGCCCAGTGGTGCCCAGTGACAGGACAAGAGTTAACGGGAACACACTTGAGCAGAGGAAGTTCCATCTAAACCTCAGGAGGTGCTTCTTCCCTTTGAGGGTGGCAGAGTACTGCCACAGGCTGCCCAGAGAGGTGGGGGAGTCTCCCACTCTGCACACATTCCAAACCCGCCTGGACGCCGTCCTGTGCAACTGCTGTACATGACCCTGCTCTGGCAGGGGCTGGGACTGGGGGAGCTCCACAGGGCCCTTCCAACCCCCACCGTTCTCTGTCAATCTGTCATTCTGTAACAGCAAAGTTGAAAACACCTTTACCTCTCTTGAAGCTCCATCTTCTCCACGTCCCTCTGCGCTTGTAAGCACATCACGCTGGAGTTGAGGCGGGAGCAGTTTGCAATTACGGAGCCAGAAAGCCTCATTTGCTCTGCCTTCAGCTCCGACAAATCTCTACAGAAGAACAAAGAAAGGGCCAATGTTCACACCACCATCGTTAGCAGCTGACTCGCTTCTGAAGCACATCATCGCGCAAGAGTAAAAGCTGGCGGGAAAGATGGCATCTCTCTTGGGGACGAATCACTCCTCTGACACTCTGGCATCAGGACGCACCGTGGCGAGCGAGCAAGGAGTCTCCTGCAGAGCCGTAACTAACCCATCAGCCAGGCTCAAAACAGCAGGTGCAGAAGGGAAGCGACGTCCTGCAGGAGATCTCGACTCAGCTTCTACTGACCGGTCCGTGGCAGTCTTCATCTCCAGGAACTGACGGTGGAAAGTCACCACTTGACGCCACAGGCTCAGAAGACCATTATGGTCATCCCTGAAGTGGCTGTCATAACGCTGAAGATGCAAAGACAAAAAGAAATGCCGGTTCAGCCTTTGCTGTCACTGTACAAGTCTCTCAGACAGGAGAGAGTACAACCACCATGGCGGGGTCTCCTTTCAGAACCGTTCCAACAGGGGCATGAGGGACTGAAGAGGCACCACAGAAGCGTCCTCAGGAGAGCTGCCACCTGACTGCAAAGAAGGCAACATCCACCCTCCTCCTGCAGGAGGGGCTCTCAGCAAAGCAAGCTCATCGCCATTCATCGTCTCTCTGGTCTCTGCGGCTCTGGGCCAAAATTTAACACCTATCAGGAAGACCAGCGCTCCCGTGGGACCGCCCTACAGCGCCCAGCAACAGCAGCGTTTGCCTTTAGGACCGAGCAGCACGGCCACAGCACGTAGGCCACTTCCATCACCACAACTTGCTGACACAGTCTCGAGGCCACAAATAAAACGCATTCTCTCGCCACGCTGCCATCGCCTCTGACATTCCCGCAGACCAGCCTCACCTCACGTTCCGCACACCATTCCCTCTCCTTCGCTTCCAGCTCCTCCCGGGACCTCATCCAATCTGCCCTCAGTTTGCCAACATCTTCTTGGAGGGCTGCGTTCACCTCGCTCACGTTCTCCAGCTGCTGCCACAGGAGAGCGTTCACTTCGGCCAGATTCTCACACCTTGCAAAGGGAGGAACAGCAGTGAGGTCACTCAACAACCACCATCCACCAGCAGCATCCTCGGCATTTCCCAGCTCCCCCAGCTCTGACGGCGTTCCCAAACTGAGCGGCAGTAAAAGCGCTTTCAGGCATGAACCCAGAAGGCGCTCTGATGGCAAACTCGGTGCCTTCTCCTTGCTTTAAGCCTTCCATTGCCATCTACGCTTTTGGTTGCCCCTTCCTCTTCACTCTGACGGTGCCCACAGTTAACGGCTTGCCTCCCCTTCCTGCTGCCTGACCACTGGACGCATCACTGCTCTAGAGCATTGGCCCGAGTCCCTCAACTACTGAACCACGGAATAATTCAGGCTGGAAAGGGACCCTTGAAAGTTACCCAGAGGAGCCCTCCGCTCAAAACAGAGCCATTCAGCACACAGCACTCTGACTGCACCACAGAACACGCTGTGGACCTTTCTCCTCTCAAAACGGTTTACCCAACCACGTCCCCTGGGGAGTAACACTGACAGGTTTTCCCTCACTTGCGTGAGCATCCGGGATACCGAGTATGAGGGAACACTTCTTCCTTGTACCTTTGCTGCTCCTCCTCCAACTGAAGCAGTGTTTTCTCCAGGATGTGGTCCGCTGTGGCTTCCCACCTGCCTGGGAAGGAGCCCTGAAGAAGAAAGGAAATGTTTAGTCAAATGCTTCTCTTCTCCTCGCTACCGCCAGCATCCATCGCTGTCCCCTCCCCTCGGTGGGGGTGTCTCAGGAGCTGGTAGCTTCTGCCAGGCATAACAACAGGGTGGCGACTACGGAGAGGAAGGGAGGGGAAGGGGGTTCCTCCATGCGAGCAGCTCTCCTCAGTCTCCCACTGCTGCACTCTCACAGCAGGGGATCCTCAGCTCACGACCGTGAGGGCTCACGTGGACCTCAAGCCCGGGAACGCTCTCCTACGCTCCCACCCTCCGTTCCCCACGTCTGCTTTAGCCGGGAAGCAGAGAGAAAGCACAGAACCGGCTTCGTATGTTGGACGCCACCATTCTTGCCTTCCCAAACCCATTCTTTCTCAGAGACAGCCACAGGATGGCACAAGCCCTACGGCCCTCTCCCGAGACCCAGCACAAACCGTTACCCAGCAGTACAGCACTCCTGCACAGGACTAAATCCCTTCTTCTCGGCGACTGCTGGATGGGCATCGCTGGGACTACCGGCTGCTCTAACAACGGCCGCCGGACAGAACCCTCCGCTCGCAGCAGCTCGCTGTCCTCTCCCACGGAGAGCTTCTCTCTCTGCCCGCGCCACCCAACGCCACGCGCACCATCCTCCCGCAGCGCCCCGCACACTCACCCCGCCGCCTTCCAGCCGCTGCTCCAGCTCTCGCCAGCGAGTGCGGTACCGCAGGAGCTGGAGGGAGGGAGGGAGGGAGGGAGGGAGAGCCGCCGTGAAGAGGAGCGGAGGCAGCCGGGCAGCGAGCGGGCTCCTCCTGCCCCGGCTCTGCCCTCAGCCCAGCACATGCCCCGGTGCTGCCATCGCCCGGGAAGCTTCGCCTCCCTCCAGGACGGCGGAGCCCCGCCGGGAGGCTCGGGGGTGCCCGCGGCAGGGCCGGGCGCCCACCACGCCGGGCCGGGCCGGGCCGGGCGGAGCGGGTCGGCTCCCGGGGCCTCCCTCCGCCGAGCTCCGGGCTCGGCGCCGTCCCGGGCCCGGGGAGGGCCCCGCCGGGGCCGCGCCTTCGCCCCCCGAGGGCTCCGCCGCCGAGTGCCCTCTGCGGGCCCCGCCACCGCGGCCCGGCCCCGGGCAGCTCCCCCCGGGCGGGCGCCCCCGCTCCTCACCTTCGCCTGCAGCTGCCGCACCAGCACCGCTTGCCGGTGCTGCGCCTCCTGCGAGCTCTGCAGCCGGCGCTGCAGGGAGGCCCGGCTCGGCGCCGCCATGCCCCCGCTCGCCAGCCGGGCTCCGTTGAGGGGGGGCGCGGGGGCAAACGGGCCCCGCGAGCGGAGTGCCGGGGGGAGTCGGGGACAGCGGGCGAGAGGGCCGGTGCCGCGGGGCCGCCACCCGGGGAAGGCGGCGGAAAAGCCGCAGCTCGGTGGAAGGCTCCGCTGCGAAACCCCGACGGGCGCGGGGGGAGACACCGTCCCTTCCCCCCCCCCCCCGCCTTGCGGCGGGACCGGCCCCGCTCGTGGGGAGAAGCAGGGCGGGAGGAGGTGGCCCCGAATCGGGGGGAACTACATCGGGGCTCTTCACCCGCCGTGCACACACCTGTGCGGGACAAGTTTCGGCTTAAGGGCAGAATCACGGGAGCCTCCCCTGGAGAACGGCTCCTTCCTCCGGCCAGCTCAGCACCGGCAGCCAGGACCCACCGGAGAGAGACGCACAGCCCCGACCCCGGCAGGAGGGAAGGAGGGAGGGAACGAGGAACGGAGGGACGGACGGACAGGACGCCGCCCGGCCCCCCGCCTGCACACCCCTGGTGCCAGCGGGGAAGCGGCCCCTCCCCCGCCCGGGCAGCCTCACCCCGGGCCAGCAGCAGCACGGCCGTGCCCCCCCGCCGCCGTCGCCCCAGCCCCAGCCCCAGCCCCAGCCCGGGCTTGGGCGCCGCCGCCCGCACCCCCATGGCCAGCAGCGCTCCCCGCCCGCCGCTAAGCAGCGGCTAATTAAGGAGCGGGCGGGGCCGCGGCTAACGAGCGCCCCGGGGACACCGCTCTCCAGCAGCCCGGGAACCCCGCTGCCGCCCAGTGCCCTCACCTCCGTAAGCGGGACCCCCTCTCTGCACAGGGACCCCCTGCCCGCGGGGCGGCCGTGCCAGCACTCCCAGCCCCCTCCAGCCCCGGGAACCCAGAGCAGCTGGGAACCACCACTCTGCAAAGGCCACGGGTGCCCCGAGCCAATGCCGCGGGAGCTTGGGGCTGAGAGACAGGAAGAAAACGCTTTATTTACAAAAAACAACTCGAACAACGACTCTTTACAAAAAAACAACTCGAACAACTATTTACAAAAATAAAAACAAAGCGAACACCAACTATTTACAAGTCCTCCTCTTCAACCATCCCCTCCTCTGCCGCTGGTCCCCAGATCTCTGCTGGCCCTGCAAGGAAAGCAAGTGGCACGGTCGTTTGGCTAACGAGCAGCCCCTCTCCTGGCAGAGCTGGGGGGTCCCGAGGCGGCTCCGCGGCAGCAGCTGCTTTGGGTCGGGGTTGGCCCCGATGGGCACTCGCTGTGCCACAGCCCCAGGACACGCTGGGGAGAGCGGGACTGTGCCGCCAGCACTGAGCCCCGGCTGGGCTTTGGGGAGACTGGGCTTGCCCGGCCCTAAGGACCCGCTCCCTTCCCAAAGCAGACAGGTGCTCAGGGCAGCACTGTGGTGGCGGTTCTGCTGCCAGGATGAGGGCACGGGGCACCGTGTCCCTGCAAGCAGGGATCACCCATCCCAGCCCTAGACCCAGCCCCAGACCCAGCCCAGTGGCAGGCGACCCTCCCTCCCTGCTGGCAGTGGATGGGGAGCACATGCCTGTCCTGCTGCTGCTTAGTTGGTCTCCATTGGCGTCTCTTCCTCCATCTTCATGTCTACCTCCATCTCCTCCTCCATCACGATGTCTATCTCCATCTCTTCCTCCATCTCCAAGTCTACCTCCATGTCTTCATCCATATCCACTTCCATCTCCTCCACCTCCACCATCACATCCACCTCCATCTCCTCCTCCATCTGCAAAGCCATGTTCTTGGCATTCGCCTCAGGTCTCACGTCTCCAGCCTGGAAAGGGGCAGAGGAGGCAGCAACTCAGGCTGCAGGCAGGACCCGGCTGCTCCTGGCGAGCATCCCTGCGGCACGAGCCCAGGGCACCCATGGCTCCCCCGGGGACGAGTCTCCTCCAGGGATGCTCCATTGCAGCAGGGCGCCAGCAGCCCAGAAGGGCTTCTCCCAGCCCGTGGCCTTGCAGGGCTGTGTGGAGAGGCCAAGCCAAGCTCGCGGCCCCCCGAGCTCCCCAGAGCAGAGTCCCCATCCCACCCCATCCCCGCCTGCTCCAGCCTGCCTGGGCAGTGGGGGATGCCCTCCTCCCTGCAGCGGGGCCATACCGGCAGCAGAACAAGCCTCCTCTTCCTCGGGGCCTCCATAGTGCCACCTGGATGGCAGCAGAGAGGGGAAGGAGGTGCCGGGAGCAAGTGGGAAGGGCTGGGTCGGGGGTGCAAAGTGTCAGGAGCAGGGGAGAAGGGCTGCGGGGGGAGAAGGGCTGCGGGGCGAGCAGGGGAGAAGGGGTGCACTGGACTCGTTGGGCACTGGCAGTTGTGGATGGAACACGGGCCATGGCAACAGGTGCTCAGGGTGCCGCCTGCGCCGTGGGCGATGGGGACAACCCCTGAAGGGGCTGCAGCTTCACAGGGAACATGGGGGAATTTTTATGTACCCCTTGAGGCAAATGAAACACATGTACATGCACAGACAGAAAAGAAAATCAGAATCATGGCATGGTTGAGGTTTGAAGGGACCTTGAAAATAATCAAGTGCCCACCCCTGTGCCGTAGGAAGGGACACCTCCCACCAGATCAGGCTGCTCCAAGCCCCCTCCAGCTTGGCCTTGAACACCTCCAGGGATGGGGCAGCCACAGCTTCTCTGGGCAACCTGAGCCAGCGGCTCACCACCCTCAAAGTGAAAAATTTCTTCCTAATATTTAGTCTAAAACTCCCCTCTTCCAGTATAAAGCCATTCCCCCTTGTCCTATTGCTACATGCCCTAGTAAATAATCCTTCCCTGCTCTCCTGTAGGCCCCTTTATGGGCTGGAAGGCCACAATAAGGCCTCCCCAGAGCCTTCTCTTCTCCAGGCTGAACAACCCCAACTCTCTCACCCTTTCCTCACAGTAGAGGGGCTCCAGCCCTCAGATCATCTTTGTGGCCCTCCTCTGGACCCGCTCCAACAGCTCCATGTCCTTCTTATACTGGGGACTCTAGAGCTGGAGGCGGTACTCCAGGTGGGGTCTCACGAGAGTGGAGGAGAGGAGCACAATCACTTCCCCGACCTGTCGGCCACACTTCTGATGCAGCCCAGGATACGGTGTACCTTCTTGGCTGCGATCGTACATTGCCAGCTCGTCTTGAGCTTCTCGTCAGTCAGCACACGCAGGTCCTTCTCCTCTAGCATCACTTTTCCCCGCTGGCACCTTTGCTGTGGCAGCAAAACCTGGACGTTTGTCTTTTTTGCTCCTAGCACCGCCGAAAGTGAAAAAAGGTGCTTTTGAGACTAGAGTCCGCAGGAAAGCAGAGAGGGCCAAACTGTAAGGGGCATTTGAAGGGGTTCCAGGAGGCAGTGAGGACCAGCATCACTTTTCCCCCCTGACGCCTTCGCTGTAGAGGCAGGAGCTGGACGTTTGCTTACTTTGTTCCGAAGGCTGCCGAAGATTAAAAAGATGTTTTTGAGGCTAGACTCCGCAGACAAGCAGAGAGGGCCAAATTGTCTGGGGCATTTGAAGGGGTTCCAGATGGCAGTGAGGACCAGCATCGCTTTTCCCCCGTGGCACCTTTGCTATGGCGGCAGGAACTGGATGTTTGCCTTTTTTTGTTCCGGAGGCCACCGAGAGTGAAAATTTGGGTTTGAGGTGTAGTCCGCAGGAAAGCGGACACTGGAAGCGGTTCCAGGAGGCAGTGAGGACCAGCATCACTTTTCCCTGCTGGCACCTTTGCTGTGGCAGCAAAAGCTGGACGTTTGTCTTTTTTACTCCGGAAGCCACTGAGAGTGTAAAATGTGCTTTTCAGCAAACAGTCCCCAGGAAACCAAGAAGACCAAAGTGTGTGGGGCATTGGAAAGGGGACCTCCTTTTTTCACTCTTGGCGCCCTCCGCAGCAAAAAAGGAAAACACACACTTTAGCCCTCTCTGCTTTCCTGCAGACTCTCTTTTCACTCTCAACGGCCTCCAGAGCAAAAAACGCAAACGTCCAGCTCCTGCCGCCACAGCAAAGGAGCCAGGGGGGAAAAGTGATGCTGGTCCTCACTGCCTCCTGGAACCCCTTCAAATGCCCCAGACAATTTGGCCCTCTCTGCTTTCCTGCGGACTCTAGCCTCAAAAACACCTTTTTTCACTTTCAGCGATGTTTGGAGCAAAAAAGACAAACGTCCAGCTTTTGTTGCCACAGCAAAAGTGCCAGCGGGGAAAAGTGACGCTGCTCCTCACTGCCTCCTGGAACCCCTTCAAATGCCCCAGACAATTTGGCCCTCTCTGCTTTCCTGCGGACTCTAGTCTCAAAAGCACCTTTTTTCACTCTCGGCAGTCTTTCGAGAAAAAAAGACAAACGTCCAGCTTTTGCTGCCACAGCAAAGGTGCCAGCGGGGAAAAGTGATGGTGGTCCTCACTGCCTCCTGGAACCCCTTCGAATGACCAGTTAACTGAGACCAGTTAAGCAACCTGGACATCCATAAATCCATGGGTCCAGATGGGATGCACCGCGGGTGCTGAAGGAGCTGTCTGAAGTCATTGCTGGACCACTCTCCACCATCTTTACCAAGTCTTGGGAAACGGGCGAGGTGCCTGAGGACTGGAGGAAAGCAAATGTCACTCCAGTCTTCAAAAAGGGCAAGAAGGAGGACCCGGGTAACTATACACCGGTCAGCCTCACCTCCATCCCTGGGAAACTGATGGAACAGCTTATCCTTGGTGCCCTCTCAAGGCATATCAAGTATACGAGGGTTATTAGGGGCAGTCAGCATGGCTTTTCCAAGGGGAAGTCATGCTTGACCAACCTCATAGCCTTTTATGAGGAAATAACGAGGTGGATGGATGATGGCAAAGCGGTAGATGTGGTCTACCTTGACTTCAGTAAAGCATTTGACACGGTCTCCCACAGCATCCTCATGGCTAAACTGAGGAAGTGTGGACTGGATGATCGGATAGTTAGGTGCACTGCGAACTGGCTGAAGGAGAGAAGCCAGAGAGTCGTAGTCAATGGGGCAGAGTCCAGTTGGAGGCCGGTAACCAGTGGAGTGCCTCAAGGGTCGGTACTGGGGCCCATATTATTCAATATATTCATCAATGATTTAGATGAGGGAATTAAATGTACTATCAGCAAGTTTGCTGATGACACTAAGCTAGGAGGAGTGGCTGACACGCCAGAGGGCTGTGCTGCCATCCAGAGAGACTTGGACAGGCTGGAGATTTGGGCAGGGAATAACTTAATGAAATACAACAAGGGAAAGTGTAGGGTCCTACATCTGGGCAGAAACAACCCCAGGTTCCAGTAGAGGATGGGGAGCTACCTGTTAGAGAGCAGTGTAGAGGAAAAGGACCCGGGGGTCCTGGTGGACAGCAGGATGACCATGAGCCAGCACTGTGCCCTTGTGGCCAAGAAGGCCAATGGCATCCTGGGCTGTATTAGAAGGGGGGTGGTTAGTAGATCGAGGGAGGTCCTCCTTCCCCTCTACTCCGCCCTGGTGAGACCGCATCTGGAATATTGTGTCCAGTTCTGGGCCCCTCAGTTCAAGAAGGACAGAGAGCTGCTGGAGAGAGTCCAGCATAGGGCAACTAAGATGATTAAGGGAGTGGAGCATCTCCCTTATGAGGAAAGACTGAGGGAGCTGAGTCTCTTTAGTTTGGAGAAGAGGAGACTGAGGGGTGACCTTATTAGCGTTTATAAATATATAAAGGGGGAATGTCATGAGGATGGAGCCAGGCTCTCCTCAGTAGCAACCAATGATAGGACAAGGGGTAATGGATTCAAGCTGGAACACAAGAGGTTCCACTTAAATTTGAGAAGAAACTTCTCAGTGAGGGTGACAGAGCACTGGAACAGGCTGCCCAGGGAGGTTGTGGAGTCTCCTTCTCTGGAGACATTCAAAACTCGCCTAGACGCCTTCCTGTGCAACCTCATCTAGGTGTTCCTGCTCCGACAGGGGGATTGGACTAGATGATGTTTTGAGGTCCCTTCCAATCCCTAGCATACTGTGATACTGTGATACTGTGATACTGTGACACACGCACTTTCTCTGCTTTCTCTCTGCTTTCCTGTGGACTCCATGCTGAAAAAAACCTTTTTTCACTCTCGGTGGTCTCCGAAGCAAAAAATGCAAACGTCCAGCTCCTGCCGCCACAGCAAAGGTGCCAGCAGGGAAAAGTGATGCTGGTCCTCACTGCCTCCTGGAACCCCTTCAAATGACCCACACACTTTGGCCCTCTCTGCTTTCCTGCGGACTCTATGCTGAAAAGCAACTTTTTTCACTCTCGGTGGCCTCCAGAGCAAAAAAGGCAAACATCCAGCTCCTGCCGCCACAGCAAAGGTGCCGGGGCAAAGAGTGATGCTGATCCTCAGTGCCTCCTGGAACCCCTTCCAATGCCCCACACACTTTGGCTCTCTCTGCTTTCCTGTGAACTCCAGCCTCAAAACCTACTTTTTTCACTCTTGTCAGCCTCCGCAGCAAAAAAGGCAAACGACCAACTCCTGCCACAACAACAAAGGTGCCAGGGAGCAAGAGTCATCCTGATCCTCACTGCCTCCTGGAACCCCTTACAATGCCCCACACACTTTGGCCCTCTCTGCTTTCCTGTGGACTCCAGCCTCAAATCCTTCTTTTATCACTCTCAGCAGCCTCCAGAGAAAAAAGGCAAACGTCCAGCTCCCGCCGCCTCAGCAAAGGTGCCAGGGGGGAACAGTGATGCTGGTCCTCACTGCCTCTTGGAACCCCTTCCAATGCCACACACACTTTGGCCCTCTCTGCTTTCCTGCGGACTCTATGCTGAAAAGCACCTTTTTTCACTCCCGGTGGCCTCCGGAGCAAAAAAGGCAAACGTCCAGCTCCTGCCACCACAGCAATAGTGCCGGGGGGAAGAGTGATGCTGATCCTCACTGCCTCCTGGAACCACTTCAAATGCCCCACACACTTTGGCCCTCTCTGCTTTCCTGTGGACTCCAGCCTCAAATCCTTCTTTTTTCACTCTTGTCAGCCTCCGCAGCAAAAAAGGCAAACGTCCAGCTCCCGCCGCCTCAGCAAAGGTGCCAGGGGGGAACAGTGATGCTGGTCCTCACTGCCTCCTGGAACCCCTTCCAATGCCCCACACACTTTGGCCCTCTCTGCTTTCCTGTGGACTCCAGCCTCAAATCCTTCTTTTATCACTCTCAGCAGCCTCCAGAGAAAAAAGGCAAACGTCCAGCTCCTGCTGCCACAGCAAAGGTGCCAGCGGGGAAAAGTGATGCTGGTCCTCACTGCCTCCTGGAACCCCTTCCAATGCCACACACACTTTGGCCCTCTCTGCTTTCCTGTGGACTCTAGCCTCGAAACCACCTTTTTTCACTCTCGGCATCCTCCGGAACAAAAAAGGCAAACGTCCAGCTCCTGCCGCCACAGCAAAGGTGCCAGCGGGAAAGTGATGCTGGTCCTCACTTCCTCCTGCAACCCCTTCCAATGCCACACACACTTTGGTCCTCTCTTCTTTCATACCGACTCTAGCCTCAAAACCACCTTTTTTCACTCTCGGCAGCCTCCGGAGCAAAAATGCCAAACTTCCAGCTCCTTCTCCCACAGCAAAGGTGCCAGGGGTCAAAAGTCATGCTGGTCATCACTGCCTCCTGGAACTACTTCGAATGCCCCACACACTTTAGCCCTCTCTTCTTTCCTACGGACTCTAGCCTCAAAAGTACTTTTTCAATCTCAGTGCCGGGTGGATGGAAACACTCTCTGTCCAGTGTTGCCAAGTGATAGTACAAGAGGTAACGGCAACAGACTTGAGCATAGGAAGTTCCTTCTAAACCTAAGGAGGGACTTCTTCCCTTTGAGGGTGGCAGAGCACTGACACAGGCTGCCCAGAGAGGTGGGGGAGTCTCCCACTCTGCACACATTCCAAACCCACCTGGACGCCGTCCTGTGCGATTGCTGTACATGACCCTGCTCTGGCAGGTGGTGGGACGGGGGGAGCTCCACAGGGCTCTTCCAAACCCCACCATTCTCTGTCATTCTGTAACAGCAAAGTTGAAAACGCCTTTACCTCTCTTGAAGCTCCATCTTCTCCGCGTCCTCCTGCGCTTGTAAGCACATCACGCTGGAGTTGAGGTGGGAGCAGTTTGCAATTATGGAACCAGAAAGCCTCATTTTTTCTGCCTTCAGCTCTGACAAATCTCTGCAGAAGAACAAAGAAAGGGCCAATGTTCACACCACCATCGTTTGCAGCTGACTCGCTTATGAAGCACGTCATCGTGCAAGAGTAAAAGCTGGCGGAAAAGATGGCATCTCTCTTGGGGACGAATCACTCCTCTGACACTTGGGGAGTGTATGGCACTGCCAGGAGGCTTCAAGGACCTCCGATTACTCTCATTTATTGTTGCTCCTGCTCAATCTTATGAACATGCTCCAATTATCATTAATAGACGTGAGGAAGTTTGCCAAGGTCTCCAGACTTTTATGCCTACAGCATCACCCTGAAGCCACCTATTCCCATCAACACTCGGACTGCTCAGAGGCTCACGACAATATCTACATCATAACCATTTCAGGAAGGGGCTGTAAGAATAAGCCTAAAATGGTGTAACAAAAAAGCCCAAAGAACACAAGGCTTAAACCGTAGGTCAGGCATACTCGACGTGTTTAGGAAGGCTTCGCATCAAGTAAGACAGATGGGTGACAGTAACCCAGAGTTGGAAATCGCACGCTGACACCAGAAGCAGGCGCGATTACGGCTATGCTGGTTTTGTTGGTGTAGAAGGCAACTGTGAGAAGGGAACGTCCGAGAGCCAGAGAACAACAAAACAATCATAACAAGAGCCATCAAACGCAGTCAAAGAAACTGGATAAACACAGTAACAGGGTAGAGACGCTGATCTTTCTCTCAACACTATTGGTAGAGGAATAAGCGGATACAAACTGTGTCCAGCTATGCCTGTGTCTGTGTCAAACACCACCAGAGTTAAGTCATCCGTTCATGGCCTCGGCACTGCTGGCAGCCCGAGCCCCTCGCTTCTATCTGAAAACCAGCATCAAACAAAAGGACTCTGAAAAGCGCCTGCAGCACGCTTCCTGCCATTGCTTCCCACTGCCACAGCACAAATCATACCTTCAGCCACAACTAACCCATCAGCCAGGCTCAAAACAGCAGGTGCAGAAGGGAAGCGACATTGTCCTGCAGGAGATCTCGCCTCAGCTTCCACTCACCGGTCCGTGGCAGTCTTCATCTCCAGGAACTGACAGCGGAAGGTCACCACTTGACGCCACAGGTCGAGGAGACAGTTACGGTCATCCCTGAAGTGGCTGTCATAACGCTGAAGATGCAAAGACAAAAAGAAATGCCGGTTCAGCCTTTGCTGTCACTGTACAAGTCTCTCAGACAGGAGAGAGTACAACCACCATGGCGGGGACTCCTTTCAGAACCGTTCCAACAGGGGCATGAGGGACTGAAGAGGCACCACAGAAGCGTCCTCAGGAGAGCTGCCACCTGACTGCAAAGAAGGCAACATCCACACTCCTCCTGCAGGAGTGGCTCTCAGCAAAGCAAGCTCATCCCCATTCCCCGTCCCGCCTTGCAGAGGGCTCTCAGAGTCTTCCTGCAGGAAGACAAAGACAAGCCCCTCCAAGACCACTGTCACAAGCCAAGGCCTGGCTTGTTCTTCTGTGGGCTACTCCCAACCTGAAAACACGCAGACCTCTCGGAGCGGAGGTTTAACACCTATCAGGAAGACCAGCGCTCCTGTGGGACTGCCCTACAGCGCCCAGCAACAGCAGCGTTTGCCTTTAGGACCGAGCAGCACAGCCACACCACGTGGGCCTCTTCCATCACCACAAGTTGCTGACACTCCTCCATCCCACACCCCAATCTTCTGCTCCTCAACACCGACACATCCCCAGCAGAACCCCAACGTTCTCACAGCACGGTCTCCAGGCCACAAATAAAACGCATTCTCACTCCACGCTGCCATCGCCTCTGACATTCCCACAGACCAGCCCTCACCTCATGTTCCATGAGCCATTCCCTCTCCTTCGCTTCCAGCTCCTCCTGGGCCCTCATCCAATCCACCCTCAGTTTGCCAACGTCGTCTTGGAGGGCTGCATTCACCTCACTCGCGTTCTCCAGGTGCTGCCACAGGACAGCGTTCACTTCGGCCAGATTCTCACACCTTGCAAAGGGAGGAACAGCAGTGAGGTCACTCAACAACCACCATCCACCAGCAGCATCCTCGGCATTTCCCAGCTCCCCCAGCTCTGACTCTCTTCCCAAACTGAGTGGCAGTAAAAGCACTTTCAGGCATGAACCCAGAACGCGCTCTGATGGCAAACTCAGTGCCTTCTCCTTGCTTTAAGCCTTCCATTGCTGTCTACACTTTTGGTTGCCCCTTCCTCTTCATTCTGAGGGTGCCCACAGTTAACGGCTTGCCTCCCCTTCCTGCTGCCTGACCACTGGACGCATCACTGCTCTAGAGCATTGTCCTGAGTCCCTCACCTACTGAACCACGGAATAATTCAGGCTGGAAAGGGACCCTTGAAGGTTACCCAGAGGAGCCCTCCGCTCAAAACAGAGCCATTCAGCACACAGCACTCTGACTGCACCACGGAACACGCTGTGGACCTTTCTCCTCTCAAAACTGTTCACCCAACCACGTCCCTTGGGGAGACCAGGTATCACTGACAGGTTTTCCCTCACTTCCGTGAGCACCTGGGGTACCGAGTATGAGGGAACGCTTCTTCCTTGTACCTTTGGTGCTCCTCCTCCAACTGAAGCAGTGCTTTCTCCAGGCTGTGGTCCTCTGTGGCTTCCCACCTGCCTGGGAGGGAGCCTGAAGAAGAAAGGAAATGTTTAGTCAAACGCTTCTTTTCCCTTCGCTACCACCAGCATCCATCGCTGTCCCCTCCTCTCAGAGGCTCTCTCAGGAGCTGGTGGCTTCTGCCAGGCATAACAAATGGGTCGCGACTATGGAGAGGAAGGGAGGGGAAGGGGGTTCCTCCATGCGAGCAGCTCTCCTCAGTCTCCCACTGCTGCACTCTCACAGCGGGGGATCCTCAGCTCACGACCGCGAGGGCTCACGTGGACCTCAAGCCCGGGAACGCTCTCCTACGCTCCCACCCTCCGTTCCCTACGTCTGCTTTAGCCGGGAAGCAGAGAGAAAGCACAGAACCGGCTCTGTATGTTGGACGCCACCATTCTTGCCTTCCCAAACCCATTCTTTCTCAGAGACAGCCACAGGATGGCACAGGCCCTACGGCCCTCTCCCGAGACCCAGCACAAACCGTTACCCAGCAGTACAGCACTCCTGCACAGGACTAAATCCCTTCTTCTCGGCGACTGCTGGACGGGCATCGCTGGGACTACCGGCTGCTCTAACAACGGCCGCCGGACAGAACCCTCCGCTCGCAGCAGCTCGCTGTCCTCTCCCACTGAGAGGTTCTCTCTCTGCCCGCGCCACCCAACGCCACGCGCACCATCCTCCCGCAGCGCCCCGCACACTCACCCCGCCGCCTTCCAGCCGCTGTTCCAGCTCTCGCCAGCGAGTGCGGTACCGCAGGAGCTGGAGGGAGGGAGGGAGGGAGGGAGGGAGAGCCGCCGTGAAGAGGAGCGGAGGCAGCCGGGCAGCGAGCGGGCTCCTCCCGCCCCGGCTCTGCCCTCAGCCCAGCACATGCCCCGGCGCTGCCCATCTCCCGGGAAGCTTCGCCTCCCTCCAGGACGACGGAGCCCCGGCGGGAGGCTCGGGGGTGCCCGCGGCAGGGCCGGGCGCCCACCACGCCGGGCCGGGCCGGGCCGGGCGGAGCGGGTCGGCTCCCGGGGCCTCCTTCCGCCGAGGTCCGGGCTCGGCGCCGTCCCGGGCCCGGGGAGGGCCCCGCCGGGGCCGCGCCTTCGCCCCCCGAGGGCTCCGCCGCCGAGTGCCCTCTGCGGGCCCCGCCACCGCGGCCCGGCCCCGGGCAGCTCCCCCCGGGCGGGCGCCCCCGCTCCTCACCTTCGCCTGCAGCTGCCGCACCAGCACCGCTTGCCGGTGCTGCGCCTCCTGCGAGCTCTGCAGCCGGCGCTGCAGGGAGGCCCGGCTCGGCGCCGCCATGCCCCCGCTCGCCAGCCGGGCTCCGCCGCCCGACGGGCCCCGCGGCGGGGGCTGCTCCGCGGCCGGCCCCGGCGGACCGCGGCCCGGCGCCTGCCGGGGCGGGCGGAGCGGCTCCCCCTGCCCGCCGGGCGCCACCGGGAGCCGGGCGGCGGGGCGGGAGAGGCGGGCTGGCTCGGGGCCGCGCTGTGGCGCCGGGCGCTGCCCTCCTGGCTGCGGGCTGAGGGTGCTGCCGCGGGGGAGAGGCCGCCGCGGCCGCCCTTTGCTCCGGCGAGCTCCGCTCGGAGACCGTTCCCGGCCCCGGCCGACGTTGGGGGCCCGCGATGGGGGGCGCGGGGGCAAACGGGCCCCGCGAGCGGAGTGCCGGGGGGAGTCGGGGCCGGCGCGCGAGAGGGCCGGCGCCGCGGGGCCGTCGCCCGGGGAAGGCGGCGGAAGGGCCGCAGCTCCGCGGAAGGCTCCGCTGCGAAACCCCGACGGGCGCGGGGAGAAGCGGGGCGGGAGGAGGTGGCCCCGAATCGGGGGGAACCACATCGGGGCTCTTCACCCGCGGTGCAAACACCAGTGGAGCTTTTTCTGCAGCTCTGCAATGAAGTGGAGTCGCACCACCAGGCAGAGCGGCACTTGTCCTCTCAAGAACACCCTCCCCAGAAGGGACTGCCTCTCCGTAAGCCATAATAAATGTAGAAGAGAGGGTTATGTAGCCAGGGACCGCTTACCTGTAACCGAAACATTGACTAAAATACATTTATCGGGAATGCATTAATACGCAGAAAGCACATTCAGTACGGGGCAAGTTTCGGCTTAAGGGCAGAGTCAGCGGAGCCTTCCCGGGAGAGCGGCTCCTTCCCCCGGCCAGCTCAGCACCGGCAGCCAGGACCCACCGGGGAGAGACGCACAGCCCCGACCCCGGCGGGAGGGAGAGAAGTAGAGAAGGGATCCCGCCCGGCCCCCCGCCTGCACACCCCCGGTGCCAGCGGGGAAGCGGCCCCTCCCCAGCCGGGGCACCCCCCACCCCCGCCCGGGCACCCCACACCCCGACCCCCGCCCGGGCAGCCTCACCCCGGGCCAGCAGCAGCACGGCCGTGCCCCCCCCGCCGCCCCAGCCCGGGCTCGGGCTCGGGCTCCGCTGCCGCCGCCGCCCGCACCCCCATGGCCCGCAGCGCTCCCCGCCCGCCGCTAAGCAGCGGCTAATTAAGGAGGGGGCGGGGCCGCGGCTAACGAGCGCCCCGGGGACACCGCTCTCCAGCAGCCCGGGAACCCCGCTGCCGCCCAGTGCCCTCACCTCCGTAAGCGGGACCCCCTCTCTGCACAGGGACCCCCTGCCCGCGGGGCGGCCGTGCCAGCACTCCCAGCCCCCTCCAGCCC
Organism: Vanellus vanellus; assembly: GCF_965231255.1. NCBI lineage: Eukaryota > Metazoa > Chordata > Aves > Charadriiformes > Charadriidae > Vanellus > Vanellus vanellus. Next base: position 1,766,874 of record NC_138920.1, read on the forward strand.
CGGGAACCCAGAGCAGCTGGGAACCACCACTCTGCAAAGGCCACGGGTGCCCCGAGCCAATGCCGCGGGAGCTTGGGGCTGAGAGACAGGAAGAAAACGCTTTATTTACAAAAGACAACTCCAACAGAACTATTTACAACTCTTTACAAAAAACAAACAAACAAACAAACAAACAACTCAAACAACAACTACCTAAAAAGCCCCTCAAACAACAACTCTTTAAAAAAAAACAACTCGAACACAAACTATTTACAGATCTTCCTCTTCTTACATCCCCTCCTCTGCCGCCGGTCCCCGGATCTCTGCTGGCCCTGCAAGGAAAGCAAGCGGCACGGTCGTTTGGCTAACGAGCAGCCCCTCTCCTGGCAGAGCTGGGGGGTCCCGAGCCCACTCCGCGGCAGCAGCTGCTTTGGGTCGGGGTTGGCCCCGATGGGTACTCGCTGTGCCACAGCCCCAGGACACGCTGGGGAGAGTGGGACTGTGCCACCAGCACTGAGCCCCGGCTGGGCTTTGGGGAGACTGAGCTTGCCCGGCCCTAAGGAACCGCTGCCTTCCCAAAGGAGATGGGTGCTCATAGCAGCGCAGTGGTGGAGTTTCTGCTGCCAGGACGAGGGCACCGGGCACAGCGTCCCTGCAAGCAGGGACCACCCACCCCAGCCCCAGCCCCAGCCCCAGCCCCAGCCCCAGCCCCAGCCCCAGCCTGGTGGCAGGCGACCCTCCCTGCGAGCAGTGGATGGGGAGCACATGCCTGTCCTGCTGCTGGCTGGTCTATCTCCATGGGCGTCTCCTCCTCTGTCTTTTCATCTACTTCCATCTGCTCGTCTGTACCCCCATCTACCTCCATCTCCTCGTCCGTCTCACCCTCCACCTCCATCTTCTCCTCCATCTCCATGTCCACCTCCATCTCTACCTCTAACTCTACCACCACGTCCACTTCCATCTCTTCCTCTCTTCCAAAAGCCACGCTGTTGGCAGGCACTGCAGGTCCCATGGATCCAGCCTGGAAAGGGGCAGAGGAGGCAACAGCTCAGGCTGCGGGCAGGACCTGGCTGCTCCTGGCGAGCATCCCTGCGGAGTGAGCCTGGGCACCTGGGGCTCCCCTGTGTACAGGTCCCCCACCCAGGGATGCTCCGTTGCAGCAGGGCACCGGCAGCACAGAAGGGCTTCTCCCAGCCCGTGGCCTTGCAGGGCTGTGTGGAGAGGCCAAGCCAAGCTCCTGCCCCTCGAGCTCCCCAGAGCAGGGTCCCCATCCCACCCCATCCCCGCCTGCTTCAGCCTGCCCGGGCAGTGAGAGGGTGCCCACGTCCCTGTGGCGGTGCCATACCAGCAGCAGAACAAGCCTCCTCTTCCTGGGGGCCTCCACAGTGCCACCCTGATAGCAGCAGAGAGAGGGGAGTGAGCGGATGGGAACAGGCGGGAAGGGCTGGGTCGGGGGTGCGAGGTGTCAGGAGCAGGGGAGAAGGGCTGCGGGGGGAGCACGGAGATGCGCTGCACTGGACTCGTTGGGCACTGGCAGTTGTGGATGGAACACGGGCCATGGCAACAGGTGCTCAGGGTGCCGCCTGCGCCGTGGGCGATGGGGACGACCCCTGAAGGGGCTGCAGCATTACAGGAACATGGGGGAATTTTTATGTTCTTCCTTGGGGCAAATGAAACAGACTTATGTGCACAGATAGACTTGGGTCAGTGCTTCAGCACCCTCAAAGTGAAAAATGTCTTCCTAATATTTAGTCTAAGTCTCCCCTCTTCCAGTTTAAAGCCATTTCCCCTCGTCCTATCGCTACATGCCCTAGTAAATAGTCCTTCCCCAGCTCTCCTGTAGCCCCTTTATGGACTGGAAGGCCACAGTGAGGTCTCCCTGGAGCCTTCTCTTCTCCAGGCTGAACAACCCCAACTCTCTCAGCCTGTCCTCCCAGCAGAGGGGCTCCAGCCCTCGGATCATCTTTGTGGCCCTCCACTGGACGTGCTCCAACAGCTCCATGTCCTTCTTATATTGGGGACTCAGAGCTGGAGGCAGTACTCCAGGTCGGGTCTCACAAGAGGGGAGGAGAGGAGCACAATCACTTCCCCGACCTGCTGGCCACACTTCTTCTGATGCAGCCCAGGATACAGTTGGCCTTAAGGGCTGTGATTGCATATCGCCAGCTCATGTAGACCTTGTCAATCAGCACACACAGGTCCCTCTCCTCAGGGCTGCTCTCCAGCCATTCACCACCAAGCCTGTATTTGTGCTTGGGATTGCCCAACCCAGATGTAGCACCTTGCACTTGACCTTGTTGAACTTCATGAGGTTGGCATGGGCCCACCCCTCCAGCCTGTCCAGGACCCTCTGGATGGCATCACTCCCCTCCAGCGTGTCTACCTCGCCACACAGCTTGGTATCAGCAGCAAACTTGCTGAGGGTGCACTCCATCCCACTGTCCGTGTCTCCGACAAAGATGTTGAACAGCACAGGTCCCAGTACCGACCACTGAGGAACGCCATGCATCACTGGTCTCCACTTGGACAGCGAGCCGTTGACCACAACTCTTTGAGTGTGACCGTCCAGCCCGTTCTTTATCCGCTGAGTGTTCACGAAGGAACACTGTGTTGGGCAGAGTCATGCCGCCATCAGCAGTTCTCTGAGGAGTCCGCAGCGCTGCGTCAGCGGCAGATCCCTTTGATCCACTTGCCCCAGCACCCATCCTGCAGCGGTTGCAAGGGGCACCTCAGCCCGGCTGGGGCTCCATCCCCCAGCCCAGCTCTGCTGCCCAAAGGTGCATCCCCAGATGGCTGCAGGGCATTGCTGGGGCTGTTCCTGCTCTCATCCCCAAGGCAAACCCCACTCCCTGAGCAGTTACAATCTCAATTTCCCCTTAAAGGGATCAGCGTGTGTTATGGTTTGAGAAACCCACAATTTATTATTATTTAGAAAGGGACTTGGGAAAAAACAAGGAAATCCAGGAGTTGAATTATAAACAGATTTAATAGAGTGAGATTAGATAAATAACATGAAAAGCACTAAAGAACCAACGCTGATCCCAAAAGCAGTACACAATATGCAAAGATTATCCTCAGCCCATTCTGTCCGTAGAAGCTGTGCACAGCACCCCACACACTCACCCCTCCCACGTATTTACCGACCACTGCCTTTCTCCTTCCAAAACAGTGCAAAAGGGCTTTTATTAACAGGAATCCAAAGCCCCACTGGGACTCGGAGACACCGAAACAGGACAATTGCCCCCCTCCATTGCCCACAGCCACACAGAACACGTTCCCGGGAAGGGCACAAGACAGGGAGTGCCGGGGGGAGCCGGGGACAGCGGGCGAGAGGGCCCGGGCCGCGGGCCCGTCGCCCGGGGAAGGCGGCGGAAGGGCCGCAGCTCTGCGGAAGGCTCCGCTGCGAAACCCCGACGGGCGCGGGGGGAGACACCGCCCCGTTTCCCTCCCGGGTTGCGGTGGGACCGGCCCCGGCTGTGAGCGGGGCACGTGGAGAAGCGGGGCGGGAGGAGGTGGCCCCGAATCGGGGGGAACCACATCGGGGCTCTTCACCCGCGGTGCAAACACCAGTGGAGCTTTTTCTGCAGCTCTGCAATGAAGTGGAATGGGACCAACGGACAGAGCACCACTTGTCCTCTCAAGAACACCCTCCCCAGAAGGGACTGTCTCTCCGTAAGCCATAATAAATGTAGAAGAGAGGGTTATGTAGCCAGGGACCGCTTACCTGTAACCGAAACATTGACTAAAATACATTTATCGGGAATGCATTAATACTCAGAAAGCACATTCAGTACGGGGCAAGTTTCGGCTTAAGGGCAGAGTCAGCGGAGCCTTCCCGGGAGAGCGGCTCCTTCCCCCGGCCAGCTCAGCACCGGCAGCCAGGACCCACCGGGGAGAGACGCACAGCCCCGACCCCGGCGGAGGGAGAGAAGTAGAGAAGGGATCCCGCCCGGCCCCCCGCCTGCACACCCCCGGTGCCAGCGGGGAAGCGGCCCCTCCCCAGCCGGGGCACCCCCCACCCCCGCCCGGGCACCCCACACCCCGACCCCCGCCCGGGCAGCCTCACCCCGGGCCAGCAGCAGCACGGCCGTGCCCCCCCCGCCGCCCCAGCCCGGGCTCGGGCTCGGGCTCCGCTGCCGCCGCCGCCCGCACCCCCATGGCCCGCAGCGCTCCCCGCCCGCCGCTAAGCAGCGGCTAATTAAGGAGGGGGCGGGGCCGCGGCTAACGAGCGCCCCGGGGACACCGCTCTCCAGCAGCCCGGGAACCCCGCTGCCGCCCAGTGCCCTCACCTCCGTAAGCGGGACCCCCTCTCTGCACAGGGACCCCCTGCCCGCGGGGCGGCCGTGCCAGCACTCCCAGCCCCCTCCAGCCCCGGGAACCCAGAGCAGCTGGGAACCACCACTCTGCAAAGGCCACGGGTGCCCCGAGCCAATGCCGCGGGAGCTTGGGGCTGAGAGACAGGAAGAAAACGCTTTATTTACAAAAGACAACTCCAACAGAACTATTTACAACTCTTTACAAAAAACAAACAAACAAACAAACAAACAAACAAACAACTCAAACAACAACTACCTAAAAAGCCCCTCCAACAACAACTCTTTAAAAAAAACCAACTCGAACACAAACTATTTACAGATCTTCCTCTTCTTACATCCCCTCCTCTGCCGCCGGTCCCCAGATCTCTGCGGGCCCTGCAAGGAAAGCAAGCGGCACGGTCGTTTGGCTAACGAGCAGCCCCTCGCCTGGCAGAGCTGGGGGGTCCCGAGCCCACTCCGCGGCAGCAGCTGCTTTGGGATGGGGTTGGCCCCGATGGGCACTCGCTGTGCCACAGCCCCAGGACACGCTGGGGAGAGTGGGACTGTGCCACCAGCACTGAGCCCCGGCTGGGCTTCGGGGGAGACTGGGCTTGCCCGGCCCTAAGGAACCGCTGCCTTCCCAAAGCAGATGGGTGCTCATAGCAGCGCAGTGGTGGAGTTTCTGCTGCCAGGACGAGGGCACCGGGCACAGCGTCCCTGCAAGCAGGGACCACCCACCCCAGCCCCAGCCCCAGCCCCAGCCCCAGCCCTAGCCTGGTGGCAGGCGACCCTCCCTCCCTGAGAGCAGTGGATGGGGAGCACATGCTTGTCCTGCTGCTGGCTGGTCTATCTCCATGGGCGTCTCCTCCTCTGTCTTTTCATCTACTTCCATCTGCTCGTCTGTACCCCCATCTACCTCCATCTCCTCGTCCGTCTCACCCTCCACCTCCATCTTCTCCTCCATCTCCATGTCCACCTCCATCTCTACCTCTAACTCTACCACCACGTCCACTTCCATCTCTTCCTCTCTTCCAAAAGCCACGCTGTTGGCAGGCACTGCAGGTCCCATGGATCCAGCCTGGAAAGGGGCAGAGGAGGCAACAGCTCAGGCTGCGGGCAGGACCTGGCTGCTCCTGGCGAGCATCCCTGCGGAGTGAGCCTGGGCACCTGGGGCTCCCCTGTGTACAGGTCCCCCACCCAGGGATGCTCCGTTGCAGCAGGGCACCAGCAGCACAGAAGGGCTTCTCCCAGCCCGTGGCCTTGCAAGGCTGTGTGGAGAGGCCAAGCCAAGCTCCTGCCCCTCGAGCTCCCCAGAGCAGGGTCCCCATCCCACCCCATCCCCGCCTGCTTCAGCCTGCCCGGGCAGTGAGAGGGTGCCCACGTCCCTGTGGCGGTGCCATACCAGCAGCAGAACAAGCCTCCTCTTCCTGGGGGCCTCCACAGTGCCACCCTGATAGCAGCAGAGAGAGGGGAGTGAGCGGATGGGAACAGGCGGGAAGGGCTGGGTCGGGGGTGCGAGGTGTCAGGAGCAGGGGAGAAGGGCTGCGGGGGGAGCAGGGAGATGCGCTGCACTGGACTCGTTGGGCACTGGCAGTTGTGGATGGAACACGGGCCATGGCAACAGGTGCTCAGGGTGCCGCCTGCGCCGTGGGCGATGGGGACGACCCCTGAAGGGGCTGCAGCATTACAGGGAACATGGGGGAATTTTTATGTTCTTCCTTGGGGCAAATGAAACAGACTTATGTGCACAGATAGACTTGGGTCGGTGCTTCAGTACCCTCAAAGTGAAAAATGTCTTCCTAATATTTAGTCTAAAACTCCCCTCTTCCAGTTTAAAGCCATTCCCCCTCATCCTATCGCTACATGCCCTAGTAAATAGTCCTTCCCCAGCTCTCCTGTAGCCCCTTTATGGACTGGAAGGCCACAGTGAGGTCTCCCTGGAGCCTTCTCTTCTCCAGGCTGAACAACCCCAACACTCTCAGCCTGTCCTCCCAGCAGAGCTGCTCCAGCCATCAGATCATCTTTGTGGCCCTCCTCTGGACGTGCTCCAACAGCTCCATGTCCTTCTTATATTGGGGACTCCAGAGCTGGAGGCAGTACTCCAGGTGGGGTCTCACGAGACAGGAGGAGAGGAGCACAATCACTTCCCCGACCTGCTGGCCACACTTCTTCTGATGCAGCCCAGGATACAGTTGGCCTTAAGGGCTGTGATTGCCTATCGCCGTCTCATGTTGAGCTTCTTATCAATCAGCACACACAGATCCTTCTCCTCAGGGATGCTCTCCAGCCATTCCCAACTGAGCCTGTGTTTGTGCTTGGGATTGCCCAACTCAGATGTAGCACCTTGCTCTTGGCCTTGCTGAAGTTCATGAGGTTGGCGTGGGCCCACCCCTCCAGCCTGTCCAGGTCCCTCTGGATGGCATCCCTCCCCTCCAGTGTGTCTGTCTTGCCAAACAGCTTGGTATCAGCAGAAAACTTGCTGAGGGTGCACTCCATCCCACTGTCCGTGTCTCCGACAAAGATGTTGAACAGCACGGGTCCCAGTACTGACTCCCGAGGAACACCACCCATCACTGGTCTCCACTGGGGCACCGAGCCGTTGACCGCAACTCTCCGAGTGTGACCACCCAGCCAGTTCTTTATCCACTGAGTGGTCAGGAAGGAACACTGTGTTGGGCAGAATCCCCCCACCAGCAGCGGTTCTCTGAGGAGTCCACAGCGATACGCTACCAGCACATCCCTTCCCTCCACTTGCCCCAGCACCCATCCCGCAGCGCTTGCATGGGGCACCTCAACCCGGCTGGGGCTCCATCCTCCAGCCCAGCTCTGCTGCCCAAAGGTGGCTCCTGAGCGCTTCCATCCCCAGACGGCTGCAGGGCAATGCTGGGGCTGTTCCTGCTCTCATCTCCAAGGCAAACCCCACTCCCTCAGCAGTTACAATCTCAATTTCCCCTTAAAGGGATCAGCGTGCGTTATGGTTTGAGAAACCCACAATTTATTATTATTATTCAGAAAGGGACTTGGGAGAAAACAAGGAAATCCAGGAGTTGAATTATAAACAGATTTAATAGAGTGAGATTAGATAAATAACATGAAAAGCACTAAAGAACCAACGCTGATCCCAAAAGCAGTACACAATATGCAAAGATTATCCTCAGCCCATTCTGTCCGCAGAAGCTGTGCACAGCACCCCACACACTCACCCCTCCCACATATTTACTGACCACTCTCTTTCTCTTTCCAAAACAGTGCAAAAGGGCTTTTATTAACAGGAATCCAAAACTCCACTGGGACTCGAAGACAAACCGAAACAGGACAACTGCCCCCCTTTGCCCACAGCCACACAGAACACGTTCCCGGGAAGGGCACAAGAGCGGGACCCCGCAATGCTGCAGCTGCTCCGCGGCAGAAGGTGGTTCAGCCCAGCTCCCGAGTCTCTGCCGCCGCCGCAGCAGCAGCTTTGGGCTCCCCCACCGCGGGTGCGCAGGACTCGGCAGCTCTCAGCGAAGCTCTCACAGCTTCGGGCTGGTCTTGGCACAGCCATCGTGTGCCGGCATCATCTGCAGAAGGGACAGCTGAAAGAGGCAAAAGGCCGAGCTCAGACAAGCCCACGCACTTGGGCCTATGCGGAGCTCCACGGTAGCGGCTGTGGGGGAAGACGCACCCTCTGACGCCCGCCCCGACAAACACTTGGTCCTGCTGAACGACAGAGGTTCCGACAGCATTCAGTAACCCAACTCTTTTTTCCCAAAGACGGATTAGCGCTGCTGCCCCCTCAGTCCCACAGGCTTCTTCCTCAGCAGGAGGGCTGCTGCTTACACAGGGCACTGAAGAGCTCTTCTGTCATCATCTAGTTTAGAAACTTGGCAGCGAGCGCGTGGAAAGGGAAAACAGGGAGGGTCATCGAGATGAGGAACACTCAAGGGGAACGTCCTCCGCATAGCCTCTCTTCTCCGGTCAGTTCCAGTTGTCTGAGTCTCCTCCACTCCCTCTCCCACCCTGCCTGACCTGTGGCCACATCAGAGACTACACCTCGGGGAATGATGCTGTTTGGCTGAGGCCAACAGACGTGTCTCACTGGGTATTCCCACTGCCTGCTGGACTCCTTTCCCAACAGCCAAACCAAACTCGGGCTCTGGCATCGAGCCAGGTTGTGCCCATCACTACAGACACAGCGGCTTTCGAGGAGACCCTTCCTGCTCCTCACCTGATTCTGCAACTCAGCTACTCAATGACGGCAGCACGCGTTGAAGTCCTCCTGTGAAGGAAAGGCAAGGATTTATTTTTGGTCTCCACTCTGGTCAGGGCCATCATCTGTCTTCAACTTCTGTGAGGTCTACCCTGGGGGCTGCTGCCACTGGCATTTGGATCCTTCCTCCGTACGGCCAGAGCTGCCTCCACCAAGGAAGGGTCTGTTCTCACCTGGCTGGAAGCAGGCATCTCGGGCTGCTCAGCCTCAGCGAGAGAAACTCCACCTGCATCTGGCAGCGACCGACCTCTGCAAAGTCTCTTCAGTCTCCTCCGCTCACGCTCCACCTGCACGTTGCATAGCAGAAAGGGTCACAGAAACCTGCCACCAAACGACGAGCAAAGGCACCTCCGGACATCAGGGCAAGGAGCTGTCTGCTCACAGACTCTTCATTGCACCCCACAATGCCGGGGGCAAAGAGCACTCCAAGTAGCCCATGGAAGAGAAAGAGCAAGAGGAACCCCTTCCTGACACAAGAGCGCCAAGTGTGTGTGTGTACGGGGACCCTGGGGCAAGAAGGGGGGTACCGCAGTGAAGGTGCATCTGCGAAGGCAACGGGGTGCCAGGAGAGAGGGAAAAGACAAAAGTGTGTGTCCACGGGGGAAAGGGGCAGAGGGAAGGAAACAAGCAGAGGACTCCAAAGTGCTGTCGGTGGAAACGCGGTGTCTTCCAGGGGACCGGGAGCCTTTGCAGAGGCAGCAAAAGCCTGTTTTACCTCCTCAAGAGTCCTCCTCAGGTCAGCGTTGTAGATCTTTAGCTCCGTCTTCTCCAGGTCCAGCTCTGCAACTGCTCGCTCCAGACATTCCACCCGCTCCGACAGGAGTCTCTTCTCCGAGGGCCATGGTAGCTGCTGCCCTTCTGCAATAGGCTGCTGGGAATTCAGAGGGGACATCACGTGAGCTGGTGCCACAGAAAGGTTAGAAGGGCCACAATCGACACATCTCGGGGAGTGACCGGACTCAGGAATGGACAGTGTTACGTCCCAAAACAACACACTCCCTTCCTAGGGGCCCTCCTCCTCATCACCCTGGAGAAATTGTGGACCTTGGAGTTGTTTATTCTGGACACGCTGCCTGCTAGTTTTGTTTAACGTCCCCCATTCTCTTCAGAGACAGACCGGAAACATTCATTCCCAATTCCACCACTTCACGGTTTTACAAAGGTCTGCAGTATTTCCAGCTCCCTCTCTCAGCCATTCTTGTCCATCTTCAAGATTTCCACATTTACAGGTTCCTCTTAGGGAAGCTATTTAACAACTTTGGTCATCCTTTTTGACCTCCACTATAAACTCTCCTGCCCATAGTTCCACTCTCTGTCCTTGGACAAACAACCATGCAGGATGTGGGTGAAACACGTATTTCTGCAGTCATAAAATACTCTGGGTTTGTTCTCCCTTCCCTTTACCCGTTACATCATTACTACAGAACTGCTCTTTGGAAAAAAGCACGTTATCAGCCAAGCCCTGTGCGCTGCTCTGAGCCTACTCAAGAGGCACCTCCCCTCTCGGGGTTTCTGGATGAGCTGCTCCTTGAAGCAATCTCTGACAGCCTCTATAAGTAGCCTTGATATCAGCACCATACCCATCCATACGGCTGCAACTGCATTGCCCCATCTAACGCTGTTGCATACCTGATTGAGATGGTTGCAACTGAAATCTCCCATTGCTTTCATATTTCCTGCCCTTGTCACTTCTCTGCTTCCCATCAACAGAACACAATACCTGTCATCATCCGTATCAGGCTGGTAGTAATATTTCTCAAGTAATGCAGAAGTGTATAATGCCTAAATACAGTATTTCCTTAGCAGCATTATTTATACACCCATATACTAACAAAATGCTAAAAGTACGGGCAGGGTCCCAGGCAAGTTTGCAGGACGGGCTGTTGCAGCAGTTCTGCCAGCAGTACCTGGCTCAGATCAGCTTGGAGAAATCCACACAAATTTGCCTCCGGGCTTTTTGGACTGCGGCACAAGCACGTCCTGGATGCCCAACGAAGCCTCCAGCCTCACCAGGCAATGGTACGAATTCCATTCCTTTAATACCCTGGAAAAGCTGTACCTCAGACATCTCCATCTCTCAGAGCATCCTCTAAGCACCAGCACTGTCGCAGCCCTTCAGCCGTCCTTACAAAGTTCTACTCAGTTTAGTACATGAGTTTGCTCAGCTCTGCCCTTTCCTTTCCATGCCAATCCCTAACCACGACACGGTGGTTGAGCTTGCCAAGAGAGGAGAGAACCCATTCCCCACCACCAACTGACAAGCCGGTCAACTACTTATGGGAATATACATTCCCGTATCTTGATGGGAAAGACCTTTAGAATCCTTCATAGACTTTGTAGTAGAGGGACGAGCAGTCACAGTGCCTACCTGAAGATGGAACCGGTCCCTGTCCCTCTCGGAAACCATACTCTGCAGGACGGCGATTTCTTCCCTCAGAGTCCCGTTGGCCATTTCGCTCTTGGAAAGGGCACCAGTCAGTGCTTGTGCCTTCTCCTTCCATTCCATTTCTCTGCTTTCCGTCTGCTTCAAAACAGCAATCACACGCTCCACTGCTTCCCGCTTTGCTTCCCGCTCATCTGCCAGTTGCTGGGTGAGCTCCTTCTGCCTTTGCAAGAGACCCTCTCTCTCCTGGAGAACTCTCCTCTTCTCCGCTTCCTCTTCCTCCCATTTTCGCAGTTTCTGGAGTTGTTTCTTTAGCATCTCATCGTCACCTTTCCATCGCAAAGCCGATGTCAGTTGTTTCAGGAGTTCACTCTGCCTCCTCAGCTCTTGTTCCCTCCTTGCCAGAGTCTTCTCTAAAGACCTGACTCTGTCTCTCTGGGACCCGATCTCTTCATCCTTCTTGGTCAGAGTCTGCTCAAGGCGTTTTAGCTCCCAATCCCGTTTTTCTTTAACTGCTTGCAGTCTGTCTCGTTCGTGCTGCAAAACAGGGAGGAAAAGACTCAATAATTCCACCTACCTATCTTTGGGTTTCATCCTAAATCTGAACTCCCCCTCCAGTGGCACTCACCTGGTTTTCTAGGGCATCCCTCTGCTGATGGAGGATCTGCATCTCCTCTCTCATGGTCTTGAGTTCTTCCTTGTGCCTCTGCTCCACTGCCTTCATCGCACTCTGAGCTTCCTGCAGCTCTGCTTGCAGCTTTTCTGTCATGTTCTGTGAAAACAAATGCAGAGCAGTTACTGGGACCTGCCATCGGGCTCAGCTTTTTCCTCTTTCCGTCTCAAAAGCACATTCCTTCAGCCACTCCTTTCTGCTTTGCTCCCCAGCTCTGCTGCCGCTGGAACCCCTCCTTCCTCTTGCTCAGCTCTGGAGCTTACCAGGCTCTGGGCTTTCAGGGCCTGCAGTAGTCCTGGCCTCCTCGGACCCAGGACTTGGGGTTTCTCTCCTTCCTCCTGCCCCTCACTCGCGTACCTGCCTCTCCCAGCTTACGGCCACTTGCCAACCGCCTCTTCTTGCAACCTCCCCCACTCCTCACACTCACCTGCCCCTTCTCTTGCTGCTCTTTCACCTCCTGCCTGAGCTGCTCCACCTGCTGGTACGCTTCTCGCAGCTCTCCCTCCCTTTGCCGCAGCCTCTCTAACACAGCACTCTTCTTACGCTCCTTTTCCAGCAGGACCTGCACAAAACACACAGAAGACGGGTGGGAACCTCCCCTACAAAATCTGGGTGCCGAGACTCAAAGACGCGTCGGCTCACGCCTTCTCCAAGCACTCTGCTGCTGGTCCCCTCGCCCCTCGTCTGCCCCCTTGGAGACACCGCTTCCTAAGGGAGACTGGCAGGATAAACACGGACCATCCACCCTCCGTCTGGGACTCCCACAAACTCTTAGTCATCTAACAGGAAAACGTGCGGCTTTTCTCAAGTGTCTCGCCTTGCTGGTGAGGGGCTCCCTCCTCTTCTGCTGTTTCCTTCCCATGTGGTTTCCCATGAGACGTCCCATTCCCAGTCTCAGAGACAGCCCTGCTTGCCTTTCTCCTCACCAAATTCCACACAGAAAACACGGAGGGCATGCTCCACGCAGCCCCATATCCAGCCATCTCCCACACCTCCAGCCTTGCAAAGAACCACACAAGTTCCCCTTTCACACTCTTTACCTCTTGCTTGGCATTTTCCGCTCTGCTTCCTTCCTCTTCCTCTTGAGCTTGCATAGTAGCAACTTTCTGCTTCATCTCAAAGAGCGTCTTCGCGTGCTCCTCTTCTGTCTCTGCCTTCTCTTCTCGCCATTGCTCCAGCATCTCCCGCAGCTCTGAATGGTGCCTTTCCCGCTCGCTCGCCTGATGAGTGGGGGAAAAGACTTCAAGATGAAGTCCCAGCCAAGCTCCTCAAAACTATGTGAAGCTTCATCCGTCCCACAACCCCCCTCCTCAACAGTGCACAGCAGTGGCTTTGGGCCCTCCCTAAAGCGGGTCCTATCAAGGAACTTCAGCGGAGGGTCAGCAGGTGGGAGAGAAGGAGATGGTACCTCCCCCTCTCTGATGGCTGCCTCTTTCCCAGCGCCTCTCTCCTCAGGATTTCTCTCTGCTCTCAGAGTCTCTCTTTTCAAAGCTCTTTTCATCAATGAAAAGGTGCAGATGGACTGCCGGGTCAGAAAGAGACCGCACCCTGATGCCCGACCCACAAGACAGGCCACCATCTCAAGTACCAGGACAAGGGGTCTGTTCCATATGCTTCAATACCTCTCTCAGCCCTCCAAGGGCACAAAGAAAGGAACGCAGCTGCCGTGACTGCAGTTGGCAGCGATGTTTGGAGTCGACTTCATGGCAGACGGGAGTCTGGAAAGACCCTACCCCTTCGCTGCCGTGCTTTGGGTGGGGACCACCCAACCTGCTGTTGAACGCGCCTTACGCCCACGCTGACTCTGTGGCTGCACCTACTGTCCCCGCACAGTCCTGGGGGTCCTCACATGCCTTCAAGCACGACCCATTGGCTCTGCTGCCTGGCCCAGCACCACGTGGCCGACGACAGATGACTGCTGCCATTTCACACCCTCAGGCTACTGTTCTCCTAACGCCAGCCCACACAGCTTGCTGGAAGAATTCGGAAGCACATTGTTTCCTACCAGGTCTTGCAGGAGCTTGTTCATCTCCACTTGGTGATCAGACTCCTGAAGTCTGAGCCTATCCTTATGCTGCTGTTCTGTCTGCCAGAGCTGTCGCGCCGCCTTTTCCCGTTCCCGCTTCAGGAGATCTCTCTCTGCTTCCAGCTCCCATCGGAGGCACTTCACCTCCCCTGCAAACAGGACAGACAGCAGATTCAGTACCTGCACAAACAACGCTTTGGACTTTACTGACCTGAAGCCACCTGGATTTCAGGGTAGGAGGGATCTCTCTCCAGCTCCTTCACTCCTCAGAAGCACTGCGGACAGAGAGCTGTTGGATACCACCTTCCCCAGGCAGGGGCAGCTCCACAAACACCAGCCTCTCACCTTGGATCACCTCCCTGGCCTGCGTGACTGTGTGCAGCTGCATTTCCAGATGACTCCTGGCCATCTCCAGCTGCGATAAGCGCTGCTGAGCCTCAAACAGGCGGCATTCCAGGGTCTCCTTCACTGACCTGCAAATGGCCAAGAGGGAGACAAAGGAGGTTCTTGCTCCTGAGCAGCACGGCTGAGAAACCACAACTCCATTTTATAGGAACAAGAAGTATCAGAGAGGAGAAACACGTATCCTTCTCTTTAAACTGATGCGACTTCCAGACAAAAATTGGAGCTGAACGTTGCAGAACAGCCCAATAATGGACCAAACAGAATTCAGCTGCATCAACTAAGAGAAGCTGCAGCGCGGAAGAAGCAGCAGCTCTCAAGAAACACACTGTGTCCAAATAGTGCCTATCAGCCTGGCTAACAACCTGCTCGGGAACGGGAACGTGTAGAAGTCCAGAAGCGTGACAATCTCTAAAACACCATTTGGACAGCTCTGCCACGTCAGGAGCTTTCTAAAAAACACCATACAGGTGGACAAATATCTCCATGGTTTCTTCCTTTTCTTTTTTCAAGTTTTCTTTCTCTTTTCTTTTTTTTGGAGAAGCAGAAGTTGTCAAATTTGATCTCAGAAACCTGATACAGCAGGAGCACAGAATCTCGTTCCTTCCCTCTATAACTTCTCCACACAGGATGCAATAAATCCTCGTGGAATGATTACCACCGTCATCTCTGCAGACACTACACCCTGCCCTGCCCAGGGTCTCCTCCCTGCCTTTACCTGGCCTCTGCCAGCTGCTCGGAAAGGCCTTGTCTGTCCCGCTCCGTGGCTGCCAGTCGCACCTCTAGGGCAGCCTTCTCACGCACCAGCAAGTCCTTCTCTTGGCACACCTCGGCCAGTGCCTGCCCTTGGCCAGAGGACTCCTGCCGCAACTGCTCCAGGCCACTGCTCGCCCACTCTAGCTGGCTGTGAGCCTGAAAGCGGGACAAAACACAGTGAGAGGCCTTTCTCGGCACCTCTGGGCAGAGCCACCCACTGCCGCAGCTGAAGCGCCTACAGGAGAAAGAGCTCCACAGCCTCCTGTGCTGTGGGCTGCAGAAGCGCAGGACAACTCCCAGAGCTGCAGAACAGCTCCGCAACACACCAACACCTTTCCACGACAGAGCAAACAAAGCCTTCTCACCTCCAGCGCTGCCGAGTCTCTCCTTGGCAAAACCACTGCACAACCCAACAGACACAGCTTCACGGAGCCACGCAGCCAAACGCCCGCCCACAAGCACCAGGTTTTTGGTCTCACCTCAATGAGCTTCTCCTGGGCTTCTTCCTTCTCCTCTGCCACCATCCTCAGCTCTACCCGCAGCCCCTCTTGCTGCTCCTCGGCTTTCTTCAGCAGCTGCTCCAGCTGCGCTTTCTCTGCGCACACCTCTTCATTTCTTCTCTCACACAGCCTCAGCTGCTCCTGGGCAGAGATCTTGGCTCTCTCCAGCTCCTCCACTTCACCCGACAGAGCTTCATTCTCTCGCTCCAGCTGCAAGCACAGAAGCACACGGCAAATCAAATACGCTGAGACTCACTGTGAAGAAGGTTTGGCTCGGACAGAAAAAGGAACAACATTTCCATCGTCAGTCAGTCACGTTGTCGGAGGGCACGAGCTCCGAGAAGAAGCAGCAGCCAGAGACAGACATCTGCCAAGACCTTTGCCTACCCTGCTCACCTGCAGCACAACTTTCTTCAGCCGCACTTTATCCAGTGCCAGAGCTTCATTGATACTGCTCACGTTGGCTGTTGCCACACGCAGATCAGCGAGTTCAGCACTCAGCGCGTTCTGAGCCCCTCTCAGCTCTGCCACTGACTGCTCTGCCTGCACAGACAGAAGAACAACGTGACAACAGAGGCAAGAAATTCCCTGCCTTCCAGAGGACGCTCCACACCCCTGCGTGGCTCTGACATACCCCCACTTCAGCCCTCCCAATGAGCACGGGGGGAACAACTACCCCAAAGAGCCCCTGTGGCCTCAGCACCGCTCCCCAAGAAGGACCACAACATGTTCCCCCTCTTCTCAGGCCACAAGCAGCATCTGGGGGGGTCTTGCTCTCACAAGGTGACCGTACCTTCTCCAGGGCCGTGCTAAGCTCACGTTTCTCTCGCTGCAGCAGATCCCTCTGAAGGTGCGATTCCTCCAGTGCCTCTCTCGCGACCACCAACTCACGCTGTAAGAAGGAGTGTTTCTCTTCAAGCGCCGCTAAGTCCTTCAGTCTGTGCAAAGAGAAAGGCAGACGAGTGTTGAATGTAAACACATTCTTCTTTCCAAAACCAAGAGCACATACTGTGTCCCAGAGATGGCAGTTGGACCGATTTCCAACGCCTTTCTATTGACACCTAAGGAACGCGGGAATTTTCCTGACTGAGGAATTGTCAGTACAGAGGTGCCACAGTGCTTATGACGGTGATGGGCAAATCTCTCCCAACTCCTTTAGCACAGCCCCGGGGAGCAAAAGGCCTGCACAAGAGACAGAGCTCTCTTTACGCTGCCCATCGAGGAATCCAAGACGCAGCCACAGAAGGGAATGTTCCTCTTCTGGGGAGGAATAACCCCATGCACCAGTACAGGTTGGGGCTGACCTCCTGGAGAGCAGCTCTGTGGAAAGGGACCTGCGAGTCCTGGTGGACAACAGGATGACCGTGAGCCAGCAATGTGCCCTGCTGGCCAAGAAGGCCAACGGCATCCCGGGGCGCATCAAGAAGAGTGTGGCCAGCAGGTGGAGAGAGGACATCCTCCCCCTCTGCTCTGCCCTGAGGAGGACACATCTGGAGTACTGTGTCCAGTTCTGGGCTCCCTCTTTGAAGAAGGACAGGGAACCGCTGGAGAGGGTCCAGCAAAAAGCTGCTCCAGAAAAAGATGATGAGGGGACTGGAGCGTCTTTCTTATGAGGAAAGCCTGAGGGATTTGGGGCTTTTTAGTCTAAAAAAAAAGAACACTGTGGGGGGATCTTATCAATGCTTATAAATACTTAAAGGCAGGGTGCCAGGGGGATGGGAACACTCTTTGCCCAGTGGTGCCCAGTGACAGGACAAGAGGTAACGGGAACACACTTGAGCAGAGGAAGTTCCATCTAAACCTCAGGAGGGACTTCTTCCCTTTGAGGGTGGCAGAGCACTGGCACAGGCTGCCCAGAGAGGTGGGGGAGTCTCCCACTCTGCACACATTCCAAACCCGCCTGGACGCCGTCCTGTGCAATTGCTGTAGGTGACCCTGCTCTGGCAGGGGCTGGGACTGGGGGAGCTCCACAGGGCCCTTCCAACCCACACCGTTCTCTGTCATTCTGTCATTCTGTAACAGCAAAGTTGAAAACACCTTTACCTCTCTTGAAGCTCCATCTTCTCCACGTCCCTCTGCGCTTGTAAGCACATCACGCTGGAGTTGAGGCGGGAGCAGTTTGCAATTACGGAGCCAGAAAGCCTCATTTGCTCTGCCTTCAGCTCCGACAAATCTCTGCAGAAGAACAAAGAAAGGGCCAATGTTCACACCACCATCGTTAGCAGCTGACTCGCTTCTGAAGCACGGCATCGCGCAAGAGTAAAAGCTGGCGGGAAAGATGGCATCTCTCTTGGGGACGAATCACTCCTCTGACACTCTGGCATCAGGACGCACCGTGGCGAGTGAGCAAGGAGTCTCCTGCAGAGCCGTAACTAACCCATCAGCCAGGCTCAAAACAGCAGGTGCAGAAGGGAAGCGACGTTGTCCTGCAGGAGATCT
Source organism: Vanellus vanellus (assembly GCF_965231255.1). Lineage (NCBI taxonomy): Eukaryota > Metazoa > Chordata > Aves > Charadriiformes > Charadriidae > Vanellus > Vanellus vanellus. The sequence continues at coordinate 1,784,576 of NC_138920.1, forward strand.
CGCCTCAGCTTCCACTCACCGGTCCGTGGCAGTCTTCATCTCCAGGAACTGACGGCGGAAGGTCACCACTTGACGCCACAGGTCGAGGAGACAGTTACGGTCATCCCTGAAGTGGCTGTCATAACGCTGAAGATGCAAAGACAAAAAGAAATGCCGGTTCAGCCTTCGCTGTCACTGTACAAGTCTCTCAGACGGGACAGAGTACAACCACCACGGCATGGACTCCTTTCAGAACCGTTCCAACAGGGGCATGAGGGACTGAAGAGGCACCACAGAAGCGTCCTCAGGAGAGCTGCCACCTGACTGCAAAGAAGGCAACATCCACCCTCCTCCTGCAGGAGGGGCTCTCAGCAAAGCAAGCTCATCCCCATTCATCATCTCTCTCTGGTCTCTGCGGCTCTGGGCCAAGATTTAACACCTATCAGGAAGACCAGCGCTCCCGTGGGACCGCCCTACAGCGCCCAGCAACAGCAGCGTTTGCCTTTAGGACCGAGCAGCACGGCCACAGCACGTAGGCCACTTCCATCACCACAACTTGCTGACACAGTCTCGAGGCCACAAATAAAACGCATTCTCTCGCCACGCTGCCATCGCCTCTGACATTCCCGCAGACCAGCCTCACCTCACGTTCCGCGCACCATTCCCTCTCCTTCGCTTCCAGCTCCTCCCGGGACCTCATCCAATCTGCCCTCAGTTTGCCAACATCTTCTTGGAGGGCTGCGTTCATCTTGCTCGCGTTCTCCAGCTGCTGCCACAGGAGAGCGTTCACTTCGGCCAGATTCTCACACCTTGCAAAGGGAGGAACAGCAGTGAGGTCACTCAACAATCACCGCCCACCAGCAGCATCCTCGGCATTTCCCAGCTCCCCCAGCTCTGATGGCGTTCCCAAACTGAGCGGCAGAAAAAGCGCTTTCAGGCATGAACCCAGAAGGCGCTCTGATGGCAAACTCGGTGCCTTCTCCTTGCTTTAAGCCTTCCATTGCCATCTACACTTTTGGTTGCCCCTTCCTCTTCACTCTGACGGTGCTCACAGTTAACGGCTTGCCTCCCCTTCCTGCTGCCTGACCACTGGACGCATCACTGCTCTAGAGCATTGGCCCGAGTCCCTCACCTACTGAACCACGGAATAATTCAGGCTGGAAAGGGACCCTTGAAAGTTACCCAGAGGAGCCCTCCGCTCAAAACAGAGCCATTCAGCACACAGCACTCTGACTGCACCACGGAACACGCTGTGGACCTTTCTCCTCTCAAAACGGTTTACCCAACCACGTCCCCTGGGGAGTTACACTGACAGGTTTTCCCTCACTTGCGTGAGCATCCGGGATACCGAGTATGAGGGAACACTTCTTCCTTGTACCTTTGCTGCTCCTCCTCCAACTGAAGCAGTGTTTTCTCCAGGATGTGGTCTGCTGTGGCTTCCCACCTGCCTGGGAGGGAGCCCTGAAGAAGAAAGGAAATGTTTAGTCAAATGCTTCTCTTCTCCTCGCTACCGCCAGCATCCATCGCTGTCCCCTCCCCTCGGTGGGGGTGTCTCAGGAGCTGGTGGCTTCTGCCAGGCATAACAAATGGGTCACGACTACGTAGAGGAAGGGAGGGGAAGGGGGTTCCTCCATGCGAGCAGCTCTCCTCAGTCTCCCACTGCTGCACTCTCACAGCGGGGGATCCTCAGCTCACGACCGCGAGGGCTCACGTGGACCTCAAGCCCGGGAACGCTCTCCTACGCTCCCACCCTCCGTTCCCTACGTCTCCTTTAGCCGGGAAGCTTAGAGAAAGCACAGAACCGGCTCCGTATGTTGGACGCCACCATTCTTGCCTTCCCAAACCCATTCTTTCTCAGAGACAGCCACAGGATGGCACAGGCCCTACGGCCCTCTCCCGAGATCCAGCACAAACCGTTACCCAGCAGTACAGCACTCCTGCACAGGACTAAATCCCTTCTTCTCGGCATCTGCTGGACGGGCATCGCTGGGACTACCGGCTGCTCTAACAACGGCCGCCGGACAGAACCCTCCGCTCGCAGCAGCTCGCTGTCCTCTCCCACGGAGAGCTTCTCTCTCTGCCCGCGCCACCCAACGCCACGCGCACCATCTTCCCGCAGCGCCCCGCACACTCACCCCGCCGCCTTCCAGCCGCTGCTCCAGCTCTCGCCAGCGAGTGCGGTACCGCAGGAGCTGGAGGGAGGGAGGGAGAGCCGCCGTGAAGAGGAGCGGAGGCAGCCGGGCAGCGAGCGGGCTCCTCCCGCCCCGGCTCTGCCCTCAGCCCAGCACATGCCCCGGCGCTGCCCATCGCCCGGGAAGCTTCGCCTCCCTCCAGGACGGCGGAGCCCCGCCGGGAGGCTCGGGGGTGCCCGCGGCAGGGCCGGGCGCCCACCACGCCGGGCCGGGCCGGGCGGAGCGGGGCGGCTCCCGGGGCCTCCCTCCGCCGAGCTCCGGGCTCGGCGCCGTCCCGGGCCCGGGGAGGGCCCCGCCGGGGCCGCGCCTTCGCCCCCCGAGGGCTCCGCCGCCGAGTGCCCTCTGCGGGCCCCGCCACCGCGGCCCGGCCCCGGGCAGCTCCCCCCGGGCGGGCGCCCCCGCTCCTCACCTTCGCCTGCAGCTGCCGCACCAGCACCGCTTGCCGGTGCTGCGCCTCCTGCGAGCTCTGCAGCCGGCGCTGCAGGGAGGCCCGGCTCGGCGCCGCCATGCCCCCGCTCGCCAGCCGGGCTCCGCCGCCCGACGGGCCCCGCGGCGGGGGCTGCTCCGCGGCCGGCCCCGGCGGACCGCGGCCCGGCGCCTGCCGGGGCGGGCGGAGCGGCTCCCCCTGCCCGCCGGGCGCCACCGGGAGCCGGGCGGCGGGGCGGGAGAGGCGGGCTGGCTCGGGGCCGCGCTGTGGCGCCGGGCGCTGCCCTCCTGGCTGCGGGCTGAGGGTGCTGCCGCGGGGGAGAGGCCGCCGCGGCCGCCCTTTGCTCCGGCGAGCTCCGCTCGGAGACCGTTCCCGGCCCCGGCCGTCGTTGGGGGCCCGCGATGGGGGGCGCGGGGGCAAACGGGCCCCGCGAGCGGAGTGCCGGGGGGAGTCGGGGCCGGCGCGCGAGAGGGCCGGCGCCGCGGGGCCGTCGCCCGGGGAAGGCGGCGGAAGGGCCGCAGCTCCGCGGAAGGCTCCGCTGCGAAACCCCGACGGGCGCGGGGAGAAGCGGGGCGGGAGGAGGTGGCCCCGAATCGGGGGGAACCACATCGGGGCTCTTCACCCGCGGTGCAAACACCAGTGGAGCCGTTGGACTTTTTCTGCAGCTCTGCAATGAAGCGGAATCGGACGAACGGACAGAGCAGCACTTGTCCTCTCAAGAACACCCTCCCCAGAAGGGACTGTCTCTCCGTAAGCCATAATAAATGTAGAAGAGAGGGTTATGTAGCCAGGGACCGCTTACGTGTAACCGATACATTGACTAAAATACATTTATCGGGAATGCATTAATACGCAGAAAGCACATTCAGTACGGGGCAAGTTTCGGCTTAAGGGCAGAGTCAGCGGAGCCTTCCCGGGAGAGCGGCTCCTTCCTCCGGCCAGCTCAGCACCGGCAGCCAGGACCCACCGGGGAGAGACGCACAGCCCCGACCCCGGCGGAAGGGAGAGAAGGAGAGAAGGGATCCCGCCCAGCCCCCCGCCTGCACACCCCCGGTGCCAGCGGGGAACCGGCACTCCCCAGCCGGGGCACCCCCCACCCCTGACCGGGCACCCCACATCCCGACCCCCGCCCGGGCAGCCTCAACCCGGGCCAGCAGCAGCACGGCCGTGCCCCCCCCGCCGCCGCCGCCTCAGCCCGGGCTTGGGCGCCGCTGCCGCCGCGGCGCGCACCCCCATGGCCCGCAGCGCTCCCCGCCCGCCGCTAAGCAGCGGCTAATTAAGGAGGGGGCGGGGCCGCGGCTAACGAGCGCCCCGGGGACACCGCTCTCCAGCAGCCCGGGAACCCCGCTGCCGCCCAGTGCCCTCACCTCCGTAAGCGGGACCCCCTCTCTGCACAGGGACCCCCTGCCCGCGGGGCGGCCGTGCCAGCACTCCCAGCCCCCTCCAGCCCCGGGAACCCAGAGCAGCTGGGAACCACCACTCTGCAAAGGCCACGGGTGCCCCGAGCCAATGCCGCGGGAGCTTGGGGCTGAGAGACAGGAAGAAAACGCTTTATTTACAAAAGACAACTCCAACAGAACTATTTACAACTGAAAAAAAAAAAAAAAAAAACCAAAACCAAAAAACAAATAAAACCAAAGAACTCGAACAACAACTCTTTACAAAAAAAACCAACTCGAACACCAACTATTTACAGATCTTCCTCTTCTTACATCCCCTCCTCTGCCGCCGGTCCCCGGATCTCTGCTGGCCCTGCAAGGAAAGCAAGCGGCACGGTCATTTGGCTAACGAGCAGCCCCTCTCCTGGCAGAGCTGGGGGGTCCTGAGGCGGCTCCGCGGCAGCAGCTGCTTTGGGTCGGGGTTGGCGCCGATGGGTACTCGCTGTGCCACAACCCCGGGACACGCTGGGGAGAACGGGACTTTGCTGCCTGCACTGAGCCCCGGCTGGGCTTTGGGGGAGACTGGGCTTGCCCGGCCCTAAGGAACCGCTCCCTTCCCAAAGGAGACGGGTGCTCAGGGCAGCACAGTGGGGGCGGTTCTGCTGCCAGGAGGAGGGCACCGGGCAGTGTCCCTGCAAGCAGGGACCACCCACCCCAGCACCAGCCCCAGCCTTGTGGCAGGCCACCCTCCCTGCGGGCATTAGATGGGGAGCACATGCCTGTCCTGCTGCTGGCTGGTCTATCTCCATTGGCATCTCCTCTTCGGTCCTCATGTCCACCTCCATCTCCTCGTCCCAATCCATGTCAACCTCCATCTCTTCCTCTGATTCCACCACAACGTCCACATCCATCTCTTCTGGCATCTCAACCACAACATCCACCTCCATCTCCTCCACCGTCCCCAAACACACATTCTTGCCACTTGCCTTAGGTCTCACATCTCCAGCCTGGAAAGGGGAAAAGGAGGCACCAGCTCAGGCTGCGGGCAGGAACCGGCTGCTCCTGACAAGCATCCCTGCGGCACGAGCCCGGGGCACCCGGGGCTCCCCTGGGGATGGGTCCCTCCACCCAGGCGTGCTCTGTTGCAGCAGGGCACCAACAACCCAGAAGGGCTTCTCGCAGCCCGTGGCCTTGCAGGGCTGTGTGGAGAGGCCAAGACAAGCTCGAGGCCCCCCAGTCTCCCCAGAGCAGGGTCCCCATCCCACCCCATCCCCGCCTGCTCCAGCCTGCCTGGGCACTGGGGGGTTCCCACCTCCCTGCAGCAGGGCCATACCAGCAGCAGAACAAGCCTGCTATTCCTGGGGGCCTCCATGGTGCCACACTGCTGGCAGCAGAGAGGGGAAGGAGGTGTGGGGAGCAGGTGGGAAGGTCTGGGTCGGGGGTGCCAAGTGTCAGGAGCAGGGGAGAAGGGCTGCGGGGGGAGCAGGGGAGAAGGTCTGCGGGGGGAGCAGAAGGGCTGTGCTGTGCTTGTTGGGCACTGGCAGTTGTGGACGGAACACGGGCCATGGCAACGGGTGCTTAGGGTGCCGACTGCACCGTGGCCGTTGGGGACGGCCCCTGAAGGGGCTGCAGCACCATGGGGAACATGGGGGAATTTTTATGTACCCCTTGGGGCAAACGAAAGGGACTTACGTGCACAGATAGAAATCATAGAATCATGGGATGGTTGGGGTTGGAAGGGACCTTGAAGATCATCGAGTTCCCACCCCCCTGCTGTAGGAAGGGACACCTCCCACCACACCAGGCTGCTCCAAGCCCCGTCCAACCTGGCCTTGAACACCTCCTGGGATGGGGCAGCCACAGCTTCTCTGGGCAACTCGCACCAGTGCCTCAGCACCCTCAAAGTGAAAAATGTCTTCCTAATATTTAGTCTAAAACTCCCCTCTTCCAGTTTAAAGCCATTTCCCCTCGTCCTATCGCTACATGCCCTAGTAAATAGTCCTCCCAGCTCTCCTGTAGCCCCTTTATGGACTGGAAGGCCACAATAAGGTCTCCCCGGAGCCTTCTCTTCACCAGGCTGAGCAACCCCAACTCTCTCAGCCAATCCTCACAGCAGAGGTGCACTAGCCCTCAGATCATCTTCGTGGCCCTCCACTGGACCCGCTCCAACAACTCCATGTCCTTCTTACGATGAGGGCTCCAGAGCTCGACGCAGTACTCCAGGTCGGGTCTCACAAGAGTGGAGGAGAGGGGCACAATCACTTCCCCGACCTGCTGGCCACACTTCTCATGCAGCCCAGGATACGGTTTGCCTTCAGGGCTGCGATCGCACATTGCCGGCTCATGTTGAGCTTCTCCTCAATCAGCACACACAGATCCTTCTCCTCAGGGATGCTCTCCAGCCATTCTACACCGAGCCTGTATTAGTGCTTGGGATTGCCCGACTCAGATGTAGCACCTTGCTCTTGGCCTTGCTGAACTTCATGAGGTTGGCGTGGGCCCACCCCTCCAGCCTATCCAGGACCCTCTGGATGGCATCCCTCGCCTCCAGCGTCTCTACCTCGCCACACAGCTTGGTATCAGCAGCAAACTTGCTGAGGGTGCACTCCATCCCACTGTCCCTGTCTCCAACAAAGATGTTGAACAGCATGGGTCCCACTACCGACCCCTGAGGAATGCCACGCATCACTGGTCTCCACTTGGACAGCGAGCCGTTGACCACAACTCTCCGAGTGTGACCACCCAGCCAGTTCTTTATCCACTGAGTGGTCAGGAAGGAACACTGTGTTGGGCAGAATCCCCCCACCAGCAGCGGTTCTCTGAGGAGTCCACAGCGATACGCTACCAGCACATCCCTTCCCTCCACTTGCCCCAGCACCCCCCGGGTGCACACTGGGGGAGTGCCGGGGGGAGCCGGGGACAGCGGGCGAGAGGGCCCGGGCCGCGGGGCCGTCGCCCGGGGAAGGCGGCGGAAGGGCCGCAGCTCTGCGGAAGGCTCCGCTGCGAAACCCCGACGGGCGCGGGGGGAGACACCGCCCCTCTCCCCCCGGCGGCTTTCGGCGGGACCGGCCCCGGCTGCGAGCGGGGCGCGGGGAGAAGCGGGGCGGGAGGAGGTGGCCCCGAATCGGGGGGTGCCCCATCGGGGGGAACCACATCGGGGCTCTTCACCCGCGGTGCAAACACCAGAGAGGGGACCTGCTAGCCCCCCCTCCACTCCCCCCCACCTCATCCTGACGGCAGCGCAGATGCACCCAGCAGGTCCAAGCTGCAGAAGGCGCGGGACGTAGGGACAGCTCCACGGGGCGAGGGCCATCACCGTTAGTCCTGTGTCGCTCAAACCAGGACGTCCCACCTCTTATTTCATACCATATATATGTCACACTCCAGTTAATGTTAGATTTGTGCTCTAAAATATAGAAATACACACACAAACAAACATAATGCTCTACAGCTACAAAGTATTTCCCTGAAAGGTCCGTTAAGTGTCTTTAATTCAAAACCAGGAGTCCTATCTATCGTAAGAGCCTTTTAGGCAGGAGCGAGTGATGTGGCATTCTCTCCGCTATCGGATCGGGACCGGAGCTCAATGCAGGACGACAGACGGGTGGAGACGGGCGCAGCAATGGAACGTGTCGTGCTCACGGCTGGCACGGTCCCTGTCGCTGGGCGGCATTCGACGAAGTTAGCTTCGCTTTCATTACCACTATGTTATTCTGAAAACCCCTCCCGGCCCCCAGACTGCACGCCCCCGGTGCCAGCGGGGAAGCGGCCCCTTCCCAGACAGGGCACCCCCCACCCCCGCCCGGGCACCCCACACCCCGACCCCCGCCCGGGCAGCCTCACCCCGGGCCAGCAGCAGCACGGCCGTGGCCCCCCGCCGCCGCCCCAGCCCGGGCTCGGGCTCAGGCTCGGGCTCCGCTGCTGCCGCCTCAGCCGCTGCCGCTGCCCGCACCCCCATGGCCCGCAGCACTCCCCGCCCGCCGCTAAGCAGCGGCTAATTAAGGAGCGGGCGGGGCCGCGGCTAACGAGCGCCCCGGGGACACCGCTCTCCAGCAGCCCGGGAACCCCGCTGCCGCCCAGTGCCCTCACCTCCGTAAGCGGGACCCCCTCTCTGCACAGGGACCCCCTGCCCGCGGGGCGGCCGTGCCAGCACTCCCAGCCCCCTCCAGCCCCGGGAACCCAGAGCAGCTGGGAACCACCACTCTGCAAAGGCCACGGGTGCCCCGAGCCAATGCCGCGGGAGCTTGGGGCTGAGAGACAGGAAGAAAAAGCTTTATTTACAAAAAACAACTCCAACAGAACTATTTACAAGTGTTTACAAAAAAAAAAAAAAACAAACCAAAAACAAAAACACCAAACAACTCAAACAACAACTACCTAAAAAGCCCCTCAAACAACAACTATTTACAGAAAAAACAAAGTGAACACAAACTATTTACAGGTCTTCCTCTTCAAACCTCCCCTCCTCTGCCACCGTTCCCCGGATCTCTGCGGGCCCTGCAAGGAAAGCAAGCAGCACGGTCATTTGGCTAACGAGCAGCCCCTCTCCTGGCAGAGCTAGGGGGTCCCGAGCCTGCTCAGCGGCAGCAGCTGCTTTGGGATGGGGTTGGCCCCGATGGGCACTCGTTGTGCCACAACCCTGGGACACACTGGGGAGAGCGGGACTGTGCTGCCAGCACTGAGCCCTGGCTGGGCTTCGGGGGAGACTGGGCTTGCCCAGCCCTAAGGACCTGCTCCCTTCCCAAAGCAGATGGGTGCTCAGGGCAGCGCAGTGGTGGAGTTTCTGCTGCCAGGACAAGGTCATCGGGTGCCCTGTCCCCGCAAGCAGGGACCATCCACCCCAGCCTGGTGGCAGACCACCCACCCTCCTTGTGTGGTGGATGGGGAGAACATGCCTGTCCTGCTGCTGGCTGGTCTATCTCCATTGGTATCTCTTCTGTCTTCACATCCACCTCCATCTCCTCATCCCAATCCATGTCAACCTCCATCTCCTCATCCATCACATCCTCCACTTCCATCTCCTCCTCTGACTCCACCACAACATCCACATCCATCTCTTCCTCCATCTCAACCAGCTCGTTCACCTCCATCTCCTCCACCATCCCGAAACCCACGTTCTTGCCATCCACCACAGGTCTCATGTCTCCAGCCTGGAAAGGGGCAGAGGAGGCATTAGCTGATGCTGCAGGCAGGAACCGGCTGCTCCTGGCAAGCATCCCTGCGGCAGGAGCCCGGGTCACCCGGGGCTCCCCTGGGGACGGGTCCTTCCACCCAGGGATGCTCCATTGCAGCAGGGCACCAGCAGCCCAGAAGGGCTTCTCCCAGCCCATGGCCTTGCAGGGCTGTGTGGAGAGGCCAAGCCAAGCTCGCGGCCCTCTGAGCTCCCCAGAGCAGGGTCCCCATCCCACCCCATGCCTGCCTGCTCCAGCCTGCCTGGGCACTGGGGGGTGCCCTCCTCCCTGCTGGGCCATACCAGCAGCAGAACAAGCCTCTTCCTCGGGTCCTCCACAGTGTCACCTCGATGGCAGCAGAGAGGGGAAGAAGGTGTCGGGAGCAGGTGGGAAGGTCTGGGTCGGGGGTGCCAAGTGTCAGGAGCAGGGGAGAAGGGCTGCGGGGGGAGCAGGGGAGAAGGGCTGTGCGGGGAGCAAGAGAAGTGCTGGGCTGGGCTTGTTGGGCACTGGCAGTTGTGGACGGAACACGGGCCATGGCAACGGGTGCTTAGGGTGCCGCCTGCGCCGGGGGCGATGGGGACAACCCCTGAAGAGGCTGCAGCTTCACGGGGAACATGGGGGAATTTTTATGTACCCCTTGAGGCAAAGGAAACACACTTACATGCACCAATAGAAAAGTAAATCATAGAATCATGGGATGGTTGGGGTTGGAAGGGACCTTGAAGATCATCGAGTTCCCACCCCCCTGCTGTAGGAAGGGACACCTCCCACCAGACCAGGCTGCTCCAAGCCCCCTCCAACCTGGCCTTGAACACCTCCTGGGATGGGGCAGCCACAGCTTCTCTGGTCCACCTGCACCAGTGCCTCACCACCCTCAAAGTGAAAAATTTCTTCCTAATATTTAGTCTAAGTCTCCCCTCTTCCAGTTTAAAGCCATTCCCCCTCGTCCTATCACTACATGCCCTAGTAAATAGTCCTCCCAGCTCTCCTGTAGCCCCTTTATGGACTGGAAGTCTCCCCGCAGCCTTCTCTTCTCCAGGCTGAACAACTCCAACACTCTCACCCTTTCCTCACAGTAGAGGTGCTCGAGCCCTCGGATCATCCTCATGGCCCTCCTCTGGACCCACTCCAACAGCTCCATGTCCTTTTTATGTTGGGGACTCCAGAGCTGGACGCAGTACTCCAGGTCGGGTCTCACAAGAGGGGAGGAAAGGAGCACAATCACTTCCCCGACCTGCTGGCCACACTTCTTCTGATGCAGCTCAGGATACAGTTGGCCTTAAGGGCTGTGATTGCATATCGCCGGCTCATGTAGACCTTGTCAATCAGCACACACAGATCCCTCTCCTCAGGGCTGCTCTCCAGCCATTCACCACCAAGCCTGTATTTGTGCTTGGGGTTGCCCAACCCAGATGTAGGACCTTGCACTTGGCCTTGTTGAACTTCATGAGGTTGGCATGGGCCCACCCCTCCAGCCTGTCCAGGACCCTCTGGATGGCATCACTCCCCTCCAGCGTGTCTACCTCGCCACACAGCTTGGTATCATCAGCAAACTTGCTGAGGGTGCACTCCATCCCACTGTCCGTGTCTCCGACAAAGATGTTGAACAGCACGGGTCCCAGTACCGACCACTGAGGAACGCCATGCATCACTGGTCTCACTCTTTGAGTGTGACTGTCCAGCCCGTTCTTTATCCACTGAGTGTTCAGGAAGTAACACTGTGTTGGGCAGAGTCGTGCCGCCATCAGCAGTTCTCTGAGGAGTCTGCAGTGCTGCGTGAGCAGCAGATCCCTTTGATCCACTTGCCCCAGCACCCATCCTGCAGCGGTTGCAAGGGGCACCTCAGCCCGGCTGTGGCTCCATTCCCCAGCCCAGCTCTGCTGCCCAAGGTCAACTCTCACCTCTCTGCAACCTCCTTTCACATAGTTGTAGAGAGTGAGAAGGTCTCCCCTCAGACTCCTTTTCTCCAGGGTACACACCCCCAGTTCCCTCAACCGCCCCTCACAAGACATGTGCTCCAGACCCCTCAACAGCTTCATTGCCTTTCTGTGGACGCGCTCCAGCGCCTCAGTGTCCTTCTTGTGGTGATGGGCCCAAACCAGAACACAGTACTCAAGATGCGGCCTCACCAGTGCCCAGTACAGGGGTAAAATCACCTCCCTGGTCCTACTGGCTACACTAGTCCTGATGCAGGCCAGGATGCCAGTGGCCTTCTTGGCCACCTGGGCACACTGCTGGCTCCTGTTCAGCTGGCCATCAATCACCACCCCCAGATCCCTCTCTGCTGAGCACCTTTCCAGCCACTCCTCCCCAAGCCTGTAGCACTGGCAGGGGTTGTTGTGGCTAAAGTGTAAGACCCGGCATGTGGCCTCAGTGAAACTCCTACAGTTTGCCTTGGCCCATCCATCTCATCTGTCTGAATCCCTCTGCAGAGCCTCCCTACCCTCACGCAGATCAACACTCCCACCCAGCTTGGTCTCCTCTGCAAACTGACTGAGGGTGCACTCCATCCCCTCATCCCGATCACTGAGGAAGATGTTAAACAGGACTGGCCCCAGTACCGAGCCCTGGGGGACACTCGTGACCGGACGCCAACTGCAATGAACTCCATTCCAGTTAGACAACACCACAGCTTTTCCCTCACGCAGGACCTGCCTCTCACAAACCCATGTAGACTGGGCCAATGCAGTTGATACTGTTATTGTATGGCCTGAGGCATTTCCCTCTCGCACCAATAAAGCAAGGGAACTAGTTAAAATATTGCTGAAAGAAATTATTCCGAGATTTGCTGTTCCTTTAGGAATGTCATCAGAGAGAGGGCCCCATTTTATTGCGAACAACTCAGCAAAGGCCTAGCTCTAACGGGGGACCTCCGTACCCCTTACAGGCCGCAATCAAGCAGGAAAGGAGAACGAATGAATTATACAGTTAAATTGCAACTTGGGAACATGTGTCAGGAAACCTCGATGACTTGGGTACAAGCGTTACCCTTAGCATTACAAAGAGTCAGAATACAACCTCGGGGAGAGAACAACAGAAGTCCATAGGAGTTAATGTATGGACGGCCTTCCCAGGCCCCGCATATACCAGGCACCACTCACATCAGGGGAGGAATAGGTGGGAATAACTGTCTGATGTCTTGAGGAAAAACTTTACAGGAACTGCAAAAATACGTGGCAACAGACAGACCCTTGGAGCTCGATACAGATGCACAGCCGTTTGCTTGGAGATTGGGCCTACGTTAAGTCCTGGGGTTCGGGACCACTGACTGAAAAATGGAAAGGACCATTCCAGGTTCTCTGAACCACCGATACAGCCGTTAAGGTTTGGGGAAGAGGACCGTGGATCCGTTACTCCAGAATCAAAAAGGCCCCAGTCCCACGGAGAATAGAGCAACAATCGCCTTTTAAATTCCAGAGAAAGAAAAATTATGGTTATTTTCTGGGGTTTGTTGGTGCTAACAATGGTTGCAAAGAGCCATGTGTGGCACACTGTACAGTGGGATGAAAACTTGCATCTAACGCTAACACAACATATTACCCAGATACTACATAAGAGCGATTGTTGGGTCTGTTCTCTATTACCAAACCACTCTCTCTCAGGGGGATCAGGGGTGTCTGTTATTGGAGTCCCAATTCCCCAAGGTCTTTCCTGGACCAGTTCCAGCAATGAGCCCCGTCTTAGTGGGAGATGGAAGGATAAGAGCGACTCTTTAGACGTCACTAATAAAAGTGAGCGTCACAACTCTACCACAGGTTACTATGGAGGAGGCAGAAGGAGTCCCAGCCTAAGAGCTGGGGACGATGGATGTGACAGTACCACTCCTAGCTTTCATTAATGTAACAAAAGATTTCTTGGGTTGGAGGGTGTTTTCCTGGTTGTAAGCGGACAAGCTCCTGTTGGAACACTGACAGGACATTGACAGGTTTTGGATTTTAGGAGCCTCCCTTTTCCAACAGGGACAGGCTGGGAGTGGTTGTGTGGAGGGAATCATGCACGCAAAGTAGTACCTGCAGGATGGAAAGGAGCATGTACTCTAGGGGCTTTAGTACCAAATGTGACACTAGTTGACAAAGGAAGAAAACGCTTTATTTACAAAAAACAACTCAAAGAACGACTCTTTACAAAAAAACAACTCGAACAACTATTTACAAAAATAAAAACAAAGTGAACACCAACTATTTACAAGTCCTCCTCTTCAACCATCCCCTCCTCTGCCGCCGGTCCCCGGATCTCTGCTGGCCCTGCAAGGAAAGCAAGCGGCACGGTCGTTTGGCTAACGAGCAGCCCCTCTCCTGGCAGAGCTGGGGGGTCCCGAGGCGGCTCCGCAGCAGCAGCTGCTTTGGGTCGGGGTTGGCCCCGATGGGCACTCGCTGTGCCACAGCCCCAGGACACGCTGGGGAGAGTGGGACTGTGCCGCCAGCACTGAGCCCCGGCTGGGCTTTGGGGGAGACTGGGCTTGCCCGGCCCTAAGGACCCGCTCCCTTCCCAAAGCAGACAGGTGCTCAGGGCAGCACTGTGGTGGCGGTTCTGCTGCCAGGATGAGGGCACGGGGCACCGTGTCCCTGCAAGCAGGGATCACCCATCCCAGCCCCAGACCCAGCCCCAGACCCAGCCCAGTGGCAGGTGACCCTCCCTCCCTGCTGGCAGTGGATGGGGAGCACATGCCTGTCCTGCTGCTGCTTAGTTGGTCTCCATTGGCGTCTCTTCCTCCATCTTCATGTCTACCTCCATCTCCTCCTCCATCACGATGTCTATCTCCATCTCTTCCTCCATCTCCAAGTCTACCTCCATGTCTTCATCCATATCCACTTCCATCTCCTCCATCTCCACCATCACATCCACCTCCATCTCCTCCTCCATCTGCAAAGCCATGTTCTTGGCATTCGCCTCAGGTCTCATGTCTCCAGCCTGGAAAGGGGCAGAGGAGGCAGCAACTCAGGCTGCAGGCAGGACCCGGCTGCTCCTGGCGAGCATCCCTGCGGCACGAGCCCAGGGCACCCATGGCTCCCCCGGGGACGAGTCTCCTCCAGGGATGCTCCATTGCAGCAGGGCGCCAGCAGCCCAGAAGGGCTTCTCCCAGCCCGTGGCCTTGCAGGGCTGTGTGGAGAGGCCAAGCCAAGCTCGCGGCCCCCCGAGCTCCCCAGAGCAGAGTCCCCATCCCACCCCATCCCCGCCTGCTCCAGCCTGCCTGGGCAGTGGGGGATGCCCTCCTCCCTGCAGCGGGGCCATACCGGCAGCAGAACAAGCCTCCTCTTCCTCGGGGCCTCCATAGTGCCACCTGGATGGCAGCAGAGAGGGGAAGGAGGTGCCGGGAGCAAGTGGGAAGGGCTGGGTCGGGGGTGCCAAGTGTCAGGAGCAGGGTAGAAGGGCTGCGGGGGGAGCAGGGGAGAAGGGCTGCACTGGACTCGTTGGGCACTGGCAGTTGTGGATGGAACACGGGCCATGGCAACAGGTGCTCAGGGTGCCGCCTGCGCCGTGGGCGATGGGGACAACCCCTGAAGGGGCTGCAGCTTCACAGGGAACATGGGGGAATTTTTATGTACCCCTTGAGGCAAATGAAACACATGTACATGCACAGACAGAAAAGAAAATCAGAATCATGGCATGGTTGAGGTTTGAAGGGACCTTGAAAATAATCAAGTGCCCACCCCTGTGCCGTAGGAAGGGACACCTCCCACCAGATCAGGCTGCTCCAAGCCCCCTCCAGCCTGGCCTTGAACACCTCCAGGGATGGGGCAGCCACAGCTTCTCTGGGCAACCTGAGCCAGCGGCTCACCACCCTCAAAGTGAAAAATTTCTTCCTAATATTTAGTCTAAAACTCCCCTCTTCCAGTATAAAGCTATTCCCCCTTGTCCTATTGCTACATGCCCTAGTAAATAATCCTTCCCTGCTCTCCTGTAGGCCCCTTTATGGGCTGGAAGGCCACAATAAGGCCTCCCCAGAGCCTTCTCTTCTCCAGGCTGAACAACCCCAACTCTCTCACCCTTTCCTCACAGTAGAGGGGCTCCAGCCCTCAGATCATCTTCGTGGCCCTCCTCTGGACCCGCTCCAACAGCTCCATGTCCTTCTTATGTTGGGGGCTCCAGAGCTGGAGGCAGTACTCCAGGTCGGGTCTCACGAGAGTGGAGGAGAGGAGCACAATCACTTCCCCGACCTGTCGGCCACACTTCTGATGCAGCCCAGGATACGGTGTGCCTTCTTGGCTGCGATCGTACATTGCCAGCTCGTCTTGAGCTTCTCGTCAGTCAGCACACGCAGGTCCTTCTCCTCTAGCATCACTTTTCCCCGCTGGCACATTTGCTGTGGCAGCAAAAGCTGGACGTTTGTCTTTTTTTGCTCCGGATGCCGCGGAGAGTGAAAACAGGTGCTTTTGAGGATGGACTCCGCAGGAAAGCAGGGAGAACCAAATTGTATGGGGCATTTGAAGGGGTTCCAGAAGGCAGTGAGGACCAGCATCACTTTTCCCCGCTGGCACCTTTGCTGTGGCAGCAAAAGCTGGACGTTTGTCTTTTTTGCTCCTAGCACCGCCGAAAGTGAAAAAAGGTGCTTTTGAGGATAGAGTCCGCAGGAAAGCAGAGAGGGCCAAACTGTATGGGGCATTTGAAGGGGTTCCAGGAGGCAGTGAGGACCAGCATCGCTTTTCCCCCGTGGCACCTTTGCTATGGCAGCAGGAACTGGATGTTTGCCTTTTTTGTTCCGGAGGCCACCGAGAGTGTAAAATGTGCTTTTCAGCAAACAGTCCCCAGGAAACCAAGAAGACCAAAGTGTGTGGGGCATTGGAAAGGGGATCTCCTTTTTTCACTCTTGGCGCCCTCCGCAGCAAAAAAGGAAAACACACACTTTAGCCCTCTCTGCTTTCCTGCAGACTCTCTTTTCACTCTCAACGGCCTCCAGAGCAAAAAACGCAAACGTCCAGCTCCTGCCGCCACAGCAAAGGAGCCAGGGGGGAAAAGTGATGCTACTCCTCACTGCCTCCTGGAACTCCTTCAAATGCCCTACACACTTTGGCCCTCTCTGCTGTCCTGCGGACTCTAGCCTCAAAAACATCTTTTTTCACTCTCGGAAGCCTCCGGAGCAAAAAAGGCAAACGCCCAGCTCCTGCCGCCACAGCAAAGGTGCTGGGGGGGAAAAGTGATGCTGGTCCTCACTGCCTCCTGGAACCCCTTCAAATGCCCCAGACAATTTGGCCCTCTCTGCTTTCCTGCGCACTCTAGCCTCAAAAGCACCTTTTTTCATCCTCGGCAGCCTCTGCAGCAAAAAAGACAAACGTCCAGCTTTTGCTGCCACAGCAAAGGTGCCAGCGGGGAAAAGCGATGCTGGTCCTCACTGCCTCCTGAAACCCCTTCAAATGCCCCAGAAAATTTGGCCCTCTCTGCTTTCCTGCGGACTCTAGCCTCAAAAACACCTTTTTTCACTTTCAGCGATGTTTGGAGCAAAAAAGACAAACGTCCAGCTTTTGTTGCCACAGCAAAAGTGCCAGCGGGGAAAAGTGACGCTGCTCCTCACTGCCTCCTGGAACCCCTTCAAATGCCCCAGACAATTTGGCCCTCTCTGCTTTCCTGCGGACTCTAGTCTCAAAAGCACCTTTTTTCACTCTCGGCAGTCTTTCGAGAAAAAAAGACAAACGTCCAGCTTTTGCTGCCACAGCAAAGGTGCCAGCGGGGAAAAGTGATGCTGGTCCTCACTGCCTCCTGGAACCCCTTCGAATGACCAGTTAACTGAGACCAGTTAAGCAACCTGGACATCCATAAATCCATGGGTCTAGATGGGATGCACCGCGGGTGCTGAAGGAGCTGTCTGAAGTCATTGCTGGACCACTCTCCACCATCTTTACCAAGTCTTGGGAGACGGGCGAGGTGCCTGAGGACTGGAGGAAAGCAAATGTCACTCCAGTCTTCAAAAAGGGCAAGAAGGAGGACCCAGGTAACTATACACCGGTCAGCCTCACCTCCATCCCTGGGAAACTGATGGAACAGCTTATCCTTGGTGCCCTCTCAAGGCATATCAAGGATACGAGGGTTATTAGGGGCAGTCAGCATGGCTTTTCCAAGGGGAAGTCATGCTTGACCAACCTCATAGCCTTTTATGAGGAAATAACGAGGTGGATGGATGATGGCAAAGCGGTAGATGTGGTCTACCTTGACTTCAGTAAAGCATTTGACACGGTCTCCCACAGCATCCTCATGGCTAAACTGAGGAAGTGTGGACTGGATGATCGGATAGGTAGGTGCACTGCGAACTGGCTGAAGGAGAGAAGCCAGAGAGTCGTAGTCAATGGGGCAGAGTCCAGTTGGAGGCCGGTAACCAGTGGAGTGCCTCAAGGGTCGGTACTGGGGCCCATATTATTCAATATATTCATCAATGATTTAGATGAGGGAATTAAATGTACTATCAGCAAGTTTGCTGATGACACTAAGCTAGGAGGAGTGGCTGACACGCCAGAGGGCTGTGCTGCCATCCAGAGAGACTTGGACAGGCTGGAGATTTGGGCAGGGAATAACTTAATGAAATACAACAAGGGAAAGTGTAGGGTCCTACATCTGGGCAGAAACAACCCCAGGTTCCAGTAAAGGATGGGGAGCTACCTGTTAGAGAGCAGCGTAGAGGAAAAGGACCCGGGGGTCCTGGTGGACAGCAGGATGACCAGGAGCCAGCACTGTGCCCTTGTGGCCAAGAAGGCCAATGGCATCCTGGGCTGTATTAGAAGGGGGGTGGTTAGTAGATCGAGGGAGGTCCTCCTTCCCCTCTACTCCGCCCTGGTGAGACCGCATCTGGAATATTGTGTCCAGTTCTGGGCCCCTCAGTTCAAGAAGGACAGAGAGCTGCTGGAGAGAGTCCAGCGTAGGGCAACTAAGATGATTAAGGGAGTGGAGCATCTCCCTTATGAGAAAAGACTGAGGGAGCTGGGTCTCTTTAGTTTGGAGAAGAGGAGACTGAGGGGTGATCTTATTAGCGTTTATAAATATATAAAGGGGGAATGTCATGAGGATGGAGCCAGGCTCTCCTCAGTAGCAACCAATGATAGGACAAGGGGTAATGGATTCAAGCTGGAACACAAGAGGTTCCACTTAAATTTGAGAAGAAACTTCTCAGTGAGGGTGACAGAGCACTGGAACAGGCTGCCCAGGGAGGTTGTGGAGTCTCCTTCTCTGGAGACATTCAAAACTCGCCTAGACGCCTTCCTGTGCAACCTCATCTAGGTGTTCCTGCTCCGACAGGGGGATTGGACTAGATGATGTTTTGAGGTCCCTTCCAATCCCTAGCATACTGTGATACTGTGATACTGTGACACACGCACTTTCTCTGCTTTCTCTCTGCTTTCCTGCGGACTCCATGCTGAAAAAAACCTTTTTTCACTCTCGGTGGTCTCCGAAGCAAAAAATGCAAACGTCCAGCTCCTGCCGCCACAGCAAAGGTGCCAGGGGGGAACAGTGAACCCACACACTTTGGCTCTCTCTGCTTTCCTGTGAACTCCAGCCTCAAAACCTACTTTTTTCACTCTTGTCAGCCTCCGCAGCAAAAAAGGCAAACGACCAACTCCTGCCACAACAACAAAGGTGCCAGGGAGCAAGAGTCATCCTGATCCTCACTGCCTCCTGGAACCCCTTACAATGCCCCACACACTTTGGCCCTCTCTGCATTCCTGCTGACTCTAGCCTCAAAACTACCTTTTTTCGCTCTTGGCGGCCTTCGGAGCAAAAAAGGCAAACGTCCAGCTCCCGCCGCCTCAGCAAAGGTGCCAGGGGGGAACAGTGATGCTGGTCCTCACTGCCTCTTGGAACCCCTTCCAATGCCACACACACTTTGGCCCTCTCTGCTTTCCTGCGGACTCTATGCTGAAAAGCACCTTTTTTCACTCCCGGCAGCCTCCGGAGCAAAAATGCCAAACTTCCAGCTCCTGCCACCACAGCAAAGGTGCCAGGGGTCAAAAGTCATGCTGGTCATCACTGCCTCCTGGAACTACTTCGAATGCCCCACACACTTTAGCCCTCTCTTCTTTCCTACGGACTCTAGCCTCAAAAGTACTTTTTCAATCTCAGTGCCGGGTGGATGGAAACACTCTCTGTCCAGTGTTGCCAAGTGATAGTACAAGAGGTAACGGCAACAGACTTGAGCATAGGAAGTTCCTTCTAAACCTAAGGAGGGACTTCTTCCCTTTGAGGGTGGCAGAGCACTGACACAGGCTGCCCAGAGAGGTGGGGGAGTCTCCCACTCTGCACACATTCCAAACCCACCTGGACGCCGTCCTGTGCAATTGCTGTACATGACCCTGCTCTGGCAGGTGGTGGGACGGGGGGAGCTCCACAGGGCTCTTCCAAACCCCACCATTCTCTGTCATTCTGTAACAGCAAAGTTGAAAACGCCTTTACCTCTCTTGAAGCTCCATCTTCTCCGCGTCCTCCTGCGCTTGTAAGCACATCACGCTGGAGTTGAGGTGGGAGCAGTTTGCAATTATGGAACCAGAAAGCCTCATTTTTTCTGCCTTCAGCTCTGACAAATCTCTGCAGAAGAACAAAGAAAGGGCCAATGTTCACACCACCATCGTTTGCAGCTGACTCGCTTATGAAGCACGTCATCGTGCAAGAGTAAAAGCTGGCGGAAAAGATGGCATCTCTCTTGGGGACGAATCACTCCTCTGACACTGGGGGAGTGTATGGCACTGCCAGGAGGCTTCAAGGACCTCCGATTACTCTCATTTATTGTTGCTCCTGCTCAATCTTATGAACATGCTCCAATTATCATTAATAGACGTGAGGAAGTTTGCCAAGGTCTCCAGACTTTTATGCCTACAGCATCACCCTGAAGCCACCTATTCCCATCAACACTCGGACTGCTCAGAGGCTCACGACAATATCTACATCATAACCATTTCAGGAAGGGGCTGTAAGAATAAGCCTAAAATGGTGTAACAAAAAAACCCAAAGAACACAAGGCTTAAACCGTAGGTCAGGCATACTCGACGTGTTTAGGAAGGCTTCGCATCAAGTAAGACAGATGGGTGACAGTAACCCAGAGTTGGAAATCGCACGCTGACACCAGAAGCAGGCGCGATTACGGCTATGCTGGTTTTGTTGGTGTAGAAGGCAACTGTGAGAAGGGAACGTCCGAGAGCCAGAGAACAACAAAACAATCATAACAAGAGCCATCAAACGCAGTCAAAGAAACTGGATAAACACAGTAACAGGGTAGAGACGCTGATCTTTCTCTCAACACTATTGGTAGAGGAATAAGCGGATACAAACTGTGTCCAGCTATGCCTGTGTCTGTGTCAAACACCACCAGAGTTAAGTCATCCGTTCATGGCCTCGGCACTGCTGGCAGCCCGAGCCCCTCGCTTCTATCTGAAAACCAGCATCAAACAAAAGGACTCTGAAAAGCGCCTGCAGCACGCTTCCTGCCATTGCTTCCCACTGCCACAGCACAAATCATACCTTCAGCCGCAACTAACCCATCAGCCAGGCTCAAAACAGCAGGTGAAGAAGGGAAGTGATGTTTTCCTGCAGGAGATCTCGCCTCAGCTTCTACTCACCGGTCCGTGGCAGTCTTCATCTCCAGGAACTGACGGTGGAAAGTCACCACTTGACGCCACAGGCTCAGAAGACCATTACGGTCATCCCTGAAGTAGCTGTCATAACACTGAAGGTGCAAAGACAAAAAGAAATGCCGGTTCAGCCTTTGCTGTCACTGTACAAGTCTCTCAGACAGGAGAGAGTACAACCACCATGGCGGGGTCTCCTTTCAGAACCGTTCCAACAGGGGCATGAGGGACTGAAGAGGCACCACAGAAGCGTCCTCAGGAGAGCTGCCACCTGACTGCAAAGAAGGCAACATCCACCCTCCTCCTGCAGGAGGGGCTCTCAGCAAAGCAAGCTCAGCCCCATTCCCCGTCCCGCCTTGCAGAGGGCTCTCAGAGTCTTCCTGCAGGAAGACAAAGACAAGCCCCTCCAAGACCACTGTCACAAGCCAAGGCCTGGCTTGTTCTTCTGTGGGCTACTCCCAACCTGAAAACACGCAGACCTCTCGGAGCGGAGGTTTAACACCTATCAAGAAGACCAGCGCTCCTGTGGGACTGCCCTACAGCGCCCAGCAACAGCAGCGTTTGCCTTTAGGACCGAGCAGCACAGCCACACCACGTGGGCCTCTTCCATCACCACAAGTTGCTGACACTCCTCCATCCCACACCCCAATCTTCTGCTCCTCAACACCGACACATCCCCAGCAGAACCCCAACGTTCTCACAGCACGGTCTCCAGGCCACAAATAAAACGCATTCTCACTCCACGCTGCCATCGCCTCTGACATTCCCACAGACCAGCCCTCACCTCATGTTCCATGAGCCATTCCCTCTCCTTCGCTTCCAGCTCCTCCTGGGCCCTCATCCAATCCACCCTCAGTTTGCCAACGTCGTCTTGGAGGGCTGCATTCACCTCACTCGCGTTCTCCAGGTGCTGCCACAGGACAGCGTTCACTTCGGACACATTCTCACACCTTGCAAAGGGAGGAACAACAAGGAGGTCACTCAACAACCACCATCCACCAGCAGCATCCTCGGCATTTCCCAGCTCCCCCAGCTCTGACGGCGTTCCCAAACTGAGCGGCAGAAAAAGCGCTTTCAGGCATGAACCCAGAACGTGCTCTGATGGCAAACTCAGTGCCTTCTCCTTGCTTTAAGCCTTCCATTGCTGTCTACACTTTTGGTTGCCCCTTCCTCTTCATTCTGAGGGTGCTCACAGTTAACGGCTTGCCTCCCCTTCCTGCTGCCTGACCACTGGACGCATCACTGCTCTAGAGCATTGTCCTGAGTCCCTCACCTACTGAACCACGGAATAATTCAGGCTGGAAAGGGACCCTTGAAAGTTACCCAGAGGAGCCCTCTGCTCAAAACAGAGCCATTCAGCACACAGCACTCTGACTGCACCACGGAACACGCTGTGGACCTTTCTCCTCTCAAAACTGTTCACCCAACCACGTCCCTTGGGGAGACCAGGTATCACTGACAGGTTTTCCCTCACTTCCGTGAGCACCTGGGGTACCGAGTATGAGGGAACACTTCTTCCTTGTACCTTTGCTGCTCCTCCTCCAACTGAAGCAGTGTTTTCTCCAGGCTGTGGTCCTCTGTGGCTTCCCACCTGCCTGGGAGGGAGCCTGAAGAAGAAAGGAAATGTTTAGTCAAACGCTTCTCTTCCCTTCGCTACCACCAGCATCCATCGCTGTCCCCTCCTCTCAGAGGCTCTCTCAGGAGCTGGTGGCTTCTGCCAGGCATAACAAATGGGTCGCGACTACGGAGAGGAAGGGAGGGGAAGGGGGTTCCTCCATGCGAGCAGCTCTCCTCAGTCTCCCACTGCTGCACTCTCACAGCGGGGGATCCTCAGCTCACGACCGCGAGGGCTCACGTGGACCTCAAGCCCGGGAACGCTCTCCTACGCTCCCACCCTCCGTTCCCTACGTCTGCTTTAGCCGGGAAGCAGAGAGAAAGCACAGAACCGGCTCCGTATGTTGGACGCCACCATTCTTGCCTTCCCAAACCCATTCTTTCTCAGAGACAGCCACAGGATGGCACAGGCCCTACGGCCCTCTCCCGAGACCCAGCACAAACCGTTACCCAGCACTACAGCACTCCTGCACAGGACTAAATCCCTTCTTCTCGGCGACTGCTGGACGGGCATCGCTGGGACTACCGGCTGCTCTAACAACGGCCGCCGGACGGAACCCTCCGCTCGCAGCAGCTCGCTGTCCTCTCCCACTGAGAGCTTCTCTCTCTGCCCGCGCCACCCAACGCCACGCGCACCATCTTCCCGCAGCGCCCCGCACACTCACCCCGCCGTCTTCCAGCCGCTGCTCCAGCTCTCGCCAGCGAGTGCGGCACCTCCGAGAGCTGGAGGGAGGGAGGGAGGGAGGGAGGGAGAGCCGCCGTGAAGAGGAGCGGAGGCAGCCGGGCAGCGAGCGGGCTCCTCCCGCCCCGGCTCTGCCCTCAGCCCAGCACATGCCCCGGCGCTGCCCATCTCCCGGGAAGCTTCGCCTCCCTCCACGACGGCGGAGCCCCGCCGGGAGGCTCGGGGGTGCCCGCGGCAGGGCCGGGCGCCCACCACGCCGGGCCGGGCCGGGCGGAGCGGGGCGGCTCCCGGGGCCTCCCTCCGCCGAGCTCCGGGCTCGGCGCCGTCCCGGGCCCGGGGAGGGCCCCGCCGGGGCCGCGCCTTCGCCCCCCGAGGGCTCCGCCGCCGAGTGCCCTCTGCGGGCCCCGCCACCGCGGCCCGGCCCCGGGCAGCTCCCCCCGGGCGGGCGCCCCCGCTCCTCACCTTCGCCTGCAGCTGCCGCACCAGCACCGCTTGCCGGTGCTGCGCCTCCTGCGAGCTCTGCAGCCGGCGCTGCAGGGAGGCCCGGCTCGGCGCCGCCATGCCCCCGCTCGCCAGCCGGGCTCCGCCGCCCGACGGGCCCCGCGGCGGGGGCTGCTCCGCGGCCGGCCCGGCGGACCGCGGCCCGGCGCCTGCCGGGGCGGGCGGAGCGGCTCCCCCTGCCCGCCGGGCGCCACCGGGAGCCGGGCGGCGGGGCGGGAGAGGCGGGCTGGCTCGGGGCCGCGCTGTGGCGCCGGGCGCTGCCCTCCTGGCTGCGGGCTGAGGGTGCTGCCGCGGGGGAGAGGCCGCCGCGGCCGCCCTTTGCTCCGGCGAGCTCCGCTCGGAGACCGTTCCCGGCCCCGGCCGACGTTGGGGGCCCGCGAGGGGGGGCGCGGGGGCAAACGGGCCCCGCGAGCGGAGTGCCGGGGGGAGTCGGGGCCGGCGCGCGAGAGGGCCGGTGCCGCGGGGCCGTCGCCCGGGGAAGGCGGCGGAAGGGCCGCAGCTCTGCGGAAGGCTCCGCTGCGAAACCCCGACGGGCGCGGAGAGAAGCGGGGCGGGAGGAGGTGGCCCCGAATCGGGGGGAACCACATCGGGGCTCTTCACCCGCGGTGCAAACACCAGTGGAGCTTTTTCTGCAGCTCTGCAATGAAAGTGGAATCGGACCAACGGACAGAGCAGCACTTCTCCTCTCAAGAACACCCTCCCCAGAAGGGACTGTCTCTCCGTAAGCGATAATAAATGTAGAAGAGAGGGTTATGTAGCCAGGGACCGCTTACCTGTAACCGAAACATTGACTAAAATACATTTATCGGGAATGCATTAATACGCAGAAAGCACATTCAGTACGGGGCAAGTTTCGGCTTAAGGGCAGAGTCAGCGGAGCCTTCCCGGGAGAGCGGCTCCTTCCTCCGGCCAGCTCAGCACCGGCAGCCAGGACCCACCGGGGAGAGACGCACAGCCCCGACCCCGGCGGAAGGGAGAGAAGGAGAGAAGGGATCCCGCCCGGCCCCCCGCCTGCACACCCCCGGTGCCAGCGGGGAACCGGCACTCCCCAGCCGAGGCACCCCCCACCCCTGACCGGGCACCCCACATCCCGACCCCCGCCCGGGCAGCCTCACCCCGGGCCAGCAGCAGCACGGCCGTGCCCCCCCCGCAGCCGCCGCCTCAGCCCGGGCTTGGACGCCGCTGCCGCCGCCGCCCGCACCCCCATGGCCCGCAGCGCTCCCCGCCCGCCGCTAAGCAGCGGCTAATTAAGGAGGGGGCGGGGCCGCGGCTAACGAGCGCCCCGGGCAGCCCGGGAACCCCGCTGCCGCCCAGTGCCCTCACCTCCGTAAGCGGGACCCCCTCTCTGCACAGGGACCCCCTGCCCGCGGGGCGGCCGTGCCAGCACTCCCAGCCCCCTCCAGCCCCGGGAACCCAGAGCAGCTGGGAACCACCACTCTGCAAAGGCCACGGGTGCCCCGAGCCAATGCCGCGGGAGCTTGGGGCTGAGAGACAGGAAGAAAACGCTTTATTTACAAAAAACAACTCCAACATAAATTTCCAGCTTTTTAAAACAACAACAACAACAACAACAACAACAACAACAACAACAGCAACAACAACAACAAAACCCAACCAAAACCAAAGAACTCGAACAACAACTCTTTACAAAAAAATAACTCGAATACAAACTATTTACAGATCTTCCTCTTCTTACATCCCCTCCTCTGCTGCTGGTCCCCAGATCTCTGCGGGCCCTGCAAGGAAAGCAAGCGGCACGGTCGTTTGGCTAACGAGCAGCCCCTCTCCTGGCAGAGCTGGGGGGTCCCGAGGCGGCTCCGCAGCAGCAGCTGCTTTGGGTCGGGGTTGGCCCCGATGGGCACTCGCTGTGCCACAACCCCAGGACACGCTGGGGAGAGCGGGACTGTGCCGCCAGCACTGAGCCCCGGCTGGGCTTCGGAGGAGACTGGGCTTGCCCGGCCCTAAGGACACGCTCCCTTCCCAAAGCAGATGGGTGCTCAGGGCAGTGCTGTGATGGCGGTTCTGCTGCCAGGACGAGGGCATTGGGTGCCCTGTCCCCGCAAGCAGGGACCACCCACCGCAGCTCCAGCCCCAGCCCCAGCCCGGTGGCAGGCGACCCTCCCTCCCTGCGGGCAGTGGATAAGGAGCACATGCCTGTCCTGCTGCTGGTTAGTCTGTCTCCATCGGCGTCTCCTCCTCTGTATTCTCATCTACCTCCATCTGTTCTTCCATCTCCACGTCCACCTCCATCTCGTTGTCCACCTCCACCACCATATCCACCTCCATTTTCTCTTCCATCCCCAAAACTCCACTCTTGAATGTTAATTCAGCTCCGACAGTTCCAGCCTGGAAAGGGGCAGAGGAGGCACCAGCTCAGGCTGCGGGCAGGACCCGGCTGCTCCTGGCAAGCAACCCTGCGGCACCAGCCTGGGGCACCCGGGGTCCCCTGGTGACGGGTCCCTCCATCCAGAAGCACCAGCCCAGAAGGGCTTCTCCCAGCCCGTGGCCTTGCAGGGCTGTGTGGAGAGGCCAAGCCAAGCTCGCGGCCCCCTGAGCTCCCCAGAGCAGGGTCCCCATCCCACCCCATCCCCGCCTGCTCCAGCCTGCCCGGGCAGTGAGGGGGTGCCCACTTCCCTGCAGCAGGGCCATACCAGCAGCAGAACAAGCCTGCTATTCCTGGGGGCCGCCCCGGTGCCACCACGATGGCAGATGGGGAGCGAGCGGCCGGGAGCAGGTGGGAAGGGCTGGGTCGGGGGTGCGAGGCGGGCGTCAGGAGCAGGGGAGAAGGGCTGTGGGGAGAGCAGGGGAGATGTGCTGCGCTGCTCTCGTTGGGCACTGGCAGTTGTGGATGGAACACGGGCCATGGCAACGGGTGCTCAGGGTGTCGCCTGTGCCGGGGGGTGGGGATGACCCCTGGAGGGGCTGCAGCTTCAAGGGGAACATGGGGGGATTTTTATATACCCGTTGAGGCAAATGAAACACATTTATATGCACGGATAGAAAAGAAAATCATAGAATCATGGGATGGTTGGGGTTGGAAGGGACCTTGAAGATCATCAAGTTCCCACCCCCCTGCCGTAGGAAGGGACACCTCCCACCGGACCAGGGGGCTCCAAGCCCCATCCAACCTGGCCTTGAACACCTCCAGGGATGGGGCCTCAATAACTTCTCTGGGCAACTTGGGCCAGTGCCTCCCCACCCTCAAAGGGAAAAAGTTCTTCATAACTTTTACTCTAAATCTCCCCTCTTCCACTTTAAAGCCATTCCCTCTCGTCCCATCACCACATGCTCTTCTAAAAAGTGCTTCCACAGCTCCCTCATAGGCCCCCTTTAGGGGGGTCTAAGGTTCCCCGGAGCCTTCTCTTCTCCAGGCTGAACAACCCCAACTCTCTCAGCCTGTCCTCACAGCAGAGAGGCTCCAGACCTTGGGTCATCCTCGTGGCCTTCCTCTGGACCCACTGCAACAGCTCCATGTCCTTCTTATGTTGGGGGCTCCAGAGCTCGACGCAGTACTCCAGGTGGGGTCTCACGAGAGTGGAGGAGAGGAGCACAGGTGAGGGTGCACTCTATCCCACTGCCCATGTCTCCGACAAAGATGTTGAACAGCACGGGTACCAGTACCGACTCCTGAGTAACGCCACCCATCACTGGTCTCCACACGGACATCGAGCCCTTGACCACAACTCTCTGAGTGCGACGGCCCAGCCAGTTCTTTACCCACTGAGTGGTCATGGAAGAACACTGTGTTGAGCAGAGTGGCGCCATCAGCAGCGCTTCTCCAAGGAGTTTGCATCGATGCATCACCAGCATATCCCTTCCATCCACTTGCCCCAGCACCCATCCCACAGCAGTTGCATGGGGCACCTCAGCCCGGCTGGGGCTCCATCCCCCAGCCCAGCTCTGCTGCCCAAAGGTGGCTCCTGAGCGCTCCCATCCCCAGACAGCTGCAGGGCAATGCTGGGGCTGTTCCTGCTCTCATCCCCAAGGCAAACCCCACTCCCTTGCAGGGTGTCCCTGCTGGTTTGGGCATCCCTGCTGCCGGCCAGCTCCACCCCTTCTGCAGCTGCCACGTCCTGCCCTCCATGTCACGTCCTTCCTCAGCCACGAATTCCCACTCCTGAGCAGTTACAATCTGTATATACCCTTCAGGGATCAGCATGTGCTTTGGTTTGGGAAAGCCATAACAATTTATTGTCATTTAGACAATCATTCCATCACCCGATGACCCCTCCCCACTCGGGAAAGAGAAAAAAACAAGGGAACCCGGGAGCTGAAGTAGAAGCAGATTTAATAGAGTGAGATTAGAAAATTAACATTAATAGCACTAAAGAACCAACACTGATCCCAATACCAATACAGAATATGCAAAGATTATCCTCAGCCCATTCTATCCGTAGGAAGCTGGTCACCCTCAGCAGTGGACAGCAAATGTGGGACACGGCGAGCGCTGCGGCTTCAGGAGGAAGGGAAGGGCTCAGGGCTCTGGCACCGGGCACAAAGTTCTCAGGGTGGCAGCCGTCAAGGGAGAGAGAGAACTTTGCAGCAAACTTTCTAGTTGACAGTGAATGTGACGTTGATGGTATGAAATAATCCTGTTGGCAGCTTGGGTCAAGTGCTCACATCTCGCTCCTCCTCATCCCTGCACCTGCAGAGCTCGAACCACTGAGAATTTGAAACTCTGGGTAATATGTTCCAATGCCTGGTGACCCTTTCAGTAAAGAAATTCTTCCTAATATCCCTTCTAAACCTGCCCTGGCACAACTGGAAGCCATTTCCTCTTGTTCTATCCCCTGTTAACCCCCACCTCTCTGCAACCTCCTTTCACATAGTTGTAGTGAGCGAGAAGGTCACTACACTACTACAAGGGGGACACCACTCGTGACTGGACGCCAACTGCAATGAACTCCATTCACCACCACTCTCTGGGCCCGGCCTTCCAGCCAGGGTTTTACCCAGCAAAGCGTATGCCCATCCGAGCCGTGAGCAGCTCGTTTCTCCAGGGGAATGCTGGGGGAAACAATGCCAAAGGCTTTACTAAAGTCCAGAGAGACAACACCCACAGCTTTTCCCTCATCCAAGAAGCGGGTGACCATGTTGTAGGAGGAGATCAGGTTAGTCACGCAGGACCTGCCTCTCACAAACCCATGTAGACTGGGCCACTGCAGTTGATACTGTTACTGGATGGCCTCAGGCATTTCCCTCCTGCACCAATAAAGCAAGGGAAGTGGTTAAAATATTGCTGAAAGAAATTATTCCGAGATTGGCTCTTCCTTTAGGAATGTCATCAGATAGGGGGTCCCATTTTATTGCAGATAGGTATGTAAAACACGTGAGCAAAGGCCTAGCTCTAACGGGGCACCTCCGTACCCCTTACAGGCCGCAATCAAGCAGGAAAGGAGAACGAATGAATTATACACTTAAATTGCAACTTGGGAACATATGTCAGGAAACCTCGATGACTTGGGTACAAGCGTTACCCTTAGCATTACAAAGAGTCAGGATACAACCTCGGGGAGAGAACAACAGAAGTCCATAGGAGTTAATGTATGGACGGCCTTACCAAGCCCCGCATATACCAGGCACCACTCACATCAGGGGAGGAATAGGTGGGAATAACTGTCTGATGTCTTTAGGAAAAACTTTACAGGAACTGCAAAAATACGTGGCAACAGACAGACCCTTGGAGCTCGATACAGATGCACAGCCGTTCGCCTGGAGATTGGGTCTACGTTAAGTCCTGGGGTTCGGGACCGCTGACTGAAAATTGGAAAGGACCATTCCAGGTTCTCTGAACCACCGATACAGCCGTTAAGGTTTGGGGCAGAGGACCGTGGATCCATTATCGCAGAATCCAGAAGGCCCCAGTCCCATGGACAATAGAGCAGCAATCGCCTTTTAAATTCCAGAGAAAGAAGAATTAGGGTTACTTCCTGGGGTTTGTTGATGCTAACAACGGTAGCCATGAGTCATGTTTGGCAGACTGTACAGTGGGACCAGAACTTGCATCTACCGCTAACACAACATACTACCCAGATACTACAGAGCGATTCTGGGGTCTGTACTCTCTTACCAAACCACTCTCTCTCAGGGGGATCAGGGGTGTCTGTTATTGGAGTCCCAATTTCCCAAGGCGTTTCCTGGACCAGTTCCAGCAATGAGCCCCATCTCAGTGGGAGATGGAAGGATGAGAAGGACTCTTATGATCCAACGTTGCAGTCAGAGTAGTCGGATGTATAGGAGAATGAAGTTTGGGTATTAAGACATAGCATTTGAAAGCCCAAAGTGGCCAGAAAAGGGGGGGGGGGAGTTGATACACGAGGCCTAAAGGCCTTGAGAAGTTCCACCCTTATCTTCTACAGTCGTTTGGTATAGAAGCTGTGTCTGAAGCAACATATGGCACGCACGCTAAGAGGAGTGATCCCCCGTGCATCCAGTGCTGCAGTAAAGAATGCCGCCTTCTAAAACCTTCCAACAAGTCTTAGAGGGTTTTCTTTGACCGAGTTTGACAGAATCAGACCGTTAAGAGAACTGTCAAGATACTCTGAGGTAAGCCTTAGAAAACCCCACAACAAAACAGCAGCACAAAAATCTCAACTGAAAGGTGATGCTCCTGCCGGGCTTCTGATGAGAGGGCTCATTCCCAGTCCCCAACGCTACGCGCACCATCTTCACTCAGGGCCCCGCACACTCACCCCTCCCACGTATTTACCAACCACTCTCTTTCTCCTTCCAAAACAGTGCAAAAGGGCTTTTATGAACACCAACATAAAACCCCACCAGGACTCAGAGACAAACCTAAACAGGACAACTGCCCCTCCCATTGACCACAGCCACACAGAACACGTTCCCGGGAAGGGCACATGAGAGGGACCCCGCGACGCTGCAGCTGCTCTGTGGCAGGAAAAGAAGGTTCAGCCCAGCTCCCGAGTCCCTGCTGCCGCCGCAGCAGCTTTGGGTTCCCCCACCGCGGCTGCGCAGAACTCAGCCAGCACTCGGCGAAGGTCTCGCGGCTTCGGGCTGGTCTTGGCACAGTCATCGTGCGCCGGCATCGTCTGCAGACGGGATAGCTGAAAGAGGCAAAAGGCCGAGCTCAGACAAGCCCACGCGCTTGGGGCCATCCGGAGCTCCACGGTAGCGGGCTGTCAGGGAAGACGCACCCACTGACACCCGCCCCGACAAACACTTGGTCCTCCTGGAATGGAAGTCACAGGTTCCCAGAGTCACTCTCACCTGAGCTCACATTACCAACAAGTACAGGTGCTTTCTGGCACACCATTCACACAGACAACACCCAGACCTTAGGTGGAGATGAACGAGAGAGGTTCCGACAGCATTTAGTAACCCAACTCCTTTTTCTAAAAGACAGATTTGCACTGCTGCCCCCTCAGTCCCACAGGCTTCTTCCTCAGCAGGAGGGCTGCTGCTTACACAGGGCACTGAAGAGCTCTTCTGTCATCATCTAGTTTAGAAACTTGGCAGCGAGCGTGTGAAAAAGGAAGACAGGGAGGGTCATCGAGATGAGGAACACTCAAGGGGAACATCCTTCGCATAACCTCTCTTCTCCGGTCAGTTCCAGTTGTCTGAGTCTCCTCCACTCCCTCTCCCACCCTGCCTGACCTGTGGCCACATCAGAGACTACACCTCGGGGAATGATGCTGTTTGGCCGAGGCCAACAGACGTGCCTCACTGGATATTCCCAATCCCTGCTGGACTCCCTTCCTGACAGCCAAACCAAACTCGGGCTCTGGCATCGAGCAAAGTTGTGCCCATCACTACAGCCACAGCGGCTTTCGAGGAGACCCTTCCTGCTCCTCACCTGATTCTGCAACTCAGCTACTCAACGACGGCAGCGCGCGTTCAAGTCCTCCTGTGAAGGAAAGGCAAGGATTTATTTTTGGTCTCCACTCTGGTCAGGGTCACCGTCTATCTTCGACTTCTGTGAGGTCTATCCTGGGAGCCTGCTGCCACTGGCATTTCCCATCCTTCCTCCGTACGGCCAGAGCTGCCTCCACCAAGGAAGGGTCTGTTCTCACCTGGCTGGAAGCAGGCATCTCGGGCTGCTCAGCCTCAGCGAGAGAAACTCCACCTGCATCTGGCAGCGACCGACCTCTGCAACGTCTCTTCAGTCTCCTCCACTCACGCTCCACCTGCACGTTGCATAGCAGAAAGGGTCACAGAAACCTGCCACCAAATGACGAGCAAAGGCACCTCTGGACATCAGGGCAAGGAGCTGTCTGCTCACAGACTCTTCATTGACCCCACAACGCCGGGGGCAAAGAGCACTCCAAGTAGCCCATGGAAGAGAAAGAGCAAGAGGAGCCCCTTCCTGACACAAGAGCGCCAAGTGTGTGTGTGTACGGGGGCCCTGGGGCAAGAAGGGGGGTACCGCAGTGAAGGTGCATCTGCGAAGGCAACGGGGTGCCAGGAGAGAGGGAAAAGACAAAAGTGTGTGTCCACGGGGGAAAGGGGAAGAGGGAAGGAAACAAGCAGAGGACTCCAAAGTGCTGTCGGAGGAAACGCGGTGTCTTCCAGGGGACCGGGAGCCTTTGCAGAGGCAGCAAAAGCCTGTTTTACCTCCTCAAGAGTCCTCCTCAGGTCAGCGTTGTAGATCTTCAGCTCCGTCTTCTCCAGGTCCAGCTCTGCAACTGCTCGCTCCAGACATTCCACCCGCTCCGACAGGAGTCTCTTCTCCGAGGCCCATGGTAGCTGCTGCCCTTCTGCAATAGGCTGCTGGGAATTCAGAGGGGACATCACGTGAGCTGGTGCCACAGAAAGGTTAGAAGGGCCACAATCGACACATCTCGGGGAGTGACCGGACTCAGGAATGGACAGTGTTACGTCCCAAAACAACACACTCCCTTCCTAGGGGCCCTCCTCCACATCACCCTGGAGAAATTGTGGACCTTGGACTTGTTTATTCTGGACTCGCTGCCTGCTAGTTTTGTTTAACGTCCCCCATTCTCTTCAGAGAGAGACTGGAAACATTCATTTCCTATTCCACCACTTCACGGTTTTACAAAGGTCTGCAGTATTTCCAGCTCCCTCTCTCAGCAATTCTTGTCCATCTTCAAGACTTCCACATTTACAGGTTCCTCTCAGGGAAGCTATTTAACACCTTTGGTCATCCTCTTTGACCTCCACTATAAACTCTCCTGCCCATAGTTCCACTCTCTGTCCTTGGACAAACAACCATGCAGGATGTGGGTGAAACACGTATTTCTGCAGTCATAAAATACTCTGGGTTTGTTCTCCCTTCCCTTTACCCGTTACATCATCACTACAGAACTGCTCTTTGGAAAAAAGCACATTATCAGCCAAGCCCTGTGCGCTGCTGAACCTACACAAGAGGCACCTCCCCTCTTGGGGGTTTCTGGATGAGCTGCTCCTTGAAGCAATCTCTGACAGCCTCTATAAGTAGCCTTGATATCAGCACCATACCCATCCATACGGCTGCAACTGCATTGCTCCATCTAATGCTGTTGCACACCTGATCGAGATGGATGCAACTGAAATCTCCCATTGCTTTCGCACTTCCTGCCCTTGTCACTTCTCTGCTTCCCATCAACAGAACACAATACCTGTCATCATCCGTATCAGGCTGGTAGTAATATTTCTCAAGTAATGCAGAAGTGTATAATGCCTAAATACAGTATTTCCTTAGCAGCATTATTTATACACCCATATACTAACAAAATGCTAAAAGTACGGGCAGGGTCCCAGGCAAGTTTGCAGGACGGGCTGTTGCAGCAGTTCTGCCAGCAGTACCTGGCTCAGATCAGCTTGGAGAAATCCACACAAATTTGCCTCCGGGCTTTTTGGACTGCGGCACAAGCACGTCCTGGATGCCCAACGAAGCCTCCAGCCTCACCAGGCAATGGTACGAATTCCATTCCTTTAATACCCTGGAAAAGCTGTACCTCAGACATCTCCATCTCTCAGAGCATCCTCTAAGCACCAGCACTGTCGCAGCCCTTCAGCCGTCCTTACAAAGTTCTACTCAGTTTAGTACATGAGTTTGCTCAGCTCTGCATTTTCCTTTCCGTGCCAATCCCTAACCACGACACGGTGGTTGAGCTTGCCGAGAGAGGAGAGAACCCATTCCCCACCACCAACTGACAAGCCGGTCAACTACTTTTGGCAATATACATTCTCGTATCTTGATGGGAAAGAGCTTTAAAATCCTTCATAGACTTTGTAGTAGAGGGACGATCAGTCACAGTGCCTACCTGAAGATGGAACCGGTCCCTGTCCCTCTCAGAAACCATACTCTGCAGGACGGTGATTTCTTCCCTCAGAGTCCCATTGGCCATTTCGCTCTTGGAAAGGGCACCAGTCAGTGCTTGTGCCTTCTCCTTCCATTCCATTTCTCTGCTTTCCGTCTGCTTCAAAACAGCAATCACACGCTCCACTGCTTCCCGCTTTGCTTCCCGCTCATCTGCCAGTTGCTGGGTGAGCTCCTTCTGCCTTTGCAAGAGACCCTCTCTCTCCTGGAGAACTCTCCTCTTCTCCGCTTCCTCTTCCTCCCATTTTCGCAGTTTCTGGAGTTGTTTC
Source organism: Vanellus vanellus (assembly GCF_965231255.1). Classification (NCBI taxonomy): domain Eukaryota; kingdom Metazoa; phylum Chordata; class Aves; order Charadriiformes; family Charadriidae; genus Vanellus; species Vanellus vanellus. The sequence continues at coordinate 1,818,615 of NC_138920.1, forward strand.
TTTAGCGTCTCGTCGTCACCTTTCCATTGCAAAGCCGATGTCAGTTGCTTCAGGAGTTCACTCTGCCTCCTCAGCTCTTGTTCCCTCCTTGCCAGAGTCTTCTCTAAAGACCGGACTCTGTCTCTCTGGGACCCGATCTCTTCATCCTTCTTGGTCAGAGTCTGCTCAAGGCGTTTTAGCTCCCAATCCCGTTTTTCTTTAACTGCTTGCAGTCTGTCTCGTTCGTGCTGCAAAACAGGGAGGAAAAGACTCAACAATTCCACCAACCTATCTTTGGGTTTCATCCTAAATCTGAACTCCCTCTCCAGTGGCAGTCACCTGGTTTTCTAGGGCATCCCTCTGCTGATGGAGGATCTGCATCTCCTCTCTCATGGTCTTGAGATCTTCCTTGTGCCTCTTCTCCACTGCCTTCATCGCAATCTGAGCTTCCTGCAGCTCTGCTTGCAGCTTTTCTGTCATGTTCTGTGAAAACAAATGCAGAGCAGTTACTGGGACATGCCGTCGGGCTCAGCTTTTTCCTCTGTCCGTCTCAAAAGCACATTCCTTCAGCCACTTCTTTCTGCTTTGCTCTCCAGCTCTGCTGCCACTGGAACCCCTCCTTTCTCTTGCTCGGCTCTGGAGCTTACCAGGCTCTGGGCTTTCAGGGCCTGCAGTAGTCCTCGCCTCTTCGGACCCAGGACTTGGGGTTTCTCTCCTTCCTCCTGCCCCTCACTCGCGTACCTGCCTCTCCCAGCTTACGGCCACTTGCCAACCGCCTCTTCTTGCAACCTCCCCCACTCCTCACACTCACCTGCCCCTTCTCTTGCTGCTCTTTCACCTCCTGCCTGAGCTGCTCCACCTGCTGGTACGCTTCTCGCAGCTCTCCCTCCCTTTGCCGCAGCCTCTCTAACACAGCACTCTTCTCACGCTCCTTTTCCAGCAGGACCTGCATAAAACACACAGAAGACGCATGGGAACCTCCCCTACAAAATCTGGGTGCCGAGACTCAAAGACCCATGGGCTCACGCCTTCTCCAAGCACTCTGCTGCTGGTCCCCTCGCCTGCCCCCTTGGAGACACCGCTTCCTAAGGGAGACTGGCAGGATAAACACGGTCCATCCACCCTCCGTCTGGGACTCAATCTCCCACAAACTCTTAGTCATCTAACAGGAAAACGTGCGGCTTTTCTCAAGTGTCTCGCCTTGCTGGTGAGGGGCTCCCTCCTCTTCTGCTGTTTCCTTCCCATGTGGCTTCCCATGAGACGTCCCATTCCCAGTCCCAGAGACAGCCCTGCTCGCCTTCCTCCTCACCAAATTCCACACAGAAAACACGGGGGGCATGCTCCACACAGCCCCATATCCAGCCATCTCCCACACCTCCAGCCTTGCAAAGAACCACACAAGTTCCCCTTTCACACTCTTTACCTCTTGCTTGGCATTTTCCGCTCTGCTTCCTTCCTCTTCCTCTTGAGCTTGCATAGTAGCAACTTTCTCCTTCATCTCAAACAGCGTCTTCGCGTGCTCCTCTTCTGTCTCTGCCTTCTCTTCCCGCCATTGCTCCAGCATCTCCCGCAGCTCTGAATGGTGCCTTTCCCGCTCGCTCGCCTGATGAGTGGGGGAAAAGACTTCAAGATGAAGTCCCAGCCAAGCTCCTCAAAACTATGTGAAGCTTCATCCGTCCCACAACCCCCCTCCTCAACAGTGCACAGCAGTGGCTTTGGGCCCTCCCTAAAGCGGGTCCTATCAAGGAACTTCAGCGGAGGGTCAGCAGGTGGGAGAGAAGGAGATGGTACCTCCCCCTCTCTGATGGCTGCCTCTTTCCCAGCACCTCTCTCCTCAGGATTTCTCTCTGCTCTCAGAGTCTCTCTTTTCAAAGCTCACCTCCCTTTTCATCAATGAAAAGGTGCAGATGGACTGCCGGGTCAGAAAGAGACCGCACCCTGATGCCCGACCCACAAGACAGGCCACCATCTCAAGTACCAGGACAAGGGGTCTGTTCCATATGCTTCAATACCTCTCTCAGCCCTCCAAGGGCACAAAGAAAGGAACGCAGCTGCCGTGACTGCAGTTGGCAGCGATGTTTGGAGTCGACTTCATGGCAGATGGGAGTCTGGAAAGACCCTATCCCTTCGCTGCCGTGCTTTGGGTGGGGACCACCCAACCTGCTGTTGAACGCGCCTTATGCCCACGCTGACTCTGTGGCTGCACCTACTGTCCCCGCACAGTCCTGGGGGTCCTCACATGCCTTCAAGCACGAGCCATTGGCTCTGCTGCCTGGCCCAGCACCACGTGGCCGACGACAGATGACTGCTGCCATTTCACACCCTCAGGCTACTGTTCTCCTAACGCCAGCCCACACAGCTTGCTGGAAGAATTCGGAAGCACATTGTTTCCTACCAGGTCCTGCAGGAGCTTGTTCATCTCCACTTGGTGATCAGACTCCTGAAGTCTGAGCCTATCCTTATGCTGCTGTCCTGTCTGCCAGAGCTGTCGCGCCGCCTTTTCCCGTTCCCGCTTCAGGAGATCTCTCTCTGCTTCCAGCTCCCATCGGAGGCACTTCACCTCCCCTGCAAACAGGACAGACAGCAGATTCAGTACCTGCACAAACAACGCTTTGGACTTTACTGACCTGAAGCCACCTGGATTTCAGGGTAGGAGGGATCTCTCTCCAGCTCCTTCACTCCTCAGAAGCACTGCGGACAGAGAGCTGTTGGATACCACCTTCCCCAGGCAGGGGCAGCTCCACAAACACCAGCCTCTCACCTTGGATCACCTCCCTGGCCTGCGTGACTGTGTGCAGCTGCATTTCCAGATGACTCCTGGCCATCTCCAGCTGCGATAAGCGCTGCTGAGCCTCAAACAGGCGGCATTCCAGGGTCTCCTTCACTGACCTGCAAATGGCCAAGAGGGAGACAAAGGAGGTTCTTGCTCCTGAGCAGCACGGCTGAGAAACCACAACTCCATTTTATAGGAACAAGAAGTATCAGAGAGGAGAAACACGTATCCTTCTCTTTAAACTGATGCGACTTCCAGACAAAAATTGGAGCTGAACGTTGCAGAACAGCCCAATAATGGACCAAACAGAATTCAGCTGCATCAACTAAGAGAAGCTGCAGCGCGGAAGAAGCAGCAGCTCTCAAGAAACACACTGTGTCCAAATAGTGCCTATCAGCCTGGCTAACAACCTGCTCGGGAGCAGAAACGTGTAGAAGTCCAGAAGCGTGACAATCTCTAAAACACCATTTGGACAGCTCTGCCACGTCAGGAGCTTTCTAAAAAACACCATACAGGTGGACAAATATCTCCATGGTTTCTTCCTTTTCTTTTTTCAAGTTTTCTTTCTCTTTTCTTTTTTTTGGAGAAGCAGAAGTTGTCAAATTTGATCTCAGAAACCTGATACAGCAGGAGCACAGAATCTCGTTCCTTCCCTCTATAACTTCTCCACACAGGATGCAATAAATCCTCGTGGAATGATTACCACCGTCATCTCTGCAGACACTACACCCTGCCCTGCCCAGGGTCTCCTCCCTGCCTTTACCTGGCCTCTGCCAGCTGCTCGGAAAGGCCTTGTCTGTCCCGCTCCGTGGCTGCCAGTCGCACCTCTAGGGCAGCCTTCTCACGCACCAGCAAGTCCTTCTCTTGGCACACCTCGGCCAGTGCCTGCCCTTGGCCAGAGGACTCCTGCCGCAACTGCTCCAGGCCACTACTCGCCCACTCTAGCTGGCTGTGAGCCTGAAAGCGGGACAAAACACAGTGAGAGGCCTTTCTCGGCACCTCTGGGCAGAGCCACCCACTGCCGCGGCTGAAGCGCCTACAGGAGAAAGAGCTCCTGTGCTGTGGGCTGCAGAAGCGCAGGACAACTCCCAGAGCTGCAGAACAGCTCCGCAACACACCAACACCTTTCCACGATGAAGCAAACAAAGCCTTCTCACCTCCAGCGCTGCCGAGTCTCTCCTTGGCAAAACCACTGCACAACCCAACAGACACAGCTTCACGGAGCCACGCAGCCAAACGCCCGCCCACAAGCACCAGGTTTTTGGTCTCACCTCAGTGAGCTTCTCCTGGGCTTCTTCCTTCTCCTCTGCCACCATCCTCAGCTCTACCCGCAGCCCCTCTTGCTGCTCCTCGGCTTTCTTCAGCAGCTGCTCCAGCTGCGCTTTCTCTGCGCACACCTCTTCATTTCTTCTCTCACACAGCCTCAGCTGCTCCTGGGCAGAGATCTTGGCTCTCTCCAGCTCCTCCACTTCACCCGACAGAGCTTCATTCTCTCGCTCCAGCTGCAAGCACAGAAGCACACGGCAAATCAAATACGCTGAGACTCACAGTGAAGAAGCTCGGACAGAAAAAGGAACAACATTTCCATCGTCAGTCAGTCATACTGTCGGAGGTCACGAGCTCTGCGAAGAAGCAGCAGCCGGAGACAGACATCTGCCAAGACCTTTGCCTACCCTGCTCACCTGCAGCACAACTTTCTTCAGCCGCACTTTATCCAGTGCCAGAGCTTCATTGCTACTGCTCACGTTGGCTGTTGCCACACGCAGATCAGCGAGTTCAGCACTCAGCGCGTTCTGAGCCCCTCTCAGCTCTGCCACTGACTGCTCTGCCTGCACAGACAGAAGAACAACGTGACAACAGAGGCAAGAAATTCCCTGCCTTCCAGAGGACGCTCCACACCCCTGCGTGGCTCTGACATACCCCCACTTCAGCCCTCCCAATGAGCACAGGGGGAACAACTACCCCAAAGAGCCCCTGTGGCCTCAGCACCGCTCCCCAAGAAGGACCACAACATGTTCCCCCTCTTCTGCTGCCACAAACAGCATCTGGGGGGGTCTTGCTCTCACAAGGTGACCGTACCTTCTCCAGGGCCGTGCTAAGCTCACGTTTCTCTCGCTGCAGCAGATCCCTCTGAAGGTGCGATTCCTCCAGTGCCTCTCTCGCGACCACCAACTCACGCTGTAAGAAGGAGTGTTTTTCTTCAAGCGCCGCTAAGTCCTTCAGTCTGTGCAAAGAGAAAGGCAGACGAGTGTTGAATGTAAACACATTCTCTTTTCCAAAACCAAGAGCACGTACTGTGTCCCAGAGATGGCAGTTGGACCGATTTCCAACGCCTTTCTACTGAGACCTAAGGAATGCGGGAATTTTCCTGACTGAGGAATTGTCAGTACAGAGGTGCCACAGTGCTTATGACGGTGATGGGCAAATCTCTCCCAACTCCTTTAGCACAGCCCCGGGGAGCAAAAGGCCTGCACAAGAGACAGAGCTCTCTTTACGCTGCCCATCGAGGAATCCAAGACGCAGCCACAGAAGGGAATGTTCCTCTTCTGGGGAGGAATAACTCCATGCACCAGTACAGGTTGGGGCTGACCTCCTGGAGAGCAGCTCTGTGGAAAGGGACCTGCAAGTCCTGGTGGACAACAGGATGACCGTGAGCCAGCAATGTGCCCTGCTGGCCAAGAAGGCCAACGGCATCCCGGGGCGCATCAAGAAGAGTGTGGCCAGCAGGTGGAGAGAGGACATCCTCCCCTCTGCTCTGCCCTGAGGAGGACACATCTGGAGTACTGTGTCCAGTTCTGGGTTCCCTGTTTGAAGAAGGACAGGGAACCACTGGAGAGGGTCCAGCAAAAAGCTGCTCCAGAAAAAGATGATGAGGGGACTGGAGCGTCTTTCTTACGAGGAAAGCCTGAGGGATTTGGGGCTTTTTAGTCTAGAAAAAAAGAACACTGAGGGGGGATCTTATCAATGCTTATAAATACTTAAAGGCAGGGTGCCAGGGGGATGGGAACACTCTTTGCCCAGTGGTGCCCAGTGACAGGACAAGAGTTAACGGGAACACACGTGAGCAGAGGAAGTTCCATCTAAACCTAAGGAGGGACTTCTTCCCTTTGAGGGTGGCAGAGCACTGGCACAGGCTGCCCAGAGAGGTGGGGGAGTCTCCCACTCTGCACACATTCCAAACCCGCCTGGACGCACTCCTGTGCAACTGCTGTAGGTGACCCTGCTCTGGCAGGGGCTGGGACTGGGGGAGCTCCACAGGGCCCTTCCAACCCCCACCGTTCTCTGTCATTCTGTCATTCTGTAACAGCAAAGTTGAAAACACCTTTACCTCTCTTGAAGCTCCATCTTCTCCACGTCCCTCTGCGCTTGTAAGCACATCACGCTGGAGTTGAGGCGGGAGCAGTTTGCAATTATGGAGCCAGAAAGCCTCATTTGCTCTGCCTTCAGCTCCGACAAATCTCTACAGAAGAACAAAGAAAGGGCCAATGTTCACACCACCATCGTTAGCAGCTGACTCGCTTCTGAAGCACATCATCGCGCAAGAGTAAAAGCTGGCGGGAAAGATGGCATCTCTCTTGGGGACAAATCACTCCTCTGACACTCTGGCATCAGGACGCACCGTGGCGAGCGAGCAAGGAGTCTCCTGCAGAGCCGTAACTAACCCATCAGCCAGGCTCAAAACAGCAGGTGCAGAAGGGAAGCGACGTTGTCCTGCAGGAGATCTCGACTCAGCTTCTACTCACCGGTCCGTGGCAGTCTTCATCTCCAGGAACTGACGGCGGAAGGTCACCACTTGACGCCACAGGTCGAGGAGACAGTTACGGTCATCCCTGAAGTGGCTGTCATAACGCTGAAGATGCAAAGACAAAAAGAAATGCCGGTTCAGCCTTCGCTGTCACTGTACAAGTCTCTCAGACGGGACAGAGTACAACCACCATGGCGGGGTCTCCTTTCAGAACCGTTCCAACAGGGGCATGAGGGACTAAAGAGGCACCACAGAAGCGTCCTCAGGAGAGCTGCCACCTGACTGCAAAGAAGGCAACATCCACCCTCCTCCTGCAGGAGGGGCTCTCAGCAAAGCAAGCTCAGCCCCATTCATCATCTCTCTCTGGTCTCTGCGGCTCTGGGCCAAGATTTAACACCTATCAGGAAGACCAGCGCTCCCGTGGGACCGCCCTACAGCGCCCAGCAACAGCAGCGTTTGCCTTTAGGACCGAGCAGCACGGCCACAGCACGTAGGCCACTTCCATCACCACAACTTGCTGACACGGTCTCGAGGCCACAAATAAAACGCATTCTCTCGCCACGCTGCCATCGCCTCTGACAGTCCCGCAGACCAGCCTCACCTCACGTTCCGCGCACCATTCCCTCTCCTTCGCTTCCAGCTCCTCCCGGGACCTCATCCAATCTGCCCTCAGTTTGCCAACGTCTTCTTGGAGGGCTGCGTTCACCTCGCTCGCGTTCTCCAGCTGCTGCCACAGGAGAGCGTTCACTTCGGCCAGATTCTCACACCTTGCAAAGGGAGGAACAGCAGTGAGGTCACTCAACAACCACCGCCCACCAGCAGCATCCTCGGCATTTCCCAGCTCCCCCAGCTCTGACGGCGTTCCCAAACTGAGCGGCAGTAAAAGTGCTTTCAGGCATGAACCCAGAACGCGCTCTGATGGCAAACTCAGTGCCTTCTCCTTGCTTTAAGCCTTCCATTGCCGTCTACACTTTTGGTTGCCCCTTCCTCTTCATTCTGAGGGTGCCCACAGTTAACGGCTTGCCTCCCCTTCCTGCTGCCTGACCACTGGACGCATCACTGCTCTAGAGCATTGGCCCGAGTCCCTCAACTACTGAACCACGGAATAATTCAGGCTGGAAAGGGACCCTTGAAAGTTACCCAGAGGAGCCCTCCGCTCAAAACAGAGCCATTCAGCACACAGCACTCTGACTGCACCACGGAACACGCTGTGGACCTTTCTCCTCTCAAAACGGTTTGCCCAACCATGTCCCCTGGGGAGTAACACTGACAGGTTTTCCCTCACTTGTGTGAGCATCCGGGATACCGAGTATGAGGGAACACTTCTTCCTTGTACCTTTGCTGCTCCTCCTCCAACTGAAGCAGTGTTTTCTCCAGGATGTCATCTGCTGTGGCTTCCCACCTGCCTGGGAGGGAGCCCTGAAGAAGAAAGGAAATGTTTAGTCAAATGCTTCTCTTCTCCTCGCTACCACCAGCACCCATCGCTGTCCCCTCCCCTCGGTGGGGGTGTCTCAGGAGCTGGTGGCTTCTGCCAGGCATAACAAATGGGTCACGACTACGTAGAGGAAGGGAGGGGAAGGGGGTTCCTCCATGCGAGCAGCTCTCCTCAGTCTCCCACTGCTGCACTCTCACAGCGGGGGATCCTCAGCTCTAGACCGTGAGGGCTCACGTGGACCTCAAGCCCAGGAACGCTCTCCTACGCTCCAACCCTCCGTTCCATACGTCTCCTTTAGCCGGGAAGCAGAGAAAAGCACAGAACCGGCTCCGTATCTCGGACGCCACCATTCTTGCCTTCCCAAACCCATTCTTTCTCAGAGACAGCCACAGGATGGCACAGGCCCTACGGCCCTCTCCCGAGACCCAGCACAAACCATTACCCAGCAGTACAGCACTCCTGCACAGAACTAAATCCCTTCTTCTCGACATCTGCTGGACGGGCATCGCTGGGACTACCGGCTGCTCTAACAACGGCCGCCGGACAGAACCCTCCGCTCGCAGCAGCTCGCTGTCCTCTCCCACTGAGAGCTTCTCTCTCTGCCCGCGCCACCCAACGCCACGCGCACCATCTTCCCGCAGCGCCCCGCACACTCACCCCGCCGCCTTCCAGCCGCTGCTCCAGCTCTCGCCAGCGAGTGCGGTACCGCAGGAGCTGGAGGGAGGGAGGGAGGGAGGGAGGGAGAGCCGCCGTGAAGAGGAGCGGAGGCAGCCGGGCAGCGAGCGGGCTCCTCCCGCCCCGGCTCTGCCCTCAGCCCAGCACATGCCCCGGCGCTGCCCATCTCCCGGGAAGCTTCGCCTCCCTCCACGACGGCGGAGCCCCGCCGGGAGGCTCGGGGGTGCCCGCGGCAGGGCCGGGCGCCCACCACGCCGGGCCGGGCCGGGCCGGGCCGGGCCGGGCGGAGCGGGGCGGCTCCCGGGGCCTCCCTCCGCCGAGCTCCGGGCTCGGCGCCGTCCCGGGCCCGGGGAGGGCCCCGCCGGGGCCGCGCCTTCGCCCCCCGAGGGCCCCGCCACCGCGGCCCGGCCCCGGGCAGCTCCCCCCGGGCGGGCGCCCCCGCTCCTCACCTTCGCCTGCAGCTGCCGCACCAGCACCGCTTGCCGGTGCTGCGCCTCCTGCGAGCTCTGCAGCCGGCGCTGCAGGGAGGCCCGGCTCGGCGCCGCCATGCCCCCGCTCGCCAGCCGGGCTCCGCCGCCCGACGGGCCCCGCGGCGGGGGCTGCTCCGCGGCCGGCCTCGGCGGACCGCGGCCCGGCGCCCGCCGGGGCGGGCGGAGCGGCTCCCCCTGCCCGCCGGGCGCCACCGGGAGCCGGGCGGCGGGGCGGGAGAGGCGGGCTGGCTCGGGGCCGCGCTGTGGCGCCGGGCGCTGCCCTCCTGGCTGCGGGCTGAGGGTGCTGCCGCGGGGGAGAGGCCGCCGCGGCCGCCCTTTGCTCCGGCGAGCTCCGCTCGGAGACCGTTCCCGGCCCCGGCCGACGTTGGGGGCCCGCGAGGGCAAACGGGCCCCGCGAGCGGAGTGCCGGGGGGAGTCGGGGCCGGCGCGCGAGAGGGCCGTCGCCGCGGGGCCGTCGCCCGGGGAAGGCGGCGGAAGGGCCGCAGCTCTGCGGAAGGCTCCGCTGCGAAACCCCGACGGGTGCGGGGAGAAGCGGGGCGGGAGGAGGTGGCCCGGAATCGGGGGGAACCACATCGGGGCTCTTCACCCGCGGTGCAAACACCAGTGGAGATATTGGGCTTTGCTGCAGCTCTACAATAAAGTGGAATCGCACCAACAGGCAGAGCGGCACTGGTCCTTTCAAAAACACCCTCCCCAGAAGGGACTGCCTCTCCGTAAGCCATAATAAATGTAGAAGAGAGGGTTTTGTAGCCAGGGACCGCTTACCTGTAACCGATACATTGACTAAAACACATTTATCGGGTATGCATTAACACACACAAATCACACGCAGTACGAGGCAAGTTTCGGCTTAAGGGCAGATTCACCGGAGCCTTCCCTGGAAAGCGGCTCCTTCCCCCGGCCAGCTCAGCACCGGCAGCCAGGACCCACCGGGGAGAGACGCACAGCCCCGACCCCGGCGGGAGGGAAGGAGGGAGGGAACGAGGAACGCAGGGAAGGAGAGAGGGACCGGACCCCTCCCGGCCCCGCGACTGCACACTCCCGGGCACCCCACACCCCGACCCCCGCCCGGGCAGCCTCACCCCGGGCCAGCAGCAGCACGGCCGTACCGCCCCCGCCGCCGCCTCAGCCCGGGCTCGGGCTCGGGCTCCGCTGCTGCCGCCGCCCGCACCCCCATGGCCCGCAGCGCTCCCCGCCCGCCGCTAAGCAGCGGCTAATTAAGGAGGGGGCGGGGCCGCGGCTAACGAGCGCCCCGGGGACACCGCTCTCCAGCAGCCCGGGAACCCCGCTGCCGCCCAGTGCCCTCACCTCCGTAAGCGGGACCCCCTCTCTGCACAGGGACCCCCTGCCCGCGGGGCGGCCGTGCCAGCACTCCCAGCCCCCTCCAGCCCCGGGAACCCAGAGCAGCTGGGAACCACCACTCTGCAAAGGCCACGGGTGCCCCGAGCCAATGCCGCGGGAGCTTGGGGCTGAGAGACAGGAAGAAAACGCTTTATTTACAAAAAACATCTCGAACAACGACTCTTTACAAAAAAACAACTCGAACAACTATTCACAAAAATATAAACAAAGTGAACACCAACTATTTACAAGTCCTCCTCTTCAACCATCCCCTCCTCTGCCGCTGGTCCCCAGATCTCTGCTGGCCCTGCAAGGAAAGCAAGCGGCACGGTCGTTTGGCTAACGAGCAGCCCCTCGCCTGGCAGAGCTGGGGGGTCCCGAGCCGGCTCCGCGGCAGCAGCTGCTTTGGGTCGGGGTTGGCCCCGATGGGCACTCGCTGTGCCACAGCCCCAGGACACGCTGGGGAGAGCGGGACTGTTCCGCCAGCACTGAGCCCCGGCTGGGCTTTGGGGAGACTGGGCTTGCCCGGCCCTAAGGACCCGCTCCCTTCCCAAAGCAGACAGGTGCTCAGGGCAGCACTGTGGTGGCGGTTCTGCTGCCAGGATGAGGGCACGGGGCACCGTGTCCCTGCAAGCAGGGATCACCCATCCCAGCCCCAGACCCAGCCCCAGCCCCAGCCCAGTGGCAGGCGACCCTCCTTCCCTGCTGGCAGTGGATGGGGAGCACATGCCTGTCCTGCTGCTGCTTAGTTGGTCTCCATTGGCGTCTCTTCCTCCATCTTCATGTCTACCTCCATCTCCTCCTCCATCACGATGTCTATCTCCATCTCTTCCTCCATCTCCAAGTCTACCTCCATGTCTTCATCCATATCCACTTCCATCTCCTCCATCTCCACCATCACATCCACCTCCATCTCCTCCTCCATCTGCAAAGCCATGTTCTTGGCATTCGCCTCAGGTCTCATGTCTCCAGCCTGGAAAGGGGCAGAGGAGGCAGCAACTCAGGCTGCACGCAGGACCCCGCTGCTCCTGGCGAGCATCCCTGCGGCACGAGCCCAGGGCACCCATGGCTCCCCCGGGGACGAGTCTCCTCCAGGGATGCTCCATTGCAGCAGGGCGCCAGCAGCCCAGAAGGGCTTCTCCCAGCCCGTGGCCTTGCAGGGCTGTGTGGAGAGGCCAAGCCAAGCTCGCGGCCCCCCGAGCTCCCCAGAGCAGAGTCCCCATCCCACCCCATCCCCGCCTGCTCCAGCCTGCCTGGGCAGTGGGGGATGCCCTCCTCCCTGCAGCGGGGCCATACCGGCAGCAGAACAAGCCTCCTCTTCCTCGGGGCCTCCATAGTGCCACCTGGATGGCAGCAGAGAGGGGAAGGAGGTGCCGGGAGCAAGTGGGAAGGGCTGGGTCGGGGGTGCAAAGTGTCAGGAGCAGGGGAGAAGGGCTGCGGGGGGAGCAGGGGAGAAGGGCTGCACTGGACTCGTTGGGCACTGGCAGTTGTGGATGGAACACGGGCCATGGCAACAGGTGCTCAGGGTGCCGCCTGCGCCGTGGGCGATGGGGACAACCCCTGAAGGGGCTGCAGCTTCACAGGGAACATGGGGGAATTTTTATGTACCCCTTGAGGCAAATGAAACACATGTACATGCACAGACAGAAAAGAAAATCAGAATCATGGCATGGTTGAGGTTTGAAGGGACCTTGAAAATAATCAAGTGCCCACCCCTGTGCCGTAGGAAGGGACACCTCCCACCAGATCAGGCTGCTCCAAGCCCCCTCCAGCCTGGCCTTGAACACCTCCAGGGATGGGGCAGCCACAGCTTCTCTGGGCAACCTGAGCCAGTGGCTCACCACCCTCAAAGTGAAAAATTTCTTCCTAATATTTAGTCTAAAACTCCCCTCTTCCAGTATAAAGCCATTCCCCCTTGTCCTATTGCTACATGCCCTAGTAAATAATCCTTCCCTGCTCTCCTGTAGGCCCCTTTATGGGCTGGAAGGCCACAATAAGGCCTCCCCAGAGCCTTCTCTTCTCCAGGCTGAACAACCCCAACTCTCTCACCCTTTCCTCACAGTAGAGGGGCTCCAGCCCTCAGATCATCTTCGTGGCCCTCCTCTGGACCCGCTCCAACAGCTCCATGTCCTTCTTATACTGGGGACTCTAGAGCTGGAGGCGGTACTCCAGGTGGGGTCTCACGAGAGTGGAGGAGAGGAGCACAATCACTTCCCCGACCTGTCGGCCACACTTCTGATGCAGCCCAGGATACGGTGTGCCTTCTTGGCTGCGATCGTACATTGCCAGCTCGTCTTGAGCTTCTCGTCAGTCAGCACACGCAGGTCCTTCTCCTCTAGCATCACTTTTCCCCGCTGGCACCTTTGCTGTGGCAGCAAAACCTGGACGTTTGTTTTTTTTTCTCCGGATGCCGCGGAGAGTGAAAACAGGTGCTTTTGAGGATGGACTCCGCAGGAAAGCAGGGAGAACCAAATTGTATGAGGCATTTGAAGGGGTTCCAGAAGGCAGTGAGGACCAGCATCACTTTTCCCCGCTGGCACCTTTGCTGTGGCAGCAAAAGCTGGACGTTTGTCTTTTTTGCTCCTAGCACCGCCGAAAGTGAAAAAAGGTGCTTTTGAGGATAGAGTCCGCAGGAAAGCAGAGAGGGCCAAACTGTAAGGGGCATTTGAAGGGGTTCCAGGAGGCAGTGAGGACCAGCATCACTTTTCCCCTCTGACGCCTTCGCTGTAGAGGCAGGACCTGGACGTTTGCTTACTTTGCTCCGAAGGCTGCCGAAGATTAAAAAGATGTTTTTGAGGCTAGACTCCGCAGACAAGCAGAGAGGGCCAAATTGTCTGGGGCATTTGAAGGGGTTCCAGGAGGCAGTGAGGACCAGCATCACTTTTCCCCCCTGGCTCCTTTGCTGTGGCGGCAGGAGCTGGACGTTTGCGTTTTTTGCTCTGGAGGCCGTTGAGAGTGAAAAGAGAGTCTGCAGGAAAGCAGAGAGGGCTAAAGTGTGTGTTTTCCTTTTTTGCTGCGGAGGGCGCCAAGAGTGAAAAAAGGAGGTCCCCTTTCCAATGCCCCACACACTTTGGTCTTCTTGGTTTCCTGGGGACTGTTTGCTGAAAAGCACATTTTACACTCTCAGTGGCTTCCGGAGTAAAAAAGACAAACGTCCAGCTTTTGCTGCCACAGCAAAGGTGCCAGCAGGGAAAAGTGATGCTGGTCCTCACTGCCTTCTGGAACCCCTTCAAATGCCTCATACAATTTGGTTCTCCCTGCTTTCCTGCGGAGTCCATCCTCAAAAGCACCTGTTTTCACTCTCCGCGGCATCCGGAGAAAAAAAAACAAACGTCCAGGTTTTGCTGCCACAGCAAAGGTGCCAGCGGGGAAAAGTGATGCTAGAGGAGAAGGACCTGCGTGTGCTGACTGACGAGAAGCTCAAGACGAGCTGGCAATGTACGATCGCAGCCAAGAAGGCACACCGTATCCTGGGCTGCATCAGAAGTGTGGCCGACAGGTCGGGGAAGTGATTGTGCTCCTCTCCTCCACTCTCGTGAGACCCCACCTGGAGTACCGCCTCCAGCTCTAGAGTCCCCAGTATAAGAAGGACATGGAGCTGTTGGAGCGGGTCCAGAGGAGGGCCACGAAGATGATCTGAGGGCTGGAGCCCCTCTACTGTGAGGAAAGGGTGAGAGAGTTGGGGTTGTTCAGCCTGGAGAAGAGAAGGCTCTGGGGAGGCCTTATTGTGGCCTTCCAGCCCATAAAGGGGCCTACAGGAGAGCAGGGAAGGATTATTTACTAGGGCATGTAGCAATAGGACAAGGGGGAATGGCTTTATACTGGAAGAGGGGAGTTTTAGACTAAATATTAGGAAGAAATTTTTCACTTTGAGGGTGGTGAGCCACTGGCTCAGGTTGCCCAGAGAAGCTGTGGCTGCCCCATCCCTGGAGGTGTTCAAGGCCAGGCTGGAGGGGGCTTGGAGCAGCCTGATCTGGTGGGAGGTGTCCCTTCCTACGGCACAGGGGTGGGCACTTGATTATTTTCAAGGTCCCTTCAAACCTCAACCATGCCATGATTCTGATTTTCTTTTCTGTCTGTGCATGTACATGTGTTTCATTTGCCTCAAGGGGTACATAAAAATTCCCCCATGTTCCCTGTGAAGCTGCAGCCCCTTCAGGGGTTGTCCCCATCGCCCACGGCGCAGGCGGCACCCTGAGCACCTGTTGCCATGGCCCGTGTTCCATCCACAACTGCCAGTGCCCAACGAGTCCAGTGCAGCCCTTCTCCCCTGCTCCCCCCGCAGCCCTTCTCCCCTGCTCCTGACACTTTGCACCCCCGACCCAGCCCTTCCCACTTGCTCCCGGCACCTCCTTCCCCTCTCTGCTGCCATCCAGGTGGCACTATGGAGGCCCCGAGGAAGAGGAGGCTTGTTCTGCTGCCGGTATGGCCCCGCTGCAGGGAGGAGGGCATCCCCCACTGCCCAGGCAGGCTGGAGCAGGCAGGGATGGGGTGGGATGGGGACTCTGCTCTGGGGAGCTCGGGGGGCCGCGAGCTTGGCTTGGCCTCTCCACACAGCCCTGCAAGGCCACGGGCTGGGAGAAGCCCTTCTGGGCTGCTGGCGCCCTGCTGCAATGGAGCATCCCTGGAGGAGACTCGTCCCCGGGGGAGCC
The DNA here is from genome assembly GCF_965231255.1 of Vanellus vanellus. Taxonomy (NCBI): domain Eukaryota; kingdom Metazoa; phylum Chordata; class Aves; order Charadriiformes; family Charadriidae; genus Vanellus; species Vanellus vanellus. The sequence continues at coordinate 1,833,706 of NC_138920.1, forward strand.
ATGGGTGCCCTGGGCTCGTGCCGCAGGGATGCTCGCCAGGAGCAGCCGGGTCCTGCCTGCAGCCTGAGTTGCTGCCTCCTCTGCCCCTTTCCAGGCTGGAGACATGAGACCTGAGGTGAATGCCAAGAACATGGCTTTGCAGATGGAGGAGGAGATGGAGGTGGATGTGATGGTGGAGATGGAGGAGATGGAAGTGGATACGGATGAAGACATGGAGGTAGACTTGGAGATGGAGGAAGAGATGGAGATAGACATCGTGATGGAGGAGGAGATGGAGGTAGACATGAAGATGGAGGAAGAGACGCCAATGGAGACCAACTAAGCAGCAGCAGGACAGGCATGTGCTCCCCATCCACTGCCAGCAGGGAGGGAGGGTCGCCTGCCACTGGGCTGGGTCTGGGGCTGGGTCTGGGGCTGGGATGGGTGATCCCTGCTTGCAGGGACACGGTGCCCCGTGCCCTCATCCTGGCAGCAGAACCGCCACCACAGTGCTGCCCTGAGCACCTGTCTGCTTTGGGAAGGGAGCGGGTCCTTAGGGCCGGGCAAGCCCAGTCTCCCCAAAGCCCAGCCGGGGCTCAGTGCTGGCGGCACAGTCCCGCTCTCCCCAGCGTGTCCTGGGGCTGTGGCACAGCGAGTGCCTATCGGGGCCAACCCCGACCCAAAGCAGCTGGTGCCGCGGAGCCGCCTCGGGACCCCCCAGCTCTGCCAGGCGAGGGGCTGCTCATTAGGCAAACGACCGTGCCGCTTGCTTTCCTTGCAGGGACAGCAGAGATCTGGGGACCAGCGGCAGAGGAGGGGATGGTTGAAGAGGAGGACTTGTAAATAGTTGGTGTTCACTTTGTTTATATTTTTGTAAATAGTTGTTCGAGTTGTTTTTTTGTAAAGAGTCGTTGTTCGAGTTGTTTTTTGTAAATAAAGCGTTTTCTTCCTGTCTCTCAGCCCCAAGCTCCCGCGGCATTGGCTCGGGGCACCCGTGGCCTTTGCAGAGTGGTGGTTCCCAGCTGCTCTGGGTTCCCGGGGCTGGAGGGGGCTGGGAGTGCTGGCACGGCCGCCCCGCGGGCAGGGGGTCCCTGTGCAGAGAGGGGGTCCCGCTTACGGAGGTGAGGGCACTGGGCGGCAGCGGGGTTCCCGGGCTGCTGGAGAGCGGTGTCCCCGGGGCGCTCGTTAGCCGCGGCCCCGCCCCCTCCTTAATTAGCCGCTGCTTAGCGGCGGGCGGGGAGCGCTGCGGGCCATGGGGGTGCGGGCGGCGGCAGCAGCGGAGCCCGAGCCCGAGCCCGAGCCCGGGCTGAGGCGGCGGCGGGGGCGGTACGGCCGTGCTGCTGCTGGCCCGGGGTGAGGCTGCCCGGGCGGGGGTCGGGGTGTGGGGTGCCCGGGCGGGGGTGGGGGGTGCCCGGTCTGGGGAGGGGCCGCTTCCCGCCGGTATCGGGGGTGTGCAGGCGGGGGGCCGGGCGGCGTCCTGTCCGTCCGTCCCTCCGTTCCCGTTCCTCGTTCCCTCCCTCCTTCCCTCCTGCCGGGGTCGGGGCTGTGCGTCTCTCTCCGGTGGGTCCTGGCTGCCGGTGCTGAGCTGGCCGGAGGAAGGAGCCGTTCTCCAGGGGAGGCTCCCGTGATTCTGCCCTTAAGCCGAAACTTGTCCCGCACGGGTGTGTGCACGGCGGGTGAAGAGCCCCGATGTATTTCCCCCCGATTCAGGGCACCTCCTCCCGCCCTGCTTCTCCCCACGAGCGGGGCCGGTCCCGCCGCAAGGCGGGGGGGGGGGGGGGAAGGGGCGGTGTCTCCCCCCGCGCCCGTCGGGGTTTCGCAGCGGAGCCTTCCACAGAGCTGCGGCTTTTCCACCGCCTTCCCCAGGTGGCGGCCCCGCGGCGCCGGCCCTCTCGCCCGCTGTCCCCGACTCCCCCCGGCACTCCGCTCGCGGGGCCCGTTTGCCCCCGCGCCCCCCCTCGCGGGCCCCCAACGCGCCCTCCCCCAACGGAGCCCGGCTGGCGAGCGGGGGCATGGCGGCGCCGAGCCGGGCCTCCCTGCAGCGCCGGCTGCAGAGCTCGCAGGAGGCGCAGCACCGGCAAGCGGTGCTGGTGCGGCAGCTGCAGGCGAAGGTGAGGAGCGGGGGCGCCCGCCCGGGGGGAGCTGCCCGGGGCCGGGCCGCGGTGGCGGGGCCCGCAGAGGGCACTCGGCGGCGGAGCCCTCGGGGGGCGAAGGCGCGGCCCCGGCGGGGCCCTCCCCGGGCCCGGGACGGCGCCGAGCCCGGAGCTCGGCGGAGGGAGGCCCCGGGAGCCGCCCCGCTCCGCCCGGCCCGGCCCGGCGTGGTGGGCGCCCGGCCCTGCCGCGGGCACCCCCGAGCCTCCCGGCGGGGCTCCGCCGTCGTGGAGGGAGGCGAAGCTTCCCGGGAGATGGGCAGCGCCGGGGCATGTGCTGGGCTGAGGGCAGAGCCGGGGCGGGAGGAGCCCGCTCGCTGCCCGGCTGCCTCCGCTCCTCTTCACGGCGGCTCTCCCTCCCTCCCTCCCTCCCTCCCTCCCTCCAGCTCCTGCGGTACCGCACTCGCTGGCGAGAGCTGGAGCAGCGGCTGGAAGGCGGCGGGGTGAGTGTGCGGGGCGCTGCGGGAAGATGGTGCGCGTGGCGTTGGTTGGCACGGGCAGAGAGAGAAGCTCTCCGTGGGAGAGGACAGCGAGCTGCTGCGAGCGGAGGGTTCTGTCCGGCGGCCGTTGTTAGAGCAGCCGGTAGTCCCAGCGATGCCCGTCCAGCAGATGCCGAGAAGAAGGGATTTAGTCCTGTGCAGGAGTGCTGTACTGCTGGGTAACTGTTTGTGCTGGGTCTCGGGAGAGGGCCGTAGGGCCTGTGCCATCCTGTGGCTGTATCTGAGACAGAATGGGTTTGGGAAGGCAAGAATGGTGGCGTCCAAGATACGAAGCCGGTTCTGTGCTTTCTCTCTGCTTCCCGGCTAAAGGAGACGTAGGGAACGGAGGGTTGGAGCGTAGGAGAGCGTTCCCGGGCTTGAGGTCCATGTGAGCCCTCGCGGTCGTGAGCTGAGGATCCCCCGCTGTGAGAGTGCAGCAGTGGGACACTGAGGAGAGCTGCTCGCATGGAGGAACCCCCTTCCCCTCCCTTCCTCTCCGTAGTCGTGACCCATTTGTTATGCCTGGCAGAAGCCACCAGCTCCTGAGACACCCCCACCGAGGGGAGGGGACAGCGATGGATGCTGGCGGTAGCGAGGAGAAGAGAAGCATTTGACTAAACATTTCCTTTCTTCTTCAGGGCTCCCTCCCAGGCAGGTGGGAAGCCACAGCAGATGACATCCTGGAGAAAACACTGCTTCAGTTGGAGGAGGAGCAGCAAAGGTACAAGGAAGAAGTGTTCCCTCATACTCGGTATCCCGGATGCTCACGCAAGTGAGGGAAAACCTGTCAGTGTTACTCCCCAGGGGACATGGTTGGGCAAACCGTTTTGAGAGGAGAAAGGTCCACAGCGTGTTCCGTGGTGCAGTCAGAGTGCTGTGTGCTGAATGGCTCTGTTTTGAGCGGAGGGCTCCTCTGGGTAACCTTCAAGGGTCCCTTTCCAGCCTGAATTATTCTGTGGTTCAGTAGGTGAGGGACTCAGGACAATGATCTAGAGCAGTGATGCGTCCAGTGGTCAGGCAGCAGGAAGGGGAGGCAAGCCGTTAACTGTGGGCACCCTCAGAATGAAGAGGAAGGGGCAACCAAAAGTGTAGACGGCAATGGAAGGCTTAAAGCAAGGAGAAGGCACTGAGTTTGCCATCAGAGCGCGTTCTGGGTTCATGCCTGAAAGCACTTTTACTGCCGCTCAGTTTGGGAACGCCGTCAGAGCTGGGGGAGCTGGGAAATGCCGAGGATGCTGCTGGTGGGCGGTGGTTGTTGAGTGACCTCACTGCTGTTCCTCCCTTTGCAAGGTGTGAGAATCTGGCCGAAGTGAACGCTCTCCTGTGGCAGCAGCTGGAGAACGCGAGCGAGGTGAACGCAGCCCTCCAAGAAGACGTTGGCAAACTGAGGGCAGATTGGATGAGGTCCCGGGAGGAGCTGGAAGCGAAGGAGAGGGAATGGTGCGCGGAACGTGAGGTGAGGCTGGTCTGCGGGACTGTCAGAGGCGATGGCAGCGTGGCGAGAGAATGCGTTTTATTTGTGGCCTCGAGACCGTGTCAGCAAGTTGTGGTGATGGAAGTGGCCTACGTGCTGTGGCCGTGCTGCTCGGTCCTAAAGGCAAACGCTGCTGTTGCTGGGCGCTGTAGGGCGGTCCCACGGGAGCGCTGGTCTTCCTGATAGGTGTTAAATCTTGGCCCAGAGCCGCAGAGACCAGAGAGAGATGATGAATGGGGCTGAGCTTGCTTTGCTGAGAGCCCCTCCTGCAGGAGGAGGGTGGATGTTGCCTTCTTTGCAGTCAGGTGGCAGCTCTCCTGAGGACGCTTCTGTGGTGCCTCTTTAGTCCCTCATGCCCCTGTTGGAACGGTTCTGAAAGGAGACCCCGCCATGGTGGTTGTACTCTGTCCCGTCTGAGAGACTTGTACAGTGACAGCGAAGGCTGAACCGGCATTTCTTTTTGTCTTTGCATCTTCAGCGTTATGACAGCCACTTCAGGGATGACCGTAACTGTCTCCTCGACCTGTGGCGTCAAGTGGTGACCTTCCGCCGTCAGTTCCTGGAGATGAAGACTGCCACGGACCGGTGAGTAGAAGCTGAGTCGAGATCTCCTGCAGGACAACGTCGCTTCCCTTCTGCACCTGCTGTTTTGAGCCTGGCTGATGGGTTAGTTACGGCTCTGCAGGAGACTCCTTGCTCGCTCGCCACGGTGCGTCCTGATGCCAGAGTGTCAGAGGAGTGATTTGTCCCCAAGAGAGATGCCATCTTTCCCGCCAGCTTTTACTCTTGCGTGATGATGTGCTTCAGAAGCGAGTCAGCTGCTAACGATGGTGGTGTGAACATTGGCCCTTTCTTTGTTCTTCTGTAGAGATTTGTCGGAGCTGAAGGCAGAGCAAATGAGGCTTTCTGGCTCCATAATTGCAAACTGCTCCCGCCTCAACTCCAGCGTGATGTGCTTACAAGCGCAGAGGGACGTGGAGAAGATGGAGCTTCAAGAGAGGTAAAGGTGTTTTCAACTTTGCTGTTACAGAATGACAGAATGACAGAGAACGGTGGGGGTTGGAAGGGCCCTGTGGAGCTCCCCCAGTCCCAGCCCCTGCCAGAGCAGGGTCACCTACAGCAGTTGCACAGGAGTGCGTCCAGGCGGGTTTGGAATGTGTGCAGAGTGGGAGACTCCCCCACCTCTCTGGGCAGCCTGTGCCAGTGCTCTGCCACCCTCAAAGGGAAGAAGTCCCTCCTTAGGTTTAGATGGAACTTCCTCTGCTCACGTGTGTTCCCGTTAACTCTTGTCCTGTCACTGGGCACCACTGGGCAAAGAGTGTTCCCATCCCCCTGGCACCCTGCCTTTAAGTATTTATAAGCATTGATAAGATCCCCCCTCAGTGTTCTTTTTTTCTAGACTAAAAAGCCCCAAATCCCTCAGGCTTTCCTCGTAAGAAAGACGCTCCAGTCCCCTCATCATCTTTTTCTGGAGCAGCTTTTTGCTGGACCCTCTCCAGTGGTTCCCTGTCCTTCTTCAAACAGGGAGCCCAGAACTGGACACAGTACTCCAGATGTGTCCTCCTCAGGGCAGAGCAGAGGGGGAGGTTGTCCTCTCTCCACCTGCTGGCCACACTCTTCTTGATGCGCCCCGGGATGCCGTTGGCCTTCTTGGCCAGCAGGGCACATTGTTGGCTCACGGTCATCCTGTTGTCCACCAGGACTCGCAGGTCCCTTTCCACAGAGCTGCTCTCCAGGAGGGCAGCCCCAACCTGTACTGGTGCATGGGGTTATTCCTCCCCAGAAGAGGAACATTCCCTTCTGTGGCTGCGTCTTGGATTCCTCGATGGGCAGCGTAAAGAGAGCTCTGTCTCTTGTGCAGGCCTTTTGCTCCCCGGGGCTGTGCTAAAGGAGTTGGGAGAGATTTGCCCATCACCGTCATAAGCACTGTGGCACCTCTGTACTGACAATTCCTCAGTCAGGAAAATTCCCGCGTTCCTTAGGTGTCAATAGAAAGGCGTTGGAAATCGGTGCAACTGCCATCTCTGGGACACAGTATGTGCTCTTGGTTTTGGAAAGAAGAATGTATTTACGTTCAACACTCGTCTGCCTTTCTCTTCGCACAGACTGAAGGACTTAGCGGCGCTTGAAGAAAAACACTCCTTCTTACAGCGTGAGTTGGTGGTCGCGAGAGAGGCACTGGAGGAATCGCACCTTCAGAGGGATCTGCTGCAGCGAGAGAAACGTGAGCTTAGCACGGCCCTGGAGAAGGTACGGTCACCTTGTGAGAGCAAGACCCCCCCAGATGCTGTTTGTGGCAGCAGAAGAGGGGGAACATGTTGTGGTCCTTCTTGGGGAGCGGTGCTGAGGCCACAGGGGCTCTTTGGGGTAGTTGTTCCCCCCGTGCTCATTGGGAGGGCTGAACTGGGGGTATGTCAGAGCCACGCAGGGGTGTGGAGCGTCCTCTGGAAGGCAGGGAATTTCTTGCCTCTGTTGTCACGTTGTTCTTCTGTCTGTGCAGGCAGAGCAGTCAGTGGCAGAGCTGAGAGGGGCTCAGAACGCGCTGAGTGCTGAACTCGCTGATCTGCGTGTGGCAACAGCCAACATGAGCAGTAGCAATGAAGCTCTGGCACTGGATAAAATGCGGCTGAAGAAAGTTGTGCTGCAGGTGAGCAGGGTAGGCAAAGGTCTTGGCAGATGTCTGTCTCCAGCTGCTGCTTCTTTTCAGAGCTCGTGCCCTCTGACAGTATGACTGACTGACGATGGAAATGTTGTTCCTTTTTCTGTCCGAGCCAAACCTTCTTCACAGTGAGTCTCAGCGTATTTGATTTGCTGTGTGCTTCTGTGCTTGCAGCTGGAGCGAGAGAATGAAGCTCTGTCGGGTGAAGTGGAGGAGCTGGAGAGAGCCAAGATCTCTGCCCAGGAGCAGCTGAGGCTGTGTGAGAGAAGAAATGAAGAGGTGTGCGCAGAGAAAGCGCAGCTGGAGCAGCTGCTGAAGAAAGCCGAGGAGCAGCAAGAGGGGCTGCGGGTAGAGCTGAGGATGGTGGCAGAGGAGAAGGAAGAAGCCCAGGAGAAGCTCATTGAGGTGAGACCAAAAACCTGGTGCTTGTGGGCGGGCGTTTGGCTGCGTGGCTCCGTGAAGCTGTGTCTGTTGGGTTGTGCAGTGGTTTTGCCAAGGAGAGACTCGGCAGCGCTGGAGGTGAGAAGGCTTTGTTTGCTTCATCGTGGAAAGGTGTTGGTGTGTTGCGGAGCTGTTCTGCAGCTCTGGGAGTTGTCCTGCGCTTCTGCAGCCCACAGCACAGGAGGCTGTGGAGCTCTTTCTCCTGTAGGCGCTTCAGCCGCGGCAGTGGGTGGCTCTGCCCAGAGGTGCCGAGAAAGGCCTCTCACTGTGTTTTGTCCCGCTTTCAGGTTCACGGCCAGCTAGAGTGGGCGAGCAGTGGCCTGGAGCAGTTGCGGCAGGAGTCCTCTGGCCAAGGGCAGGCACTGGCCGAGGTGTGCCAAGAGAAGGACTTGCTGGTGCGTGAGAAGGCTGCCCTAGAGGTGCGACTGGCAGCCACGGAGCGGGACAGACAAGGCCTTTCCGAGCAGCTGGCAGAGGCCAGGTAAAGGCAGGGAGGAGACCCTGGGCAGGGCAGGGTGTAGTGTCTGCAGAGATCACGGTGGTAATCATTCCTCGAGGATTTATTGCATCCTGTGTCCAGGCAGACCCCGTGGAGAAATTGTAGAGGGAAGGAACGAGATTCTGTGCTCCTGCTGTATCAGGTTTCTGAGATCAAATGTGACAAGTTCTGCTTTTCCAACAAAAAAAAAAGAGAAAGAAAACTTGAAAAAAGAAAAGGAAAAAACCATGGAGATGTTTGTCCACCTGTATGGTGTTTTTTAGAAGGCTCCTGAAGTGGCAGAGCTGTCCAAATGGTGTTTTAGAGATTGTCACCTTTTTGGACTTCTACACGTTCCCGTTCCCGAGCAGGTTGTTAGCCAGGCTGATAGACACCATTTGGATGCAGTGTGTTTCTTGAGAGCTGCTGCTTCTTCCGCGCTGCAGCTTCTCTTAGTTGATGCAGCTGAATTCTGTTTGGTCCATTATTGGGCTGTTCTGCAACGTTCAGCTCCAATTTTTGTCTGGAAGTCGCATCAGTTTAAAGAGAAGGATACGTGTTTCTCCTCTCTGATACTTCTTGTTCCTATAAAATGGAGTTGTGGTTTCTCAGCCGTGCTGCTCAGGAGCAAGAACCTCCTTTGTCTCCCTCTTGGCCATTTGCAGGTCAGTGAAGGAGACCCTGGAATCCCGCCTGTTTGAGGCTCAGCAGCGCTTATCGCAGCTGGAGATGGCCAGGAGTCATCTGGAAATGCAGCTGCACACAGTCACGCAGGCCAGGGAGGTGATCCAAGGTGAGAGGCTGGTGTTTGTGGAGCTGCCCCTGCCTGGGGAAGGTGGTATCCAACAGCTCTCTGTCCGCAGTGCTTCTGAGGAGTGAAGGAGCTGGAGAGAGATCCCTCCTACCCTGAAATCCAGGTGGCTTCAGGTCAGTAAAGTCCGAAGCGTTGTTTGTGCAGGCACTGAATCTGCTGTCTGTCCTGTTTGCAGGGGAGGTGAAGTGCCTCCGATGGGAGCTGGAAGCAGAGAGAGATCTCCTGAAGCGGGAACGGGAAAAGGCGGCGCGACAGCTCTGGCAGACAGAACAGCAGCATAAGGATAGGCTCAGACTTCAGGAATCTGATCACCAAGTGGAGATGAACAAACTCCTGCAAGACCTGGTAGGAAACAATGTGCTTCCGAATTCTTCCAGCAAGCTGTGTGGGCTGGCGTTAGGAGAACAGTAGCCTGAGGGTGTGAAATGGCAGCAGTCATCTGTCGTCGGCCACGTGGTGCTGGGCCAGGCAGCAGAGCCAATGGGTCGTGCTTGAAGGCACGTGAGGACCCCCAGGACTGTGCTGGGACAGTAGGTGCAGCCACAGAGTCAGCGTGGGCGTAAGGCATGTTCAACAGCAGGTTGGGTGGTCCCCACCCAAAGCACGGCAGCGAAGGGATAGGGTCTTTCCAGACTCCCGTCTGCCATGAAGTCGACTCCAAACATCGCTGCCAACTGCAGTCACGGCAGCTGCGTTCCTTTCTTTGTGCCCTTGGAGGGCTGAGAGAGGTATTGAAGCATATGGAACAGACCCCTTGTCCTGGTACTTGAGATGGTGGCCTGTCTTGTGGGTCGGGCATCAGGGTGCGGTCTCTTTCTGACCCGGCAGTCCATCTGCACCTTTTCATTGATGAAAAGAGCTTTGAAAAGAGAGACTCTGAGAGCAGAGAGAAATCCTGAGGAGAGAGGTGCTGGGAAAGAGGCAGCCATCAGAGAGGGGGAGGTACCATCTCCTTCTCTCCCACCTGCTGACCCTTCGCTGAAGTTCCTTGATAGGACCCGCTTTAGGGAGGGCCCAAAGCCACTGCTGTGCACTGTTGAGGAGGGGGGTTGTGGGACGGATGAAGCTTCACATAGTTTTGAGGAGCTTGGCTGGGACTTTATCTTGAAGTCTTTTCCCCCACTCATCAGGCGAGCGAGCGGGAAAGGCACCATTCAGAGCTGCGGGAGATGCTGGAGCGATGGCGGGAAGAGAAGGCAGAGACAGAAGAGGAGCACGCGAAGACGCTGTTTGAGATGAAGGAGAAAGTTGCTACTATGCAAGCTCAAGAGGAAGAGGAAGGAAGCAGAGCGGAAAATGCCAAGCAAGAGGTAAAGAGTGTGAAAGGGGAACTTGTGTGGTTCTTTGCAATGCTGGAGGTGTGGGAGATGGCTGGATATGGGGCTGCGTGGAGCATGCCCCCCGTGTTTTCTCCGTGGAATTTGGTGAGGAGAAAGGCGAGCAGGGCTGTCTCTGAGACTGGGAATGGGACGTCTCATGGGAAGCCACATAGGAAGGAAACAGCAGAAGAGGAGGGAGCCCCTCACCAGCAAGGCGAGACACTTGAGAAAAGCCGCACGTTTTCCTGTTAGATGACTAAGAGTTTGTGGGAGACTGAGTCCCAGACGGAGGGTGGATGGTCCGTGTTTATCCTGCCAGTCTCCCTTAGGAAGCGGTGTCTCCAAGGGGGCAGACAAGGAGCGAGGGGACCGGCAGCAGAGTGCTTGGAGAAGGCGTGAGCCGACGCGTCTTTGAGTCTCGGCACCCAGATTTTGTAGGGGAAGTTCCAACCCGTCTTCTGTGTGTTTTGTGCAGGTCCTGCTGGAAAAGGAGCGTGAGAAGAGTGCTGTGTTAGAGAGGCTACGGCAAAGGGAGGGAGAGCTGCGAGAAGCGTACCAGCAGGTGGAGCAGCTCAGGCAGGAGATGAAAGAGCAGCAAGAGAAGGGGCAGGTGAGTGTGAGGAGTGGGGGAGGTTGCAAGAAGAGGCGGTTGGCAAGTGGCCGTAAGCTGGGAGAGGCAGGTACGCGAGTGAGGGGCAGGAGGAAGGAGAGAAACCCAAAGTCCTGGATCCGAGGAGGCGAGGACTACTGCAGGCCCTGAAAGCCCAGAGCCTGGTAAGCTCCAGAGCTGAGCAAGAGGAAGGAGGGGTTCCTGTGGCAGCAGAGCTGGTGAGCAAAGCAGAAAGAAGTGGCTGAAGGAATGTGCTTTTGAGACGGACAGAGGAAAAAGCTGAGCCCGATGGCAGGTCCCAGTAACTGCTCTGCATTTGTTTTCACAGAACATGACAGAAAAGCTGCAAGCAGAGCTGCAGGAAGCTCAGAGTGCGATGAAGGCAGTGGAGAAGAGGCACAAGGAAGATCTCAAGACCATGAGAGAGGAGATGCAGATCCTCCATCAGCAGAGGGATGCCCTAGAAAACCAGGTGACTGCCACTGGAGAGGGAGTTCAGATTTCGGATGAAACCCAAAGATAGGTAGGTGGAATTGTTGAGTCTTTTCCTCCCTGTTTTGCAGCACGAACGAGACAGACTGCAAGCAGTTAAAGAAAAACGGGATTGGGAGCTAAAACGCCTTGAGCAGACTCTGACCAAGAAGGATGAAGAGATCGGGTCCCAGAGAGACAGAGTCAGGTCTTTAGAGAAGACTCTGGCAAGGAGGGAACAAGAGCTGAGGAGGCAGAGTGAACTCCTGAAGCAACTGACATTGGCTTTGCGATGGAAAGGTGACGACGAGACGCTAAAGAAACAACTCCAGAAACTGCGAAAATGGGAGGAAGAGGAAGCGGAGAAGACGAGAGTTCTCCAGGAGAGAGAGGGTCTCTTGCAAAGGCAGAAGGAGCTCACCCAGCAACTGGCAGATGAGCGGGAAGCAAAGCGGGAAGCAGTGGAGCGTGTGATTGCTGTTTTGAAGCAGACGGAAAGCAGAGAAATGGAATGGAAGGAGAAGGCACAAGCACTGACTGGTGCCCTTTCCAAGAGCGAAATGGCCAATGGGACTCTGAGGGAAGAAATCGCCGTCCTGCAGAGTATGGTTTCCGAGAGGGACAGGGACCGGTTCCATCTTCAGGTAGGCACTGTCACTGATCGTCCCTCTACTACAAAGTCTATGAAGGATTCTAAAGGTCTTTCCCATCAAGATACGGGAATGTATATTCCCATAAGTAGTTGACCGGCTTGTCAGTTGGGGGAGGGGAATGGGTTCTCTCCTCTCTCGGCAAGCTCAACCACCGTGTCGTGGTTAGGGATTGGCATGGAAAGGAAAGGGCAGAGCTGAGCAAACTCATGTACTAAACTGAGTAGAACTTTGTAAGGACGGCTGAAGGGCTGCGACAGTGCTGGTGCTTAGAGGATGCTCTGAGAGATGGAGATGTCTGAGGTACAGCTTTTCCAGGGTATTAAAGGAATGGAATTCGTACCATTGCCTGGTGAGGCTGGAGGCTTCGTTGGGCATCCAGGACGTGCTTGTGCCGCAGTCCAAAAAGCCCGGAGGCAAATTTGTGTGGATTTCTCCAAGCTGATCTGAGCCAGGTACTGCTGGCAGAACTGCTGCAACAGCCCGTCCTGCAAACTTGCCTGGGACCCTGCCCGTACTTTTAGCATTTTGTTAGTATATGGGTGTATAAATAATGCTGCTAAGGAAATACTGTATTTAGGCATTATACACTTCTGCATTACTTGAGAAATATTACTACCACCCTGATACGGATGATGACAGGTATTGTGTTCTGTTGATGGGAAGCAGAGAAGTGACAAGGGCAGGAAATATGAAAGCAATGGGAGATTTCAGTTGCATCCATCTCGATCAGGTATGCAACAGCGTTAGATGGGGCAATGCAGTTGCAGCCGTATGGATGGGTATGGTGCTGATATCAAGGCTACTTATAGAGGCTGTCAGAGATTGCTTCAAGGAGCAGCTCATCCAGAAACCCCGAGAGGGGAGGTGCCTCTTGAGTAGGCTCAGAGCAGTGCACAGGGCTTGGCTGATAACGTGCTTTTTTCCAAAGAGCAGTTCTGTAGTAATGATGTAACGGGTAAAGGGAAGGGAGAACAAACCCAGAGTATTTTATGACTGCAGAAATACGTGTTTCACCCACATCCTGCATGGTTGTTTGTCCAAGGACAGAGAGTGGAACTATGGGCAGGAGAGTTTATAGTGGAGGTCAAAAAGGATGACCAAAGTTGTTAAATAGCTTCCCTAAGAGGAACCTGTAAATGTGGAAATCTTGAAGATGGACAAGAATGGCTGAGAGAGGGAGCTGGAAATACTGCAGACCTTTGTAAAACCGTGAAGTGGTGGAATAGGAAATGAATGTTTCCGGTCTGTCTCTGAAGAGAATGGGGGACGTTAAACAAAACTAGCAGGCAGCGTGTCCAGAATAAACAACTCCAAGGTCCACAATTTCTCCAGGGTGATGTGGAGGAGGACCCCTAGGTAGGGAGTGTGTTGTTTTGGGACGTAACACTGTCCATTCCTGAGTCCGGTCACTCCCCGAGATGTGTCGATTGTGGCCCTTCTAACCTTTCTGTGGCACCAGCTCACGTGATGTCCCCTCTGAATTCCCAGCAGCCTATTGCAGAAGGGCAGCAGCTACCATGGCCCTCGGAGAAGAGACTCCTGTCGGAGCGGGTGGAATGTCTGGAGCGAGCAGTTGCAGAGCTGGACCTGGAGAAGACGGAGCTAAAGATCTACAACGCTGACCTGAGGAGGACTCTTGAGGAGGTAAAACAGGCTTTTGCTGCCTCTGCAAAGGCTCCCGGTCCCCTGGAAGACACCGCGTTTCCACCGACAGCACTTTGGAGTCCTCTGCTTGTTTCCTTCCCTCTGCCCCTTTCCCCCGTGGACACACACTTTTGTCTTTTCCCTCTCTCCTGGCACCCCGTTGCCTTCGCAGATGCACCTTCACTGCGGTACCCCCCTTCTTGCCCCAGGGCCCCCGTACACACACACACTTGGCGCTCTTGTGTCAGGAAGGGGCTCCTCTTGCTCTTTGTCTTCCATGGGCTACTTGGAGTGCTCTTTGCCCCCGGCGTTGTGGGGTGCAATGAAGAGTCTGTGAGCAGACAGCTCCTTGCCCTGATGTCCGGAGGTGCCTTTGCTCGTCGTTTGGTGGCAGGTTTCTGTGACCCTTTCTGCTATGCAACGTGCAGGTGGAGCGTGAGCGGAGGAGACTGAAGAGACATTGCAGAGGTCGGTCGCTGCCAGATGCAGGTGGAGTTTCTCTCGCTGAGGCTGAGCAGCCCGAGATGCCTGCTTCCAGCCAGGTGAGAACAGACCCTTCTTTGGTGGAGGCAGCTCTGGCCGTACGGAGGAAGGATCCAAATGCCAGTGGCAGCAGCCCCCAGGGTAGACCTCACAGAAGTTGAAGACAGATGATGGCCCTGACCAGAGTGGAGACCAAAAATAAATCCTTGCCTTTCCTTCACAGGAGGACTTCAACGCGCGCTGCCGTCGTTGAGTAGCTGAGTTGCAGAATCAGGTGAGGAGCAGGAAGGGTCTCCTCGAAAGCCGCTGTGTCTGTAGTGATGGGCACAACCTGGCTCGATGCCAGAGCCCGAGTTTGGTTTGGCTGTTGGGAAAGGAGTCCAGCAGGCAGTGGGAATATCCAGTGAGACACGTCTGTTGGCCTCAGCCAAACAGCATCATTCCCCGAGGTGTAGTCTCTGATGTGCCCACAGGTCAGGCAGGGTGGGAGAGGGAGTGGAGGAGACTCAGACAACTGGAACTGACCAGAGAAGAGAGGCTATGCGGAGTACGTTCCCCTTGAGTGTTCCTCATTTCGATGACCCTCCCTGTTTACCCTTTCCACGCGCTCGCTGCCAAGTTTCTAAACTAGATGATGACAGAAGAGCTCTTCAGTGCCCTGTGTAAGCAGCAGCCTCCTGCTGAGGAAGAAGCCTGTGGGACTGAGGGGGCAGCAGCGCAAATCTGTCTTTTAGAAAAAGGAGTGGGTTACTGAATGCTGTTGGAACCTCTGTCGTTCAGCAGGACCAAGTGTTTGTCGGGTCGGGCGTCAGAGGGTGCGTCTTCCCCCACAGCCCGCTACCGTGGAGCTCCGCATAGGCCCAAGTGCGTGGGCTTGTCTGAGCTCGGCCTTTTGCCTCTTTCAGCTGTCCTTTCTGCAGATGATGCCGGCACACGATGGCTGTGCCAAGACCAGCCCGAAGCTGTGAGAGCTTTGCTGAGAGCTGCCGAGTCCTGCGCAGCCGCGGTGGGGGAGCCCAAAGCTGCTGCTGCGGCGGCGGCAGAGACTCGGGAGCTGGGCTGAACCACCTTCTGCCGCGGAGCAGCTGCAGCATTGCGGGGTCCCGCTCTTGTGCCCTTCCCGGGAACGTGTTCTGTGTGGCTGTGGGCAAAGGGGGGCAGTTGTCCTGTTTTGGTTTGTCTTCGAGTCCCAGTGGAGTTTTGGATTCCTGTTAATAAAAGCCCTTTTGCACTGTTTTGGAAAGAGAAAGAGAGTGGTCAGTAAATATGTGGGAGGGGTGAGTGTGTGGGGTGCTGTGCACAGCTTCTGCGGACAGAATGGGCTGAGGATAATCTTTGCATATTGTGTACTGCTTTTGGGATCAGCGTTGGTTCTTTAGTGCTTTTCATGTTATTTATCTAATCTCACTCTATTAAATCTGTTTATAATTCAACTCCTGGATTTTCTTGTTTTCTCCCAAGTCCCTTTCTGAATAATAATAATAAATTGTGGGTTTCTCAAACCATAACGCACGCTGATCCCTTTAAGGGGAAATTGAGATTGTAACTGCTGAGGGAGTGGGGTTTGCCTTGGAGATGAGAGCAGGAACAGCCCCAGCATTGCCCTGCAGCCGTCTGGGGATGGAAGCAATCAGGAGCCACCTTTGGGCAGCAGAGCTGGGCTGGGGGATGGAGCCCCAGCCGGGCTGAGGTGCCCCATGCAAGCGCTGCGGGATGGGTGCTGGGGCAAGTGGAGGGAAGGGATGTGCTGGTAGCGTATCGCTGTGGACTCCTCAGAGAACCGCTGCTGGTGGGGGGATTCTGCCCAACACAGTGTTCCTTCCTGACCACTCAGTGGATAAAGAACTGGCTGGGTGGTCACACTCGGAGAGTGGCGGTCAACGGCTCGGTGCCCCAGTGGAGACCAGTGATGGGTGGTGTTCCTCAGGGGTCGGTAGTGGGACCCATGCTGTTCAACATCTTTGTCGGAGACACGGACAGTGGGATGGAGTGCACCCTCAGCAAGTTTGCTGCTGATACCAAGCTGTTTGGCAAGACAGACACACTGGAGGGGAGGGATGCCATCCAGAGGGACCTGGACAGGCTGGAGGGGTGGGCCCACGCCAACCTCATGAAGTTCAGCAAGGCCAAGAGCAAGGTGCTACATCTGAGTTGGGCAATCCCAAGCACAAACACAGGCTCAGTTGGGAATGGCTGGAGAGCAGCCCTGAGGAGAAGGATCTGTGTGTGCTGATTGATAAGAAGCTCAACATGAGCCGGCGATATGCAATCGCAGCCCCACAGGCCAACTGTATCCTGGGCTGCATCAGAAGAAGTGTGGCCAGCAGGTCGGGGAAGTGATTGTGCTCCTCTCCTCCTGTCTCGTGAGACCCCACCTGGAGTACTGCCTCCAGCTCTGGAGTCCCCAATATAAGAAGGACATGGAGCTGTTGGAGCACGTCCAGAGGAGGGCCACAAAGATGATCTCAGGGCTGGAGCAGCTCTGCTGGGAGGACAGGCTGAGAGTGTTGGGGTTGTTCAGCCTGGAGAAGAGAAGGCTCCAGGGAGACCTCACTGTGGCCTTCCAGTCCATAAAGGGGCTGCAGGAGAGCTGGGGAAGGACTATTTACTAGGGCATGTAGCGATAGGACGAGGGGGAATGGCTTTAAACTGGAAGAGGGGAGTTTTAGACTAAATATTAGGAAGACATTTTTCACTTTGACGGTGCTGAAGCACTGACCCAAGTCTATCTGTGCACATAAGTCTGTTTCATTTGCCCCAAGGGGGAACATAAAAATTCCCCCATGTTCCTGTAATGATGCAGCCCCTTCAGGGGTCGTCCCCATCGCCCACGGCGCAGGCGGCACCCTGAGCACCTGTTGCCATGGCCCGTGTTCCATCCACAACTGCCAGTGCCCAACGAGTCCAGTGCAGCGCATCTCCCTGCTCCCCCCGCAGCCCTTCTCCCCTGCTCCTGACACCTCGCACCCCCGACCCAGCCCTTCCCGCCTGTTCCCATCCGCTCACTCCCCTCTCTCTGCTGCTATCAGGGTGGCACTGTGGAGGCCCCCAGGAAGAGGAGGCTTGTTCTGCTGCTGGTATGGCACCGCCACAGGGACGTGGGCACCCTCTCACTGCCCGGGCAGGCTGGAGCAGGCAGGGATGGGGTGGGATGGGGACCCTGCTCTGGGGAGCTCGAGGGGCAGGAGCTTGGCTTGGCCTCTCCACACAGCCTTGCAAGGCCACGGGCTGGGAGAAGCCCTTCTGTGCTGCCGGTGCCCTGCTGCAACGGAGCATCCCTGGGTGGCGGACCTGTACACAGGGGAGCCCCAGGTGCCCAGGCTCACTCCGCAGGGATGCTCGCCAGGAGCAGCCAGGTCCTGCCCGCAGCCTGAGCTGTTGCCTCCTCTGCCCCTTTCCAGGCTGGATCCATGGGACCTGCAGTGCCTGCCAACAGCGTGGCTTTTGGAAGAGAGGAAGAGATGGAAGTGGACGTGGTGGTAGAGTTAGAGGTAGAGATGGAGGTGGACATGGAGATGGAGGAGAAGATGGAGGTGGAGGGTGAGACGGACGAGGAGATGGAGGTAGATGGGTGTACAGACGAGCAGATGGAAGTAGATGAAAAGACAGAGGAGGAGACGCCCATGGAGATAGACCAGCCAGCAGCAGGACAGGCATGTGCTCCCCATCCACTGCTCGCAGGGAGGGTCGCCTGCCACCAGGCTGGGGCTGGGGCTGGGGCTGGGGTGGGTGGTCCCTGCTTGCAGGGACGCTGTGCCCGGTGCCCTCGTCCTGGCAGCAGAAACTCCACCACTGCGCTGCTATGAGCACCCATCTGCTTTGGGAAGGCAGCGGTTCCTTAGGGCCGGGCAAGCCCAGTCTCCCCCGAAGCCCAGCCGGGGCTCAGTGCTGGTGGCACAGTCCCACTCTCCCCAGCGTGTCCTGGGGCTGTGGCACAGCGAGTGCCCATCGGCGCCAACCCCGACCCAAAGCAGCTGCTGCCGCGGAGCCGCCTCGGGACCCCCCAGCTCTGCCAGGAGAGGGGCTGCTCGTTAGCCAAACGACCGTGCCGCTTGCTTTCCTTGCAGGGCCAGCAGAGATCCGGGGACCGGCGGCAGAGGAGGGGATGTAAGAAGAGGAAGATCTGTAAATAGTTTGTGTTCGAGTTGTTTTTTTTTAAAGAGTTGTTGTTTGAGGGGCTTTTTAGGTAGTTGTTGTTTGAGTTGTTTGTTTGTTTGTTTGTTTTTTGTAAAGAGTTGTAAATAGTTCTGTTGGAGTTGTCTTTTGTAAATAAAGCGTTTTCTTCCTGTCTCTCAGCCCCAAGCTCCCGCGGCATTGGCTCGGGGCACCCGTGGCCTTTCCAGAGTGGTGGTTCCCAGCAGCTCTGGGTTCCCGGGGCTGGAGGGGGCTGGGAGTGCTGGCACGGCCGCCCCGCGGGCAGGGGGTCCCTGTGCAGAGAGGGGGTCCCGCTTACGGAGGTGAGGGCACTGGGCGGCAGCGGGGTTCCCGGGCTGCTGGAGAGCGGTGTCCCCGGGGCGCTCGTTAGCCGCGGCCCCGCCCCCTCCTTAATTAGCCGCTGCTTAGCGGCGGGCGGGGAGCGCTGCGGGCCATGGGGGTGCGGGCGGCGGCAGCGGCGCCCGAGCCCGGCCTGAGGCGGCGGCGGGGGGGGGGGCCACGGCCGTGCTGCTGCTGGCCCGGGGTGAGGCTGCCCGGGCGGGGGTCGGGATGTGGGGTGCCCGGGCGGGGGTGGGGGGTGCCCCGGCTGGGGAGGGGCCGCTTCCCCGCTGGCACCGGGGGTGTGCAGGCGGGGGGCCGGGCGGGATCCCTTCTCTACTTCTCTCCCTCCCGCCGGGGTCGGGGCTGTGCGTCTCTCCCCGGTGGGTCCTGGCTACCGGTGCTGAGCTGGCCGGGGGAAGGAGCCGCTCTCCCGGGAAGGCTCCGGTGAATCTGCCCTTAAGCCGAAACTTGCCCCGTACTGAATGTGCTTTCTGAGTATTAATGCATTCCCGATAAATGTATTTTAGTCAATGTTTCGGTTACAGGTAAGCGGTCCCTGGCTACATAACCCTCTCTTCTACATTTATTATGGCTTACGGAGAGACAGTCCCTTCTGGGGAGGGTGTTCTTGAGAGGACAAGTGGTGCTCTGTCCGTTGGTCCCATTCCACTTCATTGCAGAGCTGCAGAAAAAGCTCCACTGGTGTTTGCACCGCGGGTGAAGATCCCCGATGTGGTTCCCCCCGATTCGGGGCCACCTCCTCCTGCCCCGCTTCTCCCCGCGCCCCGCTCGCAGCCGGGGCCGGTCCCACCGCAACCCGGGAGGGAAACGGGGCAGTGTGTCCCCCCGCGCCCGTCGGGGTTTCGCAGCGGAGCCTTCCGCAGAGCTGCGGCCCTTCCGCCGCCTTCCCCGGGCGACGGCCCCGCGGCCCGGGCCCTCTCGCCCGCTGTCCCCGGCTCTCCCCGGCACTCCCTGTCTTGTGCCCTTCCCGGGAACGTGTTTTGTGTGGCTGTGGGCAATGGAGGGGGGCAATTGTCCTGTTTCGGTGTCTCCGAGTCCCAGTGGGGCTTTGGATTCCTGTTAATAAAAGCCCTTTTGCACTGTTTTGGAAGGAGAAAGGCAGTGGTCGGTAAATACGTGGGAGGGGTGAGTGTGTGGGGTGCTGTGCACAGCTTCTACGGACAGAATGGGCTGAGGATAATCTTTGCATATTGTGTACTGCTTTTGGGATCAGCGTTGGTTCTTTAGTGCTTTTCATGTTATTTATCTAATCTCACTCTATTAAATCTGTTTATAATTCAACTCCTGGATTTCCTTGTTTTTTCCCAAGTCCCTTTCTAAATAATAATAAATTGTGGGTTTCTCAAACCATAACACACGCTGATCCCTTTAAGGGGAAATTGAGATTGTAACTGCTGAGGGAGTGGGGTTTGCCTTGGGCATGAGAGCAGGAACAGCCCCAGCATTGCCCTGCAGCTGTCTGGGGATGCACCTTTGGGCAGCTTAGCTGGGCTGGGGGATGGAGCCACAGCCGGGCTGAGGTGCCCCTTGC
The DNA here is from genome assembly GCF_965231255.1 of Vanellus vanellus. Taxonomy (NCBI): domain Eukaryota; kingdom Metazoa; phylum Chordata; class Aves; order Charadriiformes; family Charadriidae; genus Vanellus; species Vanellus vanellus. The sequence goes on from NC_138920.1 coordinate 1,853,388, forward strand.
AACCGCTGCAGGATGGGTGCTGGGGCAAGTGGATCAAAGGGATCTGCTGCTGACGCAGCGCTGCGGACTCCTCAGAGAACTGCTGATGGCGGCACGACTCTGCCCAACACAGTGTTCCTTCGTGAACACTCAGCGGATAAAGAACGGGCTGGACGGTCACACTCAAAGAGTTGTGGTCAACGGCTCGCTGTCCAAGTGGAGACCAGTGATGCATGGCGTTCCTCAGTGGTCGGTACTGGGACCTGTGCTGTTCAACATCTTTGTCGGAGACACGGACAGTGGGATGGAGTGCACCCTCAGCAAGTTTGCTGCTGATACCAAGCTGTGTGGCGAGGTAGACACGCTGGAGGGGAGGGATGCCATCCAGAGGGTCCTGGACAGGCTGGAGGGGTGGGCCCATGCCAACCTCATGAAGTTCAACAAGGTCAAGTGCAAGGTGCTACATCTGGGTTGGGCAATCCCAAGCACAAATACAGGCTTGGTGGTGAATGGCTGGAGAGCAGCCCTGAGGAGAGGGACCTGTGTGTGCTGATTGACAAGGTCTACATGAGCTGGCGATATGCAATCACAGCCCTTAAGGCCAACTGTATCCTGGGCTGCATCAGAAGAAGTGTGGCCAGCAGGTCGGGGAAGTGATTGTGCTCCTCTCCTCCTGTCTCGTGAGACCCCACCTGGAGTACTGCCTCCAGCTCTGAGTCCCCAATATAAGAAGGACATGGAGCTGTTGGAGCACGTCCAGTGGAGGGCCACAAAGATGATCCGAGGGCTGGAGCCCCTCTGCTGGGAGGACAGGCTGAGAGAGTTGGGGTTGTTCAGCCTGGAGAAGAGAAGGCTGCGGGGAGACCTTATTGTGGCCTTCCAGTCCATAAAGGGGCTACAGGAGAGCTGGGGAAGGACTATTTACTAGGGCATGTAGCGATAGGACGAGGGGAAATGGCTTTAAACTGGAAGAGGGGAGACTTAGACTAAATATTAGGAAGACATTTTTCACTTTGAGGGTACTGAAGCACCGACCCAAGTCTATCTGTGCACATAAGTCTGTTTCATTTGCCCCAAGGGAGAACATAAAAATTCCCCCATGTTCCCTGTAATGCTGCAGCCCCTTCAGGGGTCGTCCCCATCGCCCACGGCGCAGGCGGCACCCTGAGCACCTGTTGCCATGGCCCGTGTTCCATCCACAACTGCCAGTGCCCAACGAGTCCAGTGCAGCGCATCTCCCTGCTCCCCCCGCAGCCCTTCTCCCCTGCTCCTGACACCTCGCACCCCCGACCCAGCCCTTCCCGCCTGTTCCCATCCGCTCACTCCCCTCTCTCTGCTGCTATCAGGGTGGCACTGTGGAGGCCCCCAGGAAGAGGAGGCTTGTTCTGCTGCTGGTATGGCACCGCCACAGGGAAGTGGGCACCCTCTCACTGCCCGGGCAGGCTGGAGCAGGCGGGGATGGGGTGGGATGGGGACCCTGCTCTGGGGAGCTCGAGGGGCAGGAGCTTGGCTTGACCTCTCCACACAGCCCTGCAAGGCCACGGGCTGGGAGAAGCCCTTCTGTGCTGCTGGTGCCCTGCTGCAATGGAGCATCCTTGGGGGGGGGGGTACCTGTACACAGGGGAGCCCCAAGTGCCCCGGCTCACTCCGCAGGGATGCTCGCCAGGAGCAGCCAGGTCCTGCCCGCAGCCTGAGCTGTTGCCTCCTCTGCCCCTTTCCAGGCTGGATCCATGGGACCTGCAGTGCCTGCCAACAGCGTGGCTTTTGGAAGACAGGAAGAGATGGAAGTGGACGTGGTGGTAGAGTTAGAGGTAGAGATGGAGGTGGACATGGAGATGGAGGAGAAGATGGAGGTGGAGGGTGAGACGGACGAGGAGATGGAGGTAGATGGGGGTACAGACGAGCAGATGGAAGTAGATGAAAAGACAGAGGAGGAGACGCCCATGGAGATAGACCAGCCAGCAGCAGGACAGGCATGTGCTCCCCATCCACTGCTCGCAGGGAGGGAGGGTCGCCTGCACCAGGCTGGGGCTGGGGCTGGGGCTGGGGCGGGTGGTCCCTGCTTGCAGGGACGCTGTGCCCGGTGCCCTCGTCCTGGCAGCAGAAACTCCACCACTGCGCTGCTATGAGCACCCATCTGCTTTGGGAAGGCAGCGGTTCCTTAGGGCCGGGCAAGCCCAGTCTCCCCCGAAGCGCAGCCGGGGCTCAGTGCTGGTGGCACAGTCCCACTCTCCCCAGCGTGTCCTGGGGCTGTGGCACAGCGAGTACCCATCGGGGCCAACCCCGACCCAAAGCAGCTGCTGCCGCGGAGTGGGCTCGGGACCCCCCAGCTCTGCCAGGAGAGGGGCTGCTCGTTAGCCAAACGACCGTGCCGCTTGCTTTCCTTGCAGGGCCAGCAGAGATCCGGGGACCGGCGGCAGAGGAGGGGATGTAAGAAGAGGAAGATCTGTAAATAGTTTGTGTTCGAGTTGTTTTTTTTTAAAGAGTTGTTGTTTGAGGGGCTTTTTAGGTAGTTGTTGTTTGAGTTGTTTGTTTGTTTGTTTGTTTGTTTTTTGTAAAGAGTTGTAAATAGTTCTGTTGGAGTTGTCTTTTGTAAATAAAGCGTTTTCTTCCTGTCTCTCAGCCCCAAGCTCCCGCGGCATTGGCTCGGGGCACCCGTGGCCTTTCCAGAGTGGTGGTTCCCAGCTGCTCTGGGTTCCCGGGGCTGGAGGGGGCTGGGAGTGCTGGCACGGCCGCCCCGCGGGCAGGGGGTCCCTGTGCAGAGAGGGGGTCCCGCTTACGGAGGTGAGGGCACTGGGCGGCAGCGGGGTTCCCGGGCTGCTGGAGAGCGGTGTCCCCGGGGCGCTCGTTAGCCGCGGCCCCGCCCCCTCCTTAATTAGCCGCTGCTTAGCGGCGGGCGGGGAGCGCTGCGGGCCATGGGGGTGCGGGCGGCGGCAGCGGCGCCCGAGCCCGGCCTGAGGCGGCGGCGGGGGGGGGGCCACGGCCGTGCTGCTGCTGGCCCGGGGTGAGGCTGCCCGGGCGGGGGTCGGGATGTGGGGTGCCCGGGCGGGGGTGGGGGGTGCCCCGGCTGGGGAGGGGCCGCTTCCCCGCTGGCACCGGGGGTGTGCAGGGGGGGGCCGGGCGGGATCCCTTCTCTACTTCTCTCCCTCCCGCCGGGGTCGGGGCTGTGCGTCTCTCCCCGGTGGGTCCTGGCTGCCGGTGCTGAGCTGGCCGGAGGAAGGAGCCGCTCTCCCGGGAAGGCTCCGCTGACTCTGCCCTTAAGCCGAAACTTGCCCCGTACTGAATGTGCTTTCTGCGTATTAATGCATTCCCGATAAATGTATTTTAGTCAATGTTTCGGTTACAGGTAAGCGGTCCCTGGCTACATAACCCTCTCTTCTACATTTATTATGGCTTACGGAGAGACAGTCCCTTCTGGGGAGGGTGTTCTTGAGAGGACAAGTGCCGCTCTGCCTGGTGGTGCGACTCCACTTCATTGCAGAGCTGCAGAAAAAGTCCAACGGCTCCACTGGTGTTTGCACCGCGGGTGAAGAGCCCCGATGTGGTTCCCCCCGATTCGGGGCCACCTCCTCCCGCCCCGCTTCTCCCCGCGCCCGTCGGGGTTTCGCAGCGGAGCCTTCCGCAGAGCTGCGGCCCTTCCGCCGCCTTCCCCGGGCGACGGCCCCGCGGCGCCGGCCCTCTCGCGCGCCGGCCCCGACTCCCCCCGGCACTCCGCTCGCGGGGCCCGTTTGCCCCCGCGCCCCCCCTCGCGGGCCCCCAACGTCGGCCGGGGCCGGGAACGGTCTCCGAGCGGAGCTCGCCGGAGCAAAGGGCGGCCGCGGCGGCCTCTCCCCCGCGGCAGCACCCTCAGCCCGCAGCCAGGAGGGCAGCGCCCGGCGCCACAGCGCGGCCCCGAGCCAGCCCGCCTCTCCCGCCCCGCCGCCCGGCTCCCGGTGGCGCCCGGCGGGCAGGGGGAGCCGCTCCGCCCGCCCCGGCAGGCGCCGGGCCGCGGTCCGCCGGGCCGGCCGCGGAGCAGCCCCCGCCGCGGGGCCCGTCGGGCGGCGGAGCCCGGCTGGCGAGCGGGGGCATGGCGGCGCCGAGCCGGGCCTCCCTGCAGCGCCGGCTGCAGAGCTCGCAGGAGGCGCAGCACCGGCAAGCGGTGCTGGTGCGGCAGCTGCAGGCGAAGGTGAGGAGCGGGGGCGCCCGCCCGGGGGGAGCTGCCCGGGGCCGGGCCGCGGTGGCGGGGCCCGCAGAGGGCACTCGGCGGCGGAGCCCTCGGGGGGCGAAGGCGCGGCCCCGGCGGGGCCCTCCCCGGGCCCGGGACGGCGCCGAGCCCGGAGCTCGGCGGAGGGAGGCCCCGGGAGCCGCCCCGCTCCGCCCGGCCCGGCCCGGCCCGGCCCGGCCCGGCGTGGTGGGCGCCCGGCCCTGCCGCGGGCACCCCCGAGCCTCCCGGCGGGGCTCCGTCGTCCTGGAGGGAGGCGAAGCTTCCCGGGAGATGGGCAGCGCTGCGGCATGTGCTGGGCTGAGGGCAGAGCCGGGGCGGGAGGAGCCCGCTCGCTGCCCGGCTGCCTCCGCTCCTCTTCACGGCGGCTCTCCCTCCCTCCCTCCCTCCCTCCAGCTCCTGCGGTACCGCACTCGCTGGCGAGAGCTGGAGCAGCGGCTGGAAGGCGGCGGGGTGAGTGTGCGGGGCGCTGCGGGAGGATGGTGCGCGTGGCGTTGGGTGGCGCGGGCAGAGAGAGAAGCTCTCCGTGGGAGAGGACAGCGAGCTGCTGCGAGCGGAGGGTTCTGTCCGGCGGCCGTTGTTAGAGCAGCCGGTAGTCCCAGCGATGCCCGTCCAGCAGTCACCGAGAAGAAGGGATTTAGTCCTGTGCAGGAGTGCTGTAGTGCTGGGTAACGGTTTGTGCTGGGTCTCGGGAGAGGGCTGTAGGGTCTGTGCCATCCTGTGGCTGTCTCTGAGAAAGAATGGGTTTGGGAAGGCAAGAATGGTGGCGTCCAACATACGGAGCCGGTTCTGTGCTTTCTCTCTGCTTCCCGGCTAAAGCAGACGTAGGGAACGGAGGGTGGGAGCATAGGAGAGCGTTCCCGGGCTTGAGGTCCACGTGAGCCCTCGCGGTCGTGAGCTGAGGATCCCCCGCTGTGAGAGTGCAGCAGTGGGAGACTGAGGAGAGCTGCTCGCATGGAGGAACCCCCTTCCCCTCCCTTCCTCTCCGTAGTCCTGACCCATTTGTTATGCCTGGCAGAAGCCACCAGCTCCTGAGAGAGCCCCTGAGAGGAGGGGACAGCGATGGATGCTGGTGGTAGCGAAGGGAAAAGAAGCGTTTGACTAAACATTTCCTTTCTTCTTCAGGCTCCCTCCCAGGCAGGTGGGAAGCCACAGAGGACCACAGCCTGGAGAAAGCGCTGCTTCAGTTGGAGTAGGAGCACCAAAGGTACAAGGAAGAAGCGTTCCCTCATACTCGGTACCCCAGGTGCTCACGGAAGTGAGGGAAAACCTGTCAGTGATACCTGGTCTCCCCAAGGGACGTGGTTGGGTGAACAGTTTTGAGAGGAGAAAGGTCCACAGCGTGTTCCGTGGTGCAGTCAGAGTGCTGTGTGCTGAATGGCTCTGTTTTGAGCGGAGGGCTCCTCTGGGTAACCTTCAAGGGTCCCTTTCCAGCCTGAATTATTCCGTGGTTCAGTAGGTGAGGGACTCGGGCCAATGCTCTAGAGCAGTGATGCGTCCAGTGGTCAGGCAGCAGGAAGGGGAGGCAAGCCGTTAACTGTGGGCACCCTCAGAATGAAGAGGAAGGGGCAACCAAAAGTGTAGACAGCAATGGAAGGCTTAAAGCAAGGAGAAGGCACTGAGTTTGCCATCAGAGCGCGTTCTGGGTTCATGCCTGAAAGCGCTTTTACTGCCACTCAGTTTGGGAAGAGAGTCAGAGCTGGGGGAGCTGGGAAATGCCGAGGATGCTGCTGGTGGATGGTGGTTGTTGAGTGACCTCACTGCTGTTCCTCCCTTTGCAAGGTGTGAGAATCTGGCCGAAGTGAACGCTGTCCTGTGGCAGCAGCTGGAGAACACGAGTGAGGTGAATGCAGCCCTCCAAGACGACGTTGGCAAACTGAGGGTGGATTGGATGAGGGCCTAGGAGGAGCTGGAAGCGAAGGAGAGGGAATGGCTCATGGAACATGAGGTGAGGGCTGGTCTGCGGGAATGTCAGAGGCGATGGCAGCGTGGAGTGAGAATGCGTTTTATTTGCGGCCTGGAGACCGTGCTGTGAGAACGTTGGGGTTCTGCTGGGGATGTGTCGGTGTTGAGGAGCAGAAGATTGGGGTGTGGGATGGAGGAGTGTCAGCAACTTGTGGTGATGCAAGAGGCCCACGTGGTGTGGCTGTGCTGCTCGGTCCTAAAGGCAAACGCTGCTGTTGCTGGGCGCTGTAGGGCAGTCCCACAGGAGCGCTGGTCTTCTTGATAGGTGTTAAACCTCCGCTCCGAGAGGTCTGCGTGTTTTCAGGTTGGGAGTAGCCCACAGAAGAACAAGCCAGGCCTTGGCTTGTGACAGTGGTCTTGGAGGGGCTTGTCTTTGTCTTCCTGCAGGAAGACTCTGAGAGCCCTCTGCAAGGCGGGACGGGGAATGGGGATGAGCTTGCTTTGCTGAGAGCCCCTCCTGCAGGAGGAGGGTGGATGTTGCCTTCTTTGCAGTCAGGTGGCAGCTCTCCTGAGGACGCTTCTGTGGTGCCTCTTCAGTCCCTCATGCCCCTGTTGGAACGGTTCTGAAAGGAGTCCCCGCCATGGTGGTTGTACTCTCTCCTGTCTGAGAGACTTGTACAGTGACAGCAAAGGCTGAACCGGCATTTCTTTTTGTCTTTGCACCTTCAGTGTTATGACAGCCACTTCAGGGATGACCGTAATGGTCTTCTGAGCCTGTGGCGTCAAGTGGTGACTTTCCACCGTCAGTTCCTGGAGATGAAGACTGCCACGGACCGGTGAGTAGAAGCTGAGGTGAGATCTCCTGCAGGAAAACATCACTTCCCTTCTTCACCTGCTGTTTTGAGCCTGGCATATGGGTTAGTTGCGGCTGAAGGTATGATTTGTGCTGTGGCAGTGGGAAGCAATGGCAGGAAGCGTGCTGCAGGCGCTTTTCAGAGTCCTTTTGTTTGATGCTGGTTTTCAGATAGAAGCGAGGGGCTCGGGCTGCCAGCAGTGCCGAGGCCATGAACGGATGACTTAACTCTGGTGGTGTTTGACACAGACACAGGCATAGCTGGACACAGTTTGTATCCGCTTATTCCTCTACCAGTAGTGTTGAGAGAAAGATCAGCGTCTCTACCCTGTTACTGTGTTTATCCAGTTTCTTTGACTGCGTTTGATGGCTCTTGTTATGATTGTTTTGTTGTTCTCTGGCTCTCTGACGTTCCCTTCTCACAGTTGCCTTCTACACCAACAAAACCAGCATAGCCGTAATCGCGCCTGCTTCTGGTGTCAGCGTGCGATTTCCAACTCTGGGTTACTGTCACCCGTCTGTCTTACTTGATGCGAAGCCTTCCTAAACATGTCGAGTATGCCTGACCTACGGTTTAAGCCTTGTGTTCTTTGGGCTTTTTTGTTACACCATTTTAGGCTTATTCTTACAGCCCCTTCCTGAAATGGTTATGATGTAGATATTGTCGTGAGCCTCTGAGCAGTCCGAGTGTTGATGGGAATAGGTGGCTTCAGGGTGATGCTGTAGGCATAAAAGTCTGGAGACCTTGGCAAACTTCCTCACGTCTATTAATGATAATTGGAGCATGTTCATAAGATTGAGCAGGAGCAACAATAAATGAGAGTAATCGGAGGTCCTTGAAGCCTCCTGGCAGTGCCATACACTCCCCCAGTGTCAGAGGAGTGATTCGTCCCCAAGAGAGATGCCATCTTTTCCGCCAGCTTTTACTCTTGCACGATGACGTGCTTCAGAAGCGAGTCAGCTGCAAACGATGGTGGTGTGAACATTGGCCCTTTCTTTGTTCTTCTGCAGAGATTTGTCAGAGCTGAAGGCAGAAAAAATGAGGCTTTCTGGTTCCATAATTGCAAACTGCTCCCACCTCAACTCTAGCGTGATGTGCTTAAAAGCGCAGGAGGACGCGGAGAAGATGGAGCTTCAAGAGAGGTAAAGGCGTTTTCAACTTTGCTGTTACAGAATGACAGAGAATGGTGGGGTTTGGAAGAGCCCTGTGGAGCTCCCCCCGTCCCACCACCTGCCAGAGCAGGGTCATGTACAGCAATCGCACAGGACGGTGTCAGGTGGGTTTGGAATGTGTGCAGAGTGGGAGACTCCCCCACCTCTCTGGGCAGCCTGTGTCAGTGCTCTGCCACCCTCAAAGGGAAGAAGTCCCTCCTTAGGTTTAGAAGGAACTTCCTATGCTCAAGTCTGTTGCCGTTACCTCTTGTACTATCACTTGGCAACACTGGACAGAGAGTGTTTCCATCCACCCGTCACTGAGATTGAAAAAGTACTTTTGAGGCTAGAGTCCGTAGGAAAGAAGAGAGGGCTAAAGTGTGTGGGGCATTCGAAGTAGTTCCAGGAGGCAGTGATGACCAGCATGACTTTTGACCCCTGGCACCTTTGCTGTGGGAGAAGGAGCTGGAAGTTTGGCATTTTTGCTCCAGAGGCTGCCGAGAGTGAAAAAAGGTGGTTTTGAGGCTAGAGTCGGTATGAAAGAAGAGAGGACCAAAGTGTGTGTGGCATTTGAAGGGGTTGCAGGAGGAAGTGAGGACCAGCATCACTTTCCCGCTGGCACCTTTGCTGTGGCGGCAGGAGCTGGACGTTTGCCTTTTTTGTTCCAGAGGATGCCGAGAGTGAAAAAAGGTGGTTTCGAGGCTAGAGTCCGCAGGAAAGCAGAGAGGGCCAAAGTGTGTGTGGCATTGGAAGGGGTTCCAGGAGGCAGTGAGGACCAGCATCACTTTTCCCCGCTGGCACCTTTGCTGTGGCAGCAGGAGCTGGACGTTTGCCTTTTTTCTCTGGAGGCTGCTGAGAGTGATAAAAGAAGGATTTGAGGCTGGAGTCCACAGGAAAGCAGAGAGGGCCAAAGTGTGTGGGGCATTGGAAGGGGTTCCAGGAGGCAGTGAGGACCAGCATCACTGTTCCCCCCTGGCACCTTTGCTGAGGCGTCGGGAGCTGGACGTTTGCCTTTTTTGCTGCGGAGGCTGACAAGAGTGAAAAAAGAAGGATTTGAGGCTGGAGTCCACAGGAAAGCAGAGAGGGCCAAAGTGTGTGGGGCATTGGAAGGGGTTCCAGGAGGCAGTGAGGATCAGCATCACTCTTCCCCCCGGCACTATTGCTGTGGTGGCAGGAGCTGGACGTTTGCCTTTTTTGCTCCGGAGGCCACCGGGAGTGAAAAAAGGTGCTTTTCAGCATAGAGTCCGCAGGAAAGCAGAGAGGGCCAAAGTGTGTGTGGCATTGGAAGGGGTTCCAAGAGGCAGTGAGGACCAGCATCACTGTTCCCCCCTGGCACCTTTGCTGAGGCGGCGGGAGCTGGACGTTTGCCTTTTTTCTCTGGAGGCTGCTGAGAGTGATAAAAGAAGGATTTGAGGCTGGAGTCCACAGGAAAGCAGAGAGGGCCAAAGTGTGTGGGGCATTGTAAGGGGTTCCAGGAGGCAGTGAGGATCAGGATGACTCTTGCTCCCTGGCACCTTTGTTGTTGTGGCAGGAGTTGGTCGTTTGCCTTTTTTGCTGCGGAGGCTGACAAGAGTGAAAAAAGTAGGTTTTGAGGCTGGAGTTCACAGGAAAGCAGAGAGAGCCAAAGTGTGTGGGGCATTGGAAGGGGTTCCAGGAGGCACTGAGGATCAGCATCACTCTTTGCCCCGGCACCTTTGCTGTGGCGGCAGGAGCTGGACGTTTGCCTTTTTTGCTCTGGAGGCCACCGAGAGTGAAAAAAGTTGCTTTTCAGCATAGAGTCCGCAGGAAAGCAGAGAGGGCCAAAGTGTGTGGGTCATTTGAAGGGGTTCCAGGAGGCAGTGAGGACCAGCATCACTTTTCCCTGCTGGCACCTTTGCTGTGGCGGCAGGAGCTGGACGTTTGCATTTTTTGCTTCGGAGACCACCGAGAGTGAAAAAAGGTTTTTTTCAGCATGGAGTCCGCAGGAAAGAAGAGAGAAAGCAGAGAAAGTGCGTGTGTCACAGTATCACAGTATCACAGTATCACAGTATGCTAGGGATTGGAAGGGACCTCAAAACATCATCTAGTCCAATCCCCCTGTCGGAGCAGGAACACCTAGATGAGGTTGCACAGGAAGGCGTCTAGGCGAGTTTTGAATGTCTCCAGAGAAGGAGACTCCACAACCTCCCTGGGCAGCCTGTTCCAGTGCTCTGTCACCCTCACTGAGAAGTTTCTTCTCAAATTTAAGTGGAACCTCTTGTGTTCCAGCTTGAATCCATTACCCCTTGTCCTATCATTGGTTGCTACTGAGGAGAGCCTGGCTCCATCCTCATGACATTCCCCCTTTATATATTTATAAACGCTAATAAGGTCACCCCTCAGTCTCCTCTTCTCCAAACTAAAGAGACTCAGCTCCCTCAGTCTTTCCTCATAAGGGAGATGCTCCACTCCCTTAATCATCTTAGTTGCCCTACGCTGGACTCTCTCCAGCAGCTCTCTGTCCTTCTTGAACTGAGGGGCCCAGAACTGGACACAATATTCCAGATGCGGTCTCACCAGGGCGGAGTAGAGGGGAAGGAGGACCTCCCTCGATCTACTAACCACCCCCCTTCTAATACAGCCCAGGATGCCATTGGCCTTCTTGGCCACAAGGGCACAGTGCTGGCTCATGGTCATCCTGCTGTCCACCAGGACCCCCGGGTCCTTTTCCTCTACACTGCTCTCTAACAGGTAGCTCCCCATCCTCTACTGGAACCTGGGGTTGTTTCTGCCCAGATGTAGGACCCTACACTTTCCCTTGTTGTATTTCATTAAGTTATTCCCTGCCCAAATCTCCAGCCTGTCCAAGTCTCTCTGGATGGCAGCACAGCCCTCTGGCGTGTCAGCCACTCCTCCTAGCTTAGTGTCATCAGCAAACTTGCTGATAGTACATTTAATTCCCTCATCTAAATCATTGATGAATATATTGAATAATATGGGCCCCAGTACCGACCCTTGAGGCACTCCACTGGTTACCGGCCTCCAACTGGACTCTGCCCCATTGACTACGACTCTCTGGCTTCTCTCCTTCAGCCAGTTCGCAGTGCACCTAACTATCCGATCATCCAGTCCACACTTCCTCAGTTTAGCCATGAGGATGCTGTGGGAGACCGTGTCAAATGCTTTACTGAAGTCAAGGTAGACCACATCTACCGCTTTGCCATCATCCATCCACCTCGTTATTTCCTCATAAAAGGCTATGAGGTTGGTCAAGCGTGACTTCCCCTTGGAAAAGCCATGCTGACTGCCCCTAATAACCCTCGTATCCTCGATATGCCTTGAGAGGGCACCAAGGATAAGCTGTTCCATCAGTTTCCCAGGGATGGAGGTGAGGCTGACCAGTGTGTAGTTACCCGGGTCCTCCTTCTTGCCCTTTTTGAAGACTGGAGTGACATTTGCTTTCCTCCAGTCCTCAGGCACCTCGCCCGTTTCCCAAGACTTGGTAAAGATGGTGGAGAGTGGTCCAGCAATGACTTCAGACAGCTCCTTCAGCACCCGCGGTGCATCCCATCTGGACCCATGGATTTATGGATGTCCAGGTTGCTTAACTGGTCTCAGTTAACTGGTCATTCGAAGGGGTTCCAGGAGGCAGTGAGGACCAGCATCACTTTTCCCCGCTGGCACCTTTGCTGTGGCAGCAAAAGCTGGACGTTTGTCTTTTTTTCTCGAAAGACTGCCGAGAGTGAAAAAAGGTGCTTTTGAGACTAGAGTCCGCAGGAAAGCAGAGAGGGCCAAATTGTCTGGGGCATTTGAAGGGGTTCCAGGAGGCAGTGAGGAGCAGTGTCACTTTTCCCCGCTGGCACTTTTGCTGTGGCAACAAAAGCTGGACGTTTGTCTTTTTTGCTCCAAACATCGCTGAAAGTGAAAAAAGGTGTTTTTGAGGCTAGAGTCCGCAGGAAAGCAGAGAGGGCCAAATTGTCTGGGGCATTTGAAGGGGTTCCAGGAGGCAGTGAGGACCAGCATCACTTTTCCCCCCTGGCTCCTTTGCTGTGGCGGCAGGAGCTGGACGTTTGCGTTTTTTGCTCTGGAGGCCGTTGAGAGTGAAAAGAGAGTCTGCAGGAAAGCAGAGAGGGCTAAAGTGTGTGTTTTCCTTTTTTGCTGCGGAGGGCGCCAAGAGTGAAAAAAGGAGGTCCCCTTTCCAATGCCCCACACACTTTGGTCTTCTTGGTTTCCTGGGGACTGTTTGCTGAAAAGCACATTTTACACTCTCAGTGGCTTCCGGAGTAAAAAAGACAAACGTCCAGCTTTTGCTGCCACAGCAAAGGTGCCAGCAGGGAAAAGTGATGCTGGTCCTCACTGCCTCCTGGAACCGCTTCCAGTGCCCGCTTTCCTGCGGACTACACCTCAAACCCAAATTTTCACTCTCGGTGGCCTCCGGAACAAAAAAAGGCAAACATCCAGTTCCTGCCGCCATAGCAAAGGTGCCACGGGGGAAAAGCGATGCTGGTCCTCACTGCCTCCTGGAACCCCTTCAAATGCCCCATACAATTTGGTTCTCCCTGCTTTCCTGCGGTGTCCATCCTCAAAAGCACCTGTTTTCACTCTCCGCGGCATCCGGAGCAAAAAAAGACAAACGTCCAGGTTTTGCTGCCACAGCAAATGTGCCAGCGGGGAAAAGTGATGCTAGAGGAGAAGGACCTGCGTGTGCTGACTGACGAGAAGCTCAAGACGAGCTGGCAATGTACGATCGCAGCCAAGAAGGCACACCGTATCCTGGGCTGCATCAGAAGTGTGGCCGACAGGTCGGGGAAGTGATTGTGCTCCTCTCCTCCACTCTCGTGAGACCCCACCTGGAGTACCGCCTCCAGCTCTAGAGTCCCCAGTATAAGAAGGACATGGAGCTGTTGGAGCGGGTCCAGAGGAGGGCCACGAAGATGATCTGAGGGCTGGAGCCCCTCTACTGTGAGGAAAGGGTGAGAGAGTTGGGGTTGTTCAGCCTGGAGAAGAGAAGGCTCTGGGGAGGCCTTATTGTGGCCTTCCAGCCCATAAAGGGGCCTACAGGAGAGCAGGGAAGGATTATTTACTAGGGCATGTAGCAATAGGACAAGGGGGAATAGCTTTATACTGGAAGAGGGGAGTTTTAGACTAAATATTAGGAAGAAATTTTTCACTTTGAGGGTGGTGAGCCGCTGGCTCAGGTTGCCCAGAGAAGCTGTGGCTGCCCCATCCCTGGAGGTGTTCAAGGCCAGGCTGGAGGGGGCTTGGAGCAGCCTGATCTGGTGGGAGGTGTCCCTTCCTACGGCACAGGGGTGGGCACTTGATTATTTTCAAGGTCCCTTCAAACCTCAACCATGCCATGATTCTGATTTTCTTTTCTGTCTGTGCATGTACATGTGTTTCATTTGCCTCAAGGGGTACATAAAAATTCCCCCATGTTCCCTGTGAAGCTGCAGCCCCTTCAGGGGTTGTCCCCATCGCCCACGGCGCAGGCGGCACCCTGAGCACCTGTTGCCATGGCCCGTGTTCCATCCACAACTGCCAGTGCCCAACGAGTCCAGTGCAGCCCTTCTCCCCTGCTCGCCCCGCAGCCCTTCTCCCCCCGCAGCCCTTCTCCCCTGCTCCTGACACTTTGCACCCCCGACCCAGCCCTTCCCACTTGCTCCCGGCACCTCCTTCCCCTGTCTGCTGCCATCCAGGTGGCACTATGGAGGCCCCGAGGAAGAGGAGGCTTGTTCTGCTGCCGGTATGGCCCCGCTGCAGGGAGGAGGGCATCCCCCACTGCCCAGGCAGGCTGGAGCAGTCGGGGATGGGGTGGGATGGGGACTCTGCTCTGGGGAGCTCGGGGGGCCGCGAGCTTGGCTTGGCCTCTCCACACAGCCCTGCAAGGCCACGGGCTGGGAGAAGCCCTTCTGGGCTGCTGGCGCCCTGCTGCAATGGAGCATCCCTGGAGGAGACTCGTCCCCGGGGGAGCCATGGGTGCCCTGGGCTCGTGCCGCAGGGATGCTCGCCAGGAGCAGCCGGGTCCTGCCTGCAGCCTGAGTTGCTGCCTCCTCTGCCCCTTTCCAGGCTGGAGACGTGAGACCTAAAGCAAGTGGCAAGAACATGGCTTTGCAGATGGAGGAGGAGATGGAGGTGGATGTGATGGTGGAGATGGAGGAGATGGAAGTGGATATGGATGAAGACATGGAGGTAGACTTGGAGATGGAGGAAGAGATGGAGATAGACATCGTGATGGAGGAGGAGATGGAGGTAGACATGAAGATGGAGGAAGAGACGCCAATGGAGACCAACTAAGCAGCAGCAGGACAGGCATGTGCTCCCCATCCACTGCCAGCAGGGAGGGAGGGTCGCCTGCCACTGGGCTGGGGCTGGGGCTGGGTCTGGGTCTGGGATGGGTGATCCCTGCTTTCAGGGACACGGTGCCCCGTGCCCTCATCCTGGCAGCAGAACCGCCACCACAGTGCTGCCCTGAGCACCTGTCTGCTTTGGGAAGGGAGCGGGTCCTTAGGGCTGGGCAAGCCCAGTCTCCCCAAAGCCCAGCCGGGGCTCAGTGCTGGCGGCACAGTCCCGCTCTCCCCAGCGTGTCCTGGGGCTGTGGCACAGCGAGTGCCCATCGGGGCCAACCCCGACCCAAAGCAGCTGCTGCCGCGGAGCCGGCTTGGGACCCCCCAGCTCTGCCAGGCGAGGGGCTGCTCGTTAGCCAAACGACCGTGCCACTTGCTTTCCTTGCAGGGCCAGCAGAGATCTGGGGACCAGCGGCAGAGGAGGGGATGGTTGAAGAGGAGGACTTGTAAATAGTTGGTGTTCACTTTGTTTTTATTTTTGTAAATAGTTGTTCGAGTTGTTTTTTTGTAAAGAGTCGTTGTTCGAGTTGTTTTTTGTAAATAAAGCGTTTTCTTCCTGTCTCTCAGCCCCAAGCTCCCGCGGCATTGGCTCGGGGCACCCGTGGCCTTTGCAGAGTGGTGGTTCCCAGCTGCTCTGGGTTCCCGGGGCTGGAGGGGGCTGGGAGTGCTGGCACGGCCGCCCCGCGGGCAGGGGGTCCCTGTGCAGAGAGGGGGTCCCGCTTACGGAGGTGAGGGCACTGGGCGGCAGCGGGGTTCCCGGGCTGCTGGAGAGCGGTGTCCCCGGGGCGCTCGTTAGCCGCGGCCCCGCCCGCTCCTTAATTAGCCGCTGCTTAGCGGCGGGCGGGGAGCGCTGCGGGCCATGGGGGTGCGGGCGGCGGCGCCCAAGCCCGGGCTGGGGCTGGGGCTGGGGCGGCGGCGGCGGCGGCCGGGGGGCACGGCCGTGCTGCTGCTGGCCCGGGGTGAGGCTGCCCGGGCGGGGGTGTGTGGTGACCGGGCGGGGGTGGGGGGTGCCCGGGCTGGGGAGGGGCCGCTTCCCCGCTGGCACCAGGGGTGTGCAGGCGGGGGGCCGGGCGGCGTCCTGTCCGTCCGTCCCTCCGTTCCTCGTTCCCTCCCTCCTTCCCTCCTGCCGGGGTCGGGGCTGTGCGTCTCTCTCCGGTGGGTCCTGGCTGCCGGTGCTGAGCTGGCCGGAGGAAGGAGCCGTTCTCCAGGGGAGGCTCCCGTGATTCTGCCCTTAAGCCGAAACTTGTCCCGCACAGGTGTGTGCACGGCGGGTGAAGAGCCCCGATGTAGTTCCCCCCGATTCGGGGCCACCTCCTCCCGCCCTGCTTCTCCCCACGAGCGGGGCCGGTCCCGCCGCAAGGCGGGGGGGGGGGGGAAGGGACGGTGTCTCCCCCCGCGCCCGTCGGGGTTTCGCAGCGGAGCCTTCCACAGAGCTGCGGCTTTTCCGCCGCCTTCCCCGGGTGGCGGCCCCGCGGCGCCGGCCCTCTCGCCCGCTGTCCCCGACTCCCCCCGGCACTCCGCTCGCGGGGCCCGTTTGCCCCCGCGCCCCCCCTCAACGGAGCCCGGCTGGCGAGCGGGGGCATGGCGGCGCCGAGCCGGGCCTCCCTGCAGCGCCGGCTGCAGAGCTCGCAGGAGGCGCAGCACCGGCAAGCGGTGCTGGTGCGGCAGCTGCAGGCGAAGGTGAGGAGCGGGGGCGCCCGCCCGGGGGGAGCTGCCCGGGGCCGGGCCGCGGTGGCGGGGCCCGCAGAGGGCACTCGGCGGCGGAGCCCTCGGGGGGCGAAGGCGCGGCCCCGGCGGGGCCCTCCCCGGGCCCGGGACGGCGCCGAGCCCGGAGCTCGGCGGAGGGAGGCCCCGGGAGCCGCCCCGCTCCGCCCGGCCCGGCCCGGCCCGGCCCGGCCCGGCGTGGTGGGCGCCCGGCCCTGCCGCGGGCACCCCCGAGCCTCCCGGCGGGGCTCCGTCGTCCTGGAGGGAGGTGAAGCTTCCCGGGAGATGGGCAGCGCTGCGGCATGTGCTGGGCTGAGGGCAGAGCCGGGGCGGGAGGAGCCCGCTCGCTGCCCGGCTGCCTCCGCTCCTCTTCACGGCGGCTCTCCCTCCCTCCCTCCCTCCCTCCCTCCCTCCAGCTCCTGCGGTACCGCACTCGCTGGCGAGAGCTGGAGCAGCGGCTGGAAGGCGGCGGGGTGAGTGTGCGGGGCGCTGCGGGAGGATGGTGCGCGTGGCGTTGGGTGGCGCGGGCAGAGAGAGAAGCTCTCCGTGGGAGAGGACAGCGAGCTGCTGCGAGCGGAGGGTTCTGTCCGGCGGCCGTTGTTAGAGCAGCCGGTAGTCCCAGCGATGCCCGTCCAGCAGTCGCCGAGAAGAAGGGATTTAGTCCTGTGCAGGAGTGCTGTAGTGCTGGGTAACGGTTTGTGCTGGGTCTCGGGAGAGGGCCGTAGGGCTTGTGCCATCCTGTGGCTGTCTCTGAGAAAGAATGGGTTTGGGAAGGCAAGAATGGTGGCGTCCAACATACGAAGCCGGTTCTGTGCTTTCTCTCTGCTTCCCGGCTAAAGCAGACGTGGGGAACGGAGGGTGGGAGCGTAGGAGAGCGTTCCCGGGCTTGAGGTCCACGTGAGCCCTCACGGTCGTGAGCTGAGGATCCCCTGCTGTGAGAGTGCAGCAGTGGGACACTGAGGAGAGCTGCTCGCATGGAGGAACCCCTTCCCCTCCCTTCCTCTCCGTAGTCGCCACCCTGTTGTTATGCCTGGCAGAAGCTACCAGCTCCTGAGACACCCCCACCGAGGGGAGGGGACAGCGATGGATGCTGGCGGTAGCGAGGAGAAGAGAAGCATTTGACTAAACATTTCCTTTCTTCTTCAGGGCTCCTTCCCAGGCAGGTGGGAAGCCACAGCGGACCACATCCTGGAGAAAACACTGCTTCAGTTGGAGGAGGAGCAGCAAAGGTACAAGGAAGAAGTGTTCCCTCATACTCGGTATCCCGGATGCTCACGCAAGTGAGGGAAAACCTGTCAGTGTTACTCCCCAGGGGACGTGGTTGGGTAAACCGTTTTGAGAGGAGAAAGGTCCACAGCGTGTTCCGTGGTGCAGTCAGAGTGCTGTGTGCTGAATGGCTCTGTTTTGAGCGGAGGGCTCCTCTGGGTAACTTTCAAGGGTCCCTTTCCAGCCTGAATTATTCCGTGGTTCAGTAGTTGAGGGACTCGGGCCAATGCTCTAGAGCAGTGATGCGTCCAGTGGTCAGGCAGCAGGAAGGGGAGGCAAGCCGTTAACTGTGGGCACCGTCAGAGTGAAGAGGAAGGGGCAACCAAAAGCGTAGATGGCAATGGAAGGCTTAAAGCAAGGAGAAGGCACCGAGTTTGCCATCAGAGCGCCTTCTGGGTTCATGCCTGAAAGCGCTTTTACTGCCGCTCAGTTTGGGAACGCCGTCAGAGCTGGGGGAGCTGGGAAATGCCGAGGATGCTGCTGGTGGACGGTGGTTGTTGAGTGACCTCACTGCTGTTGCTCCCTTTGCAAGGTGTGAGAATCTGGCCGAAGTGAACGCTGTCCTGTGGCAGCAGCTGGAGAACGTGAGCGAGGTGAACGCAGCCCTCCAAGAAGATGTTGGCAAACTGAGGGCAGATTGGATGAGGTCCCGGGAGGAGCTGGAAGCGAAGGAGAGGGAATGGTGCGCGGAACGTGAGGTGAGGCTGGTCTGCGGGAATGTCAGAGGCGATGGCAGCGTGGCGAGAGAATGCGTTTTATTTGTGGCCTCGAGACTGTGTCAGCAAGTTGTGGTGATGGAAGTGGCCTACGTGCTGTGGCCGTGCTGCTCGGTCCTAAAGGCAAACGCTGCTGTTGCTGGGCGCTGTAGGGCGGTCCCACGGGAGCGCTGGTCTTCCTGATAGGTGTTAAATTTTGGCCCAGAGCCGCAGAGACCAGAGAGACGATGAATGGCGATGAGTTGCTTTGCTGAGAGCCCCTCCTGCAGGAGGAGGGTGGATGTTGCCTTCTTTGCAGTCAGGTGGCAGCTCTCCTGAGGACGCTTCTGTGGTGCCTCTTCAGTCCCTCATGCCCCTGTTGGAACGGTTCTGAAAGGAGACCCCGCCATGGTGGTTGTACTCTCTCCTGTCTGAGAGACTTGTACAGTGACAGCAAAGGCTGAACCGGCATTTCTTTTTGTCTTTGCATCTTCAGCGTTATGACAGCCACTTCAGGGATGACCGTAATGGTCTTCTGAGCCTGTGGCGTCAAGTGGTGACTTTCCACCGTCAGTTCCTGGAGATGAAGACTGCCACGGACCGGTCAGTAGAAGCTGAGTCGAGATCTCCTGCAGGACGTCGCTTCCCTTCTGCACCTGCTGTTTTGAGCCTGGCTGATGGGTTAGTTACGGCTCTGCAGGAGACTCCTTGCTCGCTCGCCACGGTGCGTCCTGATGCCAGAGTGTCAGAGGAGTGATTCGTCCCCAAGAGAGATGCCATCTTTCCCGCCAGCTTTTACTCTTGCGCGATGATGTGCTTCAGAAGCGAGTCAGCTGCTAACAATGGTGGTGTGAACATTGGCCCTTTCTTTGTTCTTCTGTAGAGATTTGTCGGAGCTGAAGGCAGAGCAAATGAGGCTTTCTGGCTCCGTAATTGCAAACTGCTCCCGCCTCAACTCCAGCGTGATGTGCTTACAAGCGCAGAGGGACGTGGAGAAGATGGAGCTTCAAGAGAGGTAAAGGTGTTTTCAACTTTGCTGTTACAGAATGACAGAATGACAGAGAACGGTGTGGGTTGGAAGGGCCCTGTGGAGCTCCCCCAGTCCCAGCCCCTGCCAGAGCAGGGTCACCTACAGCAATTGCACAGGACGGCGTCCAGGCGGGTTTGGAATGTGTGCAGAGTGGGAGACTCCCCCACCTCTCTGGGCAGCCTGTGGCAGTACTCTGCCACCCTCAAAGGGAAGAAGCACCTCCTGAGGTTTAGATGGAACTTCCTCTGCTCAAGTGTGTTCCCGTTAACTCTTGTCCTGTCACTGGGCACCACTGGGCAAAGAGTGTTCCCATCCCCCTGGCACCCTGCCTTTAAGTATTTATAAGCATTGATAAGATCCCCCCTCAGTGTTCTTTTTTTCTAGACTAAAAAGCCCCAAATCCCTCAGGCTTTCCTTGTAAGAAAGACGCTCCAGTCCCCTCATCATCTTTTTCTGGAGCAGCTTTTTGCTGGACCCTCTCCAGTGGTTCCCTGTCCTTCTTCAAACAGGGAACCCAGAACTGGCCATACTCCAGATGTGTCCTCCTCAGGGCAGAGCAGAGGGGAGGATGTCCTCTCTCCACCTGCTGGTCACACTCTTCTTGATGCGCCCCGGGATGCCGTTGGCCTTCTTGGCCAGCAGGGCACATTGCTGGCTCATGGTCATCCTGTTGTCCACCAGGACTCGCAGGTCCCTTTCCACAGAGCTGCTCTCCAGGAGGTCAGCCCCAACCTGTACTGGTGCATGGGGTTATTCCTCCCCAGAAGAGGAACATTCCCTTCTGTGGCTGCGTCTTGGATTCCTCGATGGGCAGCGTAAAGAGAGCTCTGTCTCTTGTGCAGGCCTTTTGCTCCCCAGGGCTGTGCTAAAGGAGTTGGGAGAGATTTGCCCATCACCGTCATAAGCACTGTGGCACCTCTGTACTGACAATTCCTCAGTCAGGAAAATTCCCGCGATCTTAGGTCTCTGTAGAAAGGCATTGGAAATCGGTCCAACTGCCATCTCTGGGACACAGTATGTGCTCTTGGTTTTGGAAAGAAGAATGTGTTTACATTCAACACTCGTCTGCCTTTCTCTTTGCACAGACTGAAGGACTTAGCGGCGCTTGAAGAAAAACACTCCTTCTTACAGCGTGAGTTGGTGGTCGCGAGAGAGGCACTGGAGGAATCGCACCTTCAGAGGGATCTGCTGCAGCGAGAGAAACGTGAGCTTAGCACGGCCCTGGAGAAGGTACGGTCACCTTGTGAGAGCAAGGCCCCCCCAGATGCTGTTTGTGGCAGCAGAAGAGGGGGAACATGTTGTGGTCCTTCTTGGGGAGCGGTGCTGAGGCCACAGGGGCTCTTTGGGGTAGTTGTTCCCCCCGTGCTCATTGGGAGGGCTGAAGTGGGGGTATGTCAGAGCCACACAGGGGTGTGGAGCGTCCGCTGGAAGGCAGGGAATTTCTTGCCTCTGTTGTCACGTTGTTCTTCTGTCTGTGCAGGCAGAGCAGTCAGTGGCAGAGCTGAGAGGGGCTCAGAACGCGCTGAGTGCTGAACTCGCTGATCTGCGTGTGGCAACAGCCAACGTGAGCAGTATCAATGAAGCTCTGGCACTGGATAAAGTGCGGCTGGAGAAAGTTGTGCTGCAGGTGAGCAGGGTAGGCAAAGGTCTTGGCAGATGTCTGTCTCCGGCTGCTGCTTCTTCTCAGAGCTCGTGCCCTCCGACAGTATGACTGACTGACGATGGAAATGTTCCTTTTTCTGTCCGAGCCAAACCTTCTTCACAGTGAGTCTCAGCGTATTTGATTTGCCGTGTGCTTCTGTGCTTGCAGCTGGAGCGAGAGAATGAAGCTCTGTCGGGTGAAGTGGAGGAGCTAGAGAGAGCCAAGATCTCTGCCCAGGAGCAGCTGACGGTGTGTGAGAGAAGAAATGAAGAGGTGTGCGCAGAGAAAGCGCAGCTGGAGCAGCTGCTGAAGAAAGCCGAGGAGCAGCAAGAGGGGCTGCGGGTAGAGCTGAGGATGGTGGCAGAGGAGAAGGAAGAAGCCCAGGAGAAGCTCACTGAGGTGAGACCAAAAACCTGGTGCTTGTGGGCGGGCGTTTGGCTGCGTGGCTCCGTGAAGCTGTATCTGTTGGGTTGTGCAGTGGTTTTGCCAAGGAGAGACTCGGCAGCGCTGGAGGTGAGAAGGCTTTGTTTGCTTCATCGTGGAAAGGTGTTGGTGTGTTGCGGAGCTGTTCTACAGCTCTGGGAGTTGTCCTGCGCTTCTGCAGCCCACAGCACAGGAGCTCTTTCTCCTGTAGGCGCTTCAGCTGCAGCAGTGGGTGGCTCTGCCCAGAGGTGCCGAGAAAGGCCTCTCACTGTGTTTTGTCCCGCTTTCAGGTTCACGGCCAGCTAGAGTGGGCGAGCAGTGGCCTGGAGCAGTTGCGGCAGGAGTCCTCTGGCCAAGGGCAGGCACTGGCCGAGGTGTGCCAAGAGAAGGACTTGCTGGTGCGTGAGAAGGCTGCCCTAGAGGTGCGACTGGCAGCCACGGAGCGGGACAGACAAGGCCTTTCCGAGCAGCTGGCAGAGGCCAGGTAAAGGCAGGGAGGAGACCCTGGGCAGGGCAGGGTGTAGTGTCTGCAGAGATGACGGTGGTAATCATTCCACGAGGATTTATTGCATCCTGTGTGGAGAAGTTATAGAGGGAAGGAACGAGATTCTGTGCTCCTGCTGTATCAGGTTTCTGAGATCAAATGTGACAAGTTCTGCTTTTCCAAAAAAAAAAAAAAAAAAAGAGAAAGAAAACTTGAAAAAAGAAAAGGAAGAAACCATGGAGATATTTGTCCACCTGTATGGTGTTTTTTAGAAAGCTCCTGACGTGGCAGAGCTGTCCAAATGGTGTTTTAGAGATTGTCACGCTTCTGGACTTCTACACGTTTCTGCTCCCGAGCAGGTTGTTAGCCAGGCTGATAGGCACTATTTGGACACAGTGTGTTTCTTGAGAGCTGCTGCTTCTTCCGCGCTGCAGCTTCTCTTAGTTGATGCAGCTGAATTCTGTTTGGTCCATTATTGGGCTGTTCTGCAACGTTCAGCTCCAATTTTTGTCTGGAAGTCGCATCAGTTTAAAGAGAAGGATACGTGTTTCTCCTCTCTGATACTTCTTGTTCCTATAAAATGGAGTTGTGGTTTCTCAGCCGTGCTGCTCAGGAGCAAGAACCTCCTTTGTCTCCCTCTTGGCCATTTGCAGGTCAGTGAAGGAGACCCTGGAATCCCGCCTGTTTGAGGCTCAGCAGCGCTTATCGCAGCTGGAGATGGCCAGGAGTCATCTGGAAATGCAGCTGCACACAGTCACGCAGGCCAGGGAGGTGATCCAAGGTGAGAGGCTGGTGTTTGTGGAGCTGCCCCTGCCTGGGGAAGGTGGTATCCAACAGCTCTCTGTCCGCAGTGCTTCTGAGGAGTGAAGGAGCTGGAGAGAGATCCCTCCTACCCTGAAATCCAGGTGGCTTCAGGTCAGTAAAGTCCGAAGCGTTGTTTGTGCAGGCACTGAATCTGCTGTCTGTCCTGTTTGCAGGGGAGGTGAAGTGCCTCCGATGGGAGCTGGAAGCAGAGAGAGATCTCCTGAAGCGGGAACGGGAAAAGGCGGCGCGACAGCTCTGGCAGACAGAACAGCAGCATAAGGATAGGCTCAGACTTCAGGAGTCTGATCACCAAGTGGAGATGAACAAACTCCTGCAAGACCTGGTAGGAAACAATGTGCTTCCGAATTCTTCCAGCAAGCTGTGTGGGCTGGCGTTAGGAGAACAGTAGCCTGAGGGTGTGAAATGGCAGCAGTCATCTGTCGTTGGCCACGTGGTGCTGGGCCAGGCAGCAGAGCCAATGGGTCGTGCTTGAAGGCACGTGAGGACCCCCAGGACTGTGCGGGGACAGTAGGTGCAGCCACAGAGTCAGCGTGGGCATAAGGCATGTTCAACAGCAGGTTGGGTGGTCCCCACCCAAAGCACGGCAGCGAAGGGGTAGGGTCTTTCCAGACTCCCGTCTGCCATGAAGTCGACTCCAAACATCGCTGCCAACTGCAGTCACGGCAGTTGCGTTCCTTTCTTTGTGCCCTTGGAGGGCTGAGAGAGGTATTGAAGCATATGGAACAGACCCCTTGTCCTGGTACTTGAGATGGTGGCCTGTCTTGTGGGTCGGGCATCAGGGTGCGGTCTCTTTCTGACCCGGCAGTCCATCTGCACCTTTTCATTGATGAAAAGGGAGGTGAGCTTTGAAAAGAGAGACTCTGAGAGCAGAGAGAAATCCTGAGGAGAGAGGTGCTGGGAAAGAGGCAGCCATCAGAGAGGGGGAGGTACCATCTCCTTCTCTCCCACCTGCTGACCCTCCGCTGAAGTTCCTTGATAGGACCCGCTTTAGGGAGGGCCCAAAGCCACTGCTGTGCACTGTTGAGGAGGGGGGTTGTGGGACGGATGAAGCTTCACATAGTTTTGAGGAGCTTGGCTGGGACTTCATCTTGAAGTCTTTTCCCCGACTCATCAGGCGAGCGAGCGGGAAAGGCACCATTCAGAGCTGCGGGAGATGCTGGAGCAATGGCGAGAAGAGAAGGCAGAGACAGAAGAGGAGCACGCGAAGATGCTGTTTGTGATGAAGGAGAAAGTTGCTACTATGCAAGCTCAAGAGGAAGAGGAAGGAAGCAGAGCGGAAAATGCCAAGCAAGAGGTAAAGAGTGTGAAAGGGGAACTTGTGTGGTTCTTTGCAAGGCTGGAGGTGTGGGAGATGGCTGGATATGGGGCTGCGTGGAGCATGCCCCCCGTGTTTTCTGTGTGGAATTTGGTGAGGAGGAAGGCGAGCAGGGCTGTCTCTGAGACTGGGAATGGGACGTCTCATGGGAAGTCACATAGGAAGGAAACAGCAGAAGAGGAGGGAGCCCCTCACCAGCAAGGCGAGACACTTGAGAAAAGCCGCACGTTTTCCTGTTAGATGACTAATAGTTTGTGGGAGATTGAGTCCCAGACGGAGGGTGGATGGTCCGTGTTTATCCTGCCAGTCTCCCTTAGGAAGCGGTGTCTCCAAGGGGGCAGGCGAGGGGACCAGCAGCAGAGTGCTTGGAGAAGGCGTGAGCCCATGGGTCTTTGAGTCTCGGCACCCAGATTTTGTAGGGGAGGTTCCCATGCGTCTTCTGTGTGTTTTATGCAGGTCCTGCTGGAAAAGGAGCATGAGAAGAGTGCTGTGTTAGAGAGGCTGCGGCAAAGGGAGGGAGAGCTGCGAGAAGCGTACCAGCAGGTGGAGCAGCTCAGGCAGGAGGTGAAAGAGCAGCAAGAGAAGGGGCAGGTGAGTGTGAGGAGTGGGGGAGGTTGCAAGAAGAGGCGGTTGGCAAGTGGCCGTAAGCTGGGAGAGGCAGGTACGCGAGTGAGGGGCAGGAGGAAGGAGAGAAACCCCAAGTCCTGGGTCCGAGGAGGCGAGGACTACTGCAGGCCCTGAAAGCCCAGAGCCTGGTAAGCTCCAGAGCCGAGCAAGAGGAAGGAGGGGTTCCAGTGGCAGCAGAGCTGGAGAGCAAAGCAGAAAGAAGTGGCTGAAGGAATGTGCTTTTGAGGCGGACAGAGGAAAAAGCTGAGCCCGATGGCATGTCCCAGTAACTGCTCTGCATTTGTTTTCACAGAACATGACAGAAAAGCTGCAAGCAGAGCTGCAGGAAGCTCAGAGTGCGATGCAGGCAGTGGAGAAGAGGCACAAGGAAGATCTCAAGACCATGAGAGAGGAGATGCAGATCCTCCATCAGCAGAGGGATGCCCTAGAAAACCAGGTGACTGCCACTGGAGGGGGAGTTCAGATTTAGGATGAAACCCAAAGATAGGTAGGTGGAATTGTTGAGTCTTTTCCTCCCTGTTTTGCAGCACGAACGAGACAGACTGCAAGCAGTTAAAGAAAAACGGGATTGGGAGCTAAAACGCCTTGAGCAGACTCTGACCAAGAAGGATGAAGAGATCGGGTCCCAGAGAGACAGAGTCAGGTCTTTAGAGAAGACTCTGGCAAGGAGGGAACAAGAGCTGAGGAGGCAGAGTGAACTCCTGAAGCAACTGACATTGGCTTTGCGATGGAAAGGTGACGACGAGACGCTAAAGAAACAACTCCAGAAACTGCGAAAATGGGAGGAAGAGGAAGCGGAGAAGAGGAGAGTTCTCCAGGAGAGAGAGGGTCTCTTGCAAAGGCAGAAGGAGCTCACCCAGCAACTGGCAGATGAGCGGGAAGCAAAGCGGGAAGCAGTGGAGCGTGTGATTGCTGTTTTGAAGCAGACGGAAAGCAGAGAAATGGAATGGAAGGAGAAGGCACAAGCACTGACTGGTGCCCTTTCCAAGAGCGAAATGGCCAACGGGACTCTGAGGGAAGAAATCGCCGTCCTGCAGAGTCTGGTTTCCAAGAGGGACAGGAACCGGTTCCATCTTCAGGTAGGCACTGTGACTGATCGTCCCTCTACTACAAAGTCTATGAAGGATTCTAAAGGTCTTTCCCATCAAGATACGGGAATGTATATTCCCATAAGTAGTTGACCGGCTTGTCAGTTGGGGGTGGGGAATGGGTTCTCTCCTCTCTCGGCAAGCTCAACCACCGTGTCGTGGTTAGGGATTGGCATGGAAAGGAAAGGGCAGAGCTGAGCAAACTCATGTACTAAACTGAGTAGAACTTTGTAAGGACGGCTGAAGGGCTGCGACAGTGCTGGTGCTTAGAGGATGCTCTGAGAGATGGAGATGTCTGAGGTACAGCTTTTCCAGGGTATTAAAGGAATGGAATTCGTACCATTGCCTGGTGAGGCTGAAGGCTTCGTTGGGCATCCAGGACGTGCTTGTGCCGCAGTCCAAAAAGCCCGGAGGCAAATTTGTGTGGATTTCTCCAAGCTGATCTGAGCCAGGTACTGCTGGCAGAACTGCTGCAACAGCCCGTCCTGCAAACTTGCCTGGGACCCTGCCCGTACTTTTAGCATTTTGTTAGTATATGGGTGTATAAATAATGCTGCTAAGGAAATACCGTATTTAGGCATTATACACTTCTGCATTACTTGAGAAATATTACTACCAGCCTGATACGGATGATGACAGGTATTGTGTTCTGTTGATGGGAAGCAGAGAAGTGACAAGGGCAGGAAGTGTGAAAACAATGGGAGATTTCAGTTGCATCCATCTCAATCAGGTATGCAACAGCGTTAGATGGAGCAATGCAGTTGCAGCCGTATGGATGGGTATGGTGCTGATATCAAGGCTACTTATAGAGGCTGTCAGAGATTGCTTCAAGGAGCAGCTCATCCAGAAACCCCCAAGAGGGGAGGTGCCTCTTGAGTAGGTTCAGAGCAGCTCACAGGGCTTGGCTGATAATGTCACTTTTTTCCAAAGAGCAGTTCTGTAGTGATGATGTAACGGGTAAAGGGAAGGGAGAAAAAAACCCAGAGTATTTTATGACTGCAGAAATACGTGTTTCACCCACATCCTGCATGGTTGTTTGTCCAAGGACAGAGAGTGGAACTATGGACAGGAGAGTTTATAGTGGAGGTCAAAAAGGATGACCAAAGTTGTTAAATAGCTTCCCTAAGAGGAACCTGTAAATGTGGAAGTCTTGAAGATGGACAAGAATGGCTGAGAGAGGGAGCTGGAAATACTGCAGACCTTTGTAAAACCGTGAAGTGGTGGAATAGGAAATGAATGTTTCCGGTCTCTCTCTGAAGAGAATGGGGGACGTTAAACAGAACTAGCAGGCAGCGTGTCCAGAATAAACAACTCCAAGGTCCACAATTTCTCCAGGGTGATGAGGAGGAGGGCCCCTAGGTAGGGAGTGTGTTGTTTTGGGACGTAACACTGTCCATTCCTGAGTCCGGTCACTCCCCGAGATGTGTCGATTGTGGCCCCTTCTAACCTTTCTGTGGCACCAGCTCACATGATGTCCCCTCTGAATTCCCAGCAGCCTATTGCAGAAGGGCAGCAGCTACCATGGCCCTCGGAGAAGAGACTCCTGTCGGAGCGGGTGGTATGTCTGGAGCGAGCAGGTGCAGAGCTGGACCTGGAGAAGACGGAGTTGAAGATCTACAATGCTGACCTGAGGAGGACTCTTGAGGAGGTAAAACAGGCTTTTGTTGCCTCTGCAAAGGCTCCCGGTCCCCTGGAATACACCGCGTTTCCACCAACAGCACTTTCACTGCGGTACCCGCCTTCTTGCCCCAGGGTCCCTGTACACACACACACTTGGCGCTCTTGTGTCAGGAAGGGGTTCCTCTTGCTCTTTGTCTTCCATGGGCTACTTGGAGTGCTCTTTGCCCCCGGCGTTGTGGGGTGCAATGAAGAGTCTGTGAGCAGACAGCTCCTTGCCCTGATGTCCAGCGGTGCGTTTGCTCGTCGTTTGGTGGCAGGTTTCTGTGACCCTTTCTGCTGTGCAACGTGCAGGTGGAGCGTGAGCGGAGGAGACTGAAGAGACGTTGCAGAGGTCGGTCGCTGCCAGATGCAGGTGGAGTTTCTCTCGCTGAGGCTGAGCAGTCCGAGATGCCTGCTTCCAGCCAGGTGAGAACAGACCCTTCCTTGGTGGAGGCAGCTCTGGCCGTACGGAGGAAGGATGGGAAATGCCAGTGGCAGCAGCCCCCCAGGGTAGACCTCACAGAAGTTGAAGATAGACGGTGACCCTGACCAGAGTGGAGACCAAAAATAAATCCTTGCCTTTCCTTCACAGGAGGACTTCAACTCGCGCTGCCGTCGTTGAGTAGCTGAGTTGCAGAATCAGGTGAGGAGCAGGAAGGGTCTCCTCGAAAGTCACAGTGGCTGTAGTGATGGGCACAACTTTGCCCGATGCCAGAGCCCGAGTTTGGTTCGGCTGTTGGGAAAGGAGTCCAGCAGGCAGTGGGAATACCCAGTGAGACACGTCTGTGGGCCTCGGCCAAACAGCATCATTCCCCGAGGTGTAGTCTCTGATGTGGCCACAGATCAGGCAGGGTGGGAGAGGGAGTGGAGGAGACTCAGACAACTGGAACTGACCGGAGAAGAGAGGCTATTCGAAGGATGTTCCCCTTGAGTGTTTCTCATTTCGATGACCCTCCCTGTCTTCCCTTTCCACACGCTCGATGCCAAGTTTCTAAACTAGATGATGACAGAAGAGCTCTTCAGTGCCCTGTGTAAGCAGCAGCCCTCCTGCTGAGGAAGAAGCCTGTGGGACTGAGGGGGCAGCAGCGCAAATCTGTCTTTTAGAAAAAGGAGTTGGGTTACTAAATGCTGTCGGAACCTCTCTCATTCATCTCCACCTAAGGTCTGGGTGTTGTCTGTGTGAATGGTGTGCCAGAAAGCACCTGTACTTGTTGGTAATGTGAGCTCAGGTGAGAGTGACTCTGGGAACCTGTGACTTCCATTCCAGGAGGACCAAGTGTTTGTCGGGGCGGGTGTCAGTGGGTGCGTCTTCCCTGACAGCCCGCTACCGTGGAGCTCTGTATGGACCCAAGCGCGTGGGCTTGTCTGAGCTCGGCCTTTTGCCTCTTTCAGCTATCCCGTCTGTAGACGATGCCGGCGCATGATGACTGTGCCAAGACCAGCCCGAAGCTGAGAGACCTTCGCCGAGTGCTGGAGTTCTGAGTTCTGCTGGAGTGCTGAGTTCTGCGCAGCCGCGGTGGGGGAGCCCAAAGCTGCTGCTGCGGCAGCAGAGACTCGGGAGCTGGGCTGAACCTTCTTTTCCTGCCGCAGAGCAGCTGCAGCGTCGTGGGGTCCCTCTCTTGTGCCCTTCCCAGGAATGTGTTCTGTGTGGCTGTGGTCAATGGGAGGGGCAGTTGTCCTGTTTTGGTTTGTCTCTGAGTCCTGGTGGGGTTTTATGTTGCTGTTCATAAAAGCCCTTTTGCACTGTTTTGGAAGGAGAATGAGAGTGGTTGGTAAATACTGTGGGAGGGGTGAGTGTGCGGTGCCCTGATTGAAGGTGGTGCGCGTAGCGTTGGGGACTGGGAATGAGCCCTCTCATCGGAAGCCCGGCAGGAGCATCACCTTTCAGTTGAGATTTTTGTGCTGCTGTTTTGTTGTGGGGTTTTCTAAGGCTTACCTCAGAGTATCTTGACAGTTCTCTTAACGGTCTGATTCTGTCAAACTCGGTCAAAGAAAACCCTCTAAGACTTGTTGGAAGGTTTTAGAAGGCGGCATTCTTTACTGCAGCACTGGATGCACGGGGGATCACTCCTCTTAGCGTGCGTGCCATATGTTGCTTCAGACACAGCTTCTATACCAAACGACTGTAGAAGATAAGGGTGGAACTTCTCAAGGCCTTTAGGCCTCGTGTATCAACTCCCCCCCCCCCTTTTCTGGCCACTTTGGGCTTTCAAACGCAATGTCTTAATACCCAAACTTGATTCTCCTATACATCCAACTACTCTGACTGCAACGTTGGATCATAATACAAGCTAAAATACAGACACCAAGTACAACAATTATTATTACAAATAGAGTTTTTTAACCCTGTCCAGACACGTAGCCATGAGGTAAGCTTATGCCATCATTCCTCGAATCCCCACGAGGTATTATCTTTAGTTACTTCGTGCAAGATTTTAGTCTGCTCCCAAATTTGTCTTGTGTAATTGGCTCACTCCAAGCCAGGGGATAAACCACCTGACAAAACCATGACATTTAGATGGATGGTCAGCAATGGCATTGGTTGATCTTTTAGCTCTCTCTTGCTTGAGGAAGGTTCTAATCCATCCACCCTGCTCATGTAATTTGTCAACTAGTGTCACATTTGGTACTAAAGCCCCTAGATTACATGCTCCTTTCCATCCTGCAGGTACTACTTTGCGTGCGTGATTCCCTCCACACAACCACTACCAGCCTGTCCCTGTTGGAACAGGGAGTCCCCTAAAATCTAAAACCTGTCAACGTCCTGTCAGTGTTCCAACAGGAGCTTGTCCGCTTACAACCAGGAAAACCCCCTCAAACCTGAGAAAACTTCTCTTACGGTAACGAAAACGTGGAGGGGTATTGTCACATCCATCCAGCTCTTGGGCTGGGACTCTTTCTGCCTCCTCCATTGAACCCTGTGGTAGAGTTGGGACCCGCACTTCTAATAGACACTTCTCAAGAGTCCTTCTCATCCTTCCATCTCCCACTAAGATGGGGCTCATTGCTGGAACTGGTCCAGGAAACGCCTTGGGAAATTGGGACTCCAATAACAGACACCCCTGATCCCCCTGAGAGAGAGTGGTTTGGTAAGAGATTACAGACCCCAGAACCGCTTTTATGTAGTATCTGGGTAATATGTTGTGTTAGCGGTAGATGCAAGTTTTGGTCCCACTGTACAGTCTGCCAAATATGACTCATGGCTACCGTTGTTACCATCAACAAACCCCAGGAAGTAACCCTAATTCTTCTTTCTCTGGAATGTAAAATGTGATTGCTGCTCTATTGTCCATGGGACTGGGGCCTTCTTGATTCTGCGATAAAGGATCCACGGTCCTCTGCCCCAAACCTTAACGGCTGTATCGGTGGTTCAGAGAACCTGGAATGGTCCTTTCCATTTTTCAGTCAGCGGTCCCGAACCCCAGGACTTAACGTAGACCCAATCTCCAGGCGAACGGCTGTGCATCTGTATCGAGCTCCAAGGGTCTGTCTGTTGCCACGTATTTTTGCAGTTCCTGTAAAGTTTTTCCTAAAGACATCAGACAGTTATTCCCACCTATTCCTCCCCTGATGTGAGTGGTGCCTGGTATATGCGGGGCCTGGGAAGGCCATCCATACATTAACTCCTATGGACTTCTGTTGTTCTCTCCCCGAGGTTGTATTCTGACCCTTTGTAATGCTAAGGGTAACGCTTGTACCCAAGTCATCGAGGTTTCCTGACATAATGTTCCCAAGTTGCAGTTTAAGCGTGATTCCTTTGTTCTCCTTTCCTGCTTGATTGCGGCCTGTAAGGGGTATGGAGGTCCCCGTTAGAGCTAGGCCTTTGCTCACTTGTTTTACATATATATTCACAATAAAATGGGACCCCCTATCTGATGACATTCCTAAAAGAAAACCGAATCTCGGAATAATTTCTTTTAGCCATATTTTAACTACTACTGGCTTTCTTGGTGCAAGAGGGAAATGCCTGAGGCCATCCAGTAACAGTATCAACTGCAGTGGCCCAGTCTACATGGGTTTGTGAGAGGCAGGTCCTGCGTGACTAACCTGATCTCCTTCTACAACATGGTCACCCGCTCAGTGGATGAGGGAAAAGCAGTGGGTGTTGTCTGTCTGGACTTTAGTAAAGCCTTTGGCATTTTTTCCCCCAGCATTCCCCTGGAGAAACGAGCTGCTCACGGCTCGGATGGGCATACGCTTTGCTGGGTAAAACCCTGGCTGGAAGGCCGGGCCCAGAGAGTGGTGGTGAATGGAGTTCATTGCAGTTGGCGTCCAGTCACGAGTGGTGTCCCCCAGGGCTCGGTACTGGGGCCAGTCCTGTTTAACATCTTCCTCAGTGATCGGGATGAGGGGATGGAGTGCACCCTCAGTCAGTTTGCAGAGGAGACCAAGCTGGGTGGGAGTGTTGATCTGCCTGAGGGTAGGGAGGCTCTGCAGAGGGATTTAGACAGACAAGATGGATGGGCCAAGGCAAAGTGTAGGAGTTTCACTAAGGCCACATGCCGGGTCTTACGCTTTGGCCACAACAATCCCCGCCAACGCTACAGGCTTGGGGAGGAGTGGCAGGAAAGGTGCTCAGCAGAGAGGGACGTGGGGGTGGTGACTGATGGCCGGCTGAACAGGAGCCAGCAAGTGCCCAGGTGGCCAAGAAGGCCACCGGCATCCTGGCCTGCATCAGGACTAGTGTAGCCAGTAGGACCAGGGAGGTGATTTTACCCCTGTACTGGGCACTGGTGAGGCCGCTTCTTGAATACTATGTTCTGGTTTGGGCCCATCACCACGGGAAGGAGATTGAGGCGCTGGAACGTGTCCACAGAAGGGCAATGAAGCTGTTGAGGGGTCTGGAGCACACGTCTTGTGAGGAGCGGCTGAGGGAACTGGGGGTGTTTAGCCTGGAGAAAAGGAGTCTGAGGGGAGACCTTCTCGCTCACTACAACTATGTGAAAGGAGGTTGCAGAGAGGTGGGGGTTAACAGGGGATAGAACAAGAGGAAATGGCTTCCAGTTGTGCCAGGGCAAGTTTAGAAGGGATATTAGGAAGAATTTCTTTACTGAAAGGGTCACCAGGCATTGGAAGATATTACCCAGGGTTTCAAATTCTCAGTGGTTCGAGCTCTGCAGGTGCAGGGATGAGGAGGAGCGAGATGTGAGCACTTGACCCAAGCTGCCAACAGGATTATTTCATACCATCAACGTCACATTCACTGTCAACTAGAAAGTTTGCTGCAAAGTTCTCTCTCTCCCTTGACGGCTGCCACCCTGAGAACTTTGTGCCCGGTGCCAGAGCCCTGAGCCCTTCCCTTCCTCCTGAAGCCGCAGCGCTCGCCGTGTCCCACATTTGCTGTCCACTGCTGAGGGTGACCAGCTTCCTACGGATAGAATGGGCTGAGGATAATCTTTGCATATTCTGTATTGGTATTGGGATCAGTGTTGGTTCTTTAGTGTTATTAGTGTTAATTTTCTAATCTCACTCAATTAAATCTGCTTCTACTTCAGCTCCCGGGTTCCCTTGTTTTTTTCTCTTTCCCGAGTGGGGAGGGGTCATCGGGTGATGGAATGATTGTCTAAATGACAATAAATTGTTATGGCTTTCCCAAACCAAAGCACATGCTGATCCCTGAAGGGTAAATACAGATTGTAACTGCTCAGGAGTGGGAATTCGTGGCTGAGGAAGGACGTGACATGGAGGGCAGGACGTGCCAGCTGCAGAAGGGGTGGAGCTGGCTGGCAGCAGGGATGCCCAAACCAGCAGGGACACCCTTCAAGGGAGTGGGGTTTGCCTTGGGGATGAGAGCAGGAACAGCCCCAGCATTGCCCTGCAGCTGTCTGGGGATGGGAGCGCTCAGGAGCCACCTTTGGGCAGCAGAGCTGGGCTGGGGGATGGAGCCACAGCCGGGCTGAGGTGCCCCATGCAACTGCTGTGGGATGGGTGCTGGGGCAAATGGATGGAAGGGATGTGCTGGTGATGCATCGATGCAATCTCCTTGGAGAACCGCTGCTGATGGTGCCACTCTGCTCAACACAGTGTTCCTCCATGACCACTCGGTGGATAAAGAACTGGCTGGGCCGTCGCACTCGGAGAGTTGTGGTCAAGGGCTCGATGTCCGTGTGGAGACCAGTGATGGGTGGCGTTCCTCAGGAGTCAGTACTGGGACCCGTGCTGTTCAACATCTTTGTCGGAGACATGGGCAGTGGGATGGAGTGCACCCTCAGCAAGTTTGATGATGATACCAAGCTGTTTGGCAAGACAGACACGCTGGAGTGGAGGGATGCCATCCAGAGGGTCCTGGACAGGCTGGAGGGGTGGGCCCATGCCAACCTCATGTAGTTTAACAAGGCCAAGTGCAAGGTCCTACATCTGAGTCGGGCAAATCCAAGCACTAATACAGGCTCCGTGGGGGATGGCTGGAGAGCAGCCCTGAGGAGAAGGATCTGTGTGTGCTGGTTGAGGAGAAGCTCAACATGAGCGGGCAATGGGCGATCGCAGCCGTGAAGGCAAACCATATCCTGGGCTGCATCAGAAGAAGTGTGGCCAGCAGGTCGGGGAAGTGATTGTGCTCCTCTCCTCCACTTGTGAGACCCCACCTGGAGTACTGCGTCCAGCTCTGGAGCCCCCAACATAAAAAGGACATGGAGCTGTTGGAGCGGGTCCAGAGGAAGGCCACGAGGATGACCCAAGGTCTGGAGCCTCTCTGCTGTGAGGACAGGCTGAGAGAGTTGGGGTTGTTCAGCCTGGAGAAGAGAAGGCTCCGGGGAACCATAGACCCCCTTCCATTCCCTAAAGGGGGCCTATGAGAGAGCTGTGGAAGCACTTTTTAGAAGAGCATGTGGTGATGGGACGAGAGGGAATGGATTTAAACTGGAAAAGGGGAGATTTAGACTAAAAATTATGAAGAATTTTTTCCCTTTGAGGGTGGGGAGGCACTAGCCCAATTTGCCCAGAGAAGTTATTGAGGCCCCATCCCTGGAGGTGTTCAAGGCCAGGGTGGACGGGGCTTGGAGCCCCCTGGTCCGGTGGGAGGTGTCCCTTCCTACGGCAGGGGGGTGGGAACTTGATGATCTTCAAGTTCCCTTCCAACCCCAACCATCCCATGATTCTATGATTTTCTTTTCTATTCGTGCATATAAATGTGTTTCATTTGCCTCAAGGGGTATATAAAAAACCCCCCATGTTCCCCTTGAAGCTACAGCCCCTTCAGGGGTCATCCCCACCCCCCCTGGCACAGGTGACACCCTGAGCACCCGTTGCCATGGCCTGTGTTCCATCCACAACTGCCAGTGCCCAACGAGAGCAGCGCAGCAGATCTCCCCACAGCCCTTCTCCCCTGCTCCTGACGCCTTGCACCCCCGACCCAGCCCTTCCCACCTGCTCCCGGCCGCTTGCTCCCCTCTCTCTGCTGCCATCGGGGTGGCACCGTGGTGGCCCCCAGGAATAGCAGGCTTGTTCTGCTGCTGGTATGGCCCTGCTGCAGGGAGGTGGGCACCCCCTCACTGCCCAGGCAGGCTGGAGCAGGCAGGGATGGGGTGGGATGGAGACCCTGCTCTGGAGAGCTCAGGGGGCCGCGAGCTTGGCTTGGCCTCTCCACACAGCCCTGCAAGGCCACGGGCTGGGAGAAGCCCTTCTGGGCTGGTGCTTCTGGGTGGAGGGACCCGTCACCAGGGCACCCCGGGTGCCCCAGGCTGGTGCCGCAGGGTTGCTCGCCAGGAGCATCCGGGTCCTGCCCACAGCCTGAGCTGGTGCCTCCTCTGCCCCTTTCCAGGCTGGAGCTGTCTGAGCTGAATTAACATTCAAGAGTGGAGCTTTGGGGATGGAAGAGAAGATGGAGGTGGATATGGTGGTGGAGGTGGACAAGGACATGGAGGTGGAGGTTGCAATGGACAACGAGATGGAGGTGGACGTGGAGATGGAAGAACAGATGGAGGTAGATGAGAATACAGAGGAGGAGACGCCGATGGAGACAGACTAACCAGCAGCAGGACAGGCATGTGCTCCTTATCCACCGCCCGCAGGGAGGGAGGGTCGCCTGCCACTGGGCTGGGGCTGGGGTGGGTGGTCCCTGCTTGCGGGTACAGGGCACCCGATGCCCTCGTCCTGGCAGCAGAACTGCCATCACAGCACTGCCCTGAGCACCCATCTGCTTTGGGAAGGGAGCGTGTCCTTAGGGCCGGGCAAGCCCAGTCTCCTCCGAAGCCCAGCCGGGGCTCAGTGCTGGCGGCAGTCCCGCTCTCCCCAGCGTGTCCCAGGGTTGTGGCACAGCGAGTGCCCATCGGGGCCAACCCCGACCCAAAGCAGCTGCTGCTGCGGAGCTGGCTTGGGATCCCCCAGCTCTGCCAGGAGAGGGGCTGCTCGTTAGCCAAACGACCATGCCGCTTGCTTTCCTTGCAGGGCCAGCAGAGATCCGGGGACCGGCGGCAGAGGAGGGGATGTAAGAAGAGGAAGATCTGTAAATAGTTTGTGTTCGAGTTATTTTTTTGTAAAGAGTTGTTGTTCGAGTTCTTTGGTTTTGGTTGTTTTGTTGTTGTTGTTGTTGTTTTAAACAGTTGGAAATTTATGTTGGAGTTGTTTTTTGTAAATAAAGCATTTTCTTCCTGTCTCTCAGCCCCAAGCTCCCGCGGCATTGGCTCGGGGCACCCGTGGCCTTTGCAGAGTGGTGGTTCCCAGCTGCTCTGGGTTCCCGGGGCTGGAGGGGGCTGGGAGTGCTGGCACGGCCGCCCCGCGGGCAGGGGGTCCCTGTGCAGAGAGGGGGTCCCGCTTACGGAGGTGAGGGCACTGGGCGGCAGCGGGGTTCCCGGGCTGCTGGAGAGCGGTGTCCCCGGGGCGCTCGTTAGCCGCGGCCCCGCCCCCTCCTTAATTAGCCGCTGCTTAGCGGCGGGCGGGGAGCGCTGCGGGCCATGGGGGTGCGGGTAGCGGCGGCGCCCGAACCTGCCGAGCCCGAGCCCGAGCCCGAGCCCGAGCCCGGGCTGGGGCGGCGGCGGCGGGGGTCACGGCCGTGCTGCTGCTGGCCCGGGGTGAGGCTGCCCGGGCGGGGGTGTGGGGTGCCCGGGCGGGGGTGGGGCCGCTTCCCCGCTGTCCCCGGGGGTGTGCAGGCGGGGGGCCGGCGGGGTCCCCTCCATCCCTCCCGCCGGGGTCGAGGCTGTGCTTCTCTCCCCGGTGGGTCCTGGCTGCCGGTGCTGAGGTGGCCGTGCCCCCCCTCTCCCCGCCTGTCGCTGCCCTCTGCCCGCCTGTCGCTGCCCTCTGCCCTGGGCCGGGGCTGCCGGTGGTGGGTGTGGGGCGCCCCGACTGCCCCCGCATGGGCTCCCGGTCCCGGCAGAGCAGTGCTTTCGGGCTCTCTGCAAACACAGGAAGGGCTGGGCACGAGCATGGCATGGCGGTAGGTTAGTGTGCGTCCTGCGGGGAAGGGGGAGCTCATCGTGCCCGGGTGGCACCGGCACTGCGGTGGCCCAGGGGTGGCCAGGTCCCCCCGGGAGCGAGGTGGGCTCTGTCCCCAAGGTGTGGGTGCTCTCGCTGACCCCCTGGGTGGCTGGCAGGGCACCTGTCCGGGCTGCTGACTTCGGGCACTGCCTGTGCCAACATGTACCAAGGCTTCTGGGACTGCGTCCTCAAGCTGGGGGCAAACATGGCCACGTATGAGGAGGCGGACGGCATGGAGCTGCAGGGCTTGCACCGAGTCTGTGGGTGAGTACGGCCCCGCGCCAGGACCCCCTGCATGTCCCATGCGGTGGGGCCGTTTCCCAGAGGATGGCGGGTTGGGGGTGTCTCTGTGTTGCACGGCCAGCATGGCTTTTGGGCACTGCCCCTGTGCCGGGTGCTGCTGTCTGACCCCTTCTCCTGCTCTCCTGGATCCCATCGGTGTGTGCAGACGCACACGTGCTCCCCACCTTGCTCTGATTTCAGACGGACCCGGTGAGTCCCCTCCCTCCATCCATCCATCCATCTGTCAGTCTGTCTGTCTGTCTGTCTGCTGCATGGCTCCAGCCAGCCTAACCCGCTGCCCCCCAGCAAAGGCTCCCCTGGACCCCTGGGCTTCAGCCCAGGATGTGCAGGTGGCCGGGCTGTCCCCGGGTCCAGCGCAGCAGGGAGCAGCCTGCACCCAGCCTGGAGTTGCGTCCTGCCGCCTAAACCCATCCTTCTCCCTCCCTGCTGAGCCCCTTCCTCCTCCCAGTGGGAATTGGCCTACCCTGTGAGTCTGTAGCCGGTGCCCCCAGATGATGGTGGTGGGAGGAGGTGACCTTGAGCAGGACTGAAATAACAGCAAGAGTTGGATCCCGAGGGCTGGTTTTGGGTGGGTTTGGGGAAAGCTCTGCTTAAAAAGGAAACGGGCGGAAGCGGCTGGTGGGGAAAAGGGGGGAGCAAGCAGAAGGGTAGAAATAAGTGTTTATGGGGATAAGTGGGGGCAGCTCCGTGTCACCAGCAGTGAATTGTGGGGAGTGGAGTTAGAAGGAAATGGAGAGAGCAATGAAGGGAAACGCCGTGTGCCTTTGGGAGGTTGAAACATGGCAGGGCAAGGCAGGGAGCTGAGTGCCCTGTGGGTCAGCCTTTCCAAGCTGCTGAACCCCTCACCATGGGCTGGGAGGGTAAGGCATCACCCTTGGCACTGGGGTAGAGGCTCGGGGATGAATTCCACCCACCACGGCTGTATCCGACCTGGAGGACATCTGCACTGTGCAGATTGTCTCTCTGGCTGCTTGTGGGACAAGGAAAGAGCGAAGGAGATGGTCCTCGCCCCATGGAGCTGTCCCTACGTCGCAGCCCTTGTGCAGCTTGGACCTGTTGGGTGCATCTGCGCTGCCATCAGGATGGGGTGGTGGGGAGTGGATGGGGTCTGGCAGGTGCCCTCTGCCCACCCCAGTGTGCTGGGCTGCCCTCTGCCCCCTTTCCCGGGCCCAGCAAAGGGCACAGTGGTGCCGGGATCTCAGGAGAAGGGAAAGCCGGATCTGCCCCTCGGGACTGCAGGGCTGGGTGCTGGGCTCAGGAGGGGGATTCCCTCTGCCAGTGGAGCCTCGAGCTGTGTCAGCCTTGATACCATAAAACTCGGTCAAAGAAAACCCTCTAAGACTTGTTGGAAGGTTTTAGAAGGCGGCATTCTTTATTGCAGCGCTGGATGCACTCCAGGAGGGATCACTCCTCCTGGCGTGCATGCCATATGTTGCTTCGGACACAGCTTCTATACCAAACGACTGTAGGAGATAAGGGTGGAACTTCTCGAGGCCTTTAGGCCTCGTGTATCAACGCCCCCCTTTTCTGGTGACTTTGGGCTTGCAAACCCAATGTCTCAATACCTAAACTTGATTCTCATATACATCCAACTACAAAAACTGCAACATTGGATCTTAATACAGGATAAAATACAGATACTAAGTTCAACAATTAATATTACAAAAAAAATTTTTTAACCCTGTCCAGTCACGTAGCCATGAGGTAAGCTTATGCCATCATTCCTCGAATCCCCACGAGGTGTTATCTTTAGTTACTTCGTGCAAGATTTTAGTCTGCTCCCAAATTTCTGCCAAATCTGTGGATATCCTGCCACTCTGGTCACATACATCCAACAGCTCGTGTTGGTTACTGCACAGACACCTCCCTGTGAAGCCAACAGTAAGTCAAGAGCCATTCCATTTTGTAATACCATTTGGGAGAAACCTAGATACTTCAATTTGTAAGGCCCACACGGCATCAACTGTTTTGGTCTCCGTGCTTTCTATTACAGCAGATATGTTTACTCTGGTGTTGTGTAATTGGCTCACTCCAAGCCAGGGGATAAACCACCTGACAAAACCATGACATTTAGATGGACGGTCAGCAATGACGTTGGTTGATCTTTTAAATATCTCCTGTTTCAGGAAGATTTTAATCCATCCACCCTGCTCATGTAATTTGTCAACTAGTGTCACATTTGGTACTAAAGCCCCTAGAGTACATGCTCCTTTCCATCTGGCAGCTAATACTTTGCGTGCATGATTCCCTCCACACAACCACTACCAGCCTGTCCCTGTTGGAAAAGGGAGGCTCCTAAAATCCAAAACCTGTCAATGTCCTGTCAGTGTTCCAACAGGAGCTTGTCCGCTTACAACCAGGAAAACACCCTCCAACCCAAGAAAACTTCTGTTACATTAATGAAAGCTAGGAGTGGTACTGTCACATCCATCGTCCCCAGCTCTTAGGCTGGGACTCTTTCTGCCTCCTCCATAGTAACCTGTGGTAGAGTTGTGACGCTCACTTTTATTAGTGACGTCTAAAGAGTTGCTCTTATCCTTCCATCTCCCACTAAGATGGGGCTCATTGCTGGAACTGGTCCAGGAAAAACCTTGGGGAATTGGGACTCCAATAACAGACACCCCTGATCCCCCTGAGAGAGAGTGGTTTGGTAATAGAGTACAGACCCAACAATCGCTCTTATGTAGTATCTGGGTAGTATGTTGTGTTAGCGTTAGATGCAAGTTTTGGTCCCACTGTACAGTGTGCCACACATGGCTCTTTGCAACCATTGTTAGCACCAACAAACCCCAGAAAATAACCATAATTTTTCTTTCTCTGCAATTTAAAAGGCGGTTGCTGCTCTATTCTCCGTGGGACTGGGGCCTTCTTGATTCTGGAGTAATGGATCCACGGTCCTCTTCCCCAAACCTTAACGGCTGTATAGGTGGTTCAGAGAACCTGGAATGGTCCTTTCCATTTTTCAGTCAGCGGTCCCAAAACCCAGGACTTAACGTAGGCCCAATCCCCAGGCAAACGGCTGTGCATCTGTATCGAGCTCCAAGGGTCTGTCTGTTGCCACGTATTTTTGCAGTTCCTGTAAAGTTTTTCCTAAAGACATCAGACAGTTATTCCCACCTATTCCTCCCCTGATGTGAGTGGTGCCTGGTATATGCGGGGCCTGGGAAGGCCATCCATACATTAACTCCTATGGACTTCTGTTGTTCTCTCCCCAAGGTTGTATTCTGACTCTTTGTAATGCTAAGGGTAACGCTTGTACCCAAGTCATCGAGGTTTCCTGACATAATGTTCCCAAGTTGCAATTTAAGTGTATAATTCATTCGTTCTCCTTTCCTGCTTGATTGCGGCCTGTAAGGGGTACGGAGGTCCCCCGTTAGAGCTAGGCCTTTGCTGAGTTGTTCGCAATAAAATGGGGCCCTCTCTCTGATGACATTCCTAAAGGAACAGCAAATCTCGGAATAATGTCTTTTAGCAATATTTTAATTAGTTCCCTTGCTTTATTGGTGTGAGAGGGAAATGCCTCAGGCTATACAATAACAGTATCAACTGCATTGGCCCAGTCTACATGGGTTTGTGAGAGGCAGGTCCTGCGTGAGGGAAAAGCTGTGGTGTTGTCTAACTGGAATGGAGTTCATTGCAGTTGGCATCCGGTCACGAGTGGTGTCCCCCAGGGCTCGGTACTGGGGCCAGTCCTGTTTAACATCTTCCTCAGTGATCGGGATGAGGGGATGGAGTGCACCCTCAGTCAGTTTGCAGAGGAGACCAAGCTGGGTGGGAGTGTTGATCTGCCTGAGGGTAGGGAGGCTCTGCAGAGGGATTTAGACAGAGGAGATGGATGGGCCAAGGCAAACTGTAGGAGTTTCACTGAGGCCACATGCCGGGTCTTACACTTTAGCCACAACAACCCCCACCAGTGCTACTGGCTTGGGGAGGAGTGGCAGGAAAGGTGCTCAGCAGAGAGGGACCTGGGGGTAGTGATTGATGGCCAGCTGAACAGGAGCCAGCAGTGTGCCCAGGTGGCCAAGAAGGCCACTGGCATCCTGGCCTGCATCAGGACTAGTGTAGCCAGTAGGACCAGGGAGGTGATTTTACCCCCGTACTGGGCACTGGTGAGGCCGCTTCTTGAGTACTGTGTTCTGGTTTGGGCCCATCACCACAAGAAGGACATTGAGGCACTGGAGCGCGTCCACAGAAAGCAATGAAGCTGTTGAGGGGTCTGGAGCACACGTCTTGTGAGGGGCGGTTGAGGGAACTGGGGGTGTTTAGCCTGGAGAAAAGGAGTCTGAGGGGAGACCTAATCTCTCTCTACAGCTATGTGAAAGGAGGTTGCAGAGAGGTGAGAGTTGACCTTGGGTAGCAGAGCTGTGCTGGGGAATGGAGCCACAGCCGGGCTGAGGTGCCCCTTGCAACCGCTGCAGGATGGGTGCTGGGGCAAGTGGATCAAAGGGATCTGCTGCTCACGCAGCACTGCAGACTCCTCTGAGAACTGCTGATGGCGGCACAACTCTGCCCAACACAGTGTTCCTTCGTGAACACTCAGCGGATAAAGAACGGGCTGGTCGGTCACACTCAAAGAGTTGTGGTCAACGGCTCGCTGTCCAAGTGGAGACCAGTGATGCATGGCGTTCCTCAGTGGTCGGTACTGGGACCCGTGCTGTTCAACATCTTTGTCGGAGACACGGACAGTGGGATGGAGTGCACCCTCAGCAAGTTTGCTGCTGATACCAAGCTGTGTGGCGAGGTAGACACGCTGGAGGGGAGGGATGCCATCCAGAGGGTCCTGGACAGGCTGGAGGGGTGGGCCCATGCCAACCTCATGAAGTTCAACAAGGTCAAGTGCAAGGTGCTACATCTGGGTTGGGCAATCCCAAGCACAAATACAGGCTTGGTGGTGAATGGCTGGAGAGCAGCCCTGAGGAGAGGGACCTGTGTGTGCTGATTGACAAGGTCTACATGAGCTGGCGATATGCAATCACAGCCCTTAAGGCCAACTGTATCCTGGGCTGCATCAGAAGAAGTGTGGCCAGCAGGTCGGGGAAGTGATTGTGCTCCTCTCCTCCTGTCTCGTGAGACCCCACCTGGAGTACTGCGTCCAGCTCTGGAGCCCCCAACATAAAAAGGACATGGAGCTGTTGGAGTGGGTCCAGAGGAGGGCCATGAGGATGATCTGAGGGCTCGAGCACCTCTACTGTGAGGAAAGGGTGAGAGTGTTGGGGTTGTTCAGCCTGGAGAAGAGAAGGCTGCGGGGAGACTTCCAGTCCATAAAGGGGCTGCAGGAGAGCTGGGGAAGGACTATTTACTAGGGCATGTAGCGATAGGACGAGGGGGAATGGCTTTAAACTGGAAGAGGGGAGACTTAGACTAAATATTCGGAAGACATTTTTCACTTTGAGGGTGGTGAGGCACTGCTGCAGGTGGACCAGAGAAGCTGTGGCTGCCCCATCCCTGGAGGTGTTCAAGGCCAGGTTGTACGGGGCTTGGAGCAGCCTGGTGTGGTGGGAGGTGTCCCTTCCTACAGCAGGGGGGTGGGAACTCTATGATCTTCAAGGTCCCTTCCAACCCTATCCATCCCATGATTCTATGATTTACTTTTCTATCGGTGCATGTAAGTGTGTTTCATTTGCCTCAAGGGGTACATAAAAATTTCCCCCATGTTCCCCGTGAAGCTGCAGCCCCTTCAGGGGTTGTCCCCATCGCCCACGGCGCAGGCGGCACCCTGAGCACCAGTTGCCATGGCCCGTTTTCCGTCCACAACTGCCAGTGCCCAACAAGCCCAGCCCAGCACTTCTCTTGCTCCCCGCACAGCCCTTCTCCCCTGCTCCCCTCGCAGCCCTTCTCCCCTGCTCCTGACACTTGGCACCCCCGACCCAGACCTTCCCACCTGCTCCCGGTACCTCCTTCCCCTCTCTGCTGCCATCGAGGTGACACTGTGGAGGCCCCGAGGAAGAGGCTTGTTCTGCTGCTGGTATGGCCCCGCAGCAGGGAGGAGGGCACCCCCCAGTGCCCAGGCAGGCTGGAGCAGGCAGGCATGGGGTGGGATGGGGACCCTGCTCTGGGGAGCTCAGAGGGCCGCGAGCTTGGCTTGGCCTCTCCACACAGCCCTGCAAGGCCATGGGCTGGGAGAAGCCCTTCTGGGCTGCTGGTGCCCTGCTGCAATGGAGCATCCCTGGGTGGAAGGACCCGTCCCCAGGGGAGCCCCGGGTGCCCGGGGCTCGTGCCGCAGGGATGCTTGCCAGGAGCAGCCGGTTCCTGCCCGCAGCCTGAGCTAATGCCTCCTCTGCCCCTTTCCAGGCTGGAGACGTGAGACCTGCGGTGGATGGCAAGAACGTGGGTTTCGGGATGGTGGAGGAGATGGAGGTGAAAGAGCTGGTTGAGATGGAGGAAGAGATGGATGTGGATGTTGTGGTGGAGTCAGAGGAGGAGATGGAAGTGGAGGATGTGATGGATGAGGAGATGGAGGTTGACATGGATTGGGACGAGGAGATGGAGGTGGACATGAGGACCGAAGAGGAGATGCCAATGGAGATAGACCAGCCAGCAGCAGGACAGGCACGTTCTCCCCATCCACCTCACAAGGAGGGTGGATGGTCTGCCACCAGGCTGGGGTGAATGATCCCTGCTTGCGGGGACAGGGCACCCGATGACCTCGTCCTGGCAGCAGAAACTCCACCACTGCGCTGCCCTGAGCACCCATCTGCTTTGGGAAGGGAGAGGGTCCTTAGGGCTGGGCAAGCCCAGTCTCCCCCGAAGCCCAGCCAGGGCTCAGTGCTGGCAGCACAGTCCCGCTCTCCCCAGCGTGTCCTGGGGTTGTGGCACAGCGAGTGCCCATCGGGGCCAACCCCGACCCAAAGCAGCTGCTGCCGCTGAGCGGGCTCGGGACCCCCCAGCTCTGCCAGGAGAGGGGCTGCTCATTAGCCAAACGACCGTGCTGCTTGCTTTCCTTGCAGGGCCAGCAGAGATGCGGGGACCAGCAGCAGAGGAGGGGTTGTTTGAAGAGGAAGACCTGTAAATAGTTTGTGTCCACTTTGTTTTTTCCGTAAATAGTTGTTGTTTGAGGGGCTTTTTAGGTAGTTGTTGTTTGAGTTGTTTGTTTGGTTTGTTTTGGTTTGTTTTTTTTTTTTTTTGTAAACAGTTGTAAATAGTTCTGTTGGAGTTGTTTTTTGTAAATAAAGCGTTTTCTTCCTGTCTCTCAGCCCCAAGCTCCCGCGGCATTGGCTCGGGGCACCCGTGGCCTTTGCAGAGTGGTGGTTCCCAGCTGCTCTGGGTTCCCGGGGCTGGAGGGGGCTGGGAGTGCTGGCACGGCCGCCCCGCGGGCAGGGGGTCCCTGTGCAGAGAGGGGGTCCCGCTTACGGAGGTGAGGGCACTGGGCGGCAGCGGGGTTCCCGGGCTGCTGGAGAGCGGTGTCCCCGGGGCGCTCGTTAGCCGCGGCCCCGCCCCCTCCTTAATTAGCCGCTGCTTAGCGGCGGGCGGGGAGCGCTGCGGGCCATGGGGGTGCGGGCAGCGGCGGCAGCGGCGGCAGTAGGGGCGACAGCAGCGGCGACAGCGGCGGCAGCAGCGGAGCCCGAGCCTGAGCCCGAGCCCGGCCTGGGGCGGCGGCGGGGGGCCACGGCCGTGCTGCTGCTGGCCCGGGGTGAGGCTGCCCGGGCGGGGGTCGGGGTGTGGGGTGCCCGGGCGGGGGTGGGGGGTGCCCGGTATGGGAAGGGGCCGCTTCCCCGCTGGCACCGGGGGCGTGCAGTCTGGGGGCCGGGAGGGGTTTTCAGAATAACATAGTGGTAATGAAACCGGAGCTAACTTCGTCGAATGCCGCCCAGCGACAGGGACCGTGCCAGCCGTGAGCACGACACGTTCCATTGCTGCGCCCGTCTCCACCCGTCTGTCGTCCTGCATTGAGCTCCGGTCCCGATCCGATAGCGGAGAGAATGCCACATCACTCGCTCCTGCCTAAAAGGCTCTTACGATAGATAGGACTCCTGGTTTTGAATTAAAGACACTTAACGGACCTTTCAGGGAAATACTTTGTAGCTGTAGAGCATTATGTTTGTTTGTGTGTGTATTTCTATATTTTAGAGCACAAATCTAACATTAACTGGAGTGTGACATATATA
This sequence comes from Vanellus vanellus, assembly GCF_965231255.1. Taxonomy (NCBI): domain Eukaryota; kingdom Metazoa; phylum Chordata; class Aves; order Charadriiformes; family Charadriidae; genus Vanellus; species Vanellus vanellus. The sequence goes on from NC_138920.1 coordinate 1,898,357, forward strand.
TGGTATGAAATAAGAGGTGGGACGTCCTGGTTTGAGCGACACAGGACTAACGGTGATGGCCCTCGCCCCGTGGAGCTGTCCCTACGTCCCGCGCCTTCTGCAGCTTGGACCTGCTGGGTGCATCTGCGCTGCCGTCAGGATGAGGTGGAGGGGAGTGGAGGGGGGACTAGCAGGTCCCCTCTCTGGTGTTTGCACCGCGCGTGAAGAGCCCCGATGTGGTTCCCCCCGATGGGGCACCCCCCGATTCGGGGCCACCTCCTCCCGCCCCGCTTCTCCCCGCGCCCCGCTCGCAGCCGGGGCCGGTCCCACCGAAAGCCGGGAGGGAAACGGGGCGGTGTCTCCCCCCGCGCCCGTCGGGGTTTCGCAGCGGAGCCTTCCGCAGAGCTGCGGCCCTTCCGCCGCCTTCCCCGGGCGACGGCCCCGCGGCCCGGGCCCTCTCACCCGCTGTCCCCGGCTCCCCCCGGCACTCCCTGTCTTGTGCCCTTCCCGGGAACGTGTTCTGTGTGGCTGTGGGCAATGGAGGGGGGCAATTGTCCTGTTTCGGTTTGTCTCCGAGTCCCAGTGGGGCTTTGGATTCCTGTTAATAAAAGCCCTTTTGCACTGTTTTGGAAGGAGAAAGGGAGTGGTCGGTAAATACGTGGGAGGGGTGAGTGTGTGGGGTGCTGTGCACAGCTTCTACAGACAGAATGGGCTGAGGATAATCTTTGCATATTGTGTATTGCTTTTGGGATCAGTGTTGGTTCTTTAGTGCTTTTCATGTTATTTATCTAATCTCACTCTATTAAATCTGTTTATAATTCAACTCCTGGATTTCCTTGTTTTCTCCCAAGTCCCTTTCTAAATAATAATAAATTGTGGGTTTCTCAAACCATAACACACGCTGATCCCTTTAAGGGGAAATTGAGATTGTAACTGCTCAGGGAGTGGGGTTTGCCTTGGGCATGAGAGCAGGAACAGCCCCAGCATTGCCCTGCAGCTGTCTGGGGATGCACCTTTAGGCAGCAGAGCTGGGCTGGGGGATGGAGCCACAGCCGGGCTGAGGTGCCCATGCAACCACTGCAGGATGGGTGCTGGGGCAAGTGGATGGAAGGGATGTGCTGGTAGCGTATTGCTGTGGACTCCTCAGAGAACCGCTGCTGGTGGGGGGATTCTGCCCAACACAGTGTTCCTTCCTGACCACTCAGTGGATAAAGAACTGGCTGGACGGTCGCACTCAAAGAGTTGTGGTCAATGGCTCGATGTCCAAGTGGAGACCAGTGATGCGTGGCATTCCTCAGGGGTCGGTAGTGGGACCCATGCTGTTCAACATCTTTGTTGGAGACATGGACAGTGGGATGGAGTGCATCCTCAGCAAGTTTGCTGCTGATACCTAGGTGAGTGGCGAGGTAGAGACGCTGGAGGCGAGGGATGCCATCCAGAGGGACCTGGACAGGCTGGAGGGGTGGGCCCACGCCAACCTCATGAAGTTCAGCAAGGCCAAGTGTAAGGTGCTACATCAGAGTCAGGCAATCCCAAGCACAAACACAGGCTCAGTTGGGAATGGCTGGAGAGCATCCCTGAGGAGAAGGATCTGTGTGTGCTGATTGAGGAGAAGCTCAAAATGAGCTGGCAATATGCAATCGCAGCCCTGAAGGCATACCATATCCTGGGCTGCATCAGAAGAAGTGTGGCCAGCAGGTCGGGGAAGTGATTGTGCTCCTCTCCTCCTGTCTCGTGAGACCCCACCTGGAGTACTGCCTCCAGCTCTGAGTCCCCAATATAAGAAGGACATGGAGCTGTTGGAGCACGTCCAGAGGAGGGGCACAAAGATGATCTGAGGGCTGGAGCCCCTCTGCTGTGAGGAAAGGGTGAGAGAGTTGGGGTTGTTCAGCCTGGAAAAGAGAAGGCTCCGGGGAGACCTTATTGTGGCCTTCCAGTCCATAAAGGGGCTGCAGGAGAGCTGGGGAAGGACTATTTACTAGGGCATGTAGCGATAGGAAGAGGGGGAATGGCTTTAAACTGGAAGAGGGGAGTTTTAGACTAAATATTAGGAAAAAATTTTTCACTTTGAGGGTACTGAAGCACCGACCCAAGTCTATCTGTGCACATAAGTCTGTTTCATTTGCCCCAAGGAAGAACATAAAAATTCCCCCATGTTCCTGTAATGATGCAGCCCCTTCAGGGGTCGTCCCCATCGCCCACGGCGCAGGCGGCACCCTGAGCACCTGTTGCCATGGCCCGTGTTCCATCCACAACTGCCAGTGCCCAACGAGTCCAGTGCAGCGCATCTCCGTGCTCTCCCCGCAGCCCTTCTCCCCTGCTCCTGACACCTCGCACCCCCGACCCAGCCCTTCCCGCCTGTTCCCATCCGCTCACTCCCCTCTCTCTGCTGCTATCAGGGTGGCACTGTGGAGGCCCCCAGGAAGAGGAGGCTTGTTCTGCTGCTGGTATGGCACCGCCACAGGGAAGTGGGCACCCTCTCACTGCCCGGGCAGGCTGGAGCAGGCAGGGATGGGGTGGGATGGGGACCCTGCTCTGGGGAGCTCGAGGGGCAGGAGCTTGGCTTGGCCTCTCCACACAGCCTTGCAAGGCCACGGGCTGGGAGAAGCCCTTCTGTGCTGCCGGTGCCCTGCTGCAACGGAGCATCCCTGGGTGGCGGACCTGTACACAGGGGAGCCCCAGGTGCCCAGGCTCACTCCGCAGGGATGCTCGCCAGGAGCAGCCAGGTCCTGCCCGCAGCCTGAGCTGTTGCCTCCTCTGCCCCTTTCCAGGCTGGATCCATGGGACCTGCAGTGCCTGCCAACAGCGTGGCTTTTGGAAGACAGGAAGAGATGGAAGTGGACGTGGTGGTAGAGTTAGAGGTAGAGATGGAGGTGGACATGGAGATGGAGGAGAAGATGGAGGTGGAGGGTGAGACGGACGAGGAGATGGAGGTAGATGGGTGTACAGACGAGCAGATGGAAGTAGATGAAAAGACAGAGGAGGAGACGCCCATGGAGATAGACCAGCCAGCAGCAGGACAGGCATGTGCTCCCCATCCACTGCTCGCAGGGAGGGTCGCCTGCCACCAGGCTGGGGCTGGGGCTGGGGCTGGGGTGGGTGGTCCCTGCTTGCAGGGACGCTGTGCCCGGTGCCCTCGTCCTGGCAGCAGAAACTCCACCACTGCGCTGCTATGAGCACCCATCTGCTTTGGGAAGGCAGCGGTTCCTTAGGGCCGGGCAAGCCCAGTCTCCCCCGAAGCCCAGCCAGGGCTCAGTGCTGGCGGCACAGTCCCGCTCTCCCCAGCGTGTCCCGGGGCTGTGGCACAGCGAGTGCCCATCGGGGCCAACCCCATCCCAAGCAGCTGCTGCCGCGGAGCGGGCTCGGGACCCCCCAGCTCTGCCAGGCGAGGGGCTGCTCGTTAGCCAAACGACCGTGCCGCTTGCTTTCCTTGCAGGGCCAGCAGAGATCCGGGGACCGGCGGCAGAGGAGGGGATGTAAGAAGAGGAAGATCTGTAAATAGTTTGTGTTCGAGTTGCTTTTTTGTAAAGAGTTGTTGTTCGAGTTCTTTGTTTTTGTTTGTTCTTTGGGTTTTTTTTTTTGTTTGGGTGGTTTGTTTTTTTTTTTTTTATACAGTTGTAAATAGTTCTGTTGGAGTTGCTTTTTGTAAATAAAGCGTTTTCTTCCTGTCTCTCAGCCCCAAGCTCCCGCGGCATTGGCTCGGGGCACCCGTGGCCTTTGCAGAGTGGTGGTTCCCAGCTGCTCTGGGTTCCCGGGGCTGGAGGGGGCTGGGAGTGCTGGCACGGCCGCCCCGCGGGCAGGGGGTCCCTGTGCAGAGAGGGGGTCCCGCTTACGGAGGTGAGGGCACTGGGCGGCAGCGGGGTTCCCGGGCTGCTGGAGAGCGGTGTCCCCGGGGCGCTCGTTAGCCGCGGCCCCGCCCCCTCCTTAATTAGCCGCTGCTTAGCGGCGGGCGGGGAGCGCTGCGGGCCATGGGGGTGCGGGCGGCGGCAGCAGCGGAGCCCGAGCCCGAGCCCGAGCCCGGGCTGAGGCGGCGGCGGGGGCGGTACGGCCGTGCTGCTGCTGGCCCGGGGTGAGGCTGCCCGGGCGGGGGTCGGGGTGTGGGGTGCCCGGGCGGGGGTGGGGGGTGCCCGATCTGGGGAGGGGCCGCTTCCCGCCGGTATCGGGGGTGCGCAGACGGGGGGCCGGCGGGGTCTCCTCCTTCCCCCTCTCCCTCCCGCCGGGGTCGGGGCTGTGCGTCTCTCCCCGGTGGGTCCTGGCTGCCGGTGCTGAGCTGGCCGGGGGAAGGAGCCGCTTTCCAGGGAAGGCTCCGGTGAATCTGCCCTTAAACCGAAACTTGCCTCGTACTGCGTGTGATTTGTGTGTGTTAATGCATACCCGATAAATGTGTTTTATTCAATGTATCGGTTACAGGTAAGCGGTCCCTGGCTACATAACCCTCTCTTCTACATTTATTATGGCTTACGGAGAGGCAGTCCCTTCTGGGGAGGGTGTTTTTGAGAGGACAAGTGCCGCTCTGCCTGGTGGTGCGACTCCACTTCATTGCAGAGCTGCAGAAAAAGTCCAACGGCTCCACTGGTGTTTGCACCGCGGGTGAAGAGCCCCGATGTGGTTCCCCCCGATTCGGGGCCACCTCCTCCCGCCCCGCTTCTCCCCGCGCCCGTCGGGGTTTCGCAGCGGAGCCTTCCGCAGAGCTGCGGCCCTTCCGCCGCCTTCCCCGGGCGACGGCCCCGCGGCGCCGGCCCTCTCGCGCGCCGGCCCCGACTCCCCCCGGCACTCCGCTCGCGGGGCCCGTTTGCCCCCGCGCCCCCCCTCGCGGGCCCCCAACGTCGGCCGGGGCCGGGAACGGTCTCCGAGCGGAGCTCGCCGGAGCAAAGGGCGGCCGCGGCGGCCTCTCCCCCGCGGCAGCACCCTCAGCCCGCAGCCAGGAGGGCAGCGCCCGGCGCCACAGCGCGGCCCCGAGCCAGCCCGCCTCTCCCGCCCCGCCGCCCGGCTCCCGGTGGCGCCCGGCGGGCAGGGGGAGCCGCTCCGCCCGCCCCGGCGGGCGCCGGGCCGCGGTCCGCCGGGGCCGGCCGCGGAGCAGCCCCCGCCGCGGGGCCCGTCGGGCGGCGGAGCCCGGCTGGCGAGCGGGGGCATGGCGGCGCCGAGCCGGGCCTCCCTGCAGCGCCGGCTGCAGAGCTCGCAGGAGGCGCAGCACCGGCAAGCGGTGCTGGTGCGGCAGCTGCAGGCGAAGGTGAGGAGCGGGGGCGCCCGCCCGGGGGGAGCTGCCCGGGGCCGGGCCGCGGTGGCGGGGCCCTCGGGGGGCGAAGGCGCGGCCCCGGCGGGGCCCTCCCCGGGCCCGGGACGGCGCCGAGCCCGGAGCTCGGCGGAGGGAGGCCCCGGGAGCCGCCCCGCTCCGCCCGGCCCGGCCCGGCCCGGCCCGGCCCGGCGTGGTGGGCGCCCGGCCCTGCCGCGGGCACCCCCGAGCCTCCCGGCGGGGCTCCGCCGTCCTGGAGGGAGGCGAAGCTTCCCGGGAGATGGGCAGCGCCGGGGCATGTGCTGGGCTGAGGGCAGAGCCGGGGCGGGAGGAGCCCGCTCGCTGCCCGGCTGCCTCCGCTCCTCTTCACGGCGGCTCTCCCTCCCTCCCTCCCTCCCTCCCTCCCTCCCTCCAGCTCCTGCGGTACCGCACTCGCTGGCGAGAGCTGGAGCAGCGGCTGGAAGGCGGCGGGGTGAGTGTGCGGGGCGCTGCGGGAGGATGGTGCGCGTGGCGTTGGGTGGCGCGGGCAGAGAGAGAAGCTCTCCGTGGGAGAGGACAGCGAGCTGCTGCGAGCGGAGGGTTCTGTCCGGCGGCCGTTGTTAGAGCAGCCGGTAGTCCCAGCGATGCCCGTCCAGCAGACGCCGAGAAGAAGGGATTTAGTCCTGTGCAGGAGTGCTGTACTGCTGGGTAACGGTGTGTGCTGGGTCTCGGGAGAGGGCCGTAGGGCCTGTGCCATCCTGTGGCTGTCTCTGAGAAAGAATGGGTTTGGGAAGGCAAGAATGGTGGCGTCCAACATACGAAGCCGGTTCTGTGCTTTCTCTAAGCTTCCCGGCTAAAGCAGACGTGGGGAACGGAGGGTGGGAGCGTAGGAGAGCGTTCCCGGGCTTGAGGTCCACGTGAGCCCTCGCGGTCGTGAGCTGAGGATCCCCCGCTGTGAGAGTGCAGCAGTGGGAGACTGAGGAGAGCTGCTCGCATGGAGGAACCCCCTTCCCCTCCCTTCCTCTCCGTAGTCGCCACCCCGTTGGTAGGCCTGGCAGAAGCCACCAGCTCCTGAGACACCCCCACCGAGGGGAGGGGACAGCGATGGATGCTGGCGGTAGCGAGGAGAAGAGAAGCATTTGACTAAACATTTCCTTTCTTCTTCAGGGCTCCCTCCCAGGCAGGTGGGAAGCCACAGCAGACCACATCCTGGAGAAAACACTGCTTCAGTTGGAGGAGGAGCAGCAAAGGTACAAGGAAGAAGCGTTCCCTCATACTCGGTATCCCGGATGCTCACGCAAGTGAGGGAAAACCTGTCAGTGTTACTCCCCAGGGGACGTGGTTGGGTAAACCGTTTTGAGAGGAGAAAGGTCCACAGCGTGTTCCGTGGTGCAGTCAGAATGCTGTGTGCTGAATGGCTCTGTTTTGAGCGGAGGGCTCCTCTGGGTAACTTTCAAGGGTCCCTTTCCAGCCTGAATTATTCCGTGGTTCAGTAGGTGAGGGACTCGGGCCAATGCTCTAGAGCAGTGATGCGTCCAGTGGTCAGGCAGCAGGAAGGGGAGGCAAGCCGTTAACTGTGGGCACCGTCAGAGTGAAGAGGAAGGGGCAACCAAAAGCGTAGATGGCAATGGAAGGCTTAAAGCAAGGAGAAGGCACCGAGTTTGCCATCAGAGCGCCTTCTGGGTTCATGCCTGAAAGCGCTTTTACTGCCGCTCAGTTTGGGAACGCCGTCAGAGCTGGGGGAGCTGGGAAATGCCGAGGATGCTGCTGGTGGATGGTGGTTGTTGAGTGACCTCACTGCTGTTCCTCCCTTTGCAAGGTGTGAGAATCTGGCCGAAGTGAACGCTCTCCTGTGGCAGCAGCTGGAGAACACGAGCGAGGTGAACACAGCCCTCCAAGAAGATGTTGGCAAACTGAGGGCAGATTGGATGAGGTCCCGGGAGGAGCTGGAAGTGAAGGAGAAGGAATGTTGTGCGGAACGTGAGGTGAGGCTGGTCTGCGGGAATGTCAGAGGCGATGGCAGCGTGGCGAGAGAATGCGTTTTATTTGTGGCCTCGAGACTGTGTCAGCAAGTTGTGGTGATGGAAGTGGCCTACGTGCTGTGGCCGTGCTGCTCGGTCCTAACGGCAAACGCTGCTGTTGCTGGGCGCTGTAGGGCGGTCCCACGGGAGCGCTGGTCTTCCTGATAGGTGTTAAATCTTGGCCCAGAGCCGCAGAGACCAGAGAGAGATGATGAATGGGGCTGAGCTTGCTTTGCTGAGAGCCCCTCCTGCAGGAGGAGGGTGGATGTTGCCTTCTTTGCAGTCAGGTGGCAGCTCTCCTGAGGACGCTTCTGTGGTGCCTCTTCAGTCCCTCATGCCCCTGTTGGAACGGTTCTGAAAGGAGTCCCTGCCATGGTGGTTGTACTCTCTCCCGTCTGAGAGACTTGTACAGTGACAGCAAAGGCTGAACCGGCATTTCTTTTTGTCTTTGCATCTTCAGCGTTATGACAGCCACTTCAGGGATGACCGTAACTGTCTCCTCGACCTGTGGCGTCAAGTGGTGACCTTCCGCCATCGGTTCCTGGAGATGAAGACTGCCACGGACCGGTGAGTGGAAGCTGAGGCGAGATCTCCTGCAGGACAATGTCGCTTCCCTTCTGCACCTGCTGTTTTGAGCCTGGCTGATGGGTTAGTTATGGCTCTGCAGGAGACTCCTTGCTCACTCGCCACGGTGCGTCCTGATGCCAGAGTGTCAGAGGAGTGATTCGTCCCCAAGAGAGATGCCATCTTTCCCGCCAGCTTTTACTCTTGCGCGACGCCGTGCTTCAGAAGCGAGTCAGCTGCTAACGATGGTGGTGTGAACATTGGCCCTTTCTTTGTTATTCTGCAGAGATTTGTCGGAGCTGAAGGCAGAGCAAATGAGGCTTTCTGGCTCCGTAATTGCAAACTGCTCCCGCCTCAACTCCAGCGTGATGTGCTTACAAGCGCAGAGGGACGTGGAGAAGATGGAGCTTCAAGAGAGGTAAAGGTGTTTTCAACTTTGCTGTTACAGAATGACAGAATGACAGAGAACGGTGTGGGTTGGAAGGGCCCTGTGGAGCTCCCGCCAGTCCCAGCCCCTGCCAGAGCAGGGTCACCTACAGCAATTGCACAGGAGTGCGTCCAGGCGGGTTTGGAATGTGTGCAGAGTGGGAGACTCCCCCACCTCTCTGGGCAGCTTGTGCCAGTACTCTGCCACCCTCAAAGGGAAGAAGTCCCTCCTGAGGTTTAGATGGAACTTCCTCTGCTCAAGTGTGTTCCCGTTAACTCTTGTCCTGTCACTGGGCACCACTGGGCAAAGAGTGTTCCCATCCCCCTGGCACCCTGCCTTTAAGTATTTATAAGCATTGATAAGATCCCCCCTCAGTGTTCTTTTTTTCTAGACTAAAAAGCGCCAAATCCCTCAGGCTTTCCTCATAAGAAAGACGCTCCAGTCCCCTCATCATCTTTTTCTGGAGCAGCTTTTTGCTGGACCCTCTCCAGCGGTTCCCTGTCCTTCTTCAAAGAGGGAGCCCAGAACTGGACACAGTACTCCAGATGTGTCCTCCTCAGGGCAGAGCAGAGGGGGAGGATGTCCTCTCTCCACCTGCTGGCCACACTCTTCTTGATGCGCCCCGGGATGCCGTTGGCCTTCTTGGCCAGCAGGGCACATTGCTGGCTCACGGTCATCCTGTTGTCCACCAGGACTCGCAGGTCCCTTTCCACAGAGCTGCTCTCCGGGAGGTCAGCCCCAACCTGTACTGGTGCATGGGGTTATTCCTCCCCAGAAGAGGAACATTCCCTTCTGTGGCTGCGTCTTGGATTCCTCGATGGGCAGCGTAAAGAGAGCTCTGTCTCTTGTGCAGGCCTTTTGCTCCCCGGGGCTGTGCTAAAGGAGTTAGGAGAGATTTGCCCATCACCCTTATAGGCACTGTGGCACCTCTGTACTGACAATTCCTCAGTCAGGGAAATTCCCGCGTTTTTTACGTGTCAGTAGAAAGACATTGGAAATCGGTCCAACTGCCATCTCTGGGACACAGTACGTGCTCTTGGTTTTGGAAAAGAGAATGTGTTTACATTCAACACTCGTCTGCCTTTCTCTTTGCACAGACTGAAGGACTTAGCGGCGCTTGAAGAAAAACACTCCTTCTTACAGTGTGAGTTGGTGGTCGCGAGAGAGGCACTGGAGGAATCGCACCTTCAGAGGGATCTGCTGCAGCGAGAGAAACGTGAGCTTAGCACGGCCCTGGAGAAGGTACGGTCACCTTGTGAGAGCAAGACCCCCCCCCAGATGCTGTTTGTGGCAGCAGAAGAGGGGGAACATGTTGTGGTCCTTCTTGGGGAGCGGTGCTGAGGCCACAGGGGCTCTTTGGGGTAGTTGTTCCCCCCGTGCTCATTGGGAGGGCTGAAGTGGGGGTATGTCAGAGCCACGCAGGGGTGTGGAGCGTCCTCTGGAAGGCAGGGAATTTCTTGCCTCTGTTGTCACGTTGTTCTTTTGTCTGTGCAGGCAGAGCAGTCAGTGGCAGAGCTGAGAGGGGCTCAGAACGCGCTGAGTGCTGAACTCGCTGATCTGCGTGTGGCAACAGCCAACGTGAGCAGTAGCAATGAAGCTCTGGCACTGGATAAAGTGCGGCTGAAGAAAGTTGTGCTGCAGGTGAGCAGGGTAGGCAAAGGTCTTGGCAGATGTCTGTCTCCAGCTGCTGCTTCTTTTCGGAGCTCGTGCCCTCCGACAGTATGACTGACTGACGATGGAAATGTTGTTCCTTTTTCTGTCCGAGCCAAACCTTCTTCACAGTGAGTCTCAGCATATTTGATTTGCCGTGTGCTTCTGTGCTTGCAGCTGGAGCGAGAGAATGAATCTCTGTCAGGTGAAGTGGAGGAGCTGGAGAGAGCCAAGATCTCTGCCCAGGAGCAGCTGAGGCTGTGTGAGAGAAGAAATGAAGAGGTGTGCGCAGAGAAAGCGCAGCTGGAGCAGCTGCTGAAGAAAGCCGAGGAGCAGCAAGAGGGGCTGCGGGTAGAGCTGAGGATGGTGGCAGAGGAGAAGGAAGAAGCCCAGGAGAAGGTCACTGAGGTGAGACCAAAAACCTGGTGCTTGTGGGCGGGTGTTTGGCTGCGTGGCTCCGTGAAGCTGTGTCTGTTGGGTTGTGCAGTGGTTTTGCCAAGGAGAGACTCGGCAGCGCTGGAGGTGAGAAGGCTTTGTTTGCTCTGTCTTGGAAAGGTGTTGGTGTGTTGCAGAGCTGTTCTACAGCTCTGGGAGTTGTCCTGCGCTTCTGCAGCCCGCAGCACAGGAGGTCTTTCTCCTGTAGGCGCTTCAGCCGCAGCAGTGGGTGGCTCTGCCCAGAGGTGCCGAGAAAGGCCTCTCACTGTGTTTTGTCCCGCTTTCAGGCTCACGGCCAGCTAGAGTGGGCGAGCAGTGGCCTGGAGCAGTTGCGGCAGGAGTCCTCTGGCCAAGGGCAGGCACTGGCCGAGGTGTGCCAAGAGAAGGACTTGCTGGTGCGTGAGAAGGCTGCCCTAGAGGTGCGACTGGCAGCCACGGAGCGGGACAGACAAGGCCTTTCCGAGCAGCTGGCAGAGGCCAGGTAAAGGCAGGGAGGAGACCCTGGGCAGGGCAGGGTGTAGTGTCTGCAGAGATCACGGTGGCAATCATTCCACGAGGATTTATTGCATCCTGTGTGGAGAAGTTATAGAGGGAAGAAACGAGATTCTGTGCTTCTGCTGTATCAGGTTTCTGAGATCAAATTTGACAACTTCTGCTTTTCAGAAAGAAAAAAAAAAAAGGGAAAGCAAAATTGAAAAAAGAAAAGGAAAAAAACATGGAGATGTTTGTCCACCTGTATGGATACGTGTTTCTCCTCTCTGATACTTCTGGTTCCCATAAAATGGAGTTGTGGTTTCTCAGCCGTGCTGCTCAGGAGCAAGAACCTCCTTTGTCTTCCTTTTGGCCATTTGCAGGTCAGTGAAGGAGACCCTGGAATCCCGCCTGTTTGAGGCTCAGCAGCGCTTATCGCAGCTGGAGATGGCCAGGAGTCATCTGGAAATGCAGCTGCACACAGTCACGCAGGCCAGGGAGGTGATCCAAGGTGAGAGGCTGGTGTTTGTGGAGCTGCCCCTGCCTGGGGAAGGTGGTATCCAACAGCTCTCTGTCCGCAGTGCTTCTGAGGAGTGAAGGAGCTGGAGAGAGATCCCTCCTACCCTGAAATCCAGATGGCTTCAGGTCAGTAAAGTCCGAAGCGTTGTTTGTGCAGGCACTGAATCTGCCGTCTGTCCTGTTTGCAGGGGAGGTGAAGTGCCTCCGATGGGAGCTGGAAGCAGAGAGAGATCTCCTGAAGCGGGAACGGGAAAAGGCGGCGCGACAGCTCTGGCAGACAGAACAGCAGCATAAGGATAGGCTCAGACTTCAGGAGTCTGATCACCAAGTGGAGATGAACAAGCTCCTGCAGGACCTGGTAGGAAACAATGTGCTTCCGAATTCTTCCAGCAAGCTGTGTGGGCTGGCGTTAGGAGAACAGTAGCCTGAGGGTGTGAAATGGCAGCAGTCATCTGTCGTCGGCCACGCGGTGCTAGGCCGGGCAGCAGAGCCAATGGGTCGTGCTTGAAGGCACGTGAGGACCCCCAGGACTGTGCTGGGACAGGAGGTGCAGCCACAGAGTCAGCGCGGGCGTAAGGCATGTTCAACAGCAGGTTGGGTGGTCCCCACCCAAAACACGGCAGCAAAGGGGTAGGGTCTTTCCAGACTCCCGTCTGCCCTGAAGTCGACTCCAAACATCGCTGCCAACTACAGTCACGGCAGCTGCGTTCCTTTCTTTGTGCCCTTGGAGGGCTGAGAGAGGTATTGAAGCATATGGAACAGACCCCTTGTCCTGGTACTTGAGATGGTGGCCTGTCTTGTGGGTCGGGCATCAGGGTGCGGTCTCTTTCTGACCCGGCAGTCCATCTGCACCTTTTCATTGATGAAAAGGGAGGTGAGCTTTGAAAAGAGAGACTCTGAGAGCAGAGAGAAATCCTGAGGAGAGAGGTGCTGGGAAAGAGGCAGCCATCAGAGAGGGGGAGGTACCATCTCCTTCTCTCCCACCTGCTGACCCTCCGCTGAAGTTCCTTGATAGGACCCGCTTTAGGGAGGGCCCAAAGCCACTGCTGTGCACTGTTGAGGAGGGGGGTTGTGGGACGGATGAAGCTTCACATAGTTTTGAGGAGCTTGGCTGGGACTTCATCTTGAAGTCTTTTCCCCCACTCATCAGGCGAGCGAGCGGGAAAGGCACCATTCAGAGCTGCGGGAGATGCTGGAGCAATGGCGGGAAGAGAAGGCAGAGACAGAAGAGGAGCACGCGAAGACGCTGTTTGAGATGAAGGAGAAAGTTGCTACTATGCAAGCTCAAGAGGAAGAGGAAGGAAGCAGAGTGGAAAATGCCAAGCAAGAGGTAAAGAGTGTGAAAGGGGAACTTGTGTGGTTCTTTGCAAGGCTGGAGGTGTGGGAGATGGCTGGATATGGGGCTGCGTGGAGCATGCGCTCGGTGTTTTCTCCGTGGAATTTGGTGAGGAGAAAGGCGAGCAGGGCTGTCTCTGAGACTGGGAATGGGACGTCTCATGGGAAGCCACATAGGAAGGAAACAGCAGAAGAGGAGGGAGCCCCTCACCAGCAAGGCGAGACACTTGAGAAAAGCCGCACGTTTTCCTGTTAGATGACTAAGAGTTTGTGGAAGATTGAGTCCCAGACGGAGGGTGGATGGACCGTGTTTATCCTGCCAGTCTCCCTTAGGAAGCGGTGTCTCCAAGGGGGCAGACGAGGAGCGAGGGGACCAGCAGCAGAGTGCCTGGAGAAGGCGTGAGCCCACGCGTCTTTGAGTCTCGGCACCCAGATTTTGTAGGGGAAGTTCCAACCCGTCTTCTGTGTGTTTTGTGCAGGTCCTGCTGGAAAAGGAGCGTGAGAAGAGTGCTGTGTTAGAGAGGCTGCGGCAAAGGGAGGGAGAGCTGCGAGAAGCGTACCAGCAGGTGGAGCAGCTCAGGCAGGAGGTGAAAGAGCAGCAAGAGAAGGGGCAGGTGAGTGTGAGGAGTGGGGGAGGTTGCAAGAAGAGGCGGTTGGCAAGTGGCCGTAAGCTGGGAGAGGCAGGTACGCGAGTGAGGGGCAGGAGGAAGGAGAGAAACCCCAAGTCCTGGGTCCGAGGAGGCCAGGACTACTGCAGGCCCTGAAAGCCCAGAGCCTTGTAAGCTCCAGAGCCGAGCAAGAGGAAGGAGGGGTTCCTGTGGCAGCAGAGCTGGGGAGCAAAGCAGAAAGAAGTGGCTGAAGGAATGTGCTTTGTAGACGGAAAGAGGAAAAAGCTGAGCCCGACGGCATGTCCCAGTAACTGCTCTGCATTTGTTTTCACAGAACATGACAGAAAAGCTGCAAGCAGAGCTGCAGGAAGCTCAGAGTGCGATGAAGGCAGTGGAGAAGAGGCACAAGGAAGATCTCAAGACCATGAGAGAGGAGATGCAGATCCTCCATCAGCAGAGGGATGCCCTAGAAAACCAGGTGACTGCCACTGGAGAGGGAGTTCAGATTTAGGCTGAAACCCAAAGATAGGTAGGTGGAATTGTTGAGTCTTTTCCTCCCTGTTTTGCAGCACGAACGAGACAGACTGCAAGCAGTTAAAGAAAAACGGGATTGGGAGCTAAAACGCCTTGAGCAGACTCTGACCAAGAAGGATGAAGAGATCGGGTCCCAGAGAGACAGAGTCAGGTCTTTAGAGAAGACTCTGGCAAGGAGGGAACAAGAGCTGAGGAGGCAGAGTGAACTCCTGAAGCAACTGACATCGGCTTTGCGATGGAAAGGTGACGACGAGACGCTAAAGAAACAACTCCAGAAACTGCAAAAATGGGAGGAAGAGGAAGCGGAGAAGAGGAGAGTTCTCCAGGAGAGAGAGGGTCTCTTGCAAAGGCAGAAGGAGCTCACCCAGCAACTGGCAGATGAGCGGGAAGCAAAGCGGGAAGCAGTGGAGCGTGTGATTGCTGTTTTGAAGCAGACGGAAAGCAGAGAAATGGAATGGAAGGAGAAGGCACAAGCACTGACTGGTGCGCTTTCCAAGAGCGAAATGGCCAACGGGACTCTGAGGGAAGAAATCGCCATCCTGCAGAGTATGGTTTCCGAGAGGGACAGGGACCGGTTCCATCTTCAGGTAGGCACTGTCACTGATCGTCCCTCTACTACAAAGTCTATGAAGGATTCTAAAGGTCTTTCCCATCAAGATACGGGAATGTATATTCCCATAAGTAGTTGACCTGCTTGTCAGTTGGGGGTGGGGAATGGGTTCTCTCCTCTCTCGGCAAGCAGAGTGTCATGGTTAGGGATTGGCATGAAAGGGCAGAGCTGAGCAAACTCATGTACTAAACTGAGTAGAACTTTGTAAGGACGGCTGAAGGGCTGCGACAGTGCTGGTGCTTAGAGGATGCTCTGAGAGATGGAGATGTCTGAGGTACAGCTTTTCCAGGGTATTAAAGGAATGGAATTCGTACCATTGCCTGGTGAGGCTGAAGGCTTCGTTGGGCATCCAGCATGTGCTTGTGCCGCAGTCCAAAAAGCACAGAGGCAAATTTGTGTGGATTTCTCCAAGCTGATCTGAGCCAGGTACTGCTGGCAGAACTGCTGCAACAGCCCGTCCTGCAAACTTGCCTGGGACCCTGCCCGTACTTTTAGCATTTTGTTAGTATATGGGTGTATAAATAATGCTGCTAAGGAAATACTGTATTTAGGCATTATACACTTCTGCATTACTTGAGAAATATTACTACCAGCCTGGTATGGATGATGACAGGTATTGTGTTCTGTTGATGGGAAGCAGAGAAGTGACAAGGGCAGGAAGTGTGAATATGAAAGCAATGGGAGATTTCAGTTGCATTCATCTCAATCAGGTATGCAACAGCGTTAGATGGAGCAATGCAGTTGCAGCCGTATGGATGGGTATGGTGCTGATATCAAGGCTACTTATAGAGGCTGTCAAAGATTGCTTCAAGGAGCAGCTCATCCAGAAACCCCCGAGAGGGGAGGTGCCTCTTGAGTAGGTTCAGCAGCGCACAGGGCTTGGCTGATCACGTGCTTTTTTCCAAAGAGCAGTTCTGTAGTGATGATGTAACGGGTAAAGGGAAGGGAGAACAAACCCAGAGTATTTTACGACTGCAGAAATACGTGTTTCGCCCACATCCTGCATGGTTGTTTGTCCAAGGACAGAGAGTGGAACTATGGCCAGGAGAGTTTATAGTGGAGGTCAAAAAGGATGACCAAAGTTGTTAAATAGCTTCCCTAAGAGGAACCTGTAAATGTGGAAGTCTTGAAGATGGACAAGAATGGCTGAGAGAGGGAGCTGGAAATACTGCAGACCTTTGTAAAACCGTGAAGTGGTGGAATAGGAAATGAATGTTTCCGGTCTCTCTCTGAAGAGAATGGGGGACGTTAAACAAAACTAGCAGGCAGCGTGTCCAGAATAAACAACTCCAACGTCCACAATTTCTCCAGGGTGATGAGGAGGAGGGCCCCTAGGAAGGGAGTGTGTTGTTTTGGGACGTAACACTGTCCATTCCTGAGTCCGGTCACTCCCCGAGATGTGTCGATTGTGGCCCTTCTAACCTTTCTGTGGCACCAGCTCACGTGATGTCCCCTCTGAATTCCCAGCAGCCTATTGCAGAAGGGCAGCAGCTACCATGGCCCTCGGAGAAGAGACTCCTGTCGGAGCGGGTGGAATGTCTGGAGCGAGCAGTTGCAGAGCTGGACCTGGAGAAGACGGAGCTGAAGATCTACAACGCTGACCTGAGGAGGACTCTTGAGGAGGTAAAACAGGCTTTTGCTGCCTCTGCAAAGGCTCCCGGTCCCCTGGAAGACACCGCATTTCCACCGACAGCACCTTGGAGTCCTCTGCTTGTTTCCTTCCCTCTGCCCCTTTCCCCCGTGGACACACACTTTTGTCTTTTCCCTCTCTCCTGGTACCCCGTTGCCTTCGCAGATGCACCTTCACTGTGGTACCCCCCTTCTTGCCCCAGGGTCCCCGTACACACACACACTTGGCGCTCTTGTGTCGGGAAGGGGTTCCTCTTGCTCTTTCTCTTCCATGGGCTACTTGGAGTGCTCTTTGCCCCCGGCGTTGTGGGGTGCAATGAAGAGTCTGTGAGTAGAGAGCTCCTTGCCCTGATGTCCAGAGGTGCCTTTGCTCGTCGTTTGGTGGCAGGTTTCTGTGACCCTTTCTGCTATGCAACGTGCAGGTGGAGCGTGAGCGGAGGAGACTGAAGAGACGTTGCAGAGGTTGGTCGCTGCCAGATGCTGGTGGAGTTTCTCTCGCTGATGCTGAGCAGCCCAAGATGCCTGCTTCCAGCCAGGTGAGAACAGACCCTTCCTTGGTGGAGGCAGCTCTGGCCGTATGGAGGAAGGATGGGAAATGCCAGTGGCAGCAGGCTCCCAGGGTAGACCTCACAGAAGTTGAAGATAGACGGTGACCCTGACCAGAGTGGAGACCATAAATAAATCCTTGCCTTTCCTTTACAGGAGGACTTCAACGCGCGCTGCCGTCGTTGAGTAGCTGAGTTGCAGAAGCAGGTGAGGAGCAGGAAGGGTCTCCTTGAAAGCCACTGTGGCTGTAGTGATGGGCACAACTTTGCCCGATGCCAGAGCCCGAGTTTGGTTCGGCTGTCAGGAAGGGAGTCCAGCAGGCAGTGGGAATACCCAGTGAGGCACGTCTGTGGGCCTCGGCCAAACAGCATCATTCCCCGAGGTGTAGTCTCTGATGTGGCCACAGATCAGGCAGGGTGGGAGGGGGAGTGGAGGAGACTTAGACAACTGGAACTGACCGGAGAAGAGAGGCTATGCGAAGGACGTTCCCCTTGAGTGTTCCTCATCTCGATGACCCTCCCTGTTTTCCCTTTTCACACGCTCGCTGCCAAGTTTCTAAACTAGATGATGACAGAAGAGCTCTTCAGTGCCCTGTGTAAGCAGCAGCCCTCCTGCTGAGGAAGAAGCCTGTGGGACTGAGGGGGCAGCAGCGCAAATCTGTCTTTTAGAAAAAGGAGTTGGGTTACTAAATGCTGTCGGAACCTCTCTCGTTCATCTCCACCTAAGGTCTGGGTGTTGTCTGTGTGAATGGTATGCCAGAAAGCAACTGGACTTATTGGTAATGTGAGCTCAGGTGAGAGTGACTCTGGGAACCTGTGACTTCCATTCCAGGAGGACAAGTGTTTGTCGGGGCGGGTGTCAGTGGGTGTGTCTTCCTCAAAGCCACTACCGTGGAGCTCCATATGGCCCCAAGAGCGTGGGCTTGTCTGAGCTCGGCCTTTTGCCTCTTTCAGCTATCCCGTCTGCAGACGATGCCGGCGCACGATGACTGTGCCAAGACCAGCCCGAAGTCGAGAGACCTTCGCCGAGAGCTGCCGAGTCCTGTGCAGCCGCGGTGGGGGAGCCCAAAGCTGCTGCTGCGGCAGCAGGGACTCAGGAGCTGGACTGGACCTTATTTTCCTGCCACGGAGCAGCTGCTGCATTGCGGGGTCTCTGTCTTGTGCCCTTCCTGGGAACGTGTTCTGTGTGGCTGTGGGCAACATGGGGGCAATTGTCCTGTTTTGGTTTGTCTCTGAGTCCTGGTGGGGTTTTATGTTGCTGTTCATAAAAGCCCTTTTGCAGTATTTTGGAAGGAGAAAAGAGTGGTTGGTAAATACTGTGGGAGGGGTGAGTGTGGGGGGCCCTGAGTGAAGATGGTGCACGTAGCATTGGGGACTGGGAATGAGCCCTCTCATCGGAAGCCTGGCAGGAGCGTCAACTTTCAGTTGAGATTTTTGTGCTGCTGTTGTGTTATGGGGTTATTTAAGGCTTACCTCAGGGTATCTTGACAGTTGTCTTAACGGTCTGATTCTCTCAAACTCGGTCAAAGACAACCCTCTAAGACTTGTTGGAAGGTTTTAGAAGGCGGCATTCTTTACTGCAGCACTGGATGCATGTCATCATTCCTTGATGCCCTTTGAGGTGTGATCATTAGTTACTTCATGTAAGATTTTAGTCTGCTCCCAAATTTCTGCCAAGTCTGTGGAAATCCTGCCACTCTGGTCACATACATCCAACAGCTCGTGTTGGTTACTGCACAGACACCTCCCTGTGAAGCCAACAGTAAGTCAAGAGCCATTCCATTTTGTAATACCATTTGGGAGAAACCTAGATACTTCAATTTGCAAGGCCCATACGGCATCAACTGTTTTGGTCTCCGTGCTTTCTATTACAGCAGATATGTTTACTCAGGTGTTGTGTAATTGGCTCACTCCAAGCCAGGGGATAAACCACCTGACAAAACCATGACATTTAGATGACATTACATTAATGAAAGCTAGGAGTGGTATTGTCACATCCATCGTCCCCAGCTCTTAGGCTGGGACTCCTTCTGCCTCCTCCATAGTAACCTGTGGTAGAGTTGTGACGCTCACTTTTATTAGTGACGTCTAAAGAGTTGCTCTTATCCTTCCATCTCCCACTAAGACGGGGCTCATTGCTGGAACTGGTCCAGGAAAGACCTTGGGGAATTGGGACTCCAATAACAGACACCCCTGATCCCCCTGAGAGAGAGTGGTTTGGTAATAGAGAACAGACCCAACAATTGCTCTTATGTAGTATCTGGGTAATATGTTGTGTTAGCGTTAGATGCAAGTTTTCATCCCACTGTACAGTGTGCCACACATGGCTCTTTGCAACCATTGTTAGCACCAACAAACCCCAGAAAATAACCATAATTTTTCTTTCTCTGGAATTTAAAAGGCGATTGTTGCTCTATTCTCCGTGGGACTGGGGCCTTTTTGATTCTGGAGTAACGGATCCACGGTCCTCTTCCCCAAACCTTAACGGCTGTATCGGTGGTTCAGAGAACCTGGAATGGTCCTTTCCATTTTTCAGTCAGCGGTCCCGAACCCCAGGACTTAACGTAGACCCAATCTCCAGGCAAACGGCTGTGCATCTGTATCGAGCTCCAAGGGTCTGTCTGTTGCCACGTGTTTTTGCAGTTCCTGTAAAGTTTTTCCTAAAGACATCAGACAGTTATTCCCACCTATTCCTCCCCTGATGTGAGTGGTGCCTGGTATATGCGGGGCCTGGGAAGGCCGTCCATACATTAACTCCTATGGACTTCTGTTGTTCTCTCCCCGAGGTTGTATTCTGACTCTTTGTAATGCTAAGGGTAACACTTGTACCCAAGTCATCGAGGTTTCCTGACATAATGTTCCCAAGTTGCAATTTAACTGTATAATTCATTCGTTCTCCTTTCCCGCTTGATTGCGGCCTGTAAGGGGTACGGAGGTCCCCCGTTAGAGCTAGGCCTTTGCTGAGTTGTTCGCAATAAAATGGGGCCCTCTCTCTGATGACATTCCTAAAGGAACAGCAAATCTCGGAATAATTTCTTTCAGCAATATTTTAACTAGTTCCCTTGCTTTATTGGTGCGAGAGGGAAATGCCTCAGGCCATACAATAACAGTATCAACTGCATTGGCCCAGTCTACATGGGTTTGTGAGAGGCAGGTCCTGCGTGAGGGAAAAGCTGTGGTGGTGTCTAACTGGAATGGAGTTCATTGCAGTTGGCGTCCGGTCACGAGTGTCCCCCAGGGCTCGGTACTGGGGCCAGTCCTGTTTAATATCTTCCTCAGTGATCGGGATGAGGGGATGGAGTGCACCCTCAGTCAGTTTGCAGAGGAGACCAAGCTGGGTGGGAGTGTTGATCTGCCTGAGGGTAGGGAGGCTCTGCAGAGGGATTTAGACAGAGGAGATGGATGGGCCAAGGCAAACTGTAGGAGTTTCACTGAGGCCACATGCCGGGTCTTACACTTTGGCCACAACAACCCCCGCCAGTGCTACAGGCTTGGGGAGGAGTGGCTGGAAAGGTGCTCAGCAGAGAGGGACCTGGGGGTGGTGATTGATGGCCGGCTGAACAGGAGCCATCAGTGTGCCCAGGTGGCCAAGAAGGCCACTGGCATCCTGGCCTGCATCAAGGACTAGTGTAGCCAGTAGGACCAGGGAGGTGATTTTACCCCTGTACTGGGCACTGGTGAGGCCGCATCTTGAGTACTGTGTTCTGGTTTGGGCCCATCACCACAAGAAGGACATTGAGGCGCTGGAGCGCGTCCACAGAAAGGCAATGAAGCTGTTGAGGGGTCTGGAGCACACGTCTTGTGAGGGGCGGTTGAGGGAACTGGGGGTGTGTACCCTGGAGAAAAGGAGTCTGAGGGGAGACCTTCTCACTCTCTACAACTATGTGAAAGGAGGTTGCAGAGAGGTGAGAGTTGACCTTGGGCAGCAGAGCTGGGGTGGGGAATGGAGCCACAGCCGGGCTGAGGTGCCCCTTGCAACCGCTGCAGGATGGGTGCTGGGGCAAGTGGATCAAAGGGATCTGCTGCTCACGCAGCACTGCAGACTCCTCAGAGAACTGCTGATGGCGGCACGACTCTGCCCAACACAGTGTTACTTCCTGAACACTCAGTGGATAAAGAACGGGCTGGACGGTCACACTCAAAGAGTTGTGGTCAGCGGCTCGCTGTCCAAGTGGAGACCAGTGATGCATGGCGTTCCTCAGTGGTCGGTACTGGGACCCGTGCTGTTCAACATCTTTGTCGGAGACACGGACAGTGGGATGGAGTGCACCCTCAGCAAGTTTGCTGCTGATACCAAGCTGTGTGGCGAGGTAGACACGCTGGAGGGGAGGGATGCCATCCAGAGGGTCCTGGACAGGCTGGAGGGGTGGGCCCATGCCAACCTCATGAAGTTCAACAAGGCCAAGTGCAAGGTCCTACATCTGGGTTGGGCAACCCCAAGCACAAATACAGGCTTGGTGGTGAATGGCTGGAGAGCAGCCCTGAGGAGAGGGATCTGTGTGTGCTGATTGACAAGGTCTACATGAGCCGGTGATATGCAATCACAGCCCTTAAGGCCAACTGTATCCTGAGCTGCATCAGAAGAAGTGTGGCCAGCAGGTCGGGGAAGTGATTGTGCTCCTTTCCTCCCCTCTTGTGAGACCCGACCTGGAGTACTGCGTCCAGCTCTGGAGTAACCCAACATAAAAAGGACATGGAGCTGTTGGAGTGGGTCCAGAGGAGGGCCATGAGGATGATCCGAGGGCTCGAGCACCTCTACTGTGAGGAAAGGGTGAGAGTGTTGGAGTTGTTCAGCCTGGAGAAGAGAAGGCTGCGGGGAGACTTCCAGTCCATAAAGGGGCTACAGGAGAGCTGGGAGGACTATTTACTAGGGCATGTAGCGATAGGACGAGGGGGAATGGCTTTAAACTGGAAGAGGGGAGACTTAGACTAAATATTAGGAAGAAATTTTTCACTTTGAGGGTGGTGAGGCACTGGTGCAGGTGGACCAGAGAAGCTGTGGCTGCCCCATCCCTGGAGGTGTTCAAGGCCAGGTTGGAGGGGGCTTGGAGCAGCCTGGTGTGGTGGGAGGTGTCCCTTCCTACAGCAGGGGGGTGGGAACTCGATGATCTTCAAGGTCCCTTCCAACCCCAACCATCCCATGATTCTATGGTTTACTTTTCTATCGGTGCATGTAAGTGTGTTTCCTTTGCCTCAAGGGGTACATAAAAATTCCCCCATGTTCCCCGTGAAGCTGCAGCCTCTTCAGGGGTTGTCCCCATCGCCCCCGGCGCAGGCGGCACCCTAAGCACCCGTTGCCATGGCCCGTGTTCCGTCCACAACTGCCAGTGCCCAACAAGCCCAGCCCAGCACTTCTCTTGCTCCCCGCACAGCCCTTCTCCCCTGCTCCCCCCGCAGCCCTTCTCCCCTGCTCCTGACACTTGGCACCCCGGACCCAGACCTTCCCACCTGCTCCCCACACCTTCTTCCCCTCTCTGCTGCCATCGAGGTGACACTGTGGAGGACCCGAGGAAGAGGCTTGTTCTGCTGCTGGTATGGCACCGCCAGAGGGAGGAGGGCACCCCCCAGTGCCCAGGCAGGCTGGAGCAGGCAGGCATGGGGTGGGATGGGGACCCTGCTCTGGGGAGCTCAGAGGGCCGCGAGCTTGGCTTGGCCTCTCCACACAGCCCTGCAAGGCCATGGGCTGGGAGAAGCCCTTCTGGGCTGCTGGTGCCCTGCTGCAATGGAGCATCCCTGGGTGGAAGGACCCGTCCCCAGGGGAGCCCCGGGTGCCCGGGGCTCCTGCCGCAGGGATGCTTGCCAGGAGCAGCCGGTTCCTGCCTGCAGCCTGAGCTAATGCCTCCTCTGCCCCTTTCCAGGCTGGAGACATGAGACCTGTGGTGGATGGCAAGAACGTGGGTTTCGGGATGGTGGAGGAGATGGAGGTGAACGAGCTGGTTGAGATGGAGGAAGAGATGGATGTGGATGTTGTGGTGGAGTCAGAGGAGGAGATGGAAGTGGAGGATGTGATGGATGAGGAGATGGAGGTTGACATGGATTGGGATGAGGAGATGGAGGTGGATGTGAAGACAGAAGAGATACCAATGGAGATAGACCAGCCAGCAGCAGGACAGGCATGTTCTCCCCATCCACCACACAAGGAGGGTGGGTGGTCTGCCACCAGGCTGGGGTGGATGGTCCCTGCTTGCGGGGACAGAGCACCCGATGACCTTGTCCTGGCAGCAGAAACTCCACCACTGCGCTGCCCTGAGCACCCATCTGCTTTGGGAAGGGAGCAGGTCCTTAGGGCCGGGCAAGCCCAGTCTCCCCCGAAGCCCAGCCGGGGCTCAGTGCTGGCAGCACAGTCCCGCTCTCCCCAGTGTGTCCCAGGGTTGTGGCACAACGAGTGCCCATCGGGGCCAACCCCATCCCAAAGCAGCTGCTGCCGCTGAGCGGGCTCGGGACCCCCCAGCTCTGCCAGGCGAGGGGCTGCTCGTTAGCCAAATGACCGTGCTGCTTGCTTTCCTTGCAGGGCCAGCAGAGATCCGGGGAACGGTGGCAGAGGAGGGGAGGTTTGAAGAGGAAGACCTGTAAATAGTTTGTGTTCACTTTGTTTTTTCTGTAAATAGTAGTTGTTTGAGGGGCTTTTTAGGTAGTTGTTGTTTGAGTTGTTTGGTTTTTTTGTTTTTGTTTTTGTTTTTTTTTTTTTTTTTTGTAAACAGTTGTAAATTGTTCTGTTGGAGTTGTTTTTTGTAAATAAAGCGTTTTCTTCCTGTCTCTCAGCCCCAAGCTCCCGCGGCATTGGCTCGGGGCACCCGTGGCCTTTGCAGAGTGGTGGTTCCCAGCTGCTCTGGGTTCCCGGGGCTGGAGGGGGCTGGGAGTGCTGGCACGGCCGCCCCGCGGGCAGGGGGTCCCTGTGCAGAGAGGGGGTCCCGCTTACGGAGGTGAGGGCACTGGGCGGCAGCGGGGTTCCCGGGCTGCTGGAGAGCGGTGTCCCCGGGGCGCTCGTTAGCCGCGGCCCCGCCCCCTCCTTAATTAGCCGCTGCTTAGCTGCGGGCGGGGAGTGCTGCGGGCCATGGGGGTGCGGGCAGCGGCAGCGGCTGAGGCGGCAGCAGCGGAGCCCGAGCCTGAGCCCGAGCCCGGCCTGGGGCGGCGGCGGGGGGGGGGGCCACGGCCGTGCTGCTGCTGGCCCGGGGTGAGGCTGCCCGGGCGGGGGTCGGGGTGTGGGGTGCCCGGGCGGGGGTGGGGTGTGCCCTGTCTGGGAAGGGGCCGCTTCCCCGCTGGCACCGGGGGCGTGCAGTCTGGGGGCCGGGAGGGGTTTTCAGAATAACATAGTGGTAATGAAACCGGAGCTAACTTCGTCGAATGCCGCCCAGCGACAGGGACCGTGCCAGCCGTGAGCACGACACGTTCCATTGCTGCGCCCGTCTCCACCCGTCTGTCGTCCTGCATTGAGCTCCGGTCCCGATCCGATAGCGGAGAGAATGCCACATCGCTCGCTCCTGCCTAAAAGGCTCTTACGATAGATAGGACTCCTGGTTTTGAATTAAAGACACTTAACGGACCTTTCAGAGAAATACTTTGTAGCTGTAGAGCATTATGTTTGTTTGTGTGTGTATTTCTATATTTTAGAGCACAAATCTAACATTAACTGGAGTGTGACATATATATGGTATGAAATAAGAGGTGGGACGTCCTGGTTTGAGCGACACAGGACTAACGGTGATGGCCCTCGCCCCGTGGAGCTGTCCCTACGTCCCGCGCCTTCTGCAGCTTGGACCTGCTGGGTGCATCTGCGCTGCCGTCAGGATGAGGTGGGGGGGAGTGGAGGGGGGACTAGCAGGTCCCCTCTCTGGTGTTTGCACCGCGCGTGAAGAGCCCCGATGTGGTTCCCCCGATGGGGCACCCCCCGATTCGGGGCCACCTCCTCCCGCCCCGCTTCTCCCCGCGCCCCGCTCGCAGCCGGGGCCGGTCCCGCCGAAAGCCGCCGGGGGGAGAGGGGCGGTGTCTCCCCCCGCGCCCGTCGGGGTTTCGCAGCGGAGCCTTCCGCAGAGCTGCGGCCCTTCCGCCGCCTTCCCCGGGCGACGGCCCCGCGGCCCGGGCCCTCTCGCCCGCTGTCCCCGGCTCCCCCCGGCACTCCCTGTCTTGTGCCCTTCCCGGGAACGTGTTTTGTGTGGCTGTGGGCAATGGAGGGGGGCAATTGTCCTGTTTCGGTGTCTCCGAGTCCCAGTGGGGTTTTGGATTCCTCTTAATAAAAGCCCTTTTGCACTGTTTTGGAAGGAGAAAGGGAGTGGTCGGTAAATACGTGGGAGGGGTGAGTGTGTGGGGTGCTGTGCACAGCTTCTACGGACAGAATGGGCTGAGGATAATCTTTGCATATTGTGTACTGCTTTTGGCATCAGTGTTGGTTCTTTAGTGCTTTTCATGTTATTTATCTAATCTCACTCTATTAAATCTGTTTATAATTCAACTCCTGGATTTCCTTGTTTTTTCCCAAGTCCCTTTCTAAATAATAATAAATTGTGGGTTTCTCAAACCATAACACACGCTGATCCCTTTAAGGGGAAATTGAGATTGTAACTGCTGAGGGAGTGGGGTTTGCCTTGGGCATGAGAGCAGGAACAGCCCCAGCATTGCCCTGCAGCCATCTGGGGATGCACCTTTGGGCAGCAGAGCTGGGCTGGGGGATGGAGCCCCAGCCGGGCTGAGGTGCCCCATGCAACCGCTGCGGGATGGGTGCTGGGGCAAGTGGATGGAAGGGATGTGCTGGTAGCGTATCGCTGTGGACTCCTCAGAGAACCGCTGCTGGTGGGGGGATTCTGCCCAACACAGTGTTCCTTCCTGACCACTCAGTGGATAAAGAACTGGCTGGGTGGTCACACTCGGAGAGTGGCGGTCAACGGCTCGCTGTCCAAGTGGAGACCAGTGATGCGTGGCATTCCTCAGGGGTCGGTAGTGGGACCCATGCTGTTCAACATCTTTGTCGGAGACACGGACAGTGGGATGGAGTGCACCCTCAGCAAGTTTGCTGCTGATACCAAGCTGTGTGGCGAGGTAGAGACGCTGGAGGCGAGGGATGCCATCCAGAGGGACCTGGACAGGCTGGAGGGGTGGGCCCACGCCAACCTCATGAAGTTCAGCAAGGCCAAGAGCAAGGTGCTACATCTGAGTCGGGCAATCCCAAGCACAAACACAGGCTCAGTTGGGAATGGCTGGAGAGCATCCCTGAGGAGAAGGATCTGTGTGTGCTGATTGAGGAGAAGCTCAACATGAGCCGGCAATGTGCGATCGCAGCCCTGAAGGCAAACCGTATCCTGGGCTGCATGAGAAGTGTGGCCAGCAGGTCGGGGAAGTGATTGTGCCCCTCTCCTCCACTCTTGTGAGACCCGACCTGGAGTACTGCGTCGAGCTCTGGAGCCCTCATCGTAAGAAGGACATGGAGTTGTTGGAGCGGGTCCAGTGGAGGGCCACGAAGATGATCTGAGGGCTAGTGCACCTCTGCTGTGAGGATTGGCTGAGAGAGTTGGGGTTGCTCAGCCTGGTGAAGAGAAGGCTCCGGGGAGACCTTATTGTGGACTTCCAGTCCATAAAGGGGCTACAGGAGAGCTGGGAGGACTATTTACTAGGGCATGTAGCGATAGGACGAGGGGAAATGGCTTTAAACTGGAAGAGGGGAGTTTTAGACTAAATATTAGGAAGACATTTTTCACTTTGAGGGTGCTGAGGCACTGGTGCGAGTTGCCCAGAGAAGCTGTGGCTGCCCCATCCCTGGAGGTGTTCAAGGCCAGGTTGGACGGGGCTTGGAGCAGCCTGGTCTGGTGGGAGGTGTCCCTTCCTACAGCAGGGGGGTGGGAACTCGATGATCTTCAAGGTCCCTTCCAACCCCAACCATCCCATGATTCTATGATTTCTATCTGTGCACGTAAGTCTCTTTTGTTTGCCCCAAGGGGTACATAAAAATTCCCCCATGTTCCCCATGGTGCTGCAGCCCCTTCAGGGGCCGTCCCCAACGGCCACGGTGCAGGCGGCACCCTAAGCACCCGTTGCCATGGCCCGTGTTCCATCCACAACTGCCAGTGCCCAACAAGCACAGCACAGCCCTTCTGCTCCCCCCGCAGACCTTCTCCCCTGCTCCCCCCGCAGCCCTTCTCCCCTGCTCCTTACACTTGGCACCCCCGACCCAGCCCTTCCCACCTGCTCCCCACACCTCCTTCCCCTCTCTGCTGCCGTCAGTGTGGCACCATGGAGGCCCCCAGGAATAGCAGGCTTGTTCTGCTGCTGGTATGGCCCTGCTGCAGGGAGGTGGGAACCCCCCAGTGCCCAGGCAGGCTGGAGCAGGCGCGGATGGGGTGGGATGGGGACCCTGCTCTGGGGAGACTGGGGGGCCTCGAGCTTGGCTTGGCCTCTCCACACAGCCCTGCAAGGCCACGGGCTGCGAGAAGCCCTTCTGGGTTGTTGGTGCCCTGCTGCAACAGAGCACGCCTGGGTGGAGGGACCCATCCCCAGGGGAGCCCCGGGTGCCCTGGGCTCGTGCCGCAGGGATGCTTGTCAGGAGCAGCCGGTTCCTGCCCGCAGCCTGAGCTGGTGCCTCCTTTTCCCCTTTCCAGGCTGGAGATGTGAGACCTAAGGCAAGTGGCAAGAATGTGTGTTTGGGGACGGTGGAGGAGATGGAGGTGGATGTTGTGGTTGAGATGGCAGAAGAGATGGATGTGGACGTTGTGGTGGAATCAGAGGAAGAGATGGAGGTTGACATGGATTGGGACGAGGAGATGGAGGTGGACATGAGGACCGAAGAGGAGATGCCAATGGAGATAGACCAGCCAGCAGCAGGACAGGCATGTGCTCCCCATCTAATGCCCGCAGGGAGGGAGGGTGGCCTGCCACAAGGCTGGGGCTGGTGCTGGGGTGGGTGGTCCCTGCTTGCAGGGACACTGCCCGGTGCCCTCGTCCTGGCAGCAGAACCGCCCCCACTGTGCTGCCCTGAGCACCCGTCTCCTTTGGGAAGGGAGCGGTTCCTTAGGGCCGGGCAAGCCCAGTCTCCCCCGAAGCCCAGCCGGGGCTCAGTGCAGGCAGCAAAGTCCCGTTCTCCCCAGCGTGTCCCGGGGTTGTGGCACAGCGAGTGCCCATCGGCGCCAACCCCGACCCAAAGCAGCTGCTGCCGCGGAGCCGCCTCGGGACCCCCCAGCTCTGCCAGGAGAGGCGCTGCTCGTTAGCCAAACGACCGTACCGCTTGCTTTCCTTGCAGGGCCAGCAGAGATCCGGGGACCGGCGGCAGAGGAGGGGATGTAAGAAGAGGAAGATCTGTAAATAGTTGGTGTTCGAGTTCGTTTTTTTTGTAAAGAGTTGTTGTTCGAGTTCTTTGTTTTTATTTGTTTTTTGGGTTTTTTTTTTTTTTTTTTTTTTTTTATACAGTTGTAAATAGTTCTGTTGGAGTTGTTTTTTGTAAATAAAGCGTTTTCTTCCTGTCTCTCAGCCCCAAGCTCCCGCGGCATTGGCTCGGGGCACCCGTGGCCTTTGCAGAGTGGTGGTTCCCAGCTGCTCTGGGTTCCCGGGGCTGGAGGGGGCTGGGAGTGCTGGCACGGCCGCCCCGCGGGCAGGGGGTCCCTGTGCAGAGAGGGGGTCCCGCTTACGGAGGTGAGGGCACTGGGCGGCAGCGGGGTTCCCGGGCTGCTGGAGAGCGGTGTCCCCGGGGCGCTCGTTAGCCGCGGCCCCGCCCCCTCCTTAATTAGCCGCTGCTTAGCGGCGGGCGGGGAGCGCTGCGGGCCATGGGGGTGCGGGCGGCGGCGGCAGCGGCGCCCGAGCCCGGGCTGAGGCGGCGGCGGGGGACCGCGGCCGTGCTGCTGCTGGCCCGGGATGAGGCTGCCCGGGCGGGGGTCGGGGTGTGGGGTGCCCGGGCGGGGGTGGGGGGTGCCCGATCTGGGGAGGGGCCGCTTCCCGCCGGTATCGGGGGTGCGCAGACGGGGGGCCGCCGGGGTCTCCTCCTTCCCCCTCTCCCTCCCGCCGGGGTCGGGGCTGTGCGTCTCTCCCCGGTGGGTCCTGGCTGCCGGTGCTGAGCTGGCCGGGGGAAGGAGCCGCTTTCCAGGGAAGGCTCCGGTGAATCTGCCCTTAAACCGAAACTTGCCTCGTACTGCGTGTGATTTGTGTGTGTTAATGCATACCCGATAAATGTGTTTTATTCAATGTATCGGTTACAGGTAAGCGGTCCCTGGCTACAAAACCCTCTCTTCTACATTTATTATGGCTTACGGAGAGGCAGTCCCTTCTGGGGAGGGTGTTTTTGAGAGGACAAGTGCCGCTCTGCCTGGTGGTGCGACTCCACTTCATTGCAGAGCTGCAGAAAAAGTCCAACGGCTCCACTGGTGTTTGCACCGCGGGTGAAGAGCCCCGATGTGGTTCCCCCCGATTCGGGGCCACCTCCTCCCGCCCCGCTTCTCCCCGCGCCCGTCGGGGTTTCGCAGCGGAGCCTTCCGCAGAGCTGCGGCCCTTCCGCCGCCTTCCCCGGGCGACGGCCCCGCGGCACCGGCCCTCTCGCGCGCCGGCCCCGGCTCCCCCCGGCACTCCGCTCGCGGGGCCCGTTTGCCCCCGCGCCCCCCCTCGCGGGCCCCCAACGTCGGCCGGGGCCGGGAACGGTCTCCGAGCGGAGCTCGCCGGAGCAAAGGGCGGCCGCGGCGGCCTCTCCCCCGCGGCAGCACCCTCAGCCCGCAGCCAGGAGGGCAGCGCCCGGCGCCACAGCGCGGCCCCGAGCCAGCCCGCCTCTCCCGCCCCGCCGCCCGGCTCCCGGTGGCGCCCGGCGGGCAGGGGGAGCCGCTCCGCCCGCCCCGGCGGGCGCCGGGCCGCGGTCCGCCGGGGCCGGCCGCGGAGCAGCCCCCGCCGCGGGGCCCGTCGGGCGGCGGAGCCCGGCTGGCGAGCGGGGGCATGGCGGCGCCGAGCCGGGCCTCCCTGCAGCGCCGGCTGCAGAACTCGCAGGAGGCGCAGCACCGGCAAGCGGTGCTGGTGCGGCAGCTGCAGGCGAAGGTGAGGAGCGGGGGCGCCCGCCCGGGGGGAGCTGCCCGGGGCCGGGCCGCGGTGGCGGGGCCCGCAGAGGGCACTCGGCGGCGGAGCCCTCGGGGGGCGAAGGCGCGGCCCCGGCGGGGCCCTCCCCGGGCCCGGGACGGCGCCGAGCCCGGAGCTCGGCGGAGGGAGGCCCCGGGAGCCGCCCCGCTCCGCCCGGCCCGGCCCGGCGTGGTGGGCGCCCGGCCCTGCCGCGGGCACCCCCGAGCCTCCCGGCGGGGCTCCGCCGTCCTGGAGGGAGGCGAAGCTTCCCGGGAGATGGGCAGCGCCGGGGCATGTGCTGGGCTGAGGGCAGCGCCGGGGCGGGAGGAGCCCGCTCGCTGCCCGGCTGCCTCCGCTCCTCTTCACGGCGGCTCTCCCTCCCTCCAGCTCCTGCGGTACCGCACTCGCTGGCGAGAGCTGGAGCAGCGGCTGGAAGGCGGCGGGGTGAGTGTGCGGGGCGCTGCGGGAGGATGGTGCGCGTGGCGTTGGGTGGCGCGGGCAGAGAGAGAAGCTCTCCGTGGGAGAGGACAGCGAGCTGCTGCGAGTGGAGGGTTCTGTCCGGCGGCCGTTGTTAGAGCAGCCGGTAGTCCCAGCGATGCCCGTCCAGCAGATGCCGAGAAGAAGGGATTTAGTCCTGTGCAGGAGTGCTGTACTGCTGGGTAACGGTTTGTGCTGGGTCTCGGGAGAGGGCCGTAGGGCTTGTGCCATCCTGTGGCTGTCTCTGAGAAAGAATGGGTTTGGGAAGGCAAGAATGGTGGCGTCCAACATACGGAGCCGGTTCTGTGCTTTCTCTAAGCTTCCCGGCTAAAGGAGACGTAGGGAACGGAGGGTGGGAGCGTAGGAGAGCGTTCCCGGGCTTGAGGTCCACGTGAGCCCTCGCGGTCGTGAGCTGAGGATCCCCCGCTGTGAGAGTGCAGCAGTGGGAGACTGAGGAGAGCTGCTCGCATGGAGGAACCCCCTTCCCCTCCCTTCCTCTCCATAGTCACGACCCATTTGTTATGCCTGGCAGAAGCCACCAGCTCCTGAGACACCCCCACCGAGGGGAGGGGACAGCGATGGATGCTGGCGGTAGCGAGGAGAAGAGAAGCGTTTGACTAAACATTTCCTTTCTTCTTCAGGGCTCCCTCCCAGGCAGGTGGGAAGCCACAGCAGACCACATCCTGGAGAAAACACTGCTTCAGTTGGAGGAGGAGCAGCAAAGGTACAAGGAAGAAGCGTTCCCTCATACTCGGTATCCCGGATGCTCACGCAAGTGAGGGAAAACCTGTCAGTGTTACTCCCCAGGGGACGTGGTTGGGTAAACCGTTTTGAGAGGAGAAAGGTCCACAGCGTGTTCCGTGGTGCAGTCAGAGTGCTGTGTGCTGAATGGCTCTGTTTTGAGCGGAGGGCTCCTCTGGGTAACTTTCAAGGGTCCCTTTCCAGCCTGAATTATTCCGTGGTTCAGTAGGTGAGGGACTCGGGCCAATGCTCTAGAGCAGTGATGCGTCCAGTGGTCAGGCAGCAGGAAGGGGAGGCAAGCCGTTAACTGTGAGCACCGTCAGAGTGAAGAGGAAGGGGCAACCAAAAGTGTAGACGGCAATGGAAGGCTTAAAGCAAGGAGAAGGCACCGAGTTTGCCATCAGAGCGCCTTCTGGGTTGATGCCTGAAAGCGCTTTTACTGCCGCTCAGTTTGGGAACGCCGTCAGAGCTGGGGGAGCTGGGAAATGCCGAGGATGCTGCTGGTGGGCGGTGGTTGTTGAGTGACCTCACTGCTGTTGCTCCCTTTGCAAGGTGTGAGAATCTGGCCGAAGTGAACGCTCTCCTGTGGCAGCAGCTGGAGAACGTGAGCGAGGTGAACGCAGCCCTCCAAGAAGACGTTGGCAAACTGAGGGCAGATTGGATGAGGTCCTGGGAGGAGCTGGAAGCGAAGGAGAGGGAATGGTGTGCGGAACGTGAGGTGAGGCTGGTCTGCGGGAATGTCAGAGGCGATAGCAGCGTGGCGAGAGAATGCGTTTTATTTGTGGCCTCGAGACCGTGTCAGCAAGTTGTGGTGATGGAAGTGGCCTACGTGCTGTGGCCGTGCTGCTCGGTCCTAACGGCAAACGCTGCTGTTGCTGGGCGCTGTAGGGTGGTCCCACGGGAGCGCTGGTCTTCCTGATAGGTGTTAAATTTTGGCCCAGAGCCGCAGAGACCAGAGAGAGATGATGAATGGGGCTGATCTTGCTTTGCTGAGAGCCCCTCCTGCAGGAGGAGGGTGGATGTTCCCTTCTTTGCAGTCAGGTGGCAGCTCTCCTGAGGACGCTTCTGTGGTGCCTCTTCAGTCCCTCATGCCCCTGTTGGAACGGTTCTGAAAGGAGTCCCTGCCATGGTGGTTGTACTCTCTCCCGTCTGAGAGACTTGTACAGTGACAGCGAAGGCTGAACCGGCATTTCTTTTTGTCTTTGCATCTTCAGCGTTATGACAGCCACTTCAGGGATGACCGTAACTGTCTCCTCGACCTGTGGCGTCAAGTGGTGACCTTCCGCCGTCAGTTCCTGGAGATGAAGACTGCCACGGACCGGTGAGTAGAAGCTGAGGCGAGATCTCCTGCAGGACAACGTCGCTTCCCTTCTGCACCTGCTGTTTTGAGCCTGGCTGATGGGTTAGTTAAGGCTCTGCAGGAGACTCCTTGCTCACTCGCCACGGTGCGTCCTGATGCCAGAGTGTCAGAGGAGTGATTCGTCCCCAAGAGAGATGCCATCTTTCCCGCCAGCTTTTACTCTTGCGCGATGCCGTGCTTCAGAAGCGAGTCAGCTGCTAACGATGGTGGTGTGAACATTGGCCCTTTCTTTGTTCTTCTGCAGAGATTTGTCGGAGCTGAAGGCAGAGCAAATGAGGCTTTCTGGCTCCGTAATTGCAAACTGCTCCCGCCTCAACTCCAGCGTGATGTGCTTACAAGCGCAGAGGGATGTGGAGAAGATGGAGCTTCAAGAGAGGTAAAGGTGTTTTCAACTTTGCTGTTACAGAATGACAGAATGACAGAGAACGGTGGGGGTTGGAAGGGCCCTGTGGAGCTCCCCCAGTCCCAGCCCCTGCCAGAGCAGGGTCACCTACAGCAATTGCACAGGACGGCGTCCAGGCGGGTTTGGAATGTGTGCAGAGTGGGAGACTCCCCCACCTCTCTGGGCAGCCTGTGGCAGTACTCTGCCACCCTCAAAGGGAAGAAGTCCCTCCTGAGGTTTAGATGGAACTTCCTCTGCTCAAGTGTGTTCCCGTTACCTCTTGTCCTGTCACTGGGCACCACTGGGCAAAGAGTGTTCCCATCCCCCTGGCACCCTGCCTTTAAGTATTTATAAGCATTGATAAGATCCCCCCTCAGTGTTCTTTTTTTCTAGACTAAAAAGCCCCAAATCCCTCAGGCTTTCCTCATAAGAAAGACGTTCCAGTCCCCTCATCATCTTTTTCTGGAGCAGCTTTTTGCTGGACCCTCTCCAGTGGTTCCCTGTCCTTCTTCAGACAGGGAGCCCAGAACTGGACACAGTACTCCAGATGTGTCCTCCTCAGGGCAGAGCAGAGGGGGAGGTTGTCCTCTCTCCACCTGCTGGCCACACTCTTCTTGATGCGCCCCGGGATGCCGTTGGCCTTCTTGGCCACAAGGGCACATTGCTGGCTCACGGTCATCCTGTTGTCCACCAGGACTCGCAGGTCCCTTTCCACAGAGCTGCTCTCCAGGAGGGCAGCCCCAACCTGTACTGGTGCATGGGGTTATTCCTCCCCAGAAGAGGAACATTCCCTTCTGTGGCTGCGTCTTGGATTCCTCGATGGGCAGCGTAAAGAGAGCTCTGTCTCTTGTGCAGGCCTTTTGCTCCCCGGGGCTGTGCTAAAGGAGTTAGGAGAGATTTGCCCATCACCGTCATAGGCACTGTGGCACCTCTGTACTGACAATTCCTCAGTCAGGGAAATTCCCGCGTTTTTTACGTGTCAGTAGAAAGACATTGGAAATCGGTCCAACTGCCATCTCTGGGACACAGTACGTGCTCTTGGTTTTGGAAAAGAGAATGTGTTTACATTCAACACTCGTCTGCCTTTCTCTTTGCACAGACTGAAGGACTTAGCGGCGCTTGAAGAAAAACACTCCTTCTTACAGCGTGAGTTGGTGGTCGCGAGAGAGGCACTGGAGGAATCGCACCTTCAGAGGGATCTGCTGCAGCGAGAGAAACGTGAGCTTAGCACGGCCCTGGAGAAGGTACGGTCACCTTGTGAGAGCAAGACCCCCCCCAGATGCTGTTTGTGGCAGCAGAAGAGGGGGAACATGTTGTGGTCCTTCTTGGGGAGCGGTGCTGAGGCCACAGGGGCTCTTTGGGGTAGTTGTTCCCCCTGTGCTCATTGGGAGGGCTGAAGTGGGGGTATGTCAGAGCCACGCAGGGGTGTGGAGCGTCGGCTGGAAGGCAGGGAATTTCTTGCCTCTGTTGTCACGTTGTTCTTTTGTCTGTGCAGGCAGAGCAGTCAGTGGCAGAGCTGAGAGGGGCTCAGAACGCGCTGAGTGCTGAACTCGCTGATCTGCGTGTGGCAACAGCCAACGTGAGCAGTAGCAATGAAGCTCTGGCACTGGATAAAGTGCGGCTGGAGAAAGTTGTGCTGCAGGTGAGCAGGGTAGGCAAAGGTCTTGGCAGATGTCTGTCTCCAGCTGCTGCTTCTTTTCGGAGCTCGTGCCCTCCGACAGTATGACTGACTGACGATGGAAATGTTGTTCCTTTTTCTGTCCGAGCCAAACCTTCTTCACAGTGAGTCTCAGCGTATTTGATTTGCCGTGTGCTTCTGTGCTTGCAGCTGGAGCGAGAGAATGAAGCTCTGTCGGGTGAAGTGGAGGAGCTGGAGAGAGCCAAGATCTCTGCCCAGGAGCAGCTGAGGCTGTGTGAGAGAAGAAATGAAGAGGTGTGCGCGGAGAAAGCGCAGCTGGAGCAGCTGCTGAAGAAAGCCGAGGAGCAGCAAGAGGGGCTGCGGGTAGAGCTGAGGATGGCGGCAGAGGAGAAGGAAGAAGCCCAAGAGAAGCTCACTGAGGTGAGACCAAAAACCTGGTGCTTGTGGGCGGGTGTTTGGCTGCGTGGCTCCGTGAAGCTGTGTCTGTTGGGTTGTGCAGTGGTTTTGCCAAGGAGAGACTCGGCAGCGCTGGAGGTGAGAAGGCTTTGTTTGCTCTGTCTTGGAAAGTTGTTGGTGTGTTGCAGAGCTGTTCTACAGCTCTGGGAGTTGTCCTGCGCTTCTGCAGCCCGCAGCACAGGAGCTCTTTCTCCTGTAGGCGCTTCAGCCGCAGCAGTGGGTGGCTCTGCCCAGAGGTGCCGAGAAAGGCCTCTCACTGTGTTTTGTCCCGCTTTCAGGCTCACGGCCAGCTAGAGTGGGCGAGCAGTGGCCTGGAGCAGTTGCGGCAGGAGTCCTCTGGCCAAGGGCAGGCACTGGCCGAGGTGTGCCAAGAGAAGGACTTGCTGGTGCGTGAGAAGGCTGCCCTAGAGGTGCGATTGGCAGCCACGGAGCGGGACAGACAAGGCCTTTCCGAGCAGCTGGCAGAGGCCAGGTAAAGGCAGGGAGGAGACCCTGGGCAGGGCAGGGTGTAGTGTCTGCAGAGATCACGGTGGCAATCATTCCACGAGGATTTATTGCATCCTGTGTGGAGAAGTTATAGAGGGAAGAAACGAGATTCTGTGCTTCTGCTGTATCAGGTTTCTGAGATCAAATTTGACAACTTCTGCTTTTCAAAAAGAAAAAAAAAAAAAAGAGAAAGCAAAATTGAAAAAAGAAAAGGAAAAAAACATGGAGATGTTTGTCCACCTGTATGGATACGTGTTTCTCCTCTCTGATACTTCTGGTTCCCATAAAATGGAGTTGTGGTTTCTCAGCCGTGCTGCTCAGGAGCAAGAACCTCCTTTGTCTTCCTCTTGGCCATTTGCAGGTCAGTGAAGGAGACCCTGGAATCCCGCCTGTTTGAGGCTCAGCAGCGCTTATCGCAGCTGGAGATGGCCAGGAGTCATCTGGAAATGCAGCTGCACACAGTCACGCAGGCCAGGGAGGTGATCCAAGGTGAGAGGCTGGTGTTTGTGGAGCTGCCCCTGCCTGGGGAAGGTGGTATCCAACAGCTCTCTGTCCGCAGTGCTTCTGAGGAGTGAAGGAGCTGGAGAGAGATCCCTCCTACCCTGAAATCCAGATGGCTTCAGGTCAGTAAAGTCCGAAGCGTTGTTTGTGCAGGCACTGAATCTGCTGTCTGTCCTTTTTGCAGGGGAGGTGAAGTGCCTCCGATGGGAGCTGGAAGCAGAGAGAGATCTCCTGAAGCGGGAACGGGAAAAGGCGGCGCGACAACTCTTGGCGACAGAACAGCAGCATAAGGATAGGCTCAGACTTCAGGAGTCTGATCACCAAGTGGAGATGAACAAGCTCCTGCAGGACCTGGTAGGAAACAATGTGCTTCTGAATTCTTCCAGCAAGCTGTGTGGGCCGGCGTTAGGAGAACAGTAGCCTGAGGGTGTGAAATGGCAGCAGTCATCTGTCGTCGGCCACGCGGTGCTGGGCCGGGCAGCAGAGCCAATGGGTCGTGCTTGAAGGCACGTGAGGACCCCCAGGACTGTGCGGGGACAGTAGGTGCAGCCACAGAGTCAGCGTGGGCGTAAGGCGCGTTCAACAGCAGGTTGGGTGGTCCCCACCCAAAACACGGCAGCGAAGGGGTAGGGTCTTTCCAGACTCCCGTCTGCCCTGAAGTCGACTCCAAACATCGCTGCCAACTGCAGTCACGGCAGCTGCGTTCCTTTCTTTGTGCCCTTGGAGGGCTGAGAGAGGTATTGAAGCATATGGAACAGACCCCTTGTCCTGGTACTTGAGATGGTGGCCTGTCTTGTGGGTCGGGCATCAGGGTGCGGTCTCTTTCTGACCCGGCAGTCCATCTGCACCTTTTCATTGATGAAAAGGGAGGTGAGCTTTGAAAAGAGAGACTCTGAGAGCAGAGAGAAATCCTGAGGAGAGAGGTGCTGGGAAAGAGGCAGCCATCAGAGAGGGGGAGGTACCATCTCCTTCTCTCCCACCTGCTGACCCTCCGCTGAAGTTCCTTGATAGGACCCGCTTTAGGGAGGGCCCAAAGCCACTGCTGTGCACTGTTGAGGAGGGGGGTTGTGGGACGGATGAAGCTTCACATAGTTTTGAGGAGCTTGGCTGGGACTTCATCTTGAAGTCTTTTCCCCCA
This sequence comes from Vanellus vanellus, assembly GCF_965231255.1. Lineage (NCBI taxonomy): Eukaryota > Metazoa > Chordata > Aves > Charadriiformes > Charadriidae > Vanellus > Vanellus vanellus. The sequence continues at coordinate 1,935,087 of NC_138920.1, forward strand.
CTCATCAGGCGAGCGAGCGGGAAAGGCACCATTCAGAGCTGCGGGAGATGCTGGAGCAATGGCGGGAAGAGAAGGCAGAGACAGAAGAGGAGCACGCGAAGACGCTGTTGGAGATGAAGCAGAAAGTTGCTACTATGCAAGCTCAAGAGGAAGAGGAAGGAAGCAGAGCGGAAAATGCCAAGCAAGAGGTAAAGAGTGTGAAAGGGGAACTTGTGTGGTTCTTTGCAAGGCTGGAGGTGTGGGAGATGGCTGGATATGGGGCTGCGTGGAGCATGCCCTCGGTGTTTTCTCCGTGGAATTTGGTGAGGAGAAAGGCGAGCAGGGCTGTGTCTGAGACTGGGAATGGGACGTCTCATGGGAAGCCACATAGGAAGGAAACAGCAGAAGAGGAGGGAGCCCCTCACCAGCAAGGCGAGACACTTGAGAAAAGCCACACGTTTTCCTGTTAGATGACTAAGAGTTTGTGGAAGATTGAGTCCCAGACGGAGGGTGGATGGACCGTGTTTATCCTGCCAGTCTCCCTTAGGAAGCGGTGTCTCCAAGGGGGCAGACGAGGAGCGAGGGGACCAGCAGCAGAGTGCCTGGAGAAGGCGTGAGCCCACGCGTCTTTGAGTCTCGGCACCCAGATTTTGTAGGGGAGGTTCCCACCCGTCTTCTGTGTGTTATATGCAGGTCCTGCTGGAAAAGGAGCGTAAGAAGTGTGCTGTGTTAGAGAGGCTACGGCAAAGGGAGGGAGAGCTGCGAGAAGCGTACCAGCAGGTGGAGCAGCTCAGGCAGGAGGTGAAAGAGCAGCAAGAGAAGGGGCAGGTGAGTGTGAGGAGTGGGGGAGGTTGCAAGAAGAGGCGGTTGGCAAGTGGCCGTAAGCTGGGAGAGGCAGGTACGCGAGTGAGGGGCAGGAGGAAGGAGAGAAACCCCAAGTCCTGGGTCCGAGGAGGCGAGGACTACTGCAGGCCCTGAAAGCCCAGAGCCTTGTAAGCTCCAGAGCCGAGCAAGAGGAAGGAGGGGTTCCAGTGGCAGCAGAGCTGGGGAGCAAAGCAGAAAGAAGTGGCTGAAGGAATGTGCTTTTTAGACGGAAAGAGGAAAAAGCTGAGCCCGATGGCATGTCCCAGTAACTGCTCTGCATTTGTTTTCACAGAACATGACAGAAAAGCTGCAAGCAGAGCTGCAGGAAGCTCAGAGTGCGATGAAGGCAGTGGAGAAGAGGCACAAGGAAGATCTCAAGACCATGAGAGAGGAGATGCAGATCCTCCATCAGCAGAGGGATGCCCTAGAAAACCAGGTGACTGCCACTGGAGAGGGAGTTCAGATTTAGGCTGAAACCCAAAGATAGGTAGGTGGAATTGTTGAGTCTTTTCCTCCCTGTTTTGCAGCACGAACGAGACAGACTGCAAGCAGTTAAAGAAAAACGGGATTGGGAGCTAAAACGCCTTGAGCATTCTCTGACCAAGAAGGATGAAGAGATCGGGTCCCAGAGAGACAGAGTCAGGTCTTTAGAGAAGACTCTGGCAAGGAGGGAACAAGAGCTGAGGAGGCAGAGTGAACTCCTGAAGCAACTGACATCGGCTTTGCGATGGAAAGGTGACGACAAGACGCTAAAGAAACAACTCCAGAAACTGCGAAAATGGGAGGAAGAGGAAGTGGAGAAGAGGAGAGTTCTCCAGGAGAGAGAGGGTCTCTTGCAAAGGCAGAAGGAGCTCACCCAGCAACTGGCAGATGAGCGGGAAGCAAAGCGGGAAGCAGTGGAGCGTGTGATTGCTGTTTTGAAGCAGACGGAAAGCAGAGAAATGGAATGGAAGGAGAAGGCACAAGCACTGACTGGTGCCCTTTCCAAGAGCGAAATGGCCAACGGGACTCTGAGGGAAGAAATTGCCATCCTGGAGAGTCTGGTTTCTGAGAGGGACAGGGACCGGTTCCATCTTCAGGTATGCATTGTGACTGATCATCACTCTACTACGAAGTCTATGAAGGATTCTAAAGGTCTTTCCCATCAAGATACGGGAATGTATATTCCCATAAGTAGTTGACCGGCTTGTCAGTTGGGGGTGGGGAATGGGTTCTCTCCTCTCTCGGCAAGCTCAACCATCGTGTCGTGGTTAGGGATTAGCATGGAAAGGAAAGGGCAGAGCTGAGCAAACTCATGTACTAAACTGAGTAGAACTTTGTAAGGACGGCTGAAGGGCTGCGACAGTGCTGGTGCTTAGAGGATGCTCTGAGAGATGGAGATGTCTGAGGTACAGCTTTTCCAGGGTATTAAAGGAATGGAATTCGTACCATTGCCTGGTGAGGCTGAAGGCTTCGTTGGGCATCCAGCACGTACTTGTGCCGCAGTCCAAAAAGCCCGGAGGCAAATTTGTGTGGATTTCTCCAAGGTGATCTGAGCCAGGTACTGCTGGCAGAACTGCTGCAACAGCCCGTCCTGCAAACTTGCCTGGGACCCTGCCCGTACTTTTAGCATTTTGTTAGTATATGGGTGTATAAATAATGCTGCTAAGGAAATACCGTATTTAGGCATTATACACTTCTGCATTACTTGAGAAATATTACTACCAGCCTGATACGGATGATGACAGGTATTGTGTTCTGTTGATGGGAAGCAGAGAAGTGACAAGGGCAGGAAATATGAAAGCAATGGGAGATTTCAGTTGCATCCATCTCGATCAGGTATGCAACAGCATTAGATGGAGCAATGCAGTTGCAGCCGTATGGATGGGTATGGTGCTGATATCAAGGCTACTTATAGAGGCTGTCAGAGATTGCTTCAAGGAGCAGCTCATCCAGAAACCCCCGAGAGGGGAGGTGCCTCTTGAGTAGGTTCAGAGCAGCGCACAGGGCTTGGCTGATAATCTGCTTTTTCTCAAAGAGCAGTTCTGTAGTGATGATGTAACGGGTAAAGGGAAGGGAGAAAAAAACCCAGAGTATTTTATGACTGCAGAAATACGTGTTTCACCCACATCCTGCATGGTTGTTTGTCCAAGGACAGAGAGTGGAACTATGGGCAGGGGAGTTTATAGTGGAGGTCAAAGAGGATGACCAAAGGTGTTAAATAGCTTCCCTAAGAGGAACCTGTAAATGTGGAAGTCTTGAAGATGGACAAGAATGGCTGAGAGAGGGAGCTGGAAATACTGCAGACCTTTGTAAAACCGTGAAGTGGTGGAATAGGAAATGAATGTTTCCGGTCTCTCTCTGAAGAGAATGGGGGACGTTAAACAAAACTAGCAGGCAGCGAGTCCAGAATAAACAACTCCACGGTCCACAATTTCTCCAGGGTGATGTGGAAGAGGGCCCCTAGGAAGGGAGTGTGTTGTTTTGGGACGTAACACTGTCCATTCCTGAGTCCGGTCACTCCCCGAGATGTGTCGATTGTGGCCCTTCTAACCTTTCTGTGGCACCAGCTCACATGATGTCCCCTCTGAATTCCCAGCAGCCTATTGCAGAAGGGCAGCAGCTACCATGGCCCTCGGAGAAGAGACTCCTGTCGGAGCGGGTGGAATGTCTGGAGCGAGCAGTTGCAGAGCTGGACCTGGAGAAGACGGAGCTGAAGATCTACAACGCTGACCTGAGGAGGACTCTTGAGGAGGTAAAACAGGCTTTTGTTGCCTCTGCAAAGGCTCCAGGTCCCCTGGAAGACACCGCGTTTCCACCGACAGCACTTTGGAGTCCTCTGCTTGTTTCCTTCCCTCTGCCCCTTTCCCCTGTGGACTCACACTTTTGTCTTTTCCCTCTCGTTGCCTTCGCAGATGCACCTTCACTGCGGTACCCCCCTTCTTGCCCCAGGGTCCCCGTACACACACACACTTGGCGCTCTTGTGTCAGGAAGGGGTTCCTCTTGCTCTTTCTCTTCCATGGGCTACTTGGAGTGCTCTTTGCCCCCGGCGTTGTGGGGTGCAATGAAGAGTCTGTGAGCAGACAGCTCCTTGCCCTGATGTCCAGAGGTGCCTTTGCTCGTCGTTTGGTGGCAGGTTTCTGTGACCCTTTCTGCTATGCAACGTGCAGGTGGAGCGTGAGCGGAGGAGACTGAAGAGACGTTGCAGAGGTTGGTCGCTGCCAGATGCAGGTGGAGTTTCTCTCGCTGAGGCTGAGCAGCCCGAGATGCCTGCTTCCAGCCAGGTGAGAACAGACCCTTCCTTGGTGGAGGCAGCTCTGGCCGTACGGAGGAAGGATGGGAAATGCCAGTGGCAGCAGCCTCCCAGGGTAGACCTCACAGAAGTTGAAGATAGACGGTGACCCTGACCAGAGTGGAGACCATAAATAAATCCTTGCCTTTCCTTTACAGGAGGACTTCAACGCGCGCTGCGGTCATTGAGTAGCTGAGTTGCAGAATCAGGTGAGGAGCAGGAAGGGTCTCTTCGAAAGTCACAGTGGCTGTAGTGATGGGCACAACTTTGCTCGATGCCAGAGCCCGAGTTTGGTTTGGCTGTCAGGAAGGGAGTCCAGCGGGCAGTGGGAATACCCAGTGAGGCACGTCTGTGGGCCTCGGCCAAACAGCATCATTCCCCGAGGTGTAGTCTCTGATGTGGCCACAGATCAGGCAGGGTGGGAGGGGGAGTGGAGGAGACTTAGACAACTGGAACTGACCGGAGAAGAGAGGTTATGCGAAGGACGTTCCCCTTGAGTGTTCCTCATCTCGATGACCCTCCCTGTTTTCCCTTTTCACACGCTCGCTGCCAAGTTTCTAAACTAGATGATGACAGAAGAGCTCTTCAGTGCCCTGTGTAAGCAGCAGCCCTCCTGCTGAGGAAGAAGCCTGTGGGACTGAGGGGGCAGCAGCGCAAATCTGTCTTTGGGAAAAAAGAGTTGGCTTACTAAATGCTGTCGGAACCTCTCTCGTTCATCTCCATGTGAGGTCTGGGTGTTGTGTGTGTGAATGGTGTGCCAGAAAGCACCTGTACTTGTTGGTAATGTGAGCTCAGGTGAGGGTGACTCTGGGAACCTGTGACTTCCATTCCAGGAGGACCAAGTGTTTGTCGGGGCGGGTGTCAGAGGGTGCATCTTCCCTGACAGCCCGCTACCGTGGAGCTCCGTATGGCCCCAAGCGCGTGGGCTTGTCTGAGCTCGGCCTCGGCCTTTTGCCTCTTGCAGCTGTCCCTTCTGCAGACGATGCCGGTGCACGATGGCTGTGCCAAGACCAGCCCGAAGCCATGAGACCTTCGCCGAGAGCTGCCGAGTCCTGCACAGCCGCGGTGGGGGAGCCCAAAGCTGCTGCTGCGGCAGCAGAGACTCGGGACCTGGGCTGTACCTTATTTTCCTGCCGCAGAGCAGCTGCAGCATCGCGGGGACTCTGTCTTGTGCCCTTCCTGGGAACTGTTTGGCTGTGGGCAACGTGGGGGCAATTGTCCTGTTTTGGTTTGTCTATGAGTCCCAGTGGGAGTTTATGTTGGTGTTCATAAAAGCCTTTTTGCACAGTTTTGGAAGGAGAAAGAGAGTGGTTGGTAAATACTGTGGGAGGGGTGAGTGTGGGGGGCCCTGAGTGAAGGTGGTGCGCGTAGCATTGGGGACTGGGAATGAGCCCTCTCATCGGAAGCCTGGCAGGAGCGACACCTTTCAGTTGAGATTTTTGTGCTGCTGTTGTGTTATGGGTTATTTAAGGCTTACCTCAGAGTATCTTGACAGTTCTCTTAACGATCTGATTCTGTCAAACTCGGTCAAAGAAAACCCTCTAAGACTTGTTGGAAGGTTTTAGAAGGCGGCATTTTTTACGGCAGCGCTGGATGCACGTCATCATTCCTTGATGCCCTTTGAGGTGTTATCATTAGTTACTTCATGTAAGATTTAATTTCCTCCCAAATTTCTGCCAAGTCTGTGGAAATCCTGCCACTCTGGTCACATACATCCAACAGCTGGTGTTGGTTACTGCACAGACACCTCCCTGTGAAGCCAACAGTAAGTCAAGAGCCATTCCATTTTGTAATACCATTTGGGAGAAACCTAGATACTTCAATTTGTAAGGCCCATACGGCATCAACTGTTTTGGTCTCCGTGCTTTCTATTACAGCAGATATGTTTACTCTGGTGTTGTGTAATTGGCTCACTCCAAGCCAGGGGATAAACCACCTGACAAGACCATGACATTTAGATGGACGGTCAGCAATGACGTTGGTTGATCTTTTAAATATCTCCTGCTCCAGGAAGATTTTAATCCATCCACCCTGCTCATATAATTTGTCAACTAGTGTCACATTTGGTACTAAAGCCCCTAGAGAACATGCTCCTTTCCATCTGGCAGCTAATACTTTGCGTCCATGATTCCCTCCACACAACCACTCCCAGCCTGTCCCTGTTGGAAAAGGGAGGCTCCTAAAATCCAAAACCTGTCAATGTCCTGTCAGTGTTCCAACAGGAGCTTGTCCGCTTACAACCAGGAAAACACCCTCCAACCCAAGAAAACTTTTGTTACGTTAATGAAAGCTAGGAGTGGTATTGTCACATCCATCGTCCCCAGCTCTTAGGCTGGGACTCCTTCTGCCTCCTCCATAGTAACCTGTGGTAGAGTTGTGACGCTCACTTTTATTAGTGACGTCTAAAGAGTCGCTCTTATCCTTCCATCTCCCACTAAGACGGGGCTCATTGCTGGAACTGGTCCAGGAAAGACCTTGGGGAATTGGGACTCCGATAACAGACACCCCTGATCCCCCTGAGAGAGAGTGGTTTGGTAATAGAGAACAGACCCAACAATCGCTCTTATGTAGTATCTGGGTAATATGTTGTGTTAGCGTTAGATGCAAGTTTTCATCCCACTGTACAGTGTGCCACACATGGCGCTTTGCAACCATTGTTAGCACCAACAAACCCCAGAAAATAACCATAATTTTTCTTTCTCTGGAATTTAAAAGGCAATTGTTGCTCTATTCTCCGTGGGACTGGGGCCTTTTTGATTCTGGAGTAACGGATGCACGGTCCTCTTCCCCAAACCTTAACGGCTGTATCGGTGGTTCAGAGAACCTGGAATGGTCCTTTCCATTTTTCAGTCAGCGGTCCCGAACCCCAGGACTTAACGTAGACCCAATCTCCAGGCGAACGGCTGTGCATCTGTATCGAGCTCCAAGGGTCTATTTGTTGCCACGTATTTTTGCAGTTCCTGTAAAGTTTTTCCTAAAGACATCAGACAGTTATTCCCACTTATTCTTCCCCTGATGTGAGTGGTGCCTGGTATATGCGGGGCCTGGGAAGGCCGTCCATACATTAACTTCTATGGACTTCTGTTGTTCTCTCCCCGAGGTTGTATTCTGACTTTGTAATGCTAAGGGTAACGCTTGTACCCAAGTCATCGAGGTTTCCTGACATATGTTCCCAAGTTGCAATTTAAGTGTATAATTCATTCGTTCTCCTTTCCTGCTTGATTGCGGCCTGTAAGGGGTACGGAGGTCCCCCGTTAGAGCTAGGCCTTTGCTCACGTGTTTTACGTACCTGTCTACAATAAAATGGGCCCCCCTATCTGATGACATTCCTAAAGGAAGAGCGAATCTCGGAATAATGTCTTTTAGCAATATTTTAACCACTTCCCTTGCTTTATTGGTGCAGGAGGGAAATGCCTGAGGCCATCCAGTAACAGTATCAACTGCAGTGGCCCAGTCTACATGGGTTTGTGAGAGGCAGGTCCTGCGTGACTAACCTGATCTCCTTCTACAACATGGTCACCCGCTTCTTGGATGAGGGAAAAGCTGTGGGTGTTGTCTGTCTGGACTTTAGTAAAGCCTTTGGCATTGTTTCCCCCAGCATTCCCCTGGAGAAACGAGCTGCTCACGGCTCGGATGGGCATACGCTTTGCTGGGTAAAACCCTGGCTGGAAGGCCGGGCCCAGAGAGTGGTGGTGAATGGAGTTCATTGCAGTTGGCATCCAGTCACGAGTGGTGTCCCCCAGGGCTCGGTACTGGGGCCAGTCCTGTTTAACATCTTCCTCAGTGATCGGGATGAGGGGATGGAGTGCACCCTCAGTCAGTTTGCAGAGGAGACCAAGCTGGGTGGGAGTGTTGATCTGCCTGAGGGTAGGGAGGCTCTGCAGAGGAGATGGATGGGCCAAGGCAAAGTGTAGGAGTTTCACTAAGGCCACATGCCGGGTCTTACACTTTGGCCACAACAACCCCCACCAGTGCTACAGGCTTGGGGAGGAGTGGCTGGAAAGGTGCTCAGCAGAGAGGGACGTGGGGGTGGTGACTGATGGCCGGCTGAACAGGAGCCAGCAAGTGCCCAGGTGGCCAAGAAGGCCACCGGCATCCTGGCCTGCATCGGGACTATTGTAGCCAGTAGGACCAGGGAGGTGATTTTACCCCTGTACTGGGCACTGGTGAGGCCGCTTCTTGAATACTATGTTCTGGTTTGGGCCCTCACCACGGGAAGGAGATTGAGGCGCTGGAGCGTGTCCACAGAAGGGCAATGAAGCTGTTGAGGGGTCTGGAGTACGCGTCTTCTGAGGAGCGGCTGAGGGAACTGGGGGTGTTTAGCCTGGAGAAAAGGAGTCTGAGGGGAGACCTTCTCACGCTCTACAACTATGTGAAAGGAGGTTGCAGAGAGGTGGGAGTCAACCTTTGGGCAGCAGAGCTGGGCTGGGGAATGGAGCCCCCGCCTGGCTGAGGTGCCCCATACAACCGCTGCGGAATGGGTGCTGGGGCAAGTGGATGGAAAGGGTCTGCTGGTGACGCATCGCTGCAGACACCTCGGAGAACTACTGATGGCGACAGGACTCTGCCCAACACAGTGTTCCTTCCTGACCACTCTGTGGATAAAGAACTGGCTGGATGGTTGCACTCAGAGAGTTGCGGTCAACGGCTCGCTGTCCACATGGAGACCAGTGATGGGTGGCGTTCCTCAGGGGTCGGTAGTGGGACCCGTGCTATTCAACATCTTTGTCGGAGACATGGACAGTGGGATGGAGTGCACCCTCAGCAAATTTGCTGATGATACCAAGCTGTGTGGCGAGGTAGAGACGCTGGAGGGGAGGGATGCCATCCAGAGGGACCTGGACAGACTGGAGGGGTGGGCCCACGCCAACCTCATGAAGTTCAACAAGGCCAAGTGCAAGGTGCTACATCTGAGTCGGGCAATCCCAAGCACTAATACAGGCTCGGTGTAGAATGGCTGGAGAGCATCCCTGAGGAGAAGGATCTGTGTGTGCTGATTGAGGAGAAGCTCAACATGAGCCGGCAATGTGCGATCGCAGCCCTGAAGGCAAACTGTATCCTGGGCTGCATGAGAAGTGTGGCCAGCAGGTCGGGGAAGTGATTGTGCCCCTCTCCTCCACTCTTGTGAGACCCGACCTGGAGTACTGCGTCGAGCTGTGGAGCCCTCAACGTAAGAAGGACATGGAGCTGTTGGAGCGGGTCCAGTGGAGGGCCACGAAGATGATCTGAGGGCTAGTGCACCTCTGCTGTGAGGATTGGCTGAGAGAGTTGGGGTTGCTCAGCCTGGTGAAGAGAAGGCTCCGGGGAGACCTTATTGTGGCCTTCCAGTCCATAAAGGGGCTACAGGAGAGCTGGGAGGACTATTTACTAGGGCATGTAGCGATAGGACGAGGGGAAATGGCTTTAAACTGGAAGAGGGGAGTTTTAGACTAAATATTAGGAAGACATTTTTCACTTTGAGGGTGCTGAGGCACTGGTGCGAGTTGCCCAGAGAAGCTGTGGCTGCCCCATCCCAGGAGGTGTTCAAGGCCAGGTTGGACGGGGCTTGGAGCAGCCTGGTCTGGTGGGAGGTGTCCCTTCCTACAGCAGGGGGGTGGGAACTCGATGATCTTCAAGGTCCCTTCCAACCCCAACCATCCCATGATTCTATGATTTCTATCTGTGCACGTAAGTCTCTTTCGTTTGCCCCAAGGGGTACATAAAAATTCCCCCATGTTCCCCATGGTGCTGCAGCCCCTTCAGGGGCCGTCCCCAACGGCCACGGTGCAGGCGGCACCCTAAGCACCCGTTGCCATGGCCCGTGTTCCATCCACAACTGCCAGTGCCCAACAAGCACAGCACAGCCCTTCTGCTCCCCCCGCAGCCCTTCTCCCCTGCTCCTGACACTTTGCACCCCCGACCCAGCCCTTCCCACCTGCTCCCCACATCTCCTTCCCCACTCTGCTGCCATCAGTGTGGCACCATGGAGGCCCCCAGGAATAGCAGGCTTGTTCTGCTGCTGGTATGGCCCTGCTGCAGGGAGGTGGGAACCCCCCAGTGCCCAGGCAGGCTGGAGCAGGCGCGGATGGGGTGGGATGGGGACCCTGCTCTGGGGAGATTGGGGGGCCTCGAGCTTGGCTTGGCCTCTCCACACAGCCCTGCAAGGCCACGGTCTGGGAGAAGCCCTTCTGGGCTGTTGGTGCCCTGCTGCAATGGAGCACGCCTGGGTGGAGGGACCCATCCCCAGGGGAGCCCCGGGTGCCCCGGGCTCGTGCCGCAGGGATGCTTGTCAGGAGCAGCCGGTTCCTGCCCGCAGCCTGAGCTGGTGCCTCCTTTTCCCCTTTCCAGGCTGGAGACGTGAGACCTAAGGCAAGTGGCAAGAATGTGTGTTTGGGGACGGTGGAGGAGATGGAGGTGGATGTTGTGGTTGAGATGGCAGAAGAGATGGATGTGGACGTTGTGGTGGAATCAGAGGAAGAGATGGAGGTGGACATGGATTGGGACGAGGAGATGGAGGTGGACATGAGGACCGAAGAGGAGATGCCAATGGAGATAGACCAGCCAGCAGCAGGACAGGCATGTGCTCCCCATCTAATGCCCGCAGGGAGGGAGGGTGGCCTGCCACAAGGCTGGGGCTGGTGCTGGGGTGGGTGGTCCCTGCTTGCAGGGACACTGCCCGGTGCCCTCGTCCTGGCAGCAGAACCGCCCCCACTGTGCTGCCCTGAGCACCCGTCTCCTTTGGGAAGGGAGCGGTTCCTTAGGGCCGGGCAAGCCCAGTCTCCCCCGAAGACCAGCCGGGGCTCAGTGCTGGCGGCACAGTCCCGCTCTCCCCAGCGTGTCCCAGGGTTGTGGCACAGCGAGTGCCCATCGGCGCCAACCCCGACCCAAAGAAGCTGCAGCCGCGGAGCCGCCTCGGGACCCCCCAGCTCTGCCAGGAGAGGGGCTGCTCGTTAGCCAAACGACCGTGCTGCTTGCTTTCCTTGCAGGGCCAGCAGAGATCCGGGGACCGGCGGCAGAGGAGGGGATGTAAGAAGAGGAGGAATTGTACATAGTTGGTGTTCACTTTGTTTTCATTTTTGTAAATAGTTATTGTTCGAGTTGCTTTTTGTAAACAGTTGTTGTTGGAGTTGTTTTTTGTAAATAAAGCTTTTTCTTCCTGTCTCTCAGCCCCAAGCTGCCGCGGCATTGGCACGGGGCACCCGTGGCCTTTGCAGAGTGGTGGTTCCCAGCTGCTCTGGGTTCCCGGGGCTGGAGGGGGCTGGGAGTGCTGGCACGGCCGCCCCGCGGGCAGGGGGTCCCTGTGCAGAGAGGGGGTCCCGCTTACGGAGGTGAGGGCACTGGGCGGCAGCGGGGTTCCCGGGCTGCTGGAGAGCGGTGTCCCCGGGGCGCTCGTTAGCCGCGGCCCCGCCCCCTCCTTAATTAGCCGCTGCTTAGCGGCGGGCGGGGAGCGCTGCGGGCCATGGGGGTGCGGGCGGCGGCGGCAGCGGAGCCCGAGCCCGAGCCCGAGCCCGGGCTGGGGCGGCGGCGGGGGACCGCGGCCGTGCTGCTGCTGGCCCGGGGTGAGGCTGCCCGGGCGGGGGTCGGGGTGTGGGGTGCCCGGGCGGGGGTGCGGGGTGCCCGGTCTGGGGAGGGGCCGCTTCCCGCCGGTATCGGGGGTGCGCAGACGCGGGGCCGGCGGGGTCTCCTCCTTCCCTCTCTCCCTCCCGCCGGGGTCGAGGCTGTGCGTCTCTCCCCGGTGGGTCCTGGCTGCCGGTGCTGAGCTGGCCGGGGGAAGGAGCCGCTTTCCAGGGAAGGCTCCGGTGACTCTGCCCTTAAGCCGAAACTTGCCCCGTACTGAATGTGCTTTCTGCGTATTAATGCATTCCCGATAAATGTATTTTAGTCAATGTTTCGGTTACAGGTAAGCGGTCCCTGGCTACATAACCCTCTCTTCTACATTTATTATGGCTTACGGAGAGACAGTCCCTTCTGGGGAGGGTGTTCTTGAGAGGACAAGTGCTGCTCTGTCCGTTGGTCCGATTCCACTTCATTGCAGAGCTGCAGCAAAGCCGAATGGCTCCACTGGTGTTTGCACCGCGGGTGAAGATCCCCGATGTGGTTCCCCCCGATTCGGGGCCACCTCCTCCCGCCCCGCTTCTCCCCGCGCCCCGCTCGCAGCCGGGGCCGGTCCCACCGCAACCCGGGAGGGAAACGGGGCGGTGTCTCCCCCCGCGCCCGTCGGGGTTTCGCAGCGGAGCCTTCCGCAGAGCTGCGGCCCTTCCGCCGCCTTCCCCGGGCGACGGCCCCGCGGCCCGGGCCCTCTCGCCCGCTGTCCCCGGCTCCCCCCGGCACTCCCTGTCTTGTGCCCTTCCCGGGAACGTGTTCTGTGTGGCTGTGGGCAATGGAGGGGGGCAATTGTCCTGTTTCGGTGTCTCCGAGTCCCAGTGGGGTTTTGGATTCCTCTTAATAAAAGCCCTTTTGCACTGTTTTGGAAGGAGAAAGGGAGTGGTCGGTAAATACGTGGGAGGGGTGAGTGTGTGGGGTGCTGTGCACAGCTTCTGCGGACAGAATGGGCTGAGAATAATCTTTGCATATTGTGTACTGCCTTTGGGATCAGTGTTGGTTCTTTAGTGCTTTTCATGTTATTTATTTAATCTCACTCTATTAAATCTGTTTATAATTCAACTCCTGGATTTCCTTGTTTTTTCCCAAGTCCCTTTCTAAATAATAATAAATTGTGGGTTTCTCAAACCATAACACACGCTGATCCCTTTAAGGGGAAACTGAGATTGTAACTGCTCAGGGAGTGGGGTTTGCCTTGGAGATGAGAGCAGGAACAGCCCCAGCATTGCCCTGCAGCTGTCTGGGGATGCACCTTTGGGCAGCAGAGCTGGGCTGGGGGATGGAGCCCCAGCCGGGCTGAAGTGCCCCATGCAACAGCTGCGAGATGGGTGCTGGGGCAAGTGGAGGGAAGGGATGTGCTGGTAGCGTATCGCTGTGGACTCCTCAGAGAACCGCTGCTGGTGGGGGGATTCTGCCCAACACAGTGTTCCTTCCTGACCACTCAGTGGATAAAGAACTGGCTGGGTGGTCACACTCGGAGAGTGGCGGTCAACGGCTCGGTGCCCCAGTGGAGACCAGTGATGGGTGGTGTTCCTCAGGGGTCAGTACTGGGACCCGTGCTGTTCAACATCTTTGTCAGAGACACGGACAGTGGGATGGAGTGCACCCTCAGCAGGTTTGCTGCTGATACCAAGCTGTTTGGCAAGACAGACACACTGGAGGGGAGGGATGCCATCCAGAGGGACCTGGACAGGCTGGAGGGGTGGGCCCACGCCAACCTCATGAAGTTCAGCAAGGCCAAGTGTAAGGTGCTACATCTGAGTTGGGCAATCCCAAGCACAAACACAGGCACAGTTGGGAATGGCTGGAGAGCATCCCTGTGGAGAAGGATCTGTGTGTGCTGATTGAGGAGAAGCTCAACATGAGCCGGCGATATGCAATCGCAGCCCCACAGGCCAATCGTATCCTGGGCTGCATCAGAAGAAGTGTGGCCAGCAAGTCGGGGAAGTGATTGTGCTCCTCTCCTCCACTCTCGTGAGACCCCACCTGGAGTACTGCCTCCAGCTCTGGAGTCCCCAATATAAGAAGGACATGGAGCTGTTGGAGCACGTCCAGAGGAGGGCCACAAAGATGATCTGATGGCTGGAGCAGCTCTGCTGGGAGGACAGGCTGAGAGTGTTGGGGTTGTTCAGCCTGGAGAAGAGAAGGCTCCAGGGAGACCTTATTGTGGCCTTCCAGTCCATAAAGGGGCTGCAGGAGAGCTGGGGAAGGACTATTTACTAGGGCATGTAGCGATAGGACGAGGGGGAATGGCTTTAAACTGGAAGAGGGGAGTTTTAGACTAAATATTAGGAAGACATTTTTCACTTTGACGGTGCTGAAGCACTGACCCAAGTCTATCTGTGCACATAAGTCTGTTTCATTTGCCCCAAGGGGGAACATAAAAATTCCCCCATGTTCCTGTAATGATGCAGCCCCTTCAGGGGTCGTCCCCATCGCCCACGGCGCAGGCGGCACCCTGAGCACCTGTTGCCATGGCCCGTGTTCCATCCACAACTGCCAGTGCCCAACGAGTCCAGTGCAGCGCATCTCCGTGCTCCCCCCGCAGCCCTTCTCCCCTGCTCCTGACACCTTGCACCCCCGACCCAGCCCTTCCCGCCTGTTCCTATCCGCTCACTCCCCTCTCTCTGCTGCTATCAGGGTGGCACTGTGGAGGCCCCCAGGAAGAGGAGGCTTGTTCTGCTGCTGGTATGGCACCGCCACAGGGAAGTGGGCACCCTCTCACTGCCCGGGCAGGCTGGAGCAGGCGGGGATGGGGTGGGATGGGGACCCTGCTCTGGGGAGCTCGAGGGGCAGGAGCTTGGCTTGACCTCTCCACACAGCCCTGCAAGGCCACGGGCTGGGAGAAGCCCTTCTGTGCTGCTGGTGCCCTGCTGCAATGGAGCATCCTTGGGGGGGGGGTACCTGTACACAGGGGAGCCCCAAGTGCCCCGGCTCACTCCGCAGGGATGCTCGCCAGGAGCAGCCAGGTCCTGCCCGCAGCCTGAGCTGTTGCCTCCTCTGCCCCTTTCCAGGCTGGATCCATGGGACCTGCAGTGCCTGCCAACAGCGTGGCTTTTGGAAGAGAGGAAGAGATGGAAGTGGACGTGGTGGTAGAGTTAGAGGTAGAGATGGAGGTGGACATGGAGATGGAGGAGAAGATGGAGGTGGAGGGTGAGACGGACGAGGAGATGGAGGTAGATGGGGGTACAGACGAGCAGATGGAAGTAGATGAAAAGACAGAGGAGGAGACGCCCATGGAGATAGACCAGCCAGCAGCAGGACAGGCATGTGCTCCCCATCCACTGCTCGCAGGGAGGGAGGGTCGCCTGCCACCAGGCTGGGGCTGGGGCTGGGGCTTGGGCTGGGGCTGGGGTGGTTGGTCCCTGCTTGCAGGGACGCTGTGCCCGGTGCCCTCGTCCTGGCAGCAGAAACTCCACCACTGCGCTGCCCTGAGCACCCATCTGCTTTGGGAAGGCAGCGGTTCCTTAGGGCCGGGCAAGCCCAGTCTCCCCCAAAGCCCAGCCGGGGCTCAGTGCTGGTGGCACAGTCCCACTCTCCCCAGCGTGTCCTGGGGCTGTGGCACAGCGAGTGCCCATCGGGGCCAACCCCGACCCAAAGCAGCTGCTGCCGCGGAGTGGGCTCGGGACCCCCCAGCTCTGCCAGGCGAGGGGCTGCTCGTTAGCCAAACGACCGTGCCGCTTGCTTTCCTTGCAGGGCCAGCAGAGATCCGGGGACCGGCGGCAGAGGAGGGGATGTAAGAAGAGGAAGATCTGTAAATAGTTTGTGTTTGAGTTGTTTTTTTTTAAAGAGTTGTTGTTTGAGGGGCTTTTTAGGTAGTTGTTGTTTGAGTTGTTTGTTTGGTTTTTTTTTGTAAAGAGTTGTAAATAGTTCTGTTGTAGTTGTCTTTTGTAAATAAAGCGTTTTCTTCCTGTCTCTCAGCCCCAAGCTCCCGCGGCATTGGCTCGGGGCACCCGTGGCCTTTCCAGAGTGGTGGTTCCCAGCTGCTCTGGGTGGTGTGAGTGGTGCCTGGTATATGCGGGGCCTGGGAAGGCCGTCCATACATTAACTTCTATGGACTTCTGTTGTTCTCTCCCCGAGGTTGTATTCTGACTTTGTAATGCTAAGGGTAACGCTTGTACCCAAGTCATCGAGGTTTCCTGACATATGTTCCCAAGTTGCAATTTAAGTGTATAATTCATTCGTTCTCCTTTCCTGCTTGATTGCGGCCTGTAAGGGGTACGGAGGTCCCCCGTTAGAGCTAGGCCTTTGCTCACGTGTTTTACGTACCTGTCTACAATAAAATGGGCCCCCCTATCTGATGACATTCCTAAAGGAAGAGCGAATCTCGGAATAATGTCTTTTAGCAATATTTTAACCACTTCCCTTGCTTTATTGGTGCAGGAGGGAAATGCCTGAGGCCATCCAGTAACAGTATCAACTGCAGTGGCCCAGTCTACATGGGTTTGTGAGAGGCAGGTCCTGCGTGACTAACCTGATCTCCTTCTACAACATGGTCACCCGCTTCTTGGATGAGGGAAAAGCTGTGGGTGTTGTCTGTCTGGACTTTAGTAAAGCCTTTGGCATTGTTTCCCCCAGCATTCCCCTGGAGAAACGAGCTGCTCACGGCTCGGATGGGCATACGCTTTGCTGGGTAAAACCCTGGCTGGAAGGCCGGGCCCAGAGAGTGGTGGTGAATGGAGTTCATTGCAGTTGGCATCCAGTCACGAGTGGTGTCCCCCAGGGCTCGGTACTGGGGCCAGTCCTGTTTAACATCTTCCTCAGTGATCGGGATGAGGGGATGGAGTGCACCCTCAGTCAGTTTGCAGAGGAGACCAAGCTGGGTGGGAGTGTTGATCTGCCTGAGGGTAGGGAGGCTCTGCAGAGGAGATGGATGGGCCAAGGCAAAGTGTAGGAGTTTCACTAAGGCCACATGCCGGGTCTTACACTTTGGCCACAACAACCCCCACCAGTGCTACAGGCTTGGGGAGGAGTGGCTGGAAAGGTGCTCAGCAGAGAGGGACGTGGGGGTGGTGACTGATGGCCGGCTGAACAGGAGCCAGCAAGTGCCCAGGTGGCCAAGAAGGCCACCGGCATCCTGGCCTGCATCGGGACTATTGTAGCCAGTAGGACCAGGGAGGTGATTTTACCCCTGTACTGGGCACTGGTGAGGCCGCTTCTTGAATACTATGTTCTGGTTTGGGCCCTCACCACGGGAAGGAGATTGAGGCGCTGGAGCGTGTCCACAGAAGGGCAATGAAGCTGTTGAGGGGTCTGGAGTACGCGTCTTCTGAGGAGCGGCTGAGGGAACTGGGGGTGTTTAGCCTGGAGAAAAGGAGTCTGAGGGGAGACCTTCTCACGCTCTACAACTATGTGAAAGGAGGTTGCAGAGAGGTGGGAGTCAACCTTTGGGCAGCAGAGCTGGGCTGGGGAATGGAGCCCCCGCCTGGCTGAGGTGCCCCATACAACCGCTGCGGAATGGGTGCTGGGGCAAGTGGATGGAAAGGGTCTGCTGGTGACGCATCGCTGCAGACACCTCGGAGAACTACTGATGGCGACAGGACTCTGCCCAACACAGTGTTCCTTCCTGACCACTCTGTGGATAAAGAACTGGCTGGATGGTTGCACTCAGAGAGTTGCGGTCAACGGCTCGCTGTCCACATGGAGACCAGTGATGGGTGGCGTTCCTCAGGGGTCGGTAGTGGGACCCGTGCTATTCAACATCTTTGTCGGAGACATGGACAGTGGGATGGAGTGCACCCTCAGCAAATTTGCTGATGATACCAAGCTGTGTGGCGAGGTAGAGACGCTGGAGGGGAGGGATGCCATCCAGAGGGACCTGGACAGACTGGAGGGGTGGGCCCACGCCAACCTCATGAAGTTCAACAAGGCCAAGTGCAAGGTGCTACATCTGAGTCGGGCAATCCCAAGCACTAATACAGGCTCGGTGTAGAATGGCTGGAGAGCATCCCTGAGGAGAAGGATCTGTGTGTGCTGATTGAGGAGAAGCTCAACATGAGCCGGCAATGTGCGATCGCAGCCCTGAAGGCAAACTGTATCCTGGGCTGCATGAGAAGTGTGGCCAGCAGGTCGGGGAAGTGATTGTGCCCCTCTCCTCCACTCTTGTGAGACCCGACCTGGAGTACTGCGTCGAGCTGTGGAGCCCTCAACGTAAGAAGGACATGGAGCTGTTGGAGCGGGTCCAGTGGAGGGCCACGAAGATGATCTGAGGGCTAGTGCACCTCTGCTGTGAGGATTGGCTGAGAGAGTTGGGGTTGCTCAGCCTGGTGAAGAGAAGGCTCCGGGGAGACCTTATTGTGGCCTTCCAGTCCATAAAGGGGCTACAGGAGAGCTGGGAGGACTATTTACTAGGGCATGTAGCGATAGGACGAGGGGAAATGGCTTTAAACTGGAAGAGGGGAGTTTTAGACTAAATATTAGGAAGACATTTTTCACTTTGAGGGTGCTGAGGCACTGGTGCGAGTTGCCCAGAGAAGCTGTGGCTGCCCCATCCCAGGAGGTGTTCAAGGCCAGGTTGGACGGGGCTTGGAGCAGCCTGGTCTGGTGGGAGGTGTCCCTTCCTACAGCAGGGGGGTGGGAACTCGATGATCTTCAAGGTCCCTTCCAACCCCAACCATCCCATGATTCTATGATTTCTATCTGTGCACGTAAGTCTCTTTCGTTTGCCCCAAGGGGTACATAAAAATTCCCCCATGTTCCCCATGGTGCTGCAGCCCCTTCAGGGGCCGTCCCCAACGGCCACGGTGCAGGCGGCACCCTAAGCACCCGTTGCCATGGCCCGTGTTCCATCCACAACTGCCAGTGCCCAACAAGCACAGCACAGCCCTTCTGCTCCCCCCGCAGCCCTTCTCCCCTGCTCCTGACACTTTGCACCCCCGACCCAGCCCTTCCCACCTGCTCCCCACATCTCCTTCCCCACTCTGCTGCCATCAGTGTGGCACCATGGAGGCCCCCAGGAATAGCAGGCTTGTTCTGCTGCTGGTATGGCCCTGCTGCAGGGAGGTGGGAACCCCCCAGTGCCCAGGCAGGCTGGAGCAGGCGCGGATGGGGTGGGATGGGGACCCTGCTCTGGGGAGATTGGGGGGCCTCGAGCTTGGCTTGGCCTCTCCACACAGCCCTGCAAGGCCACGGTCTGGGAGAAGCCCTTCTGGGCTGTTGGTGCCCTGCTGCAATGGAGCACGCCTGGGTGGAGGGACCCATCCCCAGGGGAGCCCCGGGTGCCCCGGGCTCGTGCCGCAGGGATGCTTGTCAGGAGCAGCCGGTTCCTGCCCGCAGCCTGAGCTGGTGCCTCCTTTTCCCCTTTCCAGGCTGGAGACGTGAGACCTAAGGCAAGTGGCAAGAATGTGTGTTTGGGGACGGTGGAGGAGATGGAGGTGGATGTTGTGGTTGAGATGGCAGAAGAGATGGATGTGGACGTTGTGGTGGAATCAGAGGAAGAGATGGAGGTGGACATGGATTGGGACGAGGAGATGGAGGTGGACATGAGGACCGAAGAGGAGATGCCAATGGAGATAGACCAGCCAGCAGCAGGACAGGCATGTGCTCCCCATCTAATGCCCGCAGGGAGGGAGGGTGGCCTGCCACAAGGCTGGGGCTGGTGCTGGGGTGGGTGGTCCCTGCTTGCAGGGACACTGCCCGGTGCCCTCGTCCTGGCAGCAGAACCGCCCCCACTGTGCTGCCCTGAGCACCCGTCTCCTTTGGGAAGGGAGCGGTTCCTTAGGGCCGGGCAAGCCCAGTCTCCCCCGAAGACCAGCCGGGGCTCAGTGCTGGCGGCACAGTCCCGCTCTCCCCAGCGTGTCCCAGGGTTGTGGCACAGCGAGTGCCCATCGGCGCCAACCCCGACCCAAAGAAGCTGCAGCCGCGGAGCCGCCTCGGGACCCCCCAGCTCTGCCAGGAGAGGGGCTGCTCGTTAGCCAAACGACCGTGCTGCTTGCTTTCCTTGCAGGGCCAGCAGAGATCCGGGGACCGGCGGCAGAGGAGGGGATGTAAGAAGAGGAGGAATTGTACATAGTTGGTGTTCACTTTGTTTTCATTTTTGTAAATAGTTATTGTTCGAGTTGCTTTTTGTAAACAGTTGTTGTTGGAGTTGTTTTTTGTAAATAAAGCTTTTTCTTCCTGTCTCTCAGCCCCAAGCTGCCGCGGCATTGGCACGGGGCACCCGTGGCCTTTGCAGAGTGGTGGTTCCCAGCTGCTCTGGGTTCCCGGGGCTGGAGGGGGCTGGGAGTGCTGGCACGGCCGCCCCGCGGGCAGGGGGTCCCTGTGCAGAGAGGGGGTCCCGCTTACGGAGGTGAGGGCACTGGGCGGCAGCGGGGTTCCCGGGCTGCTGGAGAGCGGTGTCCCCGGGGCGCTCGTTAGCCGCGGCCCCGCCCCCTCCTTAATTAGCCGCTGCTTAGCGGCGGGCGGGGAGCGCTGCGGGCCATGGGGGTGCGGGCGGCGGCGGCAGCGGAGCCCGAGCCCGAGCCCGAGCCCGGGCTGGGGCGGCGGCGGGGGACCGCGGCCGTGCTGCTGCTGGCCCGGGGTGAGGCTGCCCGGGCGGGGGTCGGGGTGTGGGGTGCCCGGGCGGGGGTGCGGGGTGCCCGGTCTGGGGAGGGGCCGCTTCCCGCCGGTATCGGGGGTGCGCAGACGCGGGGCCGGCGGGGTCTCCTCCTTCCCTCTCTCCCTCCCGCCGGGGTCGAGGCTGTGCGTCTCTCCCCGGTGGGTCCTGGCTGCCGGTGCTGAGCTGGCCGGGGGAAGGAGCCGCTTTCCAGGGAAGGCTCCGGTGACTCTGCCCTTAAGCCGAAACTTGCCCCGTACTGAATGTGCTTTCTGCGTATTAATGCATTCCCGATAAATGTATTTTAGTCAATGTTTCGGTTACAGGTAAGCGGTCCCTGGCTACATAACCCTCTCTTCTACATTTATTATGGCTTACGGAGAGACAGTCCCTTCTGGGGAGGGTGTTCTTGAGAGGACAAGTGCTGCTCTGTCCGTTGGTCCGATTCCACTTCATTGCGGAGCTGCAGAAAAAGCTCCACTGGTGTTTGCACCGCGGGTGAAGAGCCCCGATGTGGTTCCCCCCGATTCGGGGCCACCTCCTCCCGCCCCGCTTCTCCCCGTGCCCCGCTCGCAGCCGGGGCCGGTCCCACCGAAAGCCGGGAGGGAAACGGGGCGGTGTCTACCCCCGCGCCCGTCGGGGTTTCGCAGCGGAGCCTTCCGCAGAGCTGCGGCCCTTCCGCCGCCTTCCCCGGGCGACGGCCCCGCGGCCCGGGCCCTCTCGCCCGCTGTCCCCGGCTCCCCCCGGCACTCCCTGTCTTGTGTCCTTCCCGGGAACGTGTTCTGTGTGGCTCTGGGCAATGGAGGGGGGCAATTGTCCTGTTTCGGTGTCTCCGAGTCCCAGTGGGGTTTTGGATTCCTCTTAATAAAAGCCCTTTTGCACTGTTTTGGAAGGAGAAAGAAAGTGGTCGGTAAATACGTGGGAGGGGTGAGTGTGTGGGGTGCTGTGCACAGCTTCCACGGACAGAATGGGCTGAGGATAATCTTTGCATATTGTGTACTGCTTTTGGGATCAGTGTTGGTTCTTTAGTGCTTTTCATGTCATTTATCTAATCTCACTCTATTAAATCTGTTTATAATTCAACTCCTGGATTTCCTTGTTTTCTCCCAAGTCCCTTTCTAAATAATAATAAATTGTGGGTTTCTCAAACCATAACACACGCTGATCCCTTTAAGGGGAAATTGAGATTGTAACTGCTGAGAGAGTGGGGTTTGCCTTGGAGATGAGAGCAGGAACAGCCCCAGCATTGCCCTGCAGCCGTCTGGGGATGGGAGCGCTCAGGAGCCAACTTTGGGCAGCAGAGCTGGGCTGGAGGATGGAGCCCCAGCCGGGCTGAGGTGCCCCATGCAAGCGCTGCGGGATGGGTGCTGGGGCAAGTGGAGGGAAGGGATGTGCTGGTAGCGTATCGCTGTGGACTCCTCAGAGAACCGCTGCTGGTGGGGGGATTCTGCCCAACACAGTGTTCCTTCCTGACCACTCAGTGGATAAAGAACTGGCTGGGTGGTCACACTCGGAGAGTGGCGGTCAACGGCTCGGTGCCCCAGTGGAGACCAGTGATGGGTGGTGTTCCTCAGGGGTCGGTAGTGGGACCCATGCTGTTCAGCATCTTTGTTGGAGACATGGACAGTGGGATGGAGTGCACCCTCAGCAAGTTTGCTGCTGATACCAAGCTGTGTGGCGAGGTAGAGACGCTGGAGGCGAGGGATGCCATCCAGAGGGACCTGGACAGGCTGGAGGGGTGGGCCCACGCCAACCTCATAAAGTTCAGCAAGGCCAAGTGCAAGGTGCTACATCTGAGTCGGGCAATCCCAAGCACTAATACAGGCTCGGTGTAGAATGGCTGGAGAGCATCCCTGAGGAGAGGGATCTGTGTGTGCTGATTGAGGAGAAGCTCAACATGAGCCGGCAATGTGCGATCGCAGCCCTGAAGGCAAACCGTATCCTGGGCTGCATGAGAAGTGTGGCCAGCAGGTCGGGGAAGTGATTGTGCCCCTCTCCTCCACTCTTGTGAGACCCGACCTGGAGTACTGCGTCGAGCTGTGGAGCCCTCAACGTAAGAAGGACATGGAGCTGTTGGAGCGGGTCCAGTGGAGGGCCACGAAGATGATCTGAGGGCTAGTGCACCTCTGCTGTGAGGACTGGCTGAGAGAGTTGGGGTTGCTCAGCCTGGTGAAGAGAAGGCTCCGGGGAGACCTTATTGTGGCCTTCCAGTCCATAAAGGGGCTATAGGAGAGCTGGGAGGACTATTTACTAGGGCATGTAGCGATAGGACGAGGGGAAATGGCTTTAAACTGGAAGAGGGGAGACTTAGACTAAATATTAGGAAGACATTTTTCACTTTGAGGGTGGTGAGGCACTGGTGCGAGTTGCCCAGAGAAGCTGTGGCTGCCCCATCCCAGGAGGTGTTCAAGGCCAGGTTGGACGGGGCTTGGAGCAGCCTGGTCTGGTGGGAGGTGTCCCTTCCTACAGCAGGGGGGTGGGAACTCGATGATCTTCAAGGTCCCTTCCGACCCCAACCATCCCATGATTCTATGATTTCTATCTGTGCACGTAAGTCTCTTTCATTTGCCCCAAGGGGTACATAAAAATTCCCCCATGTTCCCCATGACGCTTCAGCCCCTTCAGGGGCCATCCCCAACGCCCCTGGTGCAGGCGGCACCCTAAGCACCCGTTGCCATGGCCCGTGTTCCGTCCACAACTGCCAGTGCCCAACAAGCACAGCACAGCACTTCTCTTGCTCCCCGCACAGCCCTTCTCCCCTGCTCCCCCTGCAGCCCTTCTCCCCTGCTCCTGACACTTGGCACCCCCGACCCAGCCCTTCCCACCTGCTCCCGGTACCTCCTTCCCCTCTCTGCTGCCATCAGTGTGGCACCATGGAGGCCCCCAGGAATAGCAGGCTTGTTCTGCTGCTGGTATGGCCCTGCTGCAGGGAGGTGGGAACCCCCCAGTGCCCAGGCAGGCTGGAGCAGGCGGGGATGGGGTGGGATGGGGACCCTGCTCTGGGGAGATTGGGGGGCCTCGAGCTTGGCTTGGCCTCTCCACACAGCCCTGCAAGGCCACGGGCTGGGAGAAGCCCTTCTGGGCTATTTGTCCCCTGCTGCAACGGAGCACCCCTGGGTGGAGGGACCCATCCCCAGGGGAGCCCCGGGTGCCCTGGGCTCGTGCCGCAGGGATGCTTGTCAGGAGCAGCCGGTTCCTGCCCGCAGCCTGAGCTGTTGCC
Organism: Vanellus vanellus; assembly: GCF_965231255.1. Classification (NCBI taxonomy): domain Eukaryota; kingdom Metazoa; phylum Chordata; class Aves; order Charadriiformes; family Charadriidae; genus Vanellus; species Vanellus vanellus. Next base: position 1,958,536 of record NC_138920.1, read on the forward strand.
TCCTTTTCCCCTTTCCAGGCTGGAGATGTGAGACCTAAGGCAAGTGGCAAGAATGTGTGTTTGGGGACAGTGGAGGAGATGGAGGTGGATGTTGTGGTTGAGATGGCAGAAGAGATGGATGTGGACGTTGTGGAGGAATCAGAGGAAGAGATGGAGGTGGACATGGATTGGGACGAGGAGATGGAGGTGGACATGAGGACCGAAGAGGAGATGCCAATGGAGATAGACCAGCCAGCAACAGGACAGGCATGTGCTCCCCATCTAATGCCCGCAGGGAGGGAGGGTGGCCTGCCACAAGGCTGGGGCGGGTGCTGGGGTGGGTGGTCCCTGCTTGCAGGGACACTGCCCGGTGCCCTCGTCCTGGCAGCAGAACCGCCACCACTGTGCTGCCCTGAGCACCCGTCTCCTTTGGGAAGGCAGCGGTTCCTTAGGGCTGGGCAAGCCCAGTCTCCCCCAAAGACCAGCCGGGGCTCAGTGCAGACAGCACAGTCCCGCTCTCCCCAGTGTGTCCCAGGGTTGTGGCACAGCGAGTGCCCATCGGCGCCAACCCCGACCCAAAGAAGCTGCAGCCGCGGAGCCGCCTCTGGAGCCCCCAGCTCTGCCAGGAGAGGGGCTGCTCGTTAGCCAAACGACCGTGCCGCTTGCTTTCCTTGCAGGGCCAGCAGAGATCTGGGGACCGGCGGCAGAGGAGGGGAGGTTTGAAGAGGAGGAATTGTACATAGTTGGTGTTCACTTTGTTTTCATTTTTGTAAATAGTTGTTGTTCGAGTTGCTTTTTGTAAACAGTTGTTGTTGGAGTTGTTTTTTGTAAATAAAGCGTTTTCTTCCTGTCTCTCAGCCCCAAGCTCCCGCGGCATTGGCTCGGGGCACCCGTGGCCTTTGCAGAGTGGTGGTTCCCAGCTGCTCTGGGTTCCCGGGGCTGGAGGGGGCTGGGAGTGCTGGCACGGCCGCCCCGCGGGCAGGGGGTCCCTGTGCAGAGAGGGGGTCCCGCTTACGGAGGTGAGGGCACTGGGCGGCAGCGGGGTTCCCGGGCTGCTGGAGAGCGGTGTCCCCGGGGCGCTCGTTAGCCGCGGCCCCGCCCCCTCCTTAATTAGCCGCTGCTTAGCGGCGGGTGGGGAGCGCTGCCGGCCCTGGGGTTGCGGGCAGCCCGGGCTGGGGCTGGGGCTGGGGCTGGGGCTGGGTGCACGGCCCTGGTGCTCCCGGCCGAGGTGAGGCTGCCTGGGCGGGGGTCGGGGTGTGGGGTGCCCGGGGGTGTGCAGTCGGGGGGCCGGGAGGGGTCCGGTCCCTCTCTCCTTCCCTGCGTTCCTCGTTCCCTTCCTCCTTCCCTCCCGCCGGGGTCGAGGCTGTGCGTCTCTCCCCGGTGGGTCCTGGCTGCCGGTGCTGAGCTGGCCGGGGGAAGGAGCCGCTCTCCCGGGAAGGCTCCGGTGACTCTGTCCTTAAGCCGAAACTTGTTCCATGCTGCGTGTACTTTGTTTTTGTAAATGCATACCCGATGAATTTCAGTCAATGTTTCGGTTACAGGTAAGCGGTCCCTGGCTACATAACCCTCTCTTCTACATTTATTATGGCTCACGCAGAGACAGTCCCTTCTGGGGAGGGTGTTTTTGAGAGGACAAGTGCTGCTCTGTCCGTTGGTCCGATTCCACTTCATTGCAGAGCTGCAGAAAAAGCTCCACTGGTGTTTGCACCGCGGGTGAAGAGCCCCGATGTGGTTCCCCCCGATTCGGGGCCACCTCCTCCCGCCCCGCTTCTCCCCGCGCCCGTCGGGGTTTCGCAGCGGAGCCTTCCGCGGAGCTGCGGCCCTTCCGCCGCCTTCCCCGGGCGACGGCCCCGCGGCACCGGCCCTCTCGCGCGCCGGCCCCGGCTCCCCCCGGCACTCCGCTCGCGGGGCCCGTTTGCCCCCGCGCCCCCCCTCGCGGGCCCCCAACATCGGCCGGGGCCGGGAACGGTCTCCGAGCGGAGCTCGCCGGAGCAAAGGGCGGCCGCGGCGGCCTCTCCCCCGCGGCAGCACCCTCAACCCGCAGCCAGGAGGGCAGCGCCCGGCGCCACAGCGCGGCCCCGAGCCAGCCCGCCTCTCCCGCCCCGCCGCCCGGCTCCCGGTGGCGCCCGGCGGGCAGGGGGAGCCGCTCCGCCCGCCCCGGCGGGCGCCGGGCCGCGGTCCGCCGGGGCCGGCCGCGGAGCAGCCCCCGCCGCGGGGCCCGTCGGGCGGCGGAGCCCGGCTGGCGAGCGGGGGCATGGCGGCGCCGAGCCGGGCCTCCCTGCAGCGCCGGCTGCAGAGCTCGCAGGAGGCGCAGCACCGGCAAGCGGTGCTGGTGCGGCAGCTGCAGGCGAAGGTGAGGAGCGGGGGCGCCCGCCCGGGGGGAGCTGCCCGGGGCCGGGCCGCGGTGGCGGGGCCCGCAGAGGGCACTCGGCGGCGGAGCCCTCGGGGGGCGAAGGCGCGGCCCCGGCGGGGCCCTCCCCGGGCCCGGGACGGCGCCGAGCCTGGACCTCGGCGGAGGGAGGCCCCGGGAGCCGCCCCGCTCCGCCCGGCCCGGCCCGGCGTGGTGGGCGCCCGGCCCTGCCGCGGGCACCCCCGAGCCTCCCGCCGGGGCTCCGCCGTCCTGGAGGGAGGCGAAACTTCCCGGGAGATGGGCAGCGCCGGGGCATGTGCTGGGCTGAGGGCAGAGCCGGGGCGGGAGGAGCCCGCTCGCTGCCCGGCTGCCTCCGCTCCTCTTCACGGCGGCTCTCCCTCCCTCCAGCTCCTGCGGTACCGCACTCGCTGGCGAGAGCTGGAGCAGCGGCTGGAAGGCGGCGGGGTGAGTGTGCGGGGCGCTGCGGGAAGATGGTGCGCGTGGCGTTGGGTGGCGCGGGCAGAGAGAGAAGCTCTCCGTGGGAGAGGACAGCGAGCTGCTGCGAGCGGAGGGTTCTGTCCGGCGGCCGTTGTTAGAGCAGCCGGTAGTCCCAGCGATGCCCGTCCAGCAGACGCCGAGAAGAAGGGATTTAGTCCTGTGCAGGAGTGCTGTACTGCTGGGTAACGGTTTGTGCTGGGTCTCGGGAGAGGGCCGTAGGGCCTGTGCCATCCTGTGGCTGTCTCTGAGAAAGAATGGGTTTGGGAAGGCAAGAATGGTGGCGTCCAACATACGGAGCCGGTTCTGTGCTTTCTCTAAGCTTCCCGGCTAAAGGAGACGTAGGGAACGGAGGGTGGGAGCGTAGGAGAGCGTTCCCGGGCTTGAGGTCCACGTGAGCCCTCGCGGTCGTGAGCTGAGGATCCCCCGCTGTGAGAGTGCAGCAGTGGGAGACTGAGGAGAGCTGCTCGCATGGAGGAACCCCTTTCCCCTCCCTTCCTCTCTGTAGTCGTGACCCATTTGTTATGCCTGGCAGAAGCCACCAGCTCCTGAGACACCCCCACCGAGGGGAGGGGACAGCGATGGATGCTGGCGGTAGCGAGGAGAAGAGAAGCGTTTTACTAAACATTTCCTTTCTTCTTCAGGGCTCCCTCCCAGGCAGGTGGGAAGCCACAGCAGACGACATCCTGGAGAAAGCACTGCTTCAGTTGGAGGAGGAGCAGCAAAGGTACAAGGAAGAAGCGTTCCCTCATACTCGGTATCCCGGATGCTCACGCAAGTGAGGGAAAACCTGTCAGTATTACTCCCCAGGGGACATGGTTGGGTAAACCGTTTTGAGAGGAGAAAGGTCCACAGCGTGTTCTGTGGTGCAGTCAGAGTGCTGTGTGCTGAATGGCTCTGTTTTGAGCGGAGGGCTCCTCTGGGTAACTTTCAAGGGTCCCTTTCCAGCCTGAATTATTCCGTGGTTCAGTAGGTGAGGGACTCGGGCCAATGCTCTAGAGCAGTGATGCGTCCAGTGGTCAGGCAGCAGGAAGGGGAGGCAAGCCGTTAACTGTGAGCACCGTCAGAGTGAAGAGGAAGGGGCAACCAAAAGTGTAGACGGCAATGGAAGGCTTAAAGCAAGGAGAAGGCACCGAGTTTGCCATCAGAGCGCCTTCTGGGTTCATGCCTGAAAGCGCTTTTACTGCCGCTCAGTTTGGGAACGCCGTCAGAGCTGGGGGAGCTGGGAAATGCCGAGGATGCTGCTGGTGGACGGTGGTTGTTGAGTGACCTCACTGCTGTTCCTCCCTTTGCAAGGTGTGAGAATCTGGCCGAAGTGAACGCTCTCCTGTGGCAGCAGCTGGAGAACGTGAGCGAGGTGAACGCAGCCCTCCAAGAAGATGTTGGCAAACTGAGGGCAGATTGGATGAGGTCCCGGGAGGAGCTGGAAGCGAAGGAGAGGGAATGGTGCGCGGAACGTGAGGTGAGGCTGGTCTGCGGGAATGTCAGAGGCGATGGCAGCGTGGCGAGAGAATGCGTTTTATTTGTGGCCTCGAGACTGTGTCAGCAAGTTGTGGTGATGGAAGTGGCCTACGTGCTGTGGCTGTGCTGCTCGGTCCTAACGGCAAACGCTGCTGTTGCTGGGCGCTGTAGGGTGGTCCCACGGGAGCGCTGGTCTTCCTGATAGGTGTTAAATCTTGGCCCAGAGCCGCAGAGACCAGAGAGAGATGATGAATGGGGATGAGCTTGCTTTGCTGAGAGCCCCTCCTGCAGGAGGAGGGTGTATGTTGCCTTCTTTGCAGTCAGGTGGCAGCTCTCCTGAGGACGCTTCTGTGGTGCCTCTTCAGTCCCTCATGCCCCTGTTGGAACGGTTCTGAAAGGAGTCCATGCCGTGGTGGTTGTACTATCTCCCGTCTGAGAGACTTGTACAGTGACAGCAAAGGCTGAACCAGCATTTCTTTTTGTCTTTGCATCTTCAGCGTTATGACAGCCACTTCAGGGATGACCGTAACTGTCTCCTCGACCTGTGGCGTCAAGTGGTGACCTTCCGCCATCAGTTCCTGGAGATGAAGACTGCCACGGACCGGTGAGTGGAAGCTGAGGCGAGATCTCCTGCAGGACAATGTCGCTTCCCTTCTGCACCTGCTGTTTTGAGCCTGGCTGATGGGTTAGTTAAGGCTCTGCAGGAGACTCCTTGCTCACTCGCCACGGTGCGTCCTGATGCCAGAGTGTCAGAGGAGTGATTCGTCCCCAAGAGAGATGCCATCTTTCCCGCCAGCTTTTACTCTTGCGCGATGCCGTGCTTCAGAAGCGAGTCAGCTGCTAATGATGGTGGTGTGAACATTGGCCCTTTCTTTGTTCTTCTGCAGAGATTTGTCGGAGCTGAAGGCAGAGCAAATGAGGCTTTCTGGCTCCGTAATTGCAAACTGCTCCCGCCTCAACTCCAGCGTGATGTGCTTACAAGCGCAGAGGGATGTGGAGAAGATGGAGCTTCAAGAGAGGTAAAGGTGTTTTCAACTTTGCTGTTACAGAATGACAGAATGACAGAGAACGGTGTGGGTTGGAAGGGCCCTGTGGAGCTCCCCCAGTCCCAGCCCCTGCCAGAGCAGGGTCACCTACAGCAATTGCACAGGACGGCGTCCAGGCGGGTTTGGAATGTGTGCAGAGTGGGAGACTCCCCCACCACTCTGGGCAGCCTGTGCCAGTGCTCTGCCACCCTCAAAGGGAAGAAGTCCCTCCTGAGGTTTAGATGGAACTTCCTCTGCTCAAGTGTGTTCCCGTTACCTCTTGTCCTGTCACTGGGCACCACTGGGCAAAGAGTGTTCCCATCCCCCTGGCACCCTGCCTTTAAGTATTTATAAGCATTGATAAGATCCCCCCTCAGTGTTCTTTTTTTCTAGACTAAAAAGCCCCAAATCCCTCAGGCTTTCCTCATAAGAAAGACGCTCCAGTCCCCTCATCATCTTTTTCTGGAGCAGCTTTTTGCTGGACCCTCTCCAGTGGTTCCCTGTCCTTCTTCAGACAGGGAGCCCAGAACTGGACACAGTACTCCAGATGTGTCCTCCTCAGGGCAGAGCAGAGGGGGAGGTTGTCCTCTCTCCACCTGCTGGCCACACTCTTCTTGATGCACCCCGGGATGCCGTTGGCCTTCTTGGCCACCAGGGCACATTGCTGGCTCACGGTCATCCTGTTGTCCACCAGGACTCGCAGGTCCCTTTCCACAGAGCTGCTCTCCAGGAGGGCAGCCCCAACCTGTACTGGTGCATGGGGTTATTCCTCCCCAGAAGAGGAACATTCCCTTCTGTGGCTGCGTCTTGGATTCCTCGATGGGCAGCGTAAAGAGAGCTCTGTCTCTTGTGCAGGCCTTTTGCTCCCCGGGGCTGTGCTAAAGGAGTTGGGAGAGATTTGCCCATCACCGTCATAAGCACTGTGGCACCTCTGTACTGACAATTCCTCAGTCAGGAAAATTCCCGCGATCTTAGGTCTCTGTAGAAAGGCATTGGAAATCGGTCCAACTGCCATCTCTGGGACACAGTATGTGCTCTTGGTTTTGGAAAGAAGAATGTGTTTACATTCAACACTCGTCTGCCTTTCTCTTTGCACAGACTGAAGGACTTAGCGGCGCTTGAAGAAAAACACTCCTTCTTACAGCGTGAGTTGGTGGTCGCGAGAGAGGCACTGGAGGAATCGCACCTTCAGAGGGATCTGCTGCAGCGAGAGAAACGTGAGCTTAGCACGGCCCTGGAGAAGGTACGGTCACCTTGTGAGAGCAAGACCCCCCCCAGATGCTGTTTGTGGCGTCAGAAGAGGGGGAACATGTTGTGGTCCTTCTTGGGGAGTGGTGCTGAGGCCACAGGGGCTCTTTGGGGTAGTTGTTCCCCCCGTGCTCATTGGGAGGGCTGAAGTGGGGGTATGTCAGAGCCACGCAGGGGTGTGGAGCGTCCTCTGGAAGGCAGGGAATTTCTTGCCTCTGTTGTCACGTTGTTCTTCTGTCTGTGCAGGCAGAGCAGTCAGTGGCAGAGCTGAGAGGGGCTCAGAACGCGCTGAGTGCTGAACTCGCTGATCTGCGTGTGGCAACAGCCAACGTGAGCAGTATCAATGAAGCTCTGGCACTGGATAAAGTGCGGCTGAAGAAAGTTGTGCTGCAGGTGAGCAGGGTAGGCAAAGGTCTTGGCAGATGTCTGTCTCCAGCTGCTGCTTCTTTTCAGAGCTCGTGCCCTCCGACAGTATGACTGACTGACGATGGAAATGTTGTTCCTTTTTCTGTCCGAGCCAAACCTTCTTCACAGTGAGTCTCAGCGTATTTGATTTGCCGTGTGCTTCTGTGCTTGCAGCTGGAGCGAGAGAATGAAGCTCTGTCGGGTGAAGTGGAGGAGCTGGAGAGAGCCAAGATCTCTGCCCAGGAGCAGCTGAGGCTGTGTGAGAGAAGAAATGAAGAGGTGTGTGCAGAGAAAGCGCAGCTGGAGCAGCTGCTGAAGAAAGCCGAGGAGCAGCAAGAGGGGCTGCAGGTAGAGCTGAGGATGGTGGCAGAGGAGAAGGAAGAAGCCCAGGAGAAGCTCATTGAGGTGAGACCAAAAACCTGGTGCTTGTGGGCGGGCGTTTGGCTGCGTGGCTCCGTGAAGCTGTGTCTGTTGGGTTGTGCAGTGGTTTTGCCAAGGAGAGACTCGGCAGCGCTGGAGGTGAGAAGGCTTTGTTTGCTCCATCGTGGAAAGGTGTTGGTGTGTTGCGGAGCTGTTCTGCAGCTCTGGGAGTTGTCCTGCGCTTCTGCAGCCCACAGCACAGGAGGCTGTGGAGCTCTTTCTCCTGTAGGCGCTTCAGCTGCGGCAGTGGGTGGCTCTGCCCAGAGGTGCCGAGAAAGGCCTCTCACTGTGTTTTGTCCCGCTTTCAGGTTCACGGCCAGCTAGAGTGGGCGAGCAGTGGCCTGGAGCAGTTGCGGCAGGAGTCCTCTGGGCAAGGGCAGGCACTGGCCGAGGTGTGCCAAGAGAAGGACTTGCTGGTGCGTGAGAAGGCTGCCCTAGAGGTGCGACTGGCAGCCACGGAGCGGGACAGACAAGGCCTTTCCGAGCAGCTGGCAGAGGCCAGGTAAAGGCAGGGAGGAGACCCTGGGCAGGGCAGGGTGTAGTGTCTGCAGAGATCACGGTGGTAATCATTCCACGAGGATTTATTGCATCCTGTGTGGAGAAGTTATAGAGGGAAGAAACGAGATTCTGTGCTCCTGCTGTATCAGGTTTCTGAGATCAAATGTGACAAGTTCTGCTTTTCCAAAAAAAAAAAAAAAACAAAGAGAAAGCAAAATTGAAAAAAGAAAAGGAAAAAACCATGGAGATGTTTGTCCACCTGTATGGTGTTTTTTAGAAGGCTCCTGACATGACAGAGCTGTCCAAATGGTGTTTTAGAGATTGTCACCTTTTTGGACTTCTACACCTTCCCGTTCACGAGCAGGTTGTTAGCCAGGCTGATAGGCACCATTTGGACGCAGTGTGTTTCTTGAGAGCTGCTGCTTCTTCTGCGCTGCAGCTTCTCTTATTTGATGCAGCTGAATTCTGTTTGGTCCATTATTGGGCTGTTCTGCAACGTTCAGCTCCAATTTTTGTCTGGAAGTCGCATCAGTTTAAAGAGAAGGATACGTGTTTCTCCTCTCTGATACTTCTGGTTCCCATAAAATGGAGTTGTGGTTTCTCAGCCGTGCTGCTCAAGAGCAAGAACCTCCTTTGTCTCCGTCTTGGCCATTTGCAGGTCAGTGAAGGAGACCCTGGAATGCCGCCTGTTTGAGGCTCAGCAGCGCTTATCGCAGCTGGAGATGGCCAGGAGTCATCTGGAAATGCAGCTGCACACAGTCACGCAGGCCAGGGAGGTGATCCAAGGTGAGAGGCTGGTGTTTGTGGAGCTGCCCCTGCCTGGGGAAGGTGGTATCCAACAGCTCTCTGTCCGCAGTGCTTCTGAGGAGTGAAGGAGCTGGAGAGAGATCCCTCCTACCCTGAAATCCAGATGGCTTCAGGTCAGTAAAGTCCGAAGCATTGTTTGTGCAGGCACTGAATCTGCCGTCTGTCCTGTTTGCAGGGGAGGTGAAGTGCCTCCGATGGGAGCTGGAAGCAGAGAGAGATCTCCTGAAGCGGGAACGGGAAAAGGCGGCGCGACAGCTCTGGCAGACAGAAAAGCAGCATAAGGATAGGCTCAGACTTCAGGAGTCTGATCACCAAGTGGAGATGAACAAGCTCCTGCAGGACCTGGTAGGAAACAATGTGCTTCTGAATTCTTCCAGCAAGCTGTGTGGGCTGGCGTTAGGAGAACAGTAGCCTGAGGGTGTGAAATGGCAGCAGTCATCTGTCGTCGGCCACGCGGTGCTGGGCCAGGCAGCAGAGCCAGTGGCTCGTGCCTGAAGGCACGTGAGGACGCCCAGGACTGTGCTGGGACAGTAGGTGCAGCCACAGAGTCAGCGTGGGCGTAAGGCATGTTCAACAGCAGGTTGGGTGGTCCCCACCCAAAGCACGGCAGCGAAGGGGTAGGGTCTTTCCAGACTCCCGTCTGCCCTGAAGTCGACTCCAAACATCGCTGCCAACTGCAGTCACGGCAGCTGCGTTCCTTTCTTTGTGCCCTTGGAGGGCTGAGAGAGGTATTGAAGCATATGGAACAGACCCCTTGTCCTGGTACTTGAGATGGTGGCCTGTCTTGTGGGTTGGGCATCAGGGTGCAGTCTCTTTCTGACCCGGCAGTCCATCTGCACCTTTTCATTGATGAAAAGGGAGGTGAGCTTTGAAAAGAGAGACTCTGAGAGCAGAGAGAAATCCTGAGGAGAGAGGTGCTGGGAAAGAGGCAGCCATCAGAGAGGGGGAGGTACCATCTCCTTCTCTCCCACCTGCTGACCCTCCGCTGAAGTTCCTTGATAGGACCCGCTTTAGGGAGGGCCCAAAGCCACTGCTGTGCACTGTTGAGGAGGGGAGTTGTGGGACGGATGAAGCTTCACATAGTTTTGAGGAGCTTGGCTGGGACTTCATCTTGAAGTCTTTTCCCCCACTCATCAGGCGAGCGAGCGGGAAAGGCACCATTCAGAGCTGCGGGAGATGCTGGAGCAATGGCGGGAAGAGAAGGCAGAGACAGAAGAGGAGCACGCGAAGACGCTGTTTGAGATGAAGCAGAAAGTTGCTACTATGCAAGCTCAAGAGGAAGAGGAAGGAAGCAGAGCGGAAAATGCCAAGCAAGAGGTAAAGGGTGTGAAAGGGGAACTTGTGTGGTTCTTTGCAAGGCTGGAGGTGTGGGAGATGGCTGGATATGGGGCTGCGTGGAGCATGCCCCCCGTGTTTTCTCCGTGGAATTTGGTGAGGAGAAAGGCGAGCAGGGCTGTCTCTGGGACTGGGAATGGGACGTCTCATGGGAAGTCACATAGGAAGGAAACAGCAGAAGAGGAGGGAGCCCCTCACCAGCAAGGCGAGACACTTGAGAAAAGCCGCACGTTTTCCTGTTAGATGACTAATAGTTTGTGGGAGATTGAGTCCCAGACGGAGGGTGGATGGTCCGTGTTTATCCTGCCAGTCTCCCTTAGGAAGCGGTGTCTCCAAGGGGGCAGACGAGGAGCGAGGGGACCGGCAGCAGAGTGCTTGGAGAAGGCGTGAGCCCACGCGTCTTTGAGTCTCGGCACCCAGATTTTGTAGGGGAAGTTCCAACCCGTCTTCTGTGTGTTTTATGCAGGTCCTGCTGGAAAAGGAGCGTGAGAAGAGTGCTGTGTTAGAGAGGCTGCGGCAAAGGGAGGGAGAGCTGCGAGAAGCGTACCAGCAGGTGGAGCAGCTCAGGCAGGAGGTGAAAGAGCAGCAAGAGAAGGGGCAGGTGAGTGTGAGGAGTGGGGGAGGTTGCAAGAAGAGGCGGTTGGCAAGTGGCCGTAAGCTGGGAGAGGCAGGTACGCGAGTGAGGGGCAGGAGGAAGGAGAGAAACCCCAAGTCCTGGGTCCGAGGAGGCGAGGACTACTGCAGGCCCTGAAAGCCCAGAGCCTGGTAAGCTCCAGAGCCGAGCAAGAGGAAGGAGGGGTTCCAGTGGCAGCAGAGCTGGGGAGCAAAGCAGAAAGAAGTGGCTGAAGGAATGTGCTTTTGAGGCGGACATAGGAAAAAGCTGAACCCGACGGCAGGTCCCAGTAACTGCTCTGCATTTGTTTTCACAGAACATGACAGAAAAGCTGCAAGCAGAGCTGCAGGAAGCTCAGAGTGCGATGAAGGCAGTGGAGAAGAGGCACAAGGAAGATCTCAAGACCATGAGAGAGGAGATGCAGATCCTCCATCAGCAGAGGGATGCCCTAGAAAACCAGGTGACTGCCACTGGAGGGGGAGTTCAGATTTAGGATGAAACCCAAAGATAGGTAGGTGGAATTGTTGAGTCTCTTCCTCCCTGTTTTGCAGCACGAACGAGACAGACTGCAAGCAGTTAAAGAAAAACGGGATTGGGAGCTAAAACGCCTTGAGCATTCTCTGACCAAGAAGGATGAAGAGATCGGGTCCCAGAGAGACAGAGTCAGGTCTTTAGAGAAGACTCTGGCAAGGAGGGAACAAGAGCTGAGGAGGCAGAGTGAACTCCTGAAGCAACTGACATTGGCTTTGCGATGGAAGGGTGACGACGAGACGCTAAAGAAACAACTCCAGAAACTGCGAAAATGGGAGGAAGAGGAAGCGGAGAAGAGGAGAGTTCTCCAGGAGAGAGAGGGTCTCTTGCAAAGGCAGAAGGAGCTCACCCAGCAACTGGCAGATGAGCGGGAAGCAAAGCGGGAAGCAGTGGAGCGTGTGATCGTTGTTTTGAAGCAGACGGAAAGCAGGGAAATGGAATGGAAGGAGAAGGCACAAGCACTGATTGGTGCCCTTTCCAAGAGCGAAATGGCCAACGGGACTCTGAGGGAAGAAATTGCCGTCCTGCAGAGTATGGTTTCCAAGAGGGACAGGGACCGGTTCCATCTTCAGGTAGGCACTGTCACTGATCATCCCTCTACTACAAAGTCTATGAAGGATTCTAAAGGTCTTTCCCATCAAGATACGGGAATGTATATTGCCATAAGTAGTTGACCGGCTTGTCAGTTGGTGGTGGGGAATGGGTTCTCTCCTCTCTCGGCAAGCTCAACCACCGTGTCGTGGTTAGGGATTGGCATGGAAAGGAAAGGGCAGAGCTGAGCAAACTCATGTACTAAACTGAGTAGAACTTTGTAAGGACGGCTGAAGGGCTGCGACAGTGCTGGTGCTTAGAGGATGCTCTGAGAGATGGAGATGTCTGAGGTACAGCTTTTCCAGGGTATTAAAGGAATGGAATTCGTACCATTGCCTGGTGAGGCTGAAGGCTTCGTTGGGCATCCAGCACATGCTTGTGCCGCAGTCCAAAAAGCCCGGAGGCAAATTTATGTGGATTTCTCCAAGCTGATCTGAGCCAGGTACTGCTGGCAGAACTGCTGCAACAGCCCGTCCTGCAAACTTGCCTGGGACCCTGCCCGTACTTTTAGCATTTTGTTAGTATATGGGTGTATAAATAATGCTGCTAAGGAAATACCGTATTTAGGCATTATACACTTCTGCATTACTTGAGAAATATTACTACCACCCTGATACGGATGATGACAGGTATTGTGTTCTGTTGATGGGAAGCAGAGAAGTGACAAGGGCAGGAAGTGCGAAAACAATGGGAGATTTCAGTTGCATCCATCTCGATCAGGTATGCAACAGCGTTAGATGGGGCAATGCAGTTGCAGCCGTATGGATGGGTATGGTGCTGATATCAAGGCTACTTATAGAGGCTGTCAGAGAATGCTTCAAGGAGCAGCTCATCCAGAAACCCCCGAGAGGGGAGGTGCCTCTTGAGTAGGTTCAGCAGCGCACAGGGCTTGGCTGATAACGTGCTTTTTTCCAAAGAGCAGTTCTGTAGTGATGATGTAACGGGTAAAGGGAAGGGAGAACAAACCCAGAGTATTTTATGACTGCAGAAATACGTGTTTCACCCACATCCTGCATGGTTGTTTGTCCAAGGACAGAGAGTGGAACTATGGGCAGGAGAGTTTATAGTGGAGGTCAAAAAGGATGACCAAAGTTGTTTAAATACCTTCCCTAAGAGGAACCTGTAAATGTGGAAGTCTTGAAGATGGACAAGAATGGCTGAGAGAGGGAGCTGGAAATACTGCAGACCTTTGTAAAACCGTGAAGTGGTGGAATAGGAAATGAATGTTTCCGGTCTCTCTCTGAAGAGAATGGGGGACGTTAAACAAAACTAGCAGGCAGCGTGTCCAGAATAAACAACTCCAACGTCCACAATTTCTCCAGGGTGATGAGGAGGAGGGCCTCTAGGAAGGGAGTGTGTTGTTTTGGGACGTAACACTGTCCATTCCTGAGTCCGGTCAGTCCCCAAGATGTGTCGATTGTGGCCCTTCTAACCTTTCTGTGGCACCAGCTCACGTGATGTCCCCTCTGAATTCCCAGCAGCCTATTGCAGAAGGGCAGCAGCTACCATGGCCCTCGGAGAAGAGACTCCTGTCGGAGCGGGTGGAATGTCTGGAGCGAGCAGTTGCAGAGCTGGACCTGGAGAAGACGGAGCTGAAGATCTACAATGCTGACCTGAGGAGGACTCTTGAGGAGGTAAAACAGGCTTTTGTTGCCTCTGCAAAGCCTCCCGGTCCTCTGGAACACACCGCGTTTCCACCAACAGCACTTTCACTGCGGTACCCCCCTTCTTGCCCCAGGGTCCCCGTACACACACACACTTGGCGCTCTTGTGTCAGGAAGGGGCTCCTCTTGCTCTTTCTCTTCCATGGGCTACTTGGAGTGCTCTTTGCCCCCGGCGTTGTGGGGTGCAATGAAGTCTGTGAGCAGACAGCTCCTTGCCCTGATGTCCAGAGGTGCCTTTGCTCGTCGTTTGGTGGCAGGTTTCTGTGACCCTTTCTGCTATGCAACATGCAGGTGGAGCGTGAGCGGAGGAGACTGAAGAGACATTGCAGAGGTCGGTCGCTGCCAGATGCAGGTGGAGTTTCTCTCGCTGAGGCTGAGCAGCCTGAGATGCCTGCTTCCAGCCAGGTGAGAACAGACCCTTCCTTGGTGGAGGCAGCTCTGGCCGTACGGAGGAAGGATGGGAAATGCCAGTGGCAGCAGCCTCCCAGGGTAGACCTCACAGAAGTCGAAGATAGACGGTGGCCCTGACCAAAGTGGAGACCAAAAATAAATCCTTGCCTTTCCTTCACAGGAGGACTTGAACGCGCGCTGCCGTCGTTGAGTAGCTGAGTTGCAGAATCAGGTGAGGAGCAGGAAGGGTCTCCTCGAAAGCCGCTGTGTCTGTAGTGATGGGCACAACTTTGCCCGATGCCAGAGCCCGAGTTTGGTTTGGCTGTCAGGAAGGGAGTCCAGCAGGCAGTGGGAATACCCAGTGAGACACGTCTGTTGGCCTCGGCCAAACAGCATCATTCCCCGAGGTGTAGTCTCTGATGTGGCCACAGGTCAGGCAGGGTGGGAGAGGGAGTGGAGGAGACTCAGACAACTGGAACTGACCGGAGAAGAGAGGTTATGCGAAGGATGTTCCCCAGTATCGTTCCTCATTTCGATGACCCTCCCTGTTTTCCCTTTTCACACGCTCGCTGCCAAGTTTCTAAACTAGATGATGACAGAAGAGCTCTTCAGTGCCCTGTGTAAGCAGCAGCCCTCCTGCTGAGGAAGAAGCCTGTGGGACTGAGGGGGCAGCAGCGCAAATCTGTCTTTTAGAAAAAGGAGTTGGGTTACTAAATGCTGTCGGAACCTCTCTCGTTCATCTCCACCTAAGGTCTGAGTGTTGTCTGTGTGAATGGTGTGCCAGAAAGCACCTGTACTTGTTGGTAATGTGAGCTCAGGTGAGGGTGACTCTGGGAACCTGTGACTTCCATTCCAGGAGGACCAAGTGTTTGTCGGGGCGGGAGTCAGAGGGTGCATCTTCCTCAACAGCCGCTACCGTGGAGCTCTGTATGGCCCCAAGCGCGTGGGCTTGTCTGAGCTCAGCCTTTTGCCTCTTTCAGCTATCCCGTCTGCAGACGATGCCGGCGCACGATGACTGTGCCAAGACCAGCCCGAAGCCGAGAGACCTTTGCCGAGTGCTGGCTGAGTTCTGCGCAGCCGCGGTGGGGGAGCCCAAAGCTGCTGCGGCAGCAGCAGGGACTCGGGAGCTGGGCTGAACCTTCTTTTCCTGCCGCAGAGCAGCTGCAGCGTCGCGGGGTCCCTCTCATGTGCCCTTCCCGGGAACGTGTTCTGTGTGGCTGTGGTCAATGGGAGGGGCAGTTGTCCTGTTTTGGTTTGTCTCTGAGTCCTGGTGGGGTTTTATGTTGCTGTTCATAAAAGCCCTTTTGCACTGTTTTGGAAGGAGAAAGAGAGTGGTTGGTAAATACGTGGGAGGGGTGAGTGTGCGGGGCCCTGAGTGAAGATGGTGCGCGTAGCGTTGGGGACTGGGAATGAGACCTCTCATCAGAAGCCCGGCAGGAGCATCACCTTTCAGTTGAGATTTTTGTGCTGCTGTTTTGTTGTGGGGTTTTCTAAGGCTTACCTCAGAGTACCTTGACAGTTCTCTTAACGGTCTGATTCTGTCAAACTCGGGCAAAGAAAATCCTCTAAGACTTGTTGGAAGGTTTTAGAAGGCGGCATTCTTTACTGCAGCACTGGATGCACGGGGGATCACTCCTCTTAGCGTGCGTGCCATATGTTGCTTCAGACACAGCTTCTATACCAAACGACTGTAGAAGATAAGGGTGGAACTTCTCAAGGCCTTTAGGCCTCGTGTATCAACTCCCCCCCCCTTTTCTGGCCACTTTGGGCTTTCAAACGCAATGTCTTAATACCCAAACTTGATTCTCCTATACATCCGACTACTCTGACTGCAACGTTGGATCATAATACAAGCTAAAATACAGACACCAAGTACAACAATTATTATTACAAACAGATTTCTTTAAACCTGTCCAGTCATGTAGCCATGAGGTAAGCTTATGCCATCATTCCTCGAATCCCCACGAGGTGTTATCTTTAGTTACTTCGTGCAAGATTTTAGTCTGCTCCCAAATTTGTCTTGTGTAATTGGCTCACTCCAAGCCAGGGGATAAACCACCTGACAAAACCATGACATTTAGATGGATGGTCAGCAATGGCATTGGTTGATCTTTTAGCTCTCTCTTGCTTGAGGAAGGTTCTAATCCATCCACCCTGCTCATGTAATTTGTCAACTAGTGTCACATTTGGTACTAAAGCCCCTAGAGTACATGCTCCTTTCCATCCTGCAGGTACTACTTTGCGTGCGTGATTCCCTCCACACAACCACTACCAGCCTGTCCCTGTTGGAACAGGGAGTCCCCTAAAATCTAAAACCTGTCAACGTCCTGTCAGTGTTCCAACAGGAGCTTGTCCGCTTACAACCAGGAAAACCCCCTCAAACCTGAGAAAACTTCTCTTACGGTAACGAAAACGTGGAGGGGTATTGTCACATCCATCCAGCTCTTGGGCTGCGACTCTTTCTGCCTCCTCCATTGAACCCTGTGGTAGAGTTGGGACCCGCACTTCTAATAGACACTTCTCAAGAGTCCTTCTCATCCTTCCATCTCCCACTAAGATGGGGCTCGTTCCTGAAACTGGTCCAGGAAATGCCTTGGGAAATTGGGACTCCAATAACAGACACCCCTGATCCCCCTGAGAGAGAGTGGGTAGGTAGAGAGTACAGACCCCAGAATCGCTCTTATGTAGTATCTGGGTAGTATGTTGTGTTAGCGGTAGATGCAAGTTTTGGTCCCACTGTACAGTCTGCCAAACATGACTCATGGCTACCGTTGTTACCATCAACAAACCCCAGGAAGTGACCCTAATTCTTCTTTCTCTGGAATTTAAAAGGTGATTGCTGCTCTATTGTCCATGGGACTGGGGCCTTCTTGATTCTGCGATAATGGATCCACGGTCCTCTGCCCCAAACCTTAACGGCTGTATCGGTGGTTCAGAGAACCTGGAATGGTCCTTTCCATTTTTCAGTCAGCGGTCCCAAAACCCAGGACTTAACGTAGACCCAATCTCCAGGCGAACGGCTGTGCATCTGTATCGAGCTCCAAGGGTCTGTCTGTTGCCACGTATTTTTGCAGTTCCTGTAAAGTTTTTCCTAAAGACATCAGACAGTTATTCCCACCTATTCTTCCCCTGATGTGAGTGGTGCCTGGTATATGCGGGGCCTGGGAAGGCCGTCCATACATTAACTTCTATGGATTTCTGTTGTTCTCTCCCCGAGGTTGTATTCTGACTCTTTGTAATGCTAAGGGTAACGCTTGTACCCAAGTCATCGAGGTTTCCTGACATATGTTCCCAAGTTGCAATTTAAGTGTATAATTCATTCGTTCTCCTTTCCTGCTTGATTGCGGCCTGTAAGGGGTACGGAGGTCCCCCGTTAGAGCTAGGCCTTTGCTCACGTGTTTTACGTACCTATCTGCAATAAAATGGGACCCCCTATCTGATGACATTCCTAAAGGAACAGTGAATCTCGGAATAATGTCTTTTAGCAATATTTTAACCACTTCCCTTGCTTTATTGGTGCAGGAGGGAAATGCCTGAGGCCATCCAGTAACAGTATCAACTGCAGTGGCCCAGTCTACATGGGTTTGTGAGAGGCAGGTCCTGCGTGACTAACCTGATCTCCTTCTACAACATGGTCACCCGCTCAGTGGATGAGGGAAAAGCTGTGGGTGTTGTCTCTCTGGACTTTAGTAAAGCCTTTGGCATTGTTTCCCCCAGCATTCCCCTGGAGAAACGAGCTGCTCACGGCTCGGATGGGCATACGCTTTGCTGGGTAAAACCCTGGCTGGAAGGCCGGGCCCAGAGAGTGGTGGTGAATGGAGTTCATTGCAGTTGGCGTCCAGTCACGAGTGGTGTCCCCCAGGGCTCGGTACTGGGGCCAGTCCTGTTTAACATCTTCCTCAGTGATCGGGATGAGGGGATGGAGTGCACCCTCAGTCAGTTTGCAGAGGAGACCAAGCTGGGTGGGAGTGTTGATCTGCCTGAGGGTAGGGAGGCTCTGCAGAGGAGATGGATGGGCCAAGGCAAAGTGTAGGAGTTTCACTAAGGCCACATGCCGGGTCTTACACTTTGGCCACAACAACCCCCACCAGTGCTACAGGTTTGGGAAGGAGTGGCTGGAAAGGTGCTCAGCAGAGAGGGACGTGGGGGTGGTGACTGATGGCCGGCTGAACAGGAGCCAGCAAGTGCCCAGGTGGCCAAGGATGCCACCGGCCTGCATCAGGACTAGTGTAGCCAGTAGGACCAGGGAGGTGATTTTACCCCTGTACTGGGCACTGGTGAGGCCGCTTCTTGAATACTATGTTCTGGTTTGGGCCCTCACCACGGGAAGGAGATTGAGGCGCTGGAACGTGTCCACAGAAGGGCAATGAAGCTGTTGAGGGGTCTGGAGCACACGTCTTGTGAGGAGCGGCTGAGGGAATTGGGGGTGTTTAGCCTGGAGAAAAGGAGTCTGAGGGGAGACCTTCTCGCTCACTACAACTATGTGAAAGGAGGTTGCAGAGAGGTGGGGGTTAACAGGGGATAGAACAAGAGGAAATGGCTTCCAGTTGTGCCAGAGCAAGTTTAGAAGGGATATTAGGAAGAATTTCTTTACTGAAAGGGTCACCAGGCATTGGAACATATTACCCAGGGTTTCAAATTCTCAGTGGTTCGAGCTCTGCAGGTGCAGGGATGAGGAGGAGCGAGATGTGAGCACTTGACCCAAGCTGCCAACAGGATTATTTCATACCATCAACGTCACATTCACTGTCAACTAGAAAGTTTGCTGCAAAGTTCTCTCTCTCCCTTGACGGCTGCCACCCTGAGAACTTTGTGCCCGGTGCCAGAGCCCTGAGCCCTTCCCTTCCTCCTGAAGCCGCAGCGCTCGCCGTGTCCCACATTTGCTGTCCACTGCTGAGGGTGACCAGCTTCCTACGGATAGAATGGGCTGAGGATAATCTTTGCATATTCTGTATTGGTATTGGGATCAGTGTTGGTTCTTTAGTGCTATTAATGTTAATTTTCTAATCTCACTCTATTAAATCTGCTTCTACTTCAGCTTCCGGGTTCCCTTGTTTTTTTCTCTTTCCCGAGTGGGGAGGGGTCATCGGGTGATGGAATGATTGTCTAAATGACAATAAATTGTTATGGCTTTCTCAAACCAAAGCACATGCTGATCCCTGAAGGGTAAATACAGATTGTAACTGCTCAGGAGTGGGAATTCGTGGCTGAGGAAGGACGTGACATGGAGGGCAGGACGTGGCAGCTGCAGAAGGGGTGGAGCTGGCTGGCAGCAGGGATGCCCAAACCAGCAGGGACACCCTTCAAGGGAGTGGGGTTTGCCTTGGGGATGAGAGCAGGAACAGCCCCAGCATTGCCCTGCAGCTGTCTGGGGATGGGAGCGCTCAGGAGCCACCTTTGGGCAGCAGAGCTGGGCTGGGGGATGGAGCCCCAGCCGGGCTGAGGTGCCCCATGCAACTGCTGTGGGATGGGTGCTGGGGCAAGTGGATGGAAGGGATGTGCTGGTGATGCATCGATGCAAACTCCTTGGAGAACCGCTGCTGATGGCGCCACTCTGCTCAACACAGTGTTCCTCCATGACCACTCGGTGGATAAAGAACTGGCTGGGCCGTCGCACTCGGAGAGTTGTGGTCAAGGGCTCGATGTCCGTGTGGAGACCAGTGATGGGTGGCGTTCCTCAGGAGTCGGTACTGGGACCCGTGCTGTTCAACATCTTTGTCGGAGACATGGGCAGTGGGATGGAGTGCACCCTCAGCAAGTTTGATGGTGATACCAAGCTGTTTGGCAAGACAGACACGCTGGAGGGGAGGGATGCCATCCAGAGGGTCCTGGACTGGCTGGAGGGGTGGGCCCACGCCAACCTCATGTAGTTTAACAAGGCCAAGAGCAAGGTCCTACATCTGAGTCGGGCAAATCCAAGCGCTAATACAGGCTCCGTGGGGGATGGCTGGAGAGCAGCCCTGAGGAGAAAGATCTGTGTCTGCTGATTGAGGAGAAGCTCAACATGAGCCGGCAATGTGCGATCGCAGCCCTGAAGGCAAACCGTATCCTGGGCTGCATGAGAAGTGTGGCCAGCAGGTCGGGGAAGTGATTGTGCTCCTCTCCTCCACTCTTGTGAGACCCGACCTGGAGTACTGCGTCCAGCTCTGGAGCCCCCAACATAAGAAGGACATGGAGCTGTTGGAGCGGGTCCAGAGGAAGGCCACGAGGATGACCCAAGGTCTGGAGCCTCTCTGCTGTGAGGACAGGCTGAGAGAGTTGGGGTTGTTCAGCCTGGAGAAGAGAAGGCTCCGGGGAACCTTAGACCCCCTTCCAGTCCCTAAAGGGGGCCTATGAGAGAGCTGTGGAAGCACTTTTTAGAAGAGCATGTGGTGATGGGACGAGAGGGAATGGCTTTAAACTGGAAGAGGGGATTAGACTAAAAATTATGAAGAACTTTTTCCCTTTGAGGGTGGGGAGGCACTGGCCCAATTTGCCCAGAGAAGTTATTGAGGCCCCATCCCTGGAGGTGTTCAAGGCCAGGTTGGATGGGGCTTGGAGCCGCCTGGTGCAGTGGGAGGTGTCCCTTCCTACGGCAGGGGGGTGGGAACTTGATGATCTTCAAGGTCCCTTCCAACCCCAACCATCCCATGATTCTATGATTTTCTTTTCTATCCGTGCATATAAATGTGTTTCATTTGCCTCAAGGGGTATATAAAAATCCCCCCATGTTCCCCTTGAAGCTGCAGCGCCTCCAGGGGTCATCCCCACCCCCCCGGCACAGGCGACACCCTGAGCACCCGTTGCCATGGCCCGTGTTCCATCCACAACTGCCAGTGCCCAACGAGAGCAGCGCAGCACATCTCCCCTGCTCTCCCCACAGCCCTTCTCCCCTGCTCCTGACGCCCGCATCGCACCCCCAACCCAGCCCTTCCCACCTGCTCCCGGCCGCTCGCTCCCCTCTCTCTGCTGCCATCGGGGTGGCACTGGGGCGGCCCCCAGGAATAGCAGGCTTGTTCTGCTGCTGGTATGGCCCTGCTGCAGGGAGGTGGGCACCCCCTCACTGCCCGGGCAGGCTGGAGCAGGCGGGGATGGGGTGGGATGGGGACCCTGCTCTGGGGAGCTCAGGGGGCCGCGAGCTTGGCTTGGCCTCTCCACACAGCCCTGCAAGGCCACGGGCTGGGAGAAGCCCTTCTGGGCTGGTGCTTCTGGATGGAGGGACCCGTCACCAGGGGACCCCGGGTGCCCCAGGCTCGTGCCGCAGGGTTGCTCGCCAGGAGCAGCCGAGTCCTGCCCGCAGCCTGAGCTGGTGCCTCCTCTGCCCCTTTCCAGGCTGGAACTGTCGGAGCTGAATTAACATTCAAGAGTGGAGTTTTGGGGATGGAACAGAAGATGGAGGTGGATATGGTGGTGGAGGTGGACAACGAGATGGAGGTGGACGTGGAGATGGAAGAACAGATGGAGGTAGATGAGAATACAGAGGAGGAGACGCCGATGGAGACAGACTAACCAGCAGCAGGACAGGCATGTGCTCCCCATCCACTGCCCGCAGGGAGGGAGGGTCGCCTGCCACCAGGCTGGGGCTGGGGCTGGAGCTGGGGTGGGTGGTCCCTGCTTGCGGGGACAGGGCACCCAATGCCCTCGTCCTGACAGCAGAACCGCCATCACAGCACTGCCCTGAGCACCCATCTGCTTTGGGAAGGGAGCGGGTCCTTAGGGCCGGGCAAGCCCAGTCTCCCCCAAAGCCCAGCTGGGGCTCAGTGCTGGCGGCACAATCCCGCTCTCCCCAGCGTGTCCCAGGGTTGTGGCACAGCGAGTGCCCATCGGGGCCAACCCCGACCCAAAGCAGCTGCTGCCGCGGAGCCGTCTCGGGAGCCCCCAGCTCTGCCAGGAGAGGGGCTGCTCGTTAGCCAAACAACCATGCCGCTTGCTTTCCTTGCAGGGCCAGCAGAGATCTGGGGACAAGCAGCAGAGGAGGGGATGTAAGAAAAGGAAGATCTGTAAATAGTTTTTGTTCGAGTTATTTTTTTGTAGAGTTGTTGTTCGAGTTCTTTGGTTTTGGTTGGTTTTGTTGTTGTTGTTGTTGTTGTTGTTGTTGTTGCTGTTGTTGTTGTTGTTGTTGTTGTTTTAAACAGTTGGAAATTTATGTTGGAGTTGTCTTTTGTAAATAAAGCTTTTTCTTCCTGTCTCTCAGCCCCAAGCTCCCGCGGCATTGGCTCGGGGCACCCGTGGCCTTTGCAGAGTGGTGGTTCCCAGCTGCTCTGGGTTCCCGGGGCTGGAGGGGGCTGGGAGTGCTGGCACGGCCGCCCCGCGGGCAGGGGGTCCCTGTGCAGAGAGGGGGTCCCGCTTACGGAGGTGAGGGCACTGGGCGGCAGCGGGGTTCCCGGGCTGCTGGAGAGCGGTGTCCCCGGGGCGCTCGTTAGCCGCGGCCCCGCCCCCTCCTTAATTAGCCGCTGCTTAGCGGCGGGCGGGGAGTGCTGCCGGCCATGGGGGTGCGGGCGGCGGCGGCAGCGGCGCCCGAGCCCGGGCTGAGGCGGCGGCGGCGGGGGCACGGCCGTGCTGCTGCTGGCCCGGGGTGAGGCTGCCCGGGCGGGGGTCGGGGTGTGGGGTGCCCGGGCGGGGGTGGGGGGTGCCCCGGCTGGGGAGGGGCCGCTTCCCCGCTGGCACCGGGGGTGTGCAGGCGGGGGGCCGGGCGGGATCCCTTCTCTACTTCTCTCCCTCCCGCCGGGGTCGGGGCTGTGCGTCTCTCCCCGGTGGGTCCTGGCTACCGGTGCTGAGCTGGCCGGGGGAAGGAGCCGCTCTCCCGGGAAGGCTCCGCTGACTCTGCCCTTAAGCCGAAACTTGCCCCGTACTGAATGTGCTTTCTGCGTATTAAAGCATTCCCGATAAATGTATTTTAGTCAATGTTTCGGTTACAGGTAAGCGGTCCCTGGCTACATAACCCTCTCTTCTACATTATTATGGCTTACGGAGAGACAGTCCCTTCTGGGGAGGGTGTTCTTGAGAGGACAAGTGCTGCTCTGTCCGTTGGTCCGATTCCACTTCATTGCAGAGCTGCAGAAAAAGCTCCACTGGTGTTTGCACCGCGGGTGAAGAGCCCCGATGTGGTTCCCCCCGATTCGGGGCCACCTCCTCCCGCCCCGCTTCTCCCCGTGCCCCGCTCGCAGCCGGGGCCGGTCCCACCGAAAGCCGGGAGGGAAACGGGGCGGTGTCTCCCCCCGCGCCCGTCGGGGTTTCGCAGCGGAGCCTTCCGCAGAGCTGCGGCCCTTCCGCCGCCTTCCCCGGGCGACGGCCCCGCGGCCCGGGCCCTCTCGCCCGCTGTCCCCGGCTCCCCCCGGCACTCCCTGTCTTGTGCCCTTCCCGGGAACGTGTTTTGTGTGGCTGTGGGCAATGGAGGGGGGCAATTGTCCTGTTTCGGTGTCTCCGAGTCCCAGTGGGGTTTTGGATTCCTCTTAATAAAAGCCCTTTTGCACTGTTTTGGAAGGAGAAAGGGAGTGGTCGGTAAATACGCGGGAGGGGTGAGTGTGTGGGGTGCTGTGCACAGCTTCTGCGGACAGAATGGGCTGAGGATAATCTTTGCATATTGTGTACTGCTTTTGGGATCAGTGTTGGTTCTTTAGTGCTTTTCATGTTATTTATCTAATCTCACTCTATTAAATCTGTTTATAATTCAACTCCTGGATTTCCTTGTTTTTTCCCAAGTCCCTTTCTAAATAATAATAAATTGTGGGTTTCTCAAACCATAACACACGCTGATCCCTTTAAGGGGAAATTGAGATTGTAACTGCTGAGGGAGTGGGGTTTGCCTTGGGCATGAGAGCAGGAACAGCCCCAGCATTGCCCTGCAGCCGTCTGGGGATGCACCTTTGGGCAGCAGAGCTGGGCTGGGGGATGGAGCCACAGCCGGGCTGAGGTGCCCCATGCAAGCGCTGCGGGATGGGTGCTGGGGCAAGTGGATGGAAGGGATGTGCTGGTAGCGTATCGCTGTGGACTCCTCAGAGAACCGCTGCTGGTGGGGGGATTCTGCCCAACACAGTGTTCCTTCCTGACCACTCAGTGGATAAAGAACTGGCTGGACGGTCACACTCGGAGAGTTGTGGTCAACGGCTCGCTGTCCAAGTGGAGACCAGTGATGCGTGGCATTCCTCAGGGGTCGGTAGTGGGACCCATGCTGTTCAACATCTTTGTTGGAGACATGGACAGTGGGATGGAGTGCACCCTCAGCAAGTTTGCTGCTGATACCAAGCTGTGTGGCGAGGTAGAGACGCTGGAGGCGAGGGATGCCATCCAGAGGGTCCTGGATAGGCTGGAGGGGTGGGCCCACGCCAACCTCATGAAGTTCAGCAAGGCCAAGTGCAAGGTGCTACATCTGAGTCGGGCAATCCCAAGCACTAATACAGGCTCGGTGTAGAATGGCTGGAGAGCATCCCTGAGGAGAGGGATCTGTGTGTGCTGATTGAGGAGAAGCTCAACATGAGCCGGCAATGTGCGATCGCAGCCCTGAAGGCAAACCGTATCCTGGGCTGCATGAGAAGTGTGGCCAGCAGGTCGGGGAAGTGATTGTGCCCCTCTCCTCCACTCTTGTGAGACCCGACCTGGAGTACTGCGTCGAGCTCTGGAGCCCTCAACGTAAGAAGGACATGGAGCTGTTGGAGCGGGTCCAGTGGAGGGCCACGAAGATGATCTGAGGGCTAGTGCACCTCTGCTGTGAGGATTGGCTGAGAGAGTTGGGGTTGCTCAGCCTGGTGAAGAGAAGGCTCCGGGGAGACCTTATTGTGGCCTTCCAGTCCATAAAGGGGCTACAGGAGAGCTGGGAGGACTATTTACTAGGGCATGTAGCGATAGGACGAGGGGAAATGGCTTTAAACTGGAAGAGGGGAGACTTAGACTAAATATTAGGAAGACATTTTTCACTTTGAGGGTGGTGAGGCACTGGTGCGAGTTGCCCAGAGAAGCTGTGGCTGCCCCATCCCAGGAGGTGTTCAAGGCCAGGTTGGACGGGGCTTGGAGCAGCCTGGTCTGGTGGGAGGTGTCCCTTCCTACAGCAGGGGGGTGGGAACTCGATGATCTTCAAGGTCCCTTCCGACCCCAACCATCCCATGATTCTATGATTTCTATCTGTGCACGTAAGTCTCTTTCGTTTGCCCCAAGGGGTACATAAAAATTCCCCCATGTTCCCCATGGTGCTTCACCCCTTCAGGGGCCATCCCCAACGCCCCCGGTGCAGGCGGCACCCTGAGCACCCGTTGCCATGGCCCGTGTTCCGTCCACAACTGCCAGTGCCCAACAAGCACAGCCCAGCACTTCTCTTGCTCCCCGCACAGCCCTTCTCCCCTGCTCCCCCCGCAGCCCTTCTCCCCTGCTCCTGACACTTTGCACCCCCGACCCAGCCCTTCCCACCTGCTCCCCACACCTCCTTCCCCTCTCTGCTGCCATCAGTGTGGCACCATGGAGGCCCCCAGGAATAGCAGGCTTGTTCTGCTGCTGGTATGGCCCGGCTGCAGGGAGGTGGGCACCCCCCAGTGCCCAGGCAGGCTGGAGCAGGCGGGGATGGGGTGGGATGGGGACCCTGCTCTGGGGAGATTGGGGGGCCTCGAGCTCGGCTTGGCCTCTCCACACAGCCCTGCAAGGCCACGGTCTGGGAGAAGCCCTTCTGGGCTGTTGGTGCCCTGCTGCAACGGAGCACCCCTGGGTGGAGGGACCCGTCCCCAGGGGAGCCCCGGGTGCCCCGGGCTCGTGCCGCAGGGATGCTTGTCAGGAGCAGCCGGTTCCTGCCCGCAGCCTGAGCTGTTGCCTCCTCTGCCCCTTTCCAGGCTGGAGATGTGAGACCTAAGGCAAGTGGCAAGAATGTGTGTTTGGGGACGGTGGAGGAGATGGAGGTGGATGTTGTGGTTGAGATGGCAGAAGAGATGGATGTGGACGTTGTGGTGGAGTCAGAGGAAGAGATGGAGGTGGACATGGATTGGGATGAGGAGATGGAGGTGGACATGAGGACCGAAGAGGAGATGCCAATGGAGATAGACCAGCCAGCAGCAGGACAGGCATGTGCTCCCCATCTAATGCCCGCAGGGAGGGAGGGTGGCCTGCCACAAGGCTGGGGCTGGTGCTGGGGTGGGTGGTCCCTGCTTGCAGGGACACTGCCTGGTGCCCTCGTCCTGGCAGCAGAAACTCCACCACGGCACTGCCCTGAGCACCCGTCTCCTTTGGGAAGGGAGCGGTTCTTTAGGGCCGGGCAAGCCCAGTCTCCCCCAAAGCCCAGCCGGGGCTCAGTGCTGGCGGCACAGTCCCGTTCTCCCCAGCGTGTCCCAGGGTTGTGGCACAGCGAGTGCCCATCGGGGCCAACCCCGACCCAAAGCAGCTGCTGCCGCGGAGCCGCCTCGGGACCCCCCAGCTCTGCCAGGAGAGGGGCTGCTCGTTAGCCAAACGACCGTGCCGCTTGCTTTCCTTGCAGGGCCAGCAGAGATCCGGGGACCGGCGGCAGAGGAGGGGAGGTTTGAAGAGGAGGAATTGTACATAGTTGGTGTTCACTTTGTTTTCATTTTTGTAAATAGTTGTTGTTCGAGTTGCTTTTTGTAAACAGTTGTTGTTGGAGTTGTTTTTTGTAAATAAAGCGTTTTCTTCCTGTCTCTCAGCCCCAAGCTCCCGCGGCATTGGCTCGGGGCACCCGTGGCCGTTGCAGAGTGGTGGTTCCCAGCTGCTCTGGGTTCCCGGGGCTGGAGGGGGCTGGGAGTGCTGGCACGGCCGCCCCGCGGGCAGGGGGTCCCTGTGCAGAGAGGGGGTCCCGCTTACGGAGGTGAGGGCACTGGGCGGCAGCGGGGTTCCCGGGCTGCTGGAGAGCGGTGTCCCCGGGGCGCTCGTTAGCCGCGGCCCCGCCCCCTCCTTAATTAGCCGCTGCTTAGCGGCGGACGGGGAGCGCTGCGGGCCATGGGGGTGCGGGCAGCGGCGCCCAAGCCCGGGTTGGGGTTGGGGTTGGGGTTGGGGTTGGGGTTGGGGTTGGGGCTGGGGCTGGGGCTGGGGCTGGGGGGCACTGCCGTGCTGCTCCCGGCCGGGGTGAAGCTGCCCGGGCGGGGGTCGGGGTGTGGGGTGCTCGGGGGTGTGCAGTCGGGGGACCGGGAGGGGTCCGGTCCCTCTCTCCTTCCCTGCGTTCCTCGTTCCCTCCCTCCTTCCCTCCCGCCGGGGTCGAGGCTGTGCGTCTCTCCCCGGTGGGTCCTGGCTGCCGGAGCTGAGCTGGCCGGGGGAAGGAGCCGCTTTCCAGGGAAGGCTCCGGTGAATCTGCCCTTAAGCCGAAACTTGCCTCGTACTGCGTGTGATTTGTGTGAGTTAATGCATACCCGATAAATGTGTTTTATTCAATGTATCGGTTACAGGTAAGCGGTCCCTGGCTACAAAACCCTCTCTTCTACATTTATTATGGCTTACGGAGAGGCAATCCCTTCTGGGGAGGGTGTTCTTGAGAGGACAAGTGCCGCTCTGCCTGGTGGTGCGATTCCACTTCATTGCAGAGCTGCAGAAAAAGTCCAACGGCTCCACTGGTGTTTGCACCGCGGGTGAAGAGCCCCGATGTGGTTCCCCCCGATTCGGGGCCACCTCCTCCCGCCCCGCTTCTCCCCGCGCCCGTCGGGGTTTCGCAGCGGAGCCTTCCGCGGAGCTGCGGCCCTTCCGCCGCCTTCCCCGGGCGACGGCCCCGCGGCACCGGCCCTCTCGCGCGCCGGCCCCGGCTCCCCCCGGCACTCCGCTCGCGGGGCCCGTTTGCCCCCGCGCCCCCCCTCGCGGGCCCCCAACGTCGGCCGGGGCCGGGAACGGTCTCCGAGCGGAGCTCGCCGGAGCAAAGGGCGGCCGCGGCGGCCTCTCCCCCGCGGCAGCACCCTCAGCCCGCAGCCAGGAGGGCAGCGCCCGGCGCCACAGCGCGGCCCCGAGCCAGCCCGCCTCTCCCGCCCCGCCGCCCGGCTCCCGGTGGCGCCCGGCGGGCAGGGGGAGCCGCTCCGCCCGCCCCGGCGGGCGCCGGGCCGCGGTCCGCCGGGGCCGGCCGCGGAGCAGCCCCCGCCGCGGGGCCCGTCGGGCGGCGGAGCCCGGCTGGCGAGCGGGGGCATGGCGGCGCCGAGCCGGGCCTCCCTGCAGCGCCGGCTGCAGAGCTCGCAGGAGGCGCAGCACCGGCAAGCGGTGCTGGTGCGGCAGCTGCAGGCGAAGGTGAGGAGCGGGGGCGCCCGCCCGGGGGGAGCTGCCCGGGGCCGGGCCGCGGTGGCGGGGCCCGCAGAGGGCACTCGGCGGCGGAGCCCTCGGGGGGCGAAGGCGCGGCCCCGGCGGGGCCCTCCCCGGGCCCGGGACGGCGCCGAGCCCGGACCTCGGCGGAAGGAGGCCCCGGGAGCCGCCCCGCTCCGCCCGGCCCGGCCCGGCCCGGCGTGGTGGGCGCCCGGCCCTGCCGCGGGCACCCCCGAGCCTCCCGCCGGGGCTCCGCCGTCCTGGAGGGAGGCGAAGCTTCCCGGGAGATGGGCAGCGCCGGGGCATGTGCTGGGCTGAGGGCAGAGCCGGGGCGGGAGGAGCCCGCTCGCTGCCCGGCTGCCTCCGCTCCTCTTCACGGCGGCTCTCCCTCCCTCCCTCCCTCCCTCCCTCCCTCCCTCCCTCCAGCTCCTTCGGTACCGCACTCGCTGGCGAGAGCTGGAGCAGCGGCTGGAAGGCGGCGGGGTGAGTGTGCGGGGCGCTGCGGGAAGATGGTGCGCGTGGCGTTGGGTGGCGCGGGCAAAGAGAGAAGCTCTCAGTGGTACAAAGGTACAAGGAAGAAGCTTTTCCTCCAACTCCGTATTGTGGAAGCAAGGGAAAACATTTCTGAATGTCTGAACGACACTGGATTGACTGGAGGGCTCCTCCAGGTGACCTTCCAAGGTCCCTTTCCAGCCTCAGTTATTCCGCGGTTCAGTAGGTGAGGGACTCGGGACAGTGCTCTAGAGCAGTGATGCGTCCAGTGGTCAGGCAGCAGGAATGGGAGGCAAGCCGTTAACTGTGGGCACCGTCAGAGTGAAGAGGAAGGGGCAACTAAAAGTGTAGACGGCAATGGAAGGCTTAAAGCGAGGAGAAGGCACCGAGTTTGCCATCAGAGCGCCTTCTGGGTTCATGCCTGAAAGCGCTTTTACTGCTGCTCAGTTTGGGAAGAGAGTCAGTGCTGGGGGAGCTGGGAAATGCCGAGGATGCTGCTGGTGGACGTTGGTTGTTGAGTGACCTCACTGCTGTTCCTCCCTTTGCAAGGTGTGAGAATCTGGCAGAAGTGAACGCTGTCCTGCGGGAGCACCTCGAAAATGCAGCCCTCAAAGAAGATGTTGGCAAACTGAGGGCAGATTGGAGGAGGTCCCGGGAGGAGCTGGAAGTGAAGGAGAGGGAATGGCGCACGGAACATGAGGTGAATCTGGCCGAAGTGAATGCTCTCATGTGGCAGCAGCTGGAGAACGCGAGCGAGGTGAATGCAGCCCTCCAAGAAGACGTTGGCAAACTGAGGGCAGATTGGATGAGGGACCGGTATCCACTGGGGATGAATTGCACCCGCCACAGCTCTGTGTGAACTGTATGACATTTGCACTGTGCAGACTGTCTTTCTGGCTGCTTGTGGGAAAGAGTGAAGGAGATGGTCCTCGCCCCATGGTGCTGGTCCTACGTCCCGCCCCTTCTGCAGCTTGGACCTGCTGGGTGCATCTGCGCTGCCATCAGGTTGGGGTGGTGGGGAGTGGATGGGGTTCTGGCACTTCCCCTCTGCCCAGCCCCGTGTGCTGGGCTGCCCTCTGTCCCCTTCCCCAGGCTCAGCAAAGGGCACGGTGGTGCCGGGAGCTCAGGAGAAGGGGAAGCCAGAGCTGCCCCCTCGGGAATGCAGGGCTGGGTGCTGGGCTCAGGAGTGTGTTTCATTTGCCTCAACGGGTAACATAAAAATTCCCCCATGTTCCTCATGAAGCTGCAGCCTCTTCAGAGGTTGTCCCCGTCGCCCACTGCACAGGCAGCACCCTGAGCACCCGTTGCCATGGCCCGTTTTCCATCCACAACTGCCAATGCCCAAAGAGCACAGTACAGTCCTTCTCCCCTGCTTCCCCCACAGCACTTCTCCAGAGTTCCTGACACCTCGCACCCCTGACCCAGCCCTTCCCGCCTGCTCTTGGCACCTGGTTCCTTTCTCTGCTGCCATCGGGGTGGCACCATGAATGTCCAGAGGAAGAGGAAGCTACCGCAGGTAAGGCCCCACTGCAGGGAGGTGGGCACGCCCGCACTGCCAGAACAGGCGGGGATGGGGTGGGATGGGGACCCTGCTCTGGGGAGCTCGGTTGCCATGAGCTTGGCTTGGCCTCTCCACACAGCCCTGCAAGGCCACGGGCTGGGAGAAGCCTTTCTGGGCTGCTGGTGCCCTGCTGCAATGGAGCATCCCTGTGCGGGGAAACCTGTCCCCAGGGAAGCCCCAGGTGCCCCGGGCTCGCTGCAGGCAGGAGCAGCTGGGTCCTGCCTGCAGCCTGAGCTGGTGCCTCCTCTGCCCGTTTCCAGGCTGGAGCCATGGGAGATGAGTTGGCAGCCAACAGCGTGGGTTTGAGAATGGAAGAGGAGATGTAGGTGGAGGTGGTGGTGGAGTCAGACGAGGAGACGGAATGGGAGGTTGAGATGGATGAGGAGATGGAAGTAGACGTGGAGTTGGACGAGGAGATGGAAGTGGACATGAAGACAGAGTAGGAGACGCCTATGGAGATAGACCAGCCAGCAGTAGGACAGGCATTTGCTCCCCATCCACTGCCCGCACGGAGGGAGGGTCACCTGCCGCCAGCCTGGGGCTGGGACTGGGGTGGGTGGTCCCTGCTTGCAGGGACACGGCACCCGGTGCCCTCGTCCCCACGGCAGAACCACCATCACGGTGCTGCCCTAAGCACTCGTCTGCTTTGGGAAGGGAGAGGTTACTTAGGGCCGGGCAAGCCCAGTCTCCCCCAAAGCCCAGCTGGGGCTCAGGGCTGATGGCAGAGTCCCACTCTTCCCAGCGTGTCCCGGGGTTGTGGCACAGTGAATGCCCATCGGGGCCAGCTCCAGCCCCCAGGACTTGTACCACCACCCCCACACACACCTGTAGGCAGGAGGAGCGGGGCTGGTGGGACCCAACCCCTTCTGCGCGCCGGCAAAGGCTCCCCTGGACACCAGGGCTTCAGCCCAGCACTTACAGGTGGCCGGGCTGTCCCCAGGTCCAGCGCTGCAGGGAGCAGCCTGCACCCGGCCTGGAGTCGCGTCTCGCTGCCCAAACCCATCCTTCTCCCTCCCTGCTGAGCCCCTTCCTCCTCCTGGTGGGAATTGCCCACCCCCCATGGGGTTGGGTGAGTCTGTAGCTGGTGCCCCCAGATGATGGTGGTGGGAGGAGGTGAACTTGAGCAGGACTGAAATAACAAGAGTTGCATCCCGCGGGGTGGTGTTGGGTGGGTTTGGGGAAAGCTCTGCTTAAAAAGGAAACGGGCAGAAGCGGCTGGGGGGGAAAGAGGGAGGAGCAAGCAGAAGGGTGGGAATAAAGTGTTTGTGGGGATAAGTGGGGGCAGCTCCGTGTCCGCAGCAGTGAGTTGTGGGGAGTGAAGAGGAGTTAGAAGGAAATGGAGAGAGCAATGAAGGGACAGCCCCTGTGCCTTTGGGAGGTTGAAACGTGGCAGGGCAAGGTGGGGGGCTGAGTGCCCCGTGGGTCAGCCTTTCCAAGCTGCTGAACCCCCCCACCGTGGGCTGGGTTGGGAAGGCATCACCCTTAGCAGTGGGGTAGAGGCTCTGGGTCCCACTGGGGATGAATTGCACCCGCCACAGCTCTATGTGAACTGGATGACATCGGCACTGTGCAGATTGTCTCTCTGGCTGCTTGTGGGACAAGGAAAGAGCCAAGGAGATGGTCCTCACCCCATGGAGCTGTCCCTACGTCCCGCCCCTTCTGCAGCTTGGACCTGCTGGGTGCATCTGCGCTGCCATCAGGATGGGGTGGTGGGGAGTGGATGGGGGTCTGGCACCTCCCCTCTGCCCACCCCCGCATGCTGGGCTGCCCTCTGTCCCCTTCCCCGGGCCCAGGAAAGGGCGCGGTGGTGCCGGGAGCTCAGGAGAAGGGGAAGCCGGAGCTGCCCCCTCAGGACTGCAGGGCTGGGTGCTGGGCTCAGGAAGGGGAACCCCACTGCCAGTGGAGCCTCGAGCTGTGTCACCCTTGATATCGTAAAACTCGGTCAAAGAAAACCCTCTAAGACTTGTTGGAAGGTTTTAGAAGGCGGCATTCTTTACTGCAGCGCTGGATGCACGGGGGATCGCTCCTCCTGGCATGCGTGCCATGTGTTGCTTCGGACACAGCTTCTATACCAAACGACTGTAGAAGATAAGGGTGGAACTTCTCAAGGCATTTAGGCGTTGTGTATCAACGCCCCCCTTTTCTGGCGACTTTGGGCTTACAAACCCAATGTCTCAATACCCAAACTTGATTCTTACATGCATCCAACTACAACAACTGCAACATTGGATCCTAATACAGTATAAAATACAGACACTAAGTACAACAATTAATATTACAAAAAGATTTTTTTAACCCTGTCCAATCACGTAGCCATAAGGTAAGCTTATGCCATCATTCCTTGAATCCCCATGAGGTGTTATCGTTAGTTACTTAGTGCAAGATTTTAGTCTGCTCCCAAATTTCTGCCAAATCTGTGGAAATCCTGCCACTCTGGTCACATACATCCAACAGCTCGTGTTGGTTACTGCACAGACACCTCCCTGTGACGCCAACAGTAAGTCAAGAGCCATTCCATTTTGTAATACCATTTGGGAGAAACTAGATACTTCAATTTGTAAGGCCCATACGGCATCAACTGTTTTATTCTCCGTGCTTTCTATTACAGCAGATATGTTTACCCTGGTCTTGTGTAATTGGCTTACTCCAAGCCAGGGGATAAACCACCTGACAAAACCATGACATTTAGATGGACGGTCGGCAATGGCGTTGGTTGATCTTTTCGCTCTCTCTTCCTTGAGCAAGGTTCTAATCCATCCACCTGCTCATGTGATTTGTCAACTAGTGTCACATTTGGTACTAAAGCCCCTAGAGTACATGCTCCTTTCCATCCTGCAGGTACTACTTTGCGTGCGTGATTCTCTCCACACAACCACTACCAGCCTGTCCCTGTTGGAACAGGGAGGCCCCTAAAATCTAAAACCTGTCAGTGTTCCAATAGGAGGTTGTCTGCTTACAACCAGGAAAACACCCTCAAACCTGAGAAAACTTTTGTTACGTTAATGAAAACTAGGAGTGGTATTGTCACATCCATCATCCCCAGCTCTTGGGCTGCGACTCTTTCTGCCTCCTCCATAGAAACCTGTGGTAGAGTTGGGACCCGCACTTCTAATAGTGACTTCTAAAGAGTCCTTCTCATCCTTCCATCTCCCACTAAGATGGGGCTCGTTCCTGAAACTGGTTCAGGAAACGCCTTGGGGAATTGGGACTCCAATAAAAGACACCCCTGATCCCCCTGAGAGAGAGTGGTTTGGTAAGGGAGTACAGACCCAACAATCACTCTTATGTAGTATCTGGGTAATATGGTGTGTTAGCGTCAGATGCAAGTTCTGGTCCCACTGTACAGTCTGCCAAACATGACTCATGGCTACCGTTGTTAGCATCAACAAACCCCAGGAAGTAACCCTAATTCTTCTTTCTCTGGAATTTAAAAGGCGATTGCTGCTCTATTGTCCATGGGACTGGGGCCTTCTTGATTCTGCGATAATGGATCCATGGTCCTCTGCCCCAAACCTTAACGGCTGTATCGGTGGTTCAGAGAACCTGGAATGGTCCTTTCCATTTTTCAGTCAGCGGTCCCGAACCCCAGGACTTAACGTAGACCCAATCTCCAGGCGAACGGCTGTGCATCTGTATCGAGCTCCAAGGGTCTGTCTGTTGCCACGTATTTTTGCAGTTCCTGTAAAGTTTTTCCTAAAGACATCAGACAGTTATTCCCACCTATTCCTCCCCTGATGTGAGTGGTGCCTGGTATATGCGGGGCCTGGGAAGGCCATCCATACATTAACTCCTATGGACTTCTGTTGTTCTCTCCACGTGGTTGTATTCTGACTCTTTGTAATGCTAAGGGTAACGCTTGTACCCGAGTCATCGAGGTTTCCTGACATAATGTTCCCAAGTTGCAATTTAAGTGCATAATTCCTTTGTTCTCCTTTCCTGCTTGATTGCGGCCTGTAAGGGGTACGGAGGTCCCCCGTTAGAGCTAGGCCTTTGCTCACGTGTTTTATGTATATATTAGCAATAAAATGGGACCCCCTATCTGATGACATTCCTAAAGGAACAGTGAATCTCGGAATAATGTCTTTTAGCAATATTTTAATTACTTTGTGGCTTTATTGGTGCAGGAGGGAAATGCCTGAGGCCATCCAGTAACAGTATCAACTGTAGTGGCCCAGTCTACATGGGTTTGTGAGAGGCAGGTCCTGCGTGACTAACCTGATCTCCTTCTACAACATGGTCACCCCCTTAGTGGATGAGGGAAAAGCTGTGGGTGTTGTCTGTCTGGACTTTAGTAAAGCCTTTGGCATTGTTTCCCCCAGCATTCCCCTGGAGAAACGAGCTGCTCACGGCTCGGATGGGCATACGCTTTGCTGGGTAAAACCCTGGCTGGAAGGCCGGGCCCAGAGAGTGGTGGTGAATGGAGTTCATTGCAGTTGGCGTCCAGTCACGAGTGGTGTCCCCCAGGGCTCGGTACTGGGGCCAGTCCTGTTTAACATCTTCCTCAGTGATCGGGATGAGGGGATGGAGTGCACCCTCAGTCACTTTGCAGAGGACACCAAGCTGGGTGGGAGTGTTGATCTGCCTGAGGGTAGGGAGGCTCTGCAGAGGGATTTAGACAGAGGAGATGGATGGGCCAAGGCAAACTGTAGGAGTTTCACTGAGGCCACATGCCGGGTCTTACACTTTGGCCACAACAACCCCCACCAACGCTACAGGCTTGGGGAGGAGTGGCTGGAAAGGTGCTCAGCAGAGAGGGACGTGGGGGTGGTGATTGATGCTAAGCTGAACATGAGCCAGCAGTGTGCCCAAGTGGCCAAGAAGGCCACCGGCATCCTGGCCTGCATCAGGACTATTGTAGCCAGTAGGACCAGGGAGGTGATGTTACCCCTGTACTGGGCACTGGTGAGGCCACATCTTGAATACTGTGTTCTGGTTTGGGCCCCTCCCCACAAGAAGACATTGAGGCGCTGGAGTGTGTCCACAGAAGGGCAATGAAGCTGTTGAGGGGTCTGGAGCACACGTCTTGTGAGGAGCGGCTGAGGGAACTGGGGGTGTGTAGCCTGGAGAAAAGGAGTCTAGGGGAGACCTTCTCGCTCACTACGACTATGTGAAAGGAGGTTGCAGAGAGGTGGGAGTCGACCTTTGAGCAGCAGAGCTGGGCTGGGGCCGTGAAGCTGCACACGCTCAGGTCTGCTTCCCGTCCTGCACCACTTTCCCCTCTGCCCTGAGAAGAGACTAAGCCCGAAGCAGAGCAGTCTGTGCCCTGCCCGCATTACTGCTACTGGCAGCAGCCCTGGCCCCCAGTGCCCACTCAAGGGGACATGAGCAGTAGGCCGGGGTGCTGGTGGTGGGTGTGGGGCGCCCCAACTGCCCCGGCATGGGCTCCCAGTCCCAGCAGAGTGGCGCTTTTGGGCTCTCTGCAAACGCAGGCAGGGCTGGGCATGGGCACAGCATGGCGGGAGGTTGGTGTGTGTCCTGCCGGGAAGGGGGAGCTCGCCATGCCTGAGTGGCACCGGCACTGCGGTGGCCCAGGGGTGGCCAGGTCCACCCGGGAGGGAGGTGGGCTCTGTCCCCAAGGTGTGGGTGCTCTCGCTGACCCCCTGGGTGGCTGGCAGGGCACCTGGCTGGGCTGCTGGCACCAGGCGCCACATGCGCCAGTGTGTACCAAGGCTTCTGGGACAGCGTCCTCAAGCTGGGGGCAAACATGGCCATGTATGAGGAGGCGGACGGCATGGAGCTGCAGGGCTTGCACCGAGTCTGTGGGTGAGTACGGCCCTGCGCCAGGACCCCCTGCATGTCCCACCCGGTGAGGCCGTTCCCCAGAGGATGGCGGGTCGCGGGTTTCTCTGTGGTGCATGGCCAGCGTGGATTTTGGGCACTGCCCCTGTGCCGGGCGCTGCTGTCCGACCTCTTCTCCTCCTGCGCTCCTGGATCCCAGCGGTGCATGCAGACGCACACGTGCTCCCCACCTTGTTTCAGACATACCCAGTGAGCTCCATCCCACCCTCCATCCATCCCTTCCTCTGTCTGTTGCATGGCTTCAGCCGGAGTTTGCATCCCTGGCCGTTAGCAATATCTCCAGCCCCCAGGACTTGTACCAGCACCCTCCCTGCACTCCTGTAGGCAGGAGGAGCGGGGCTGGTGGGACCCAACCCCTTCTGCCCCCCAGCAAAGGTTCCCCTGGACCCCTGGGCCTCAGCCCAGCACTTACAGGTGGCTGGGCTGTCCCCAGGTCCAGCGCTGCAGAGAGCAGCCTGCACCCGGCCTGGAGTCGTGTCTCGCTGCCCAAACCCATCCTTCTCCCTCCCTGCTGAGCCCCTTCCTCCTCCCAGTGGGAACTGGCCCCCCTCATGGAGTGGGTGAGTCTGTAGCCGGTGCCCCCAGATGATGGTGGTGGGAGGAGGTGAACTTGAGCAGGACTGAAATAACAACAAGAGTTGGATCCCGCGGGGTGGTGTTGGGCGGGTTTGGGGAAAGCTCTGCTTAAAAAGGAAACGGGCAGAAGCGGCTGGGGGGGAAGAGGGGGGAGCAAGTAGAAAGGTTGGAATTAAGTGTTTGTTGGGATAAGTGGGGGCAGCTCCGTGTCCGCAGCAGTGAGTTGTGGGGAGTGAAGAGGAGTTAGAAGGAAATGGAGAGAGCAATGAAGGGACAGCCCCTGTGCCTTTGGGAGGTTGAAATGTGGCAGGATAAGGTGGGGAGCTGAGTGCCCCGTGGGTCAGCCTTTCCAAGCTGCTGAACCCCCCACCGTGGGCTGGGTTGGGAAGGCATCACCCTTAGCAGTGGGGTAGAGGTTCTGGGACCCGCTGGTGGTGCCAGC
Organism: Vanellus vanellus; assembly: GCF_965231255.1. Taxonomy (NCBI): domain Eukaryota; kingdom Metazoa; phylum Chordata; class Aves; order Charadriiformes; family Charadriidae; genus Vanellus; species Vanellus vanellus. The sequence goes on from NC_138920.1 coordinate 1,995,396, forward strand.
ACAGCTGGATGGCATCTGGCTTGGCTTTCCTCCTCTGCGAGAGCAGCAGGAAGGTGCTGCCATTGGGACCATCCTTTGCTCCCCTTCCCCGGGGACCCCGGTGGCAGGATCAGAGTGGTCAGCTCCCAGGTCTGGTTCCCCAGGGATGCAGCCGGCAGCGCTCACCCCCTCTGTCCCTGTGGTGAATGCACTCGCTGGCCTTTCCTCCCACTGCCCCGAGAGCTATCGGTCGGTGGCATGAGTCCCCAGGGCCACATCCCGAGGTGAGAGGCGGCTGGGGCAGCCGGGGCAGGTGGGGAGGGAGGGGGAGCGTACAGGAGGCAATGGCTGTCAGGTGCTGCTGCGTGCATGAAGTTGACATGCAAACGCACATGGGGATGTCTCAGTTGAACTATCCTCAGCTTTTTTCGATCCCTCTTAAACCAGGCAGTCCTCAGCACATGCTGATGGCAGCACATCTTGTCCTTTCCTCGGCAGCCTTCAGTGCGTGTTGGGCACAGGTCCTCACATGGGCTCACCCCGGGATGTGCCCAAGCGCAGCACGTGGCAGCACAGCCATGTCCTACCGCCACCTGCATCCAGAGGCCATACAGGGATGAATTCCACCCACCACGGCTGTACCCGACCTGGAGGACATAGGTATTGTGCAGACTGGCGCTCTGGCCGTTTGTGGGACAAGGAAAGAGCGAAGGAGATGGTCCTCGCCCCATGGAGCTGGTCCTACGTCCCGCCCCTTCTGCAGCTTGGACCTGTTGGGTGCATCTGCGCTGCCATCAGGATGGGGTGGTGGGGAGTGGATGAGGGTCTGGCAGGTGCCCTCTGCCCACCCCAGTGTGCTGGGCTGCCTTCTGCCCCCTTCCCCGGGCCCGGCAAAGGGCACAGTGGTGCAGGAGCTCAGGAGAAGGGGAAGCCGGAGCTGTCCCCTCGGGACTGCAGGGCTGGGTGCTGGGCTCAGGAGGGGACCCCACTGCCCGCTGAGCCTCGAGCTGTGTCACCTGATACCGTAAAACTCAGCCAAAGAAAACCCTCTAAGACTTGTTGGAGAGTTTTAGAAGGTGGCATTCTTTATTGCCATGCTGGATGCACGGGGGATCGCTCTTCCTGGCGTGCGTGCCATGTGTTGCTTCGGACACAGCTTCTATACCAAGCGACTGTAGGAGATAAGGGTGGAACTTCTCAAGGCCTTTATGCCAAGTGTATCACCCTGCCATGCTGATCCCTCAAGGGGAAATTCAGATTGTAAATGCTCAGCAGTGGGAATTTTTGACTGAGGAAGGCCGTGACGTGGAGGGCAGGACGTGCCAGCTGCAGAAGGGGTTGAGCTGGCTGGCAGCAGGGATGTCCGAACCAGCGGGACACCCTGCAAGGGAGTGGGGTTTGCCTTGGGGATGAGAGCAGACACAGCCCCAGCACTGCCCTGCAGCTGTCTGGGGATGGGAGTGCTCAGGAGCCACCTTTGGGCAGCAGAGCTGGGCTGGGGGATGGAGCCACAGCCGGGCTGAGGTGCCCCATTCAACTGCTGTGGGATGGGTGCTGGGGCAAGTGGATGGAAGGGATGTGCTGGTGACGCATCCCTGCGGACTCTTTGGAGAAGCGCTGATGTTGGCGGGACTCTGCCCAACACAGCGTTCCTTTGTTATCTTTTCTATGGAAGCACGTAAGTGTGTTTAATTTTCCCCCAAGGGGTATGTAAAAATTTCCCCGTGTTCCCCGTGAAGCTGCAGCCCCTTCAGGGGTCGTCCATATCCCCACCGCGCAGGGTCACCCGGAACACCTGTTGCCATAGCCCAACGAGTACAGTGCAACCCTTCTCCCTGGTCTTGCCACAGCCCTTCTCCTGTGTTCCTGACGCCTCTCACCCTGACCCTCACAGCCCTTACCCAGCCCTTCCCACCTGTCCCGCCACCACGTTCCCTTCTCTGCTGCCGTCTGGGTGTCACCATGAATGTCCAGAGGAAGAGGAAGCTGCCGCATGTATGGCCCTGCTGCAGGGAGGTGGGCATGCCCGCACTGCCCAGGCAGGCTGGAGCAGGCAGGGATGAGGTGGGATGGGGACCCTGCTCTGGGGAGCTCGAGGGGCAGGAGCTTGGCTTGGCCTCTCCACACAGCCCTGCAAGGCCACAGGCTGGGAGAAGCCCTTCTGGGCTGCTGGTGCCCTGCTGCAATGGAGCATCCCTGCAGGAGGGACCGATCCCCAGGGGAGCAGCCGGGTCCTGCCATAGCCTGAGCTGGTGCCTCCTCTGCCCGTTTCCAGGTTGGAGCCATGGGAGATGAGTTGGGAGCCAGCATGGGTTTGAGGATGGAAGAGCAGATGAAGGTGGACATGGTGGTCCGGAAGAGGACATGGAGGTGGAGACAGGTGGAGAGAGATGAGGAGATGGAGTGGGAGACTAAGAAGGATGAGGAGATGGAAGTAGATGTGGAGTTGGATGAGGCAATGGAAGTTGAAATGAAGACAGAGGAAGAGATGCCAATGGAGACTGACTAAAGAGCAGCTGGACAGGCATGTGCTCCCCATCCACTGCCCACAGGGAGGGAGGGTCGCCTGCCACCAGGCTGGGGCTGGGGCTGGGGTGGGTGGTCCGTGCTTGCTGGGACACGGCGCCCGGTGCCCTCGTCCTGGTGGCAGAACCGCCACCACTGTGCTGCCCTGAGCACCCATCTGCTTTGGGAAGGGAGCGGTTCCTTAGGGCCGGGCAAGCCCAGTCTCCCCCAGAGACCAGCCGGGGCTCAGTGCAGGCGGCACAGTCCCGCTCTCCCCAGCGTGTCCCAGGGTTGTGGCACAGCGAGTGCCCATCGGGGCCAACCCCGACCCAAAGCAGCTGCTGCCGCGGAGCCGCCTCGGGATCCCCCAGCTCTGCCAGGAGAGGGGCTGCTCGTTAGCCAAACGACCGTGCCGCTTGCTTTCCTTGCAGGGCCCGCAGAGATCCCGGGACCAGTGGCAGAGGAGGGGTTGTTGCAAAAGAAAGATCTGTAAATAGTTGTTGTTGTTGTAGTACTTTATTTTCAATAGTTGTTGTTGTTTTGTTGTAAATAAACTTTTCTTCCTGTCTCTCAGCCCCAAGCTCCCGCGGCATTGGCTCGGGGCACCCGTGGCCTTTGCAGAGTGGTGGTTCCCAGCTGCTCTGGGTTCCCGGGGCTGGAGGGGGCTGGGAGTGCTGGCACGGCCGCCCCGCGGGCAGGGGGTCCCTGTGCAGAGAGGGGGTCCCGCTTACGGAGGTGAGGGCACTGGGCGGCAGCGGGGTTCCCGGGCTGCTGGAGAGCGGTGTCCCCGGGGCGCTCGTTAGCCGCGGCCCCGCCCCCTCCTTAATTAGCCGCTGCTCAGCGGCGGGCGGGGAGCGCTGCGGGCCATGGGGGTGCGGGCAGCGGCAGCAGCAGCAGCGGCGGCAGCGGCGCCCGAGCCCGGGCTGGGGCGGCGGCGCGGGGGCACGGCCGTGCTGCTGCTGGCCCGGGGTGAGGCTGCCGGGGCGGGGGGGGGGGGGTGCCCGGTCTTGGGAGGGGCCGCTTCCCTGCTGGCACCGGGGGTGTGCAGGCGGGGGGCCGGCGGGGTCCCCTCCCTCCCTCCCTCCCTCCCTCCCGCCGGGGTCGAGGCTGTGCGTCTCTCCCCGGTGGGTCCTGGCTGCCAGTGCTGAGCTGGCCGTGCCTCCCCACTCTCCCCGCCTGTCGCTGCCCTCTGCCCTGGGCCGGGGCTGCCGGTGGTGGGTGTGGGGTGCCCCAACTGCCCCCACATGGGCTCCCTGTCCCGGCAGAGCAGCGCTTTTGGGCTCTCTGCAAACACAGGAAGGGCTGGGCACGAGCATGGCATGGCGGGAGGTTGGTGTGCGTCCTGCGGGGAAGGGGGAGCTCATCATGCCCGGGTGGCACCGGCACTGCGGTGGCCCAGGGGTGGCCAGGTCCCCCCGGGAGCAAGGTGGGCTCTGTCCCCAAGGTGTGGGTGCTCTCGCTGACCCCCTGGGTGGCTGGCAGGGCACCTGGCCGGGCTGCTGGCATCGGGCACTGCCTGTGCCAACGTGTACCAAGGCTTCTGGGACTGCGTCCTCAAGCTGGGGGCAAACATGGCCATGTATGACCATGGCCTCGGACGGCATGGAGCTGCAGGGCTTGCACCGAGTCTGTGGGCGAGTTCGGCCCTGCGCCAGGACCCCCTGCATGTCCCACCCAGTGGGGCCATTCCCCGGAGGATGGCGGGTCAGAGGTTTCTCTGTGGTGCATGGCCAGCATGGCCTTTGGGCACTGCCCCTGTGCCAGGGGCCACCCGGCCTCACATCAGGTCCTGCAGGGCAAGGCGAGGGGCTGAGTGGCCTGTGGGTCAGCCTTTCTAAGCTGTGGAACGTGTTCTGTGTTGCTGTAGGCAATGGGGGGGGCAGTTGTCCTGTTTCAGTTTGTCTCCGAGTCACAGTGGGCTTTTACGTTCTTGTTAATAAAAGCCATTTTGCACTATTTTGAAAGGACAAAGAGAGTGGTTGGTAAACATGTGGGTTAGGAAAAGCTTCTACTAGTGTTACAACTAGGAACTAAGAGTCTGGCAAATATGTAAATGCCTAATTAGAACTTCTTGTAATTAAATGCCATTTTTGCAATTACGAATAAGAACAAACAGTGAAGAATACCACCCCCTGCCACATCTGTAACTGCAAAAGCTTCTATCTCCCCAATGCACACAAAGGGTTCCTCTATTATCATCAGCCCAAACCAGCCACAGTGGCCACAGAGAGTGGCAAACTGAAGGACACTCCAAGAGAGTAAAACCAAGAGCGCACTGAGAGTTCACTCCTGTGCCACCACCAGACCACCCCAAGACACCCTGTGAAGCCCCTAATGGACTTAATGCGTGCGTGCCCAGGTGATATTATTATGAGTTCTGGGAAGCATAATGAGTATGGAAATGATTTCTGGGAGATGCAATGATGATGCATATTCTGTATAGATGTAAGTCTCAATGAATCTTGTATTGGAGGGACACGTTGGGTGGAGAGGGCCCCTGTGTCCCCAGCACCAAATAAAGAATGCCATCTTACTGACTGCATTGGTGTGAAGAGGTTCATTCCCGATTTTGGTGACACCAGTGATGTTGAAAGAATGTGGCTGAAAAGTGACATAGTGCTTTGTATAAACTTGTAGTAGAACTTTGAAAGTGAGCTAACCTCCTGAAATTAGAACTGAATTGGGCCTTCTGTCCGTAAGGAGCAGGCTAATTAGGCAAATTAGCACTGTGTGCTGTGCTGGCTGGCACCTGATTCTGCAGAGAATATCTCGACTCTGTGTGTCGACTGGTTGTTGCATGGCAGGTGAAGAGCCCCATTTGGGGCCAAGGCTGGTTGCCCCATGGGAGAGGCAGCCTGGAGTGGACTGCCCTGCCTCTGCACCCCTGCCGCCTCCTCTGGGCTGCCCGGGCAGCAGCTGCCCCCACCGCAGAGCCACTGGGGACTCTGTCCGTCCCTGGGTGGTGGCCGTGGCACAGGGAGCCAGCTGCACCCTCCTCTGAGAGCTGCTGGGCGCAGAGGTGGGCTTGTGGCCTCCTGAGCACGGTGGTCTGAGAGTGGTCCCGACTCTCTCGTCTCTCTCTGCCGGTGGAGACTCTGGACCTGTTGCCTTTTTGGCGGGTCTCACTGAGAGCAGGCGCTGAGCTGCCACGGGTGGTGTGGGGGGCGGCAGCTCAGGGGTCTCACAGATCCCCCGTCTTCAGAACGAGCTGCCGAGCCAGAGCCACGGGGGGAGAGGGTTTGCTTCCTGGTGAGATGGGACTCTCCGTCTTCCCTTTGTTCCCCAATTCATCCGGAGTTGTACCGATCTGTCAGACAAAGGGGAGATAACCTGAAGGTCAGTCGAGATGTTACGTTTCCACACACGCCTCGTGCTTGTGAGTTGGACTTGTGACTGTGGGGGATGATGGGCTTATCTTTGTGTCCTTTTCTTTTGTTTGAATAGCTGCCCGAGGATAGCTATGTCCCGAAGAAGTCTTGTTTTTCAGGGATTATTCTTTTCTTGTTTGGGCTTCCTTTTCCATACACAGTTCTCTCTCCTTGCCTATGTTTTTATTCTCGTATGCTCACATTTTGTCCCTGGAAATCATTTGTTTGGCATTATAAATGTCCTGAGGGTTTTTTCATTAAAAAAAAAAAAAAAAAAAAAATCAAGCCCCCAACATCTCAGACTTTCTCAGACAAAAATGCATTACCCAACTCTTATGTGACCCCAGAATAATTTCTTAAATATCCTTATATTGTGGTCATCTTTATGCCCAAAGGAACTCCGATGGTCTGCCTGTAAGAAAAAAGTTATTTTGCCCTTTTTGCTTTGGCTTGTTTCTGCCTACATGGATGTTAAGTTCCATTGAAATGATTTTGCTTCACTTATTGTTGTTTGCATGGATGTTTTTCTATGCTTGTACATAACCTTTGGTCTCACGTTCTTTTGATGTTGGCTCCATATTTATACATAGGTACCCAACCTAGGTGAAAGTTGTTCTGCACAGTCATTAAATACACCTTTGCATTCCTTCTGGATTCTCATAATCCCCAGGCCTGGAAGGAAACATAATTTGGAAAACAAAGGAGGGTGGTTTTGTGTCTTTAGGTAATTGCAGAGAAAGGTCCAGCCCTGCAACTTTCATCCATCCACCCATCCATCTTGACATTTCCAGTATACCTAGCTGGAAGACTCGGGAACTCAAAAAGATGAACCCCTACTGTATCTATAAGAGACTCCTATGGTGCTTTCCCTCGTGCCTGGTTCACGAGTAAGGAGGTGCTGCGTTCTTCTCAGCTGACCACTTTATTACTAGAGGTATTTTTGCAGCCTAGACTTTGTTCATATTTTATCTTAGTTTTCATCACTATTCAATGTTTTAGCATGTGTTGCTATTCATTCCTCACCTCAGATCACAGAAATTGTTCTCTTTTGCAGTCAGTGGCAGAGCTGAGAGGGGCTCAGAACGCGCTGAGTGCTGAACTCGCTGATCTGCGTGTGGCAACAGCCAACGTGAGCAGTAGCAATGAAGCTCTGGCACTGGATAAAGTGCGGCTGAAGAAAGTTGTGCTGCAGGTGAGCAGGGTAGGCAAAGGTCTTGGCAGATATTTGTCTCCTGCTGCTGCTGCTTCTCAGAGCTCGTGGCCTTCGACAGCGTGACTGACTGACAATGGAAATGTTCCTTTTTCTGTCCGAGCCAAACCTTCTTCACAGTGAGTCTCAGCGTATTTGATTTGCCGTGTGCTTCTGTGCTTGCAGCTGGAGCGAGAGAATGAAGCTCTGTCAGGTGAAGTGGAGGAGCTGGAGAGAGCCAAGATCTCTGCTCAGGAGCAGCTGAGGCTGTGTGAGAGAAGAAATGAAGAGGAAGTGCACCTGGAGCAGCAGCTGAAGAAAGAGCAGTAACAGGACATCATTGGAAGGAGATTTCTGCTCAGAGCCTGTGCAGTGTTTTGGAGAAGTGTATTGAAAAAATGAAAGCAGACACAAAGTCTTTGTATACAGTACAAAAACTGACAAGAACAACCTCATATGGAGGGCTGTGTGGAGACTGAGGAGGCAGGCTGTGATGGAGCGCTTTGGAAAAGGAGAAATTTTACATGCTCATCAGGTTCATCCTGCTTCTCCAGGCCTACGCCTGACCCCATCCACACCAGCCACCACCAGTTTTGTCCCACCACTGCTGCCGCTGTGCTCTCCGAACACTGTGCTCTGAACTTCTCTCTTGCTCTGGGACTCAGGCCTTGAACCAAGCCCCTGCCACACTTCAACTGGTACAGGAGGTCCCCGATGTGGCTCCTACTGAGGACTTTTGCTGTGCACTGATCCTGTTACCTCAGGTCATTGCTTCTGGCACACGTAGACTGTTGAATGCAATGGCTGTCTCTCAGGAGACTGATGGTCCAGAGATACTGGTGCCAAGTTGAGGTTCAGAGACCGATCGAGCTTCTGGGCCTCTGCTTCCAGAACAGCAGGTTCGGGCTCCTGGACCACAGCTGCTAAGGAGTCAGCCAGCTCTTGGTGAAGGTCTGACAGCTCCCGATTGGTCCTTGCACAGCACTCAATATAGTCCTGCTTGTATTTTCGTTCTTGTGCCAGCTGCGTCTGCAGAAGGGACACCTGAAAGAGGCAAAAGGCCGAGCTCAGACAAGCCCACGCGCTTGGGGCCATACGGAGCTCCACGGTAGCGGCTGCTGGGGAAGATGCACCCTCTGACGCCCACCCCGACAAACACTTGGTCCTCCTGGAATGGAAGTCACAGGTTCCCAGAGTCACCCTCACCTGAGCTCACATTACCAACAAGTCCAGTTGCTTTCTGGCACACCATTCACACACACAACACCCAGACCTCACATGGAGATGAACAAGAGAGGTTCCAACAGCATTTAGTAACCCAACTCCTTTGGGCTGCTGCCCCCTCAGTCCCACAGGCTTCTTCCTCAGCAGGAGGGCTGCTGCTTACACAGTGCACTGAAGAGCTCTTCTGTCATCATCTAGTTTAGAAACTTGGCAGCGAGCACGTGGAAAGGGAAAACAGGAAGGGTCACCAAGATGAGGCAGACCCTTTAAGACAGAACTTGTTGGTGCCCCTGACAGAGCTAACCATCATGTACTTGGCTCACGCAAATATTACGTGTGTTTTGCCCTGACAGCTGGTGAAGATTCACCTCTTCAGGGAGACCAGGGCGTACCAGACTCATAAAAGTACATGGAACATTAGTCTGGCAGCTACTGCCAGTGCCACTGTCAAAGGATGCAAAAGGGCTCAGTAGCTGGAACATACATTCTTAACACTGATAAAACAAATGTCCATACAGAGCTTGGGTCTCTGACTCAGTCCAATACTGGGATCAAGAGGAGCACAGTACAGCAACACGAGACCAATGACTGCCTGAAGGCTGTAAGCTCTGGCACTGCCTCAGATCCCTGGAGCGGTGATACAATGCAAACTCCACTGTTAACCAAGTCAGGGGAAAATGGAAACAGTCAATGAGATGAGGAACACTCAAGGGGAACGTCCTTCAAATTGTCTCTGTTTTCCGGTGAGTTCCAGTTGTCTGAGTCTCCTCCACCTCCTCCACTCCCTCTCCCACCCTGCCTGACCTGTGGGCACGTCAGAGACTACACCTCGGGGAATGATGCTGTTTGGCCATGGCCAACAGACAGGTCTGACTGGCTATTCCCACTGCCTGATGGACTCCCTTCCCGACAGCCAAACCAAACTCGGCTCTGGCATTGGGCAAAGTTGTGCCCATCACTACAGACACAGCGGCTTTCGAGGAGACCCTTCCTGCTCCTCACCTGATTCTGCAACTCAGCTAGTCGACGACAGCAATGCCTGTGAGACTCCTCCTGTGAAGAAAAGGCAAGGATTTCTTTTTGGTCTCCACTCTGGTCAGGGCCACCGTCTATCTTCAACTTCTGTGAGGTCTACCCTGGAGGCTGCTGCCCCTGGCATTTGACATCCTTCCTCCGTACGGCCAGAGCTGCCTCCACCAAGGAAGGGTCTGTTCTCACCTGGCTGGAAGCAGGCATCTCAGGCTGCTCAGCCTCAGCAGCAGAAACTCCACCTGCATCTGGCAGCGACCGACCTCTGCAAAGTCTCTTCAGTCTCCTCCGCTCACGCTCCACCTGCACGTTGCATAGCAGAAAGGGTCACAGAAACCTGCCACCAAACGACGAGCAAAGGCACCTCTGGACATCAGGGCAAGGAGCTGTCTGCTCACAGACTCTTCATTGCACCCCACAACGCCGGGGGCAAAGAGCACTCCAAGTAGCCCATGGAAGAGAAAGAGCAAGAGGAGCCCCTTCCTGACACAAGAGCGCCAAGTGTGTGTGTGTACGGGGACCCTGGGGCAAGAAGGGGGGTACCGCAGTGAAGGTGCATCTGCGAAGGCAACGGGGTGCCAGGAGAGAGGGAAAAGACAAAAGTGTGCGTCCACGGGGGAAAGAGGCAGAGGGAAGGAAACAAGCAGAGGACTCCAAAGTGCTGTCGGTGGAAACGCGGTGTCTTCCAGGGGACCGGGAGCCTTTGCAGAGGCAACAAAAGCCTGTTTTACCTCCTCAAGAGTCCTCCTCAGGTCAGCGTTGTAGATCTTCAGCTCCGTCTTCTCCAGGTCCAGCTCTGCAACTGCTCGCTCCAGACATTCCACCCGCTCCGACAGGAGTCTCTTCTCCGAGGGCCATGGTAGCTGCTGCCCTTCTGCAATAGGCTGCTGGGAATTCAGAGGGGACATCACATGAGCTGGTGCCACAGAAAGGTTAGAAGGGCCACAATCAACACATCTCGGGGAGTGACCGGATTCAGGAATGGACAGTGCTACGTCCCATCTTCTCCTGGTCCACAGGCCAAAACAACACACTCCCTTCCTAGGGGGCCTCCTCCAGATCACCTTGGAGAAATTTTAGGCCTTGTAGTTGTTTATTCTAGACATACTGCCTGCTAGTTTTTTTCAATATCCCCCATTCTCTTCAGAGAGAGACTGGAAACATTCATTTCCTATTCCACCACTTCACGGTTTTACAAAGGTCTGCAGTATTTCCAGCTCCCTCTCTCAGCCATTTCTTGTCCATCTTGAAGACTTCCACATTTACAGGTTCCTCTCAGGGAAGCTCTTTAACACCTTTGGTCTTCCTCTTTGAACTCCACTACATACCCTCCTGCCCATAGTTCTACTCTCTGTCCTTGGACAAACAACCATGCAGGATGTGGGTGAAACACGTATTTCTGCAGTCATAAAATACTCTGGGTTTGTTCTCCCTTCCCTTTACCCGTTACATCATCACTACAGAACTGCTCTTTGAGAAAAAGCAGATTATCAGCCAAGCCCTGTGCGCTGCTCTGAGCCTACTCAAGAGGCACCTCCCCTCTCGGGGGTTTCTGGATGAGCTGCTCCTTGAAACAATCTCTGACAGCATCTGTAAATAGCCTTTCTTTGACCAAGTACATCATGTCTCTATGGGAATATAAATTCCCATACTTTGATGGGAAAGACCTTTAGCATCCTTCATAGACATCGAAGGGATAGAGTATACCATCAGCAAGTTTGCTGATGACACAAAACTGGGAGACACGCCAGAATGCTGTGCCGCCGTACAGCTTGACATGGACAGGCTGGAGAGTTGGGCGGAAAGGAACCTAATGAAATTCAACAAGGGCAAGTGTAGGGTACTGCATCTGGGGAGGAATAACCCCACGCATCAGTACAGGTTGGGGGCTGACCTGCTGGAGAGCAGCTCCGTGGAAAGTGACCTGGGAGTCCTGGTGGACAACAGGATGACCGTGAGCCAGCAATGTGCCCTGGTGGCCAAGAAGGCCAACGGCATCCCGGGGTGCATCAAGAAGAGTGTGGCCAGCAGGTGGAGGGAGGACATCCTCCCCCTCTACTCTGCCCTGGTGAGGCCACATCTGGAATATTGTGCCCAGTTCTGGGCTCCCCGGTTCACGAAGGACAGGGAACTGCTGGAGAGGGTCCGGCAAAGGGCTACGAAGATGATGAGGGGATTGGAACATCTCTGTTATGAGGAAAGGCTGAGGGACTTGGGGCTTTTTAGTCTGGAGAAGAAGACTGAGGGGAGATCTTATTAATGCTTATAAATACTTAAAGGGAGGGTGCCAGGGGGATGGGAACAGTCTTTTTTCAGTGGTGCCCAGTGATAGGACAAGATATGGAGGTAACGGGCACAAACTGGAACATAGGAAGTTCCATCTAAACATGAGGAAGAACTTCTTTCCTGTGAGGAGAGCACTGGCACAGGCTGCCCAGAGAGGTGGGGGTCTCCCACTCTGGAGACATTCCAAACCCACCTGGACGCCGTCCTGTGCAACTGCTGTAGGTGCCCCTGCTCTGGCAGGGGGTTGGACTAGATGATCTCCAGAGGGCCCTTCCAACCCTGACCAGTCTGGGATTCTGATTGTAGCAGACTGATAATCAGTCACAGTGCCTACCTGAAGATGGAACCGGTCCCTGTCCCTCTCGGAAACCATACTCTGCAGGACAGCGATTTCTTCCCTCAGAGTCCTGTTGGCCATTTCGCTCTTGGAAAGGGCACCAGTCAGTGCTTGTGCCTTCTCCTTCCATTCGATTTCTCCGCTTTCGGTCTGCTTCAAAACAGCAATCACACGCTCCACTGCTTCCCGCTTTGCTTTCCGCTCTTCTTCCAGTTGCTGGGTGAGCTCCTTCTGCCTTTGCAAGAGACCCTCTCTCTCCTGGAGAACTCTCCTCTTCTCCGCTTCCTCTTCCTCCCGTTTTCGCAGTTTCTGGAGTTGATTCTTTAGCGTCTCATCGTCACCTTTCCATCGCAAAGCTGACGTCAATTGTTTCAGGAGTTCGCTCTGCCTCCTCAGCTGTTGTTCCCTCCTTGCCAGAGTCTTCTCTAAAGACTTGACTCTGTCTCTCTGGGACTTGATCTCTTCATCCTTCTTTGTCAGAGTCTGCTGAACATGCTGCAGATCTTCCTGAAGACCTCTTGTTTCCTCTTCTAACTCTTTTTGCTGATCTTGAGCCTTGGTCTCTTGTTCCCTCTCAGGCAAGACTTCTTCCAGGAGCTTCTCTGGCTCTCTGTGGTGTCTAGCTTCTTCATTCTTCTCAGTTAGCCTAAGCTGGAGATTCTGCAAGGTCTTCAGTTCTTGTTCTTGGTGCTGGAGTTTTTGCCTAAGAGTTTCATTGTCTTCATCTCTCTTCCTCACTGCTTCCTGCAGCAGATTTACTTGCTTCCGGCATGATGTTAGTTCTACTTTCATGGTTTCACCACGAAGCCAGAACATGTTTGTTTGTTCTGTCTGCCTGAAGAACTCCAAATGGTTCTCCTTCGCCATTTGGGTCATTTTGTCTAGATCTTGCTGGAGACTCTTGGCCTGCTTCCCTTCTAACTCCTTCTGCTCTTGAAGGTCCTGGATACGCTCTTGCAAAGACACTATCTCTTGATCTCTAGCTTCTATAGAAGACTCAGAGTATTCTAGTTTTTGCAGTATGGCTTTAGTCTGCATCACCGCCTCCTCCTTTTGCTGTTGAAGCTTAGAGATAGCCTCCTCCAGAACACCTATCTTTTCTTCTCTTTCTTTCAGAGTCAGATTTGTTGCTTGAAGATTTGTTTGCTCAGCTTCATGCTTTTCTTCCTTGTCCTTGCATGCCTCACATTGCTGTCTAAGGGATAAAATTTCTTGCTCTTGTTCTTTTAGTTCCACTTGAAGATGCTGCAGAATTTCCTTCTGCTGTTCAGAGTCCTGTTCTTGTTTTTGGAAGGCCACAATCACTTCCTTCTGAGATTGAATAATGAATTCCTTTTCCTTCAGTATTGCCTTAGTGTATTGTAAGTCTCTGTGTAAGACATTCATCTGTTCTTCTGTTTTTTCCTCATAGTTCTTTGCTTGTTGCTTTTGGATGTCTATGAGCCTGTCCTTTTCTTTTAAGGTTTCTAAGGCCTGCTCCAGTTGGTGATGGACAGTCCTTAACTGCATTTCCGGGCCTTCTTTAGCTTCCTGGATTTGCTTGTGTTGTGACTCAAGCTCTTGATCTTTTTTAGATAAAGAAAGTGTCAATTTTTCTACTTTACCATGAAGCTCTTGCAGGTGCCCCTCTTGCTGTTCCTTGTACTGCTGCAAGAGTTTTAACTGATCCCTTTGAGAATAACACTCATTCTCTCTGTCCTTAAGAACTGCCCTCAGGTGTTCAAGGTTTGCGTGCAGAGATTTCACCTCTTCTCTCTCCATTTCCAGTTCTTGTATCTGCTGATTCAGACACATAAGCTCTAAGTTTTTCTCCTTCAAGTTTTCTCTCACATGATCAAGATCCACAAGCAGATTTCTGACTTGTAGTGTACCATGTTGTTCTAGAATCATTATTTTCTCCTCTTGGAATTTGATCTCCTGGTCCCTCTCCTCCAGCTCTTTGCTCATCTTGCTCACCACAGTCCTCTGCGTTTCTTGCTGCTTCTCCAGCTCTGCTATCAGTTCTTGCTGGGATCTGATCTCCTGGTCCCTCTCCTCCAGCTCTTTGCTCATCTTGCTCACCACAGTCCTCTGCGTTTCTCGCTGCTTCTCCAGCTCTGCTATCAGTTCTTGCTGGGATCTGATCTCCTGGTCCCTCTCCTCCAGCTCTTTGCTCATCTTGCTCACCACAGTCCTCTGCGTTTCTTGCTGCTTCTCCAGCTCTGCTATCAGTTCTTGCTGGGATCTGATCTCCTGGTCCCTCTCCTCCAGCTCTTTGCTCATCTTGCTCACCACAGTCCTCTGCGTTTCTTGCTGCTTCTCCAGCTCTGCTATCAGTTCTTGCTGGGATCTGATCTCCTGGTCCCTCTCCTCCAGCTCTTTGCTCATCTTGCTCACCACAGTCCTCTGCGTTTCTTGCTGCTTCTCCAGCTCTGCTATCAGTTCTTGCTGGGATCTGATCTCCTGGTCCCTCTCCTCCAGCTCTTTGCTCATCTTGCTCACCACAGTCCTCTGCGTTTCTTGCTGCTTCTCCAGCTCTGCTATCAGTTCTTGCTGGGATCTGATCTCCTGGTCCCTCTCCTCCAGCTCTTTGCTCATCTTGCTCACCACAGTCCTCTGCGTTTCTTGCTGCTTCTCCAGCTCTGCTATCAGTTCTTGCTGGGATCTGATCTCCTGGTCCCTCTCCTCCAGCTCTTTGCTCATCTTGCTCACCACAGTCCTCTGCGTTTCTCGCTGCTTCTCCAGCTCTGCTATCAGTTCTTGCTGGGATCTGATCTTCTGGTCTCTCTCCTCTAGCTCTTTGTTAATTTTTCTCACAGCAATCCTTTGTCTTTCTTGCTGCTTCTCCAGCTCCTGTATGTGTTCTTGCTGGGATTCTGTCTTCTCTTTTTTCTCCGTTATGTCCTTAATAACCTGATCAAGAGTAGTTTTATCCAATTCTTTCTGCTTTTCCAGCATTCTCACCTTTTCCTGGTATAACTTCATTTCTTCCTCCCTCTCAGACAGGATGGCAGTCATATGAGTAAGATTCTCCTGCAAAGCTTTTACCTCTGCTGCCTCTTTCTGGAGCATCTGGATTTTCTCCCACTGCATTTCCACTTCCTCATTTTTGATTTTTAACATGGACAGTGTAGTGTGGAGTTCTTGCGCAAGGGAGTGGTTCACATCTGTTGCTGTATTTGCTCGGGTTTCAGAGGCTGTCACTGATTCCTGAAGAAGTTTTATCTCCCAATCCAGTTTTTCTTTAACTGCTTGCAGTCTGTCTCGTTCATGCTGCAAAACAGGGAGGAAAAGATTCAGTAATTCCATCTACATATCTTGGACTTTCATACTAAGTCTGAATTCCCACTCCAATGGTAGTCAAGGGCTGAAGTTGGAGCTTTTAGGAGAATATTGGTGTTATTCAGTTGGTTTCCCTGTTTGATGTTGTCATGGCTTGGGCTGGACTGGTCACTGAAATGAACAACAGATGCTCTCTTACTTCGCTGAAAAATGTAAGTTTTCTCCTGTCACTCAGATTTGGGAACTGTACTGTATTTATCAAACTCTGTCCATAACTGATTTTGGAGTCATTGTAAATGGAGAAGTGGGAAAATACCGATCCTGTCAGAACAGCTGCACGGGCTCAGATGTCCAGGCTAGTATCCCGTATATAATGGTGCCTATAAATGCACACCCGGGGAAGAAAGCCTGAGAGTGGGGTAGACTTATATAATACCTCCCCCAGCCCAGCACTGTTCCAGCTTGTGAGGACTTCCAGTCTCCTCTCGATCCCTACAGACCTGCTGTATTTACAAAACCCTTTGCCAAGGAGTTCCACACGTCTGCTCTGCTGGAAGTACACCATACCACCTCCTGGCATCTGCTTGCAGTGTGGCTCTCCCTGCCTTCATCACACGGCTCTGGTTCACCTCTTGGAAAAGAGTGAAGGACTGCGGCCCCCTCTCTCCCTGCCTCTCAGGATGTTGTAGACCGTTCCTGCGCCACCCTTTAGGTTGTGTCTTTCCCAGCTTACTCGGCCTGTCCCATCTTCCTTTTTGCCTCTCTCTGAACCTCTTTCAGCTCTAGTGTGTTCTTTTGGGGAGGAGCCACCAGAACTGAAGCCAGGGTTTAAAGCCCAGACTAAACATGATTTACGCAGCGGCATGACAATGTCCTCTCTGTTAGGGAGGAAGGAAAGAGAGGAGAACACTTCGATTGTGTTTTGGTTTTTTTTTTTTTTTTTTTTTTTTTTTTTTACCTCTACTGTGTAGGGTTTTCATGGTACCATCCTCTAGAACCCCACTGTGCCCTCTTGAAAGAGTAATGGGGAGATCACAGTCTGTCATTCTGTGTTTGAAAGCAGGACTAGTTTTTGCCTTGCAGACATACAGATTTACCCGCATCAGCCCCTTTGTTTCTCACATTTCTCTATTTTCTCCCCGCTGTCTGCTCTCATTGAACAGCTTTCCGTTATTAGCAAACTTGGTCTTCTCAATCCTTTTTCCAGATCCAGATATTTAGAAATCTAAATATAGATTTGGACACAAATAATTGTCTCTACTTACATTGCAAGGTTTGGGCAAGTTTGACAATTACTTTGACTAAAGCTTCAAAAGGCAGAGGTGAATCATAACTGAGTTTTATATGACTACAGCACCTTTTCCTACTTATTCAGAAGAATACAACTGGAAAAGTTAAACCAAAACCCAACCACTGGTATAAACAATATTCTTCTGCACTTGTAGCGGTCTGTGGTCTCTCCACATCTCTGCGCTACTGGTCATCTTCCCGATCTCTTCTTTCTAGACTGTCTTCTCTTACCCGAGGTGGTGACCCTGCTAATTCAGCTACATGGCCCCGCAGGAAAGCAAAAGTCTGGGAAATAAGGAACGATAAGCGGAAAGGAGGGGGAAATGAGGGAAACTCAGTCAGCGTTTGTGTACTCTTTATCTTCTCAGGTGTGGACTGAACAAGACCACCCAAAAATCAGCTCTCTGCTGGAAAACGTTGCTTCTTACAATTATTAACAGAAGGCCAAAAAATATTGAAGAAATTGCCCTTCACGGCATCTGCCAGCCTCACCAGGACATCCTGTCTTTGCTTCTCAGCGCTCTCCAGTTTCCTTTCCAAAGATGCCACCTCTTGATGTAGAGCCATAGCCTCCTCCTTTTGAGCAGCGGCCTCTTCCTGCAGGGCAGCTTGTAGAGAGTTCCTCGTGCATTCTGCCACCTGTGTCTCTGCAGCAGAAAAGGTGAAGGAGAAGGTGAAAAGCAAAGCAAAACCAAATTGATTTGCATCCTAAAGAGAAAACATCATTCCCTTATCTGCCTGCCCTGTGTTTTCCAGGCCCTAAGCCCCCAAGGACCTTGAAAGCAGAAATAAATAAAGGAAACTTGCAGGGAGAAAAAAAGAACACAAGTGGCAAGGCTCAGAAGAATATGAAAATGCGTTTGCTCATCTGCTTGTTGAAAGGCCAGGGATAAGGGCATGGCAGCACATTGCCCACAGTGCTAGAAGCAGGTAGAACCAACAACAAGGAAACAAGGACAGTGACAGGAGGCGAGAGTCAGATCTAGTGTCCTAAAGGAAAAGGAAGAAGCAGCAAAAGTGAAGACTGACTATGACACAGTTCATTGACCAGGAAGACTTAAGAGACGTTAGAGAGAACAGATGTCAATGTTGTGCTTGAAAATGCACTGTGGTGTTTGTCCAAAAGAATGCTAGGGGAATACGTTGTGCACTGGCAGAAAAAAATGAAGGAAGGAAATAGTCCGTGATGCTAGGACAACAGCAAGGCAAGAACAATTGAGCATCACACCAGTACCGAGACCTGAAGCAAGAAGGACTACAGATAGAGATGAAATGAGATGAAAAAGCAATTCTGATGTGGAGTGTGGGAAAACAAATGATAGAGAAAGAAGCAGAAATGCCTGTCTAGCTATGATACAGAGAGGCCAGTAGCCCTAGAGGCTCTGGGACGGCCTGGAGGTTCAAGGAAGAGGTGACTAGTTCCTTGGTGTGGTATCAGAGATCCCCGCTGGTGAGACAGGACGGCATCAGTGGGTTGGAAAGGAGAAGCTGTACCTTCCTGGCTTTGAGCCAACTGTTTCTGCAGCTCTTGATTGTGGGCACTGAAATGGTCCCTCTCAGCTTGCCTCTTGCTCAGCTCCAGCTCCAAGTCCTGTATCTTCTTCCTCGCATCATTCTGAAAGAGGTAAGAAGGGAAGTGCCACCTCACAGAGCCACTGCTAGCAGCAGACAAAGAGGTACAAACACTAAGGCCAAAACAGCCAAGGCAGGAAGGGGCAGTTGGACAGCCATGGTAGATGTGATCATGATTCCCCTTGCTCCCCATGGCAGCAAGCCCACCTGGCCTATGAGAATGTACACCCCTTCTGGCTTTGGCACTCTGCTTGTCACTTCAGTCTAGCAGAGGGACAGGACTTCTGGGTGCACCAGACACACATTACCTGATCTTGCTGAGTCTGCTTCAGGTGCTGACGCAGGTCTTGTAGGACTGCTGTCACTCTGTCCATGGGGAGCTCTGCAGGGAGGTCCCTGGCCTGAGAAACAGTCTGGCCCCAGACACGACCCTGTTCTGAAGAGAGAAGCCACGCTTTTCAAGCTTGAACTGAAGGGTCTCCAACAAACAAGGCCTCTTCATACACAGGAGAAGGTGGCAGTGCTTTTGAGGTCATCCTAAAGCTGACGTTACAGCAAGACGTGTGTCACAAGCTAATGTTATTTTGATGACCACTAATGTCAACGTTGCCCCAAGGAAGAATGCACATGCTTATCACTTGACATGACTTGGGCCCTATTTCGTTTTGATACTGGTCATTTCTCCACATACAGACTTGTCTCTCAGCAGGGACATCAGGCTTTCCAGACTTCCCAAGGCTTGAGTCAGCCTCAGCTGAAAGCATGAGTCCATCCTATCAGGATGACAAAGAACCACCCCTCCCTCCATCTGCTCTCCTATACGTGCTCCATAGAATTATTCACCCAGCCTCCGCGCTTGCCTGAACTCCAAGTGACTAAGTCTCTGCTGTCACACATCAGGCGGTGGAGAACCAAGCGCAGTTTGTCCAGCTGGGATTGGGCTTCACAGCGGGAGCTATTCGCCTGCTGGCACTCTGCGGCCAACGCCTTTGCTCTGTTCTCTGTGCTACAAAGCCTCAAGCGCAGTTCAGACATCTCAGCCTCCAGCATGCGCAGAGAGTCCCTCAAGCCCCGCTCGCCTGCTCGGGACTCCTCCAGGTCCTGTAGCAGCTGTTTCTCTCGAGTTTCCAGGCTAGCCTCCTTCTCCAGCACGACCTCCTGCAGTGACTGTATCTAGAACACAGATGTACAGAGCCTCAGGGACAGTGCTGCTACTGAGGCAGCAGGGCAGGCAGTAGAGGAAGGAATGAAGGAGAAGTTACTTCAAGCAAAAAACACACTGGAAACTGAAGGCACAAAGCCAAGGATTCAAACAGGAAAATAAGCTAGAAACAGGTATCTGGAGGCTAAGGGGGCAGAAGGAAGTTTCCCCATCCCCAAAGGAAAGCTCGAACCGTCAGGCTCTCATGCTTTCAGACCTCAGAAATGAAGCTCTGTGTGTGTGAGAGAGGGTGAGAAGTATTTCTCTTCTGCGAACTGAATGGAGCTGCTGGGCCTGGTGAATAGCAGAAAGAAGCTGAGACACCTCATTGTGCTGGGCAAGGTTGTTTTCTTCCAGGGTTCTGAGGCTCAGTTCCTTCTCTTCCAGAGACAGAGACAGTCTGAAAAAGAGAGCATGCAACTCATTACTACAAGGTATAACATTTAATAAACTCTTAGGACTTCCACCACCAAGGGGAAAATGGCTTTGTCTAAACAACCAGGCTGCTTGCTCAGTGCTAAGCCAGGCTGGCAATCACACCCAAGCATGTGCCCACTGCACTTGTTTCCACAGAAAAAAGGTGAATAACTGGCTAAACACCCTACCTTTCTTGAGATGGGAATGTGAATATAAACATAACAAAGTCTTGACATGATGACATTAAGAGGAAAATTTTTCTTTTGACTAATGAGACTCCAAGGGAGAGGTTTTGTCAATAAGGAAGAGCATCGTCTTCCCCTAGCTCATATGTCCTGGTAGGAACAGCAGCAACTGACAGCAAGGGGATCTTTGGGGAGGTTTGTAAGACTTGCGAGGAGCCATATTATTTCCAGCTAAAGAAGCGGAGGCCAATACCAGAAGTGGTAACGGAGGCTTGGAGGAAATACTCAGATCCTTAGATAATATGCTGGATCCCTCATAGGGGAAGCAAGGAATGCACTGCCTTCTATTTCTCCTCTTCAATGAAGGTATGTGTTGAAGACTGGCGGGATTTCACCAGCTGAAGTAGTCTACCTACCCTTCCTCTTCTCTCTTGCATTCAGTCAGTAACACCCGTTAACTGTTGAGGCTGGCAGGGATCCTGCTCAAGCCTCTCTGGACACCTGTTGAGATTTCTGGAGCAACAAGGAAACAGATGGCAATAAGAAGCATTCCTGTTTCTTGAGTGCCTCAGAGGAGAATATGGCTTAGTTCAAAATCATGGTTTTAGGATGGCTTCTGCAAACTGAAGGTATCAGCATGGAAGACTGATATGGATCCCAAATGTTTAAAATTTATAGGACCCACGGCAGAGCTCATGCATCTATCTAGCTCATTCTACTGCAGCTCGTCTTGCCTCCTTTGGGGTGTTTCAGGTTTGAAAATCCTGCAAGTGTCATTGAACAGTATTAATATGCTGACCTAACAAAAGAACACCTCCTTTTAAGGAAAGGACTACTCTCTGAAAGCCATTGTCTTTAGAAAAACTGTAATTGAAGGATTAAGAGAGAAGAAAATGAAACACAACACCAAGAGAATGAAACATATCCACACGGATAGTTCAGAACTCTGCTTTTTAGGAAATGCTGCCAGAGCCAATCATATCTGATCTGAAAAAGGGAATCTATGAAAAAGAATGGAGAGCCTCACAGGCTTTCATTTACCTGGCTTTTTCACTCTCCAGGACCTTCAACGAAGCCTGAAATTCTGTGTTGTGACGCTCCACTTCTTCCCATCGACTCTTTTCCTCCTGCAGACACACTTGAAGCTCCTTGTTCTGACGTTCTACCTCCTCCCATTGACTCCTCTTCTCTTCCAGGATCTTCTGGAGGTGCACAACCTCCAGCATCTTCTGCCTTGACAGTTCCTGTGCCTCACTCAGATCTTGCTGAGCTTTGCGGCCAATCACTTGCTGGGACTCTTTGGAGGCTGCTAGCTGAGATGTCAACTCTTCCACCTCAAGTAAAACAGAACAAAGAGGTCAGACTACAGCTTCTCACTGTTAGCCATATCACATACTGTGAGGAAAGGGAAAGAGTGACTTTAAATTCCACTCTATCATGTTACTCAACAGATTCACAATGGATACAGCCAACTTGTTTAAAAATCTAAGTGGGTCCCCACGTTCATGTGAAACACCACCTTAAAAAACAAGGCTGGCAGTAAGAGGCTAGCAGAAATCCGCTCTGATGATCGCTGGCAAACAAGCTAAAGGACGAGCCCAACTGTCCAGGGCAGCAGCTGAGATTCAGCTGACCAGTAAGTCTCCTTCACAGTAGCTGAGACAGAGCCCACAGTAGGATGGCAGTCAGAAGGACTATGCCATCAGTCTGCTGCGCAACGGAAAGGCAAGAAGGGCAGAGATAGTCTCTGTGATGCCTGGAGTAGCTATTGCTCTTTCAGTCACCTGGTTTTGTAGGGCATCCCTCTGCTGATGAAGGATCTGCATCTCCTGTCTCATGGTGCCGATTTCTTCCTTGTGCCTCTTCTCCACTGCCTTCATTGTACTCTGAGCTTCCTGCAGCTCTGCTTGCAGCTTTTCTGTCATGTTCTGTGAAAACAAATGCAGAGCAGTTACTGGGACATGCCATCGGGCTCAGCTTTTTCCTCTGTCCGTCTCAAAAGCACATTCCTTCAGCCACTTCTTTCTGCTTTGCTCCCCAGCTCTGCTGCCACTGGAACCCCTCCTTCCTCTTGCTCGGCTCTGGAGCTTACCAGGCTCTGGGCTTTCAGGGCCTGCAGTAGTCCTCGCCTCCTCGGACCCAGGACTTGGGGTTTCTCTCCTTCCTCCTGCCCCTCACTCGCGTACCTGCCTCTCCCAGCTTACGGCCACTTGCCAACCGCCTCTCCTTGCAACCTCCCCCACTCCTCACACTCACCTGCCCCTTCTCTTGCTGCTCTTTCACCTCCTGCCTGAGCTGCTCCACCTGCTGGTACGCTTCTCGCAGCTCTCCCTCCCTTTGCCGTATCCTCTCTAACACAGCACTCTTCTCACGCTCCTTTTCCAGCAGGACCTGCACAAAACACACAGAAGACGGGTTGGAACTTCCCCTACAAAATCTGGGTGCCGAGACTCAAAGACCCATGGGCTCACGCCTTCTCCAGGCACTCTGCTGCTGGTCCCCTCGCTCCTCGTCTGCCCCCTTGGAGACACCGCTTCCTAAGGGAGACTGGCAGGATAAACACGGTCCATCCACCCTCCGTCTGGGACTCAATCTCCCACAAACTCTTAGTCATCTAACAGGAAAACGTGCGGCTTTTCTCAAGTGTCTCGCCTTGCTGGTGAGGGGCTCCCTCCTCTTCTGCTCTGTCCTGACTGTCTTTCCACAGCCCCTTTTGCCCCTCACTAGCAGCAGGGACAATGCAAGGCTGCCAGAGGTCTGAAGCTAGCAGCTCCTTCAGAAACCCCTGTCTTCTAAGTGAGGTTTGGTGAACAGTACTTCCATTTTAAGGGATTCAGTAGACTTGGGTACAGTACTGACATTACAGGGACACACTGTCACCTCTGAGTGCTGCCCTGCCATTTCAATCCCTGGAGACACAGTTGGGGGTATCAGTAAATATCAAAAGAGGACGGTTAAGAGAACTATCAAGAGACTATGATGTAAGTTTTTTTAAAAAAAATAAGAACACAAAAGCAGCGCAAAAATCTCAACTGAAAGGTGACGCTCCTGCCTGGCTTCCTATGAGAGGTCCGATTCCTAGTCCCAGACATAGACCTGCTCGCCTTTCTCCTCACCAAATTCCACAGAGAAAACACGGGGGGCATGCTCCACGCAGCCCCATATCCAGCCATCCCCCACAGCTCCAGACTTGCAAAGAACCACACAAGTTCCCCTTTCACACTCTTTACCTCTTGCTTGGCATTTTCCGCTCTGCTTCCTTCCTCTTCCTGTTGAGCTTGCATAGTAGCAACTTTCTCCTTCATCTCAAAGAGCGTCTTCGCGTGCTCCTCTTCTGTCTCTGCCTTCTCTTCCCGCCATTGCTCCAGCATCTCCCGCAGCTCTGAATGGTGCCTTTCCCGCTCGCTCGCCTGATGAGTGGGGGAAAAGACTTCAAGATGAAGTCCCAGCCAAGCTCCTCAAAACTATGTGAAGCTTCATCTGTCCCACAACCCCCCTCCTCAACAGTGCACAGCAGTGGCTTTGGGCCCTCCCTAAAGCGGGTCCTATCAAGGAACTTCAGCGGAGGGTCAGCAGGTGGGAGAGAAGGAGATGGTACCTCCCCCTCTCTGATGGCTGCCTCTTTCCCAGCACCTCTCTCCTCAGGATTTCTCTCTGCTCTCAGAGTCTCTCTTTTCAAAGCTCACCTCCCTTTTCATCAATGAAAAGGTGCAGATGGACTGCCGGGTCAGAAAGAGACCGCACCCTGATGCCCGACCCACAAGACAGGCCACCATCTCAAGTACCAAGACAAGGGGTCTGTTCCATATGCTTCAATACCTCTCTCAGCCCTCCAAGGGCACAAAGAAAGGAACGCAGCTGCCGTGACTGCAGTTGGCAGCGATGTTTGGAATCGACTTCATGGCAGACGGGAGTCTGGAGAGACCCTACCCCTTCGCTGCCGTGCTTTGGGTGGGGACCACCCAACCTGCTGTTGAACGCACCTTATGCCCACGCTGACTCTGTGGCTGCACCTACTGTCCCAGCACAGTCCTGGGGGTCCTCACGTGCCTTCAAGCACGAGCCATTGGCTCTGCTGCCTGGCCCAGCACCGCGTGGCCGACGACAGATGACTGCTGCCATTTCACACCCTCAGGCTACTGTTCTCCTAACGCCAGCCCACACAGCTTGCTGGAAGAATTCGGAAGCACATTGTTTCCTACCAGGTCCTGCAGGAGCTTGTTCATCTCCACTTGGTGATCAGACTCCTGAAGTCTGAGCCTATCCTTATGCTGCTGTTCTGTCACCAAGAGCTGTCGCGCTGCGTTTTCTCTTTCCTGCTTCAGGAGATCTCTCTCTGCTTCCAGCTCCCATTGAAGGCACTTCACCTCCCCTGCAAACAGGACAAACGGCAGATTCAGTGCCTGCACAAACAACGCTTTGGACTTTACTGACCTGAAGCCATCTTAATTTCAGGGTAGGAGGGATCTCTCTCCAGCTCCTTCACTCCTCAGAAGCACTGCGGACAGAGAGCTGTTGGATACCACCTTCCCCAGGCAGGGGCAGCTCCACAAACACCAGCCTCTCACCTTGGATCACCTCCTTGGCCTGCGTGACTGTGTGCAGCTGCATTTCCAGATGACTCCTTGCGATCTCCAGCTGCGATAAGCACTGCTGAGCCTCAAACAGGCTGGATTCCAGGGTCTCCTTCACTGACCTGCAAATGGCCAAGAGGGAGAAAAAGGAGTTTCTTGCTCCTGAAACCCACAGGGAGTTACTCCAGGAAGAAGTGGTTCCAGATCCCCACCCCTGCCTATGGAAAATGGCTCGCACGGACACTTGTACACAGAAAGCCCATTTCTGCCATTTCTGCACAGCAATGCAGCCCCTCCGAGGCAGTGGCCAGGCTTTCCTTGTCACCCTGTGTCACAGAGAGAGCCCAGCTGAATTGGAGCACAATAGCCACATCTTGAATTGCTGTTTGGGGATCTGTGACACACGGGCAGCTGTCTCCACAAAGCCTGCGCCAGCAAGCAACAGCCCGGCCTCTGCTCACAGCCCTCATCGACACTGCCACGGAGCTCTGCAGGGGCGACACAAGAGGAGTGTGTCCCTGGCTGACACGGGACTTTTTCATGCTGTCCATAGCGTAGCTATAGGCAGCCCAGTGTCCAGACTCCCTCTATACAAAAGGGACTAAAGAAATACACCAGATGTTACATCTCATGCTGGCAGCAGCATTTTTGAGAAATCGGAACTCCATTTTATCTGAACAAGAAGTATCAGAAAGGAGAGGAGAGACAGGCATCCTTCTGTTTATACCATTGGAAGATCAAGAGAAAAACTTGCTCCCTTTACTCAAGTGCTGCTAAGTAGGCAGTAGCCCAAATGACCCATCGCTCTGTCAAAGGGAAGCTGTAGTACTGCAGATGCAACTTGTGACACCAACAGACTTCAGCCCACTGCTGCGCATGACACACACAGCTCTGGAAGCCCAAGCTGCAGTTACCTCCCTGACCTAACCCAGCGTCCTGTGTGCCAGGTTCCTCCAATACACAGCACTGTCTCACGAGTACGGGATGCAAGCAGGATAACATCCTGAGCGGTACAACGATAAACCCCACAGCAGTAGGATTTCACTGTTTTGATGGACAATGGAGGATGTATCTTCAAGAAGCAGAACAAGCACATAGTTCTGATCATGCCAATCTCTGGCAGTCCAAAGTAAATATACTCTGTTTTAAGGGTCAACAGAAGCCAGTCTCTAAACAGAACAGAAAATAGAGAGTCCAAAATTGTGACAGGAAAAGGCTCTTGAGAACATTATCTGGCAAGAATAGTTGCTGATTTTTTGTTATCTATTGCCAAAGGCTCCTCACAACTAATTTATCTCTTTTAAAAAGAAGAGTTTATCCCTTTAGAAAAAAACTTGACCTGAACATTTAATAGTAACAGCCCAACAACGGACCAAACAGAATTCAGCTGCATCAACTAAGAGAAGCTGGAGTGCAGAGGAAGCAGCAGCTCTCAAGAAAAGCACTGAGTCCAAACGGCGTTTATCAGCCTGGCTAACAACCTGCTCGGGAGCGGTAATGTGTAAAAGTCCACAAGCATGACAAACAATCTCTAAAACAAGATTTGTACAGGTACAGCTCTGCCAGTTCAGCAGTCTTCTAAAAAAAACCTAAGAGGTGGACAAACATCTCGATATTTTTTCCTTTTCTTTTTCCCTTTTTTCTTTTGAAAAGTTGAACTCGTCACATTTGATCTTAGAAACCTGATACAGCAGAAGCACAGAAGCTCATTCCATCCCTGTATAACTTCTCCATGAGGTCTGTCTCTAAACAGCATGGGATAAGGAGTACAGGACCCAGATGGCAGTGAGGAACAAGAACCCCTGAAGACTGGCGAGCATTTGAGAGAGGTTTCCCTGCTGCTGGTGTGACCAACTCTTGGTCCTGCACCATGCTTAACACAAGGTAGGTCAGAAACAGAAGGTCCTCCAGATTTTCAGCACGAGCCTCCAGCTTCACCCTAAAGGGCAGCGTCCTACTCTCAACATTCATATGCCATAGCCCTGAACTCTGAAGATCCCACATCAAACTACTTGATAAGGAAAGATCTATGTTCAAATGCACAGAACAAGAAACCATGACCAGAGAGAAACTTCAGGTTTCAGGAAACGTCTGCACGGTTTAATTAGGACTCAATTCAGAACCAAGTTGGCTTGCTGTGGCCTTCACACAAGAACGTGCAACGGGGCATAACCATGAGCCCAAGGCTCAGGAGAGCATTGCCAGCTTTAGCTGACAGAAAAATAACCTCCAAATCATGACACAGGTTGTTTTTGGCTTGACATTCTCCATTCCCTGCCCATGGAAGTGAAAACCTCCGAAAAATCACACAGGATGCAATAAATCCTCATGGAATGATTACCACTGTGATCTCTGCAGACACTACACCCTGCCCTGCCCAGGGTCTCCTCCCTGCCTTTACCTGGCCTCTGCCAGCTGCTCGGAAAGGCCTTGTCTGTCCCGCTCCGTGGCTGCCAGTCGCACCTCTAGGGCAGCCTTCTCACGCACCAGCAAGTCCTTCTCTTCACACACCTTGGCCAGTGCCTGCCCTTGGCCAGAGGACTCCTGCCGCAACTGCTCCAGGCCACTGCTCGCCCACTCTAGCTGGCCGTGAACCTGAAAGCGGGACAAAACACAGTGAGAGGCCTTTCTCGGCACCTCTGGGCAGAGCCACCCACTGCCGCGGCTGAAGCGCCTACAGGAGAAAGAGCTCCTGTGCTGTGGGCTGCAGAAGCGCAGGACAACTCCCAGAGCTGCAGAACAGCTCCGCAACACACCAACACCTTTCCACGACAGAGCAAACAAAGCCTTCTCACCTCCAGCGCTGCAGAGTCTCTCCTTGGCAAAACCATTGCACAACCCAACAGACACAGCTTCACGGAGCCACGCAGCCAAACGCCCGCCCACAAGCACCAGGTTTTTGGTCTCACCTCAGTGAGCTTCTCCTGGGCTTCTTCCTTCTCCTCTGCCACCATCCTCAGCTCTACCCGCAGCCCCTCTTGCTGCTCCTTGGCTTTCTTCAGCAGCTGCTCCAGCTGCGCTTTCTCTGCGCACACCTCTTCATTTCTTCTCTCACACAGCCTCAGCTGCTCCTGGGCAGAGATCTTGGCTCTCTCCAGCTCCTCCACTTCACCCGACAGAGCTTCATTCTCTCGCTCCAGCTGCAAGCACAGAAGCACACGGCAAATCAAATACGCTGAGACTCACTGTGAAGAAGGTTTGGCTCAGACAGAAAAACGAACATTTCCATCGTCAGTCTGTCACGCTGTTGGAGGGCATGAGCTCTGAGAAGAAGCAGCAGCTGGAGACAGACATCTGCCAAGACCTTTGCCTACCCTGCTCACCTGCAGCACAATTTTGTTCAGCTGCACTTTATCCAGTGCCAGAGCTTCATTGATACTGCTCACGTTGGCTGTTGTGTCATGCAAATCAGCGAGTTCAGCACTCAGCGCGTTCTGAGTCCCTCTCAGCTCTGCCACTGACTGCTCTGCCTGCACAGACAGAAGAACAACATGACAACAGAGGCAGGAGAATCCCTGCCTTCGAGGGGACGCTCCACACCCCTGCGTGTCTCTGACGTACCCCCAGTTCAGCCCTCCCAATGAGCACAGGGGGACAACTACCCCAAAGAGCCCCTGTGGCCTCAGCACCGCTCCCCAAGAAGGACAACACCACGTTCCCCCTCTTCTGACACCACAAACAGCATCTGGGGGGGTCTTGCTCTCACAAGGTGACCGTACCTTCTCCAGGGCCGTGCTAAGCTCACTTTTCTCTCGCTGCAGCAGATCCCTCTGAAGGTGCGATTCCTCCAGTGCCTCTCTCGCGACCACCAACTCACTCTGTAATAAGGTAAGTTTTTCTTCAAGTGCCGCTAAGTCCTTCAGTCTGTGAGAAGGGGAAAGACAGACAAGTATTGAGGGTAAACACATTCTCGTTTCCAAAACCAAGAGTATGTTCCAAGTTTCAGAGATGGGAGTTGGACCCATTTCCAATAACTCTCTATTGACACCTACAGAACGCTGAAATTTCCTGACTAGAGCTGCATCATACTCTGTCATTGATGTAAGTGAAACAGTTGTTATTGAGAAAGTACAAGCAGCTTCCAGAAATCACAGTACTTTTCAAAAAAATTCAGGTACTCTCAACAGCTTCTTGACTGCTTGTTCTCTCTCTCTCCTTTTTGCTACATTGGATACAAGACTTTCCAAAGTTCTTCTTGGGGCAAGACAGACTTTTAAAGTCCAGATTAATATTCCCACAATTACTCTTGCCTTCAGCAGTGAAACAATGAAAGAGCCTGCAATCTATCTGGGGAGGAGATGTGTATGAATTTCCAAATCAATAATCATTGGATCACAGGATGATTCAGGCTGGCAGGGACTCCAGCTAGTGACAGCTGTGGGATCAGTCCAGGCTTCTCAAGGCTCTATCCAGTTGGGTCTTCCCAATTTCCAGGGATGGAATCTGCATAACCTCTCTGAACCTGTTCTGCTGCATGATTGTCTTCATGGCTCAATTTTTTGTTCTCCTTAAATCCAGTCTGAACCTCTCGTTTCAGCTTACACCTGCCATCAACTACTCTGGTCAGGCTTGGAATGATTTTTTTGAAGGGTGACAAAGAAAGTACAGGGAGGCAGCTAATGCTGTCTGTCAGCGGGTAGCCAGCTGCATGTCATTAGGCAGCCAGAGCTGCCCACGTGCTCCCTTCACCCTTTTATGCTAGAAATGATGAGCACATAAAATTCATTCTTTTATGGTGGGCCTCCTAAAGTCCAGCAACGCCCCACCCTGCCCAGAGAAAGCTTTAATGCTCACAGCAGCTCCTGGT
This sequence comes from Vanellus vanellus, assembly GCF_965231255.1. Lineage (NCBI taxonomy): Eukaryota > Metazoa > Chordata > Aves > Charadriiformes > Charadriidae > Vanellus > Vanellus vanellus. The sequence continues at coordinate 2,024,620 of NC_138920.1, forward strand.
TACGACGCGCTCTCTCCATGGTCTGTTGCTGCTCCATCTTTTCCCCCTGGGCTGAATCTTCCTTCAGCTGCAGTTCAGTGTTAATTTGACGCAGACGCGAGGCTTCTTGCTCCGTTGCTTCAAGCTGCTGCTGTAGCTCTTCCCTAGTTTTCTCGAGGTTTGCACAGTCACTGCAGAGACAAGGCTCAGTTAGAAGAAAGAAGAGGCCTGAAGAGTCACGGATCCCATTTTCATCATTCCAGGACAGAGTTGTGGGGAGTACAGTAAAGAAGAACTTGCTGTTCCCCTCACAAGGTGACTGAAGAGGGAAAAAGGAAGGAAGGCAGGCTTTTGCCTTCATTCAGTGAGAAGCAGTTGGTAGGAAAGGGAAGCCAAGGAACAGAACTCAGAGATGCAGCATGTTAAGAAATGCAGCTTTTTTCACTCTCACCAGAGCCAGGCTCAAAAACGTCAGATGTCCCCCCATTGCTCCCACATCAAAGGTACCAGGAGGGAAAACTGTGGCTTGCCCTCACCATCCCCTGGAAGCGCTTTTGTTGCCCCACAAACCTTGGGGCTCTGTGGTTTCCTGGCCGTTTCACCCTCAAAACCACCTTTTTTCACTCTCACCAGAGTCAGGCTCACAAATATCAATTGTCCAGCAATTGCTCCCACACCAAAGGTGCCAGGAAGGAAAGCTGTTAAGAATGAGGTGTCTTGTATTCCAACATTGCTCTGAATCTCCAAGACAGCCTTAGGATTCACCAGAGAGAATGAAAAGCAGTGACAGGAGCATGCTAAAGTGTCAAACAGAAGCAAACACGTGGTAGGGCAGACGAGTTCTTGGCCCATAACACCTCTGAACTCTCAGAACTGGAAGCAGGTTGCCTCTAAAACACAGGAGAAGGAGGAAACACTCACCTTCTGAGTGCTTCTACCAGAGACTGGAGGTGCTGCTGGTGGCTGCTGGATGTCTTGTGTTCCTCCTCCAGTTGCCCAAGCCTCTGCTGCAGCTTCCTGCACTTCTCTTCCTGCTGCCTGTGCTGGTGCTGCAGGAAATGGAGAGAGTCCTGACTGGCAGAAAGCTCTTCTTTTAAGGCCTGCAAGGAATGGGTAGGGAAAGAGCACAAACAAGCAATAAGGAGCAGGGAAGACGGCTCCAGATAGCTGAGGGAAGAAGCAAGCAGAGAGACAGCTCACCTGAAGGCAAAAGCTGAGATAGGGGTTGAGGGGGGAGATCAAAGAGAGAAAAGCAGTAGAACACAGAGCTGGTGAGACTGGCAACACAATATGGTATCAAGAGTGGGATGTCTAGAAAGAAAGGGGCTAAGTAAATGGAAAGGTTTCGGTCTAAGTGAGGCATTAGCAGCCTGTGGCCAGTGGTGAAGACGAGCAGAAATTCTCACCTGTGTTGCTCTTCGCCTCCTTGACAGTGCTTCCTGAATCAATACAAAGGTATGCTCTGCAGCAACGGAGCTCAGACAAGAGAGGATGTTGCCAGAATCTGCATGCTGGGAACGGTCAGTGCAGATAATGCTGACTGTGCTGTCACTGTCCTCTAACACCACCTGAAAGCCCACATCAAGCTGTTACTCTTTGCTCATTCTACTTGGTTTTCTTTATCTGTTTCTCCCCACTTCACCCTAGAGTCATTAGAAACTCAATCCTCTAATTTCTTTAGGCAACAAAGAAGTTTAGTCCCTGGGGCCACAAGTACTCCGGTGATTTCTTAATACAGATACTACTATAAACAAGAAGAAACAAGTGTGAAGTGGCTGGAGGCTGCCTGAAGCCTCAGTTTCTCGAAGCTCTCAGGAATGATTTTGGTCTCCTTCAGCTTCTTAGAGCTGTATACACGAGTACCAGATCAACACTGGAAATAGCAAAGAAAGTAAACATTAACACTGCCCAGGGAAGAAGGAAGCTGAGGAATATCGGAAAACAGCAATGAAAAAGCTAATGTTCATAATGACTCTGAGCAGTAGCACCAGAGGATAAAAATGACTACATAAGGGCAAAGAACTGACTTTGCGAGAGGCTGTGTAACAGATCTGATGATTAAAATCCCCTCCATAGAGTGAAGTTTAGGAGGAAGTTAAAGTTACCCCTCAACACTTAGACCAGTTGCAATTCTGCGGAGACAATAATGGTCAGTGAATGTAGAGTGAAGGAGCAGAGTTGGCAAGTACATCGACTGAGTCAGTAACCTTTTATAAAACCCTGAAGCAGTGTCTCATTGCTCAAGGAGGGTGGGGAAAGCTTTCAAGAAACACTGGAATACAAATGTCAAGTAGTCAGCTCAAGAAGCACAGTCCAAGAGAGACCTCAGTGGGATGGTGAAGGCAAAGGTGCTCATACTTGTAGCGACTCAGCTCAAGTGTCACAGGTCTGCCAACTCAGAAATTTTAAAAGGCTGTATGTCAGAAAAGTGGTGTAAAACTTAAAAAGCCAGTAGCAGTTAACCTAAACAGTATACAATATCTATACCTATTCTCTGGGCTAGTCTGTTGCCTTCCTCAAGTACTTTTAAATCAAATTTACAGGGATGTGGTCCCAACTCTGTACTCACCTCAGTTATGTCTTTTATCAGCTTTTGGAGGGAAAGATTCTCTTCTTTGGCACTTTTACTCAATGAAGCTTCATTTTCTCTCTCTAACTGACTTGCTTCCTGAGAACAGAATAAGGAAAGGGTGGGCAGGGAAGAGCTACTCCCCTCTGTAACATTCCCATACTCAGTAGCATTGTCATGCCGATAAGCCTCAGCCCTGGTGATACCAGTATAGTCCTTCCCATATCTATTCAATTTCTTCTTTGCTAAAACAAAGAAGAGAAAGACCAACAGCTAGGTTTTATAGAAGCTGTCAGTTCCAAGGAACTTTGATCCCTAGAGACTTCAAGTCACAGGCAGAATAGCATTGGTGCAACCATCCTGAGAAAGACACCTGAATTGGCTGCAGCTCCCCTGCCACTGTCTGCACCTGGACTGACTCCACATGCGCCACACAGGGAGTATTTTGGCAATGTGCCTGATGTTCTCATACAGTTAGTATCTCTACCACTCTTTCTCTTGAGGAAGCCACATCTCTTTGCGCCGAGGCTGGAGAGCAAACATTGGACTATCTTCCAGATAAACGTAAAACATACTAGAATCTCCACAGTGTCATTAAGTGTTTTCATAGTCTTCTCCTTCTCCTCATTCTGCTTCTGAGACTGTACAAGCAAGGCTGAGAGCTCCATCACCCTGAGAAGAGAAGGCCCACATGTCACTCCAGAAGCATTGCACACCATCACTTGTTAAAGAGCTAAGCAGCTCCCAGAAGCATAGCAGAGAAAGTTCAACCCAGAAAATACAGCAAAGGCAGTGTTCATCTCTACAGGTCAATATGCTTGATGTTGGAAACTGGCACTTCTTGCCCCAAAGGCCTTCTGTACTCCGTCTTGAAAGGAATTGTCAGTACAGGTGCTACAGTGCTTATGACAGTGCTGAGCAAGTTTTTCCTGACTCCTTTAGCACAGCCCCGGGGAGCAAAAGCGCTATACAGGAGACAGAGCTCTCTTTACGCTGCTCGCCATTTCTCACCAAGAATCAGTTCACAGCAAAAGCTCTGTAATACGCAATCTCTTTTCCAGGCTGCTCTTACCCAGAAGAGCTTCTCTCAGTCAGACACTGTTTTCTGTCCTTGCTGTCGAAGGCAACAGTTTGACTCGGGACAGAAACAAGGCTGTGCGGAATGGGTGTGTTTTAAATGGGAACAGCCCATCGAGGAATCCAAGAGGCAGCCACAGAAGAGAACGTTGGGACCACCAAAGTTGAAAACGCCTTTACCTGTCTTGAAGCTCCTTCTTCTCCAAGTCCTCCTGGGCTTGTAAGCACATCACTTCCCGAGTCTTCTGGTTTATTTCCTGTCCCACTTGCTGCTGTTCCTGATCCTTCACGACAGGTCTACCCAGAGTGACGGACTCCCAGAGCTGTATGCCAGAGTTTAGGCGGGAGCAGTTTGCAATTACGGAGCCAGAAAGCCTCATTTGCTCTGCCTTCAGCTCTGACAAATCTCTGCAGAACAATAAAGAAAGGGCCAATGTTCACACCACCATCGTTAGCAGCTGACTCGCACATAATTGAGCAGGAAAGATGGTATCTTTCTTGGGGACCAATCATTCCTCTGACACTCTGGCATCAGGATGCACCATGGCACGTGAGCAAGGACTCTCCTGCAGAGCTGAGCAATGAGGCTGTTTTCTCCTCCAAGATGAGAAGAAATGCTTGGCACTGCCAGGAGGCTTCAAGGACCTCCAATTATTCTCACTAATTGTTGTTCCTGCTCAGCCTTAATAACATACTCCAATTATCATTAATAGATGTGAGGAAGTTTGCCAAGGTCCCCAGATTTTTGTACCTCAGGCATCAGCCTGAAGCCACCTATTCCCATCAACACTCGGACTGCTCAGAGGCTCACGACAATATCTACATCATAACCATTTCCGGAAGGGGCTGTAAGAATAAGCCTAAAATGGTGTAACAAAAAAGCCCAAAGAACACAAGGCTTAAACCGTAGCTCAGGCATACTCGACGCATTCAGGAAGGCTTCGCATCAAATAAGACAGATGGCTGACAGTAACCCAGAGTTGGAAATCGCACGCTGACACCAGAAGCAGGCACGATTACGGCTACGCTGGTTTTGTTGGTGTAGAAGGCAACTGTGAGAAGGGAACCTCAGAGAGCCCAGGAACAACAAAACAATCATTAAAAGAGCTGTCAAACTCAGCCACAGAAACTGGATAAATGCAGTACCAGGGAGAGAAGCTGTTCTTTCTCTCAATGCTGTTGGTACAGGAATAAGCAGATACAAACTGACCAGAATAAATGTAAACTAGAAATGAGAAGAAAAAGATATATATGTATTCATGGGTGATCCTTGCATCAGGAGGAGGGGCAAAAGCGCAATTTAAGGCAGATTTTCCTCATTCTAGAAAAGGGACTGCTCCACACGCTGCATGCACAGCTTTGGTGAGTCTCTTCCAATGTGTGCAGATATGCCTGTGTCTGTGTCAATGTGCCCAAACACCACCAGAGTCACAGTCATCTGTTCAGGGCCTCAGCACTGCTGGCAGCCCGAGCCCCTCGCTTCGATCTGAAAACCAGCATCAAACAAAAGGACTCTGAAAAGCGCCTGCAGCACGCTTCCTGCCATTGCTTCCCACTGCCACAGCACAAATCATACCTTCAGCTGCAACTAACCCATCAGCCAGGCTCAAAACAGCAAGTGCAGAAGGGAAGCGACGTTGTCCCACAGGAGATCTCGCCTCAGCTTCTACTCACCGGTCCGTGGCAGTCTTCATCTCCAGGAACTGACGGTGGAAGGTCACCACTTGACGCCACAGGCTGAGCAGACGGTTATGTTCATCCCTGAAGTGGTTGTCATAAAGCTAAAGATGCACAGACAAAAAGAAATGCCGGTTCAGCCTTTGCTGTCACTGTACAAGTCTCTCAGACAGGAGAGAGTACAACCACCACGGCGGGGTCTCCTTTCAGAACCGTTCCAACAGGGGCATGAGGGACTGAAGAGGCACCACAGAAGCGTCCTCAGGAGAGCTGCCACCTGACTGCAAAGAAGGCAACATCCACCCTCCTCCTGCAGGAGGGGCTCTCAGCAAAGCAAGCTCATCCCCATTTCCCATCCCGCCTTGCAGAGGGCTCTCAAAGCCTTGCTGCAGGAAGACAAAGACAAGACCCTCCAAGACCACTGTCACATTTGCTACTGGTAAGGGAGGCCTGGCTTGTACTGCTGTGGGCTACTCCTGACCTGAAAACACAAAGACCTCTCTGGTCTCTGCGGCTCTGGGCCGAGATTTAACACCTATCAGGAAGACCAGCGCTCCTGTGGGACTGCCCTACAGCGCCCAGCAACAGCAGCATTTGCCTTTAGGACCGAGCAGCACGGCCACACCACGTGGGCCTCTTCCATCACCACAAGTTGCTGACACTCCTCCATCCCACACCCCGTCTTCAGCTCCTCAACACCGACACATCCCCATCAGAGCCCCAACGTTCTCACAGCACAGTCTCGAGGCCACAAATAAAACACATTCTCTCGCCACGCTGCCATCGCCTCTGACATTCCCGCAGACCAGCCTCACCTCACGTTCCGTGCGCCATTCCCTCTCCTTCACTTCCAGCTCCTCCCGGGCCCTCATCCAATCTGCCGTCAGTTTGCCAACATCTTCTTTGAGGGCTGCATTCACCTCGTTCGCATTTTCGAGGTGCTCCCGCAGGACAGCGTTCACTTCGGCCAGATTCTCACACCTTGCAAAGGGAGGAACAGCAGTGAGGTTACTCAACAACCACCATCCACCAGCAGCATCCTCGGCATTTCCCAGCTCCCCCAGCACTGACTCTCTTCCCAAACTGAGCGGCAGTAAAAGCGCTTTCAGGCATGAACCCAGAAGGCGCTCTGATGGCAAACTCGGTGCCTTCTCCTTGCTTTAAGCCTTCCATTGCCGTCTACACTTTTGGTTGCCCCTTCCTCTTCACTCTGACGGTGCTCACAGTTAACGGCTTGCCTCCCCTTCCTGCTGCCTGACCACTGGACGCATCACTGCTCTAGAGCATTGGCCCGAGTCCCTCACCTACTGAACCACGGAATAATTCAGGCTGGAAAGGGACTTTTGCAGGTCACCCGGAGGAGTCCCCCCACTCAAAACAGAGCCATTCAACACACAACACTCTTACTGAACCACAGAACAGGTTGTGAACCAATTTCTCGTCTCAAAATGGTTTGCCCAACCGCGTCCCCTGGGGAGACCAGGTACCACTGACAGGTTTTCCCTCACTTCCGTGAGCATCCAGGATACAGAGTATGAAGGAACACTTCTTCCTTGTACCTTTGCTGCTCCTCCTCCAACTGAAGCAGTGTTTTCTCCAGGCTGTGGTCCTCTGTGGCTTCCCACCTGCCTGGGAGGGAGCCCTGAAGAAGAAAGGAAATGTTTAGTCAAACGCTTCTCTTCTCCTCGCTACCGCCAGCATCCATCGCTGTCCCCTCCCCTCGGTGGGGGTGTCTCAGGAGCTGGTGGCTTCTGCCAGGCCTACCAACGGGGTCACGACTACGGAGAGGAAGGGAGGGGAAGGGGGTTCCTCCATGCGAGCAGCTCTCCTCAGTCTCCCACTGCTGCACTCTCACAGCGGGGGATCCTCAGCTCACGACCGCGAGGGCTCACGTGGACCTCAAGCCCGGGAACGCTCTCCTACGCTCCCACCCTCCGTTCCCTACGTCTCCTTTAGCCGGGAAGCTTAGAGAAAGCACAGAACCGGCTCCGTATATTGGACGCCACCATTCTTGCCTTCCCAAACCCCTTTTTTCTCAGAGACAGCCACAGGATGGCACAGGCCCTACGGCCCTCTCCCGAGACCCAGCACAAACCGTTACCCAGCAGTACAGCACTCCTGCACAGGACTAAATCCCTTCTTCTTGGCATCTGCTGGACGGGCATCGCTGGGACTACCGGCTGCTCTAACAACGGCCGCCGGACAGAACCCTCCGCTCGCAGCAGCTCGCTGTCCTCTCCCACGGAGAGCTTCTCTCTCTGCCCGCGCCACCCAACGCCACGCGCACCATCCTCCCGCAGCGCCCCGCACACTCACCCCGCCGCCTTCCAGCCGCTGCTCCAGCTCTCGCCAGCGAGTGCGGTACCGCAGGAGCTGGAGGGAGGGAGGGAGGGAGGGAGGGAGAGCCGCCGTGAAGAGGAGCGGAGGCAGCCGGGCAGCGAGCGGGCTCCTCCCGCCCCGGCTCTGCCCTCAGCCCAGCACATGCCCCGGCGCTGCCCATCGCCCGGGAAGCTTCGCCTCCCTCCAGGACGGCGGAGCCCCGGCGGGAGGTTCGGGGGTGCCCGCGGCAGGGCCGGGCGCCCACCACGCCGGGCCGGGCCGGGCGGAGCGGGGCGGCTCCCGGGGCCTCCCTCCGCCGAGCTCCGGGCTCGGCGCCGTCCCGGGCCCGGGGAGGGCCCCGCCGGGGCCGCGCCTTCGCCCCCCGAGGGCTCCGCCGCCGAGTGCCCTCTGCGGGCCCCGCCACCGCGGCCCGGCCCCGGGCAGCTCCCCCCGGGCGGGCGCCCCCGCTCCTCACCTTCGCCTGCAGCTGCCGCACCAGCACCGCTTGCCGGTGCTGCGCCTCCTGCGAGCTCTGCAGCCGGCGCTGCAGGGAGGCCCAGCTCGAGGGCTCCTCAGCCCCCGTCGCCATGACCCGCTCGGCAACCCGTCCCGCCATCCGCTCGGCTCCACCCCACCCCGCCCCGCCCCGGCTTCCGCCCGCCGCCTATCGGGCCCCGCGGCGCGGGCTGTTCCGGGAGCTGCTCCTCGGCCCGCCCCGGCGGGCGGCGCTCAGCCGCGGGGCGGGAGAGGCGGGCTGGCTCGGGGCCGCGCTGTGGCGGCGGTGCCCTCCTGGCTGCGGGCTGAGGGCGCTACCGCGGGGCAGAGGCCGGGAGCCGGCCCCAGAGCGGGTGCCCGTGCCGCCAAGAGCCGTGCCGCGGGGTCGGTGCCGGGCGTGAGGAAAAAGTCCCGACCGGTGTGTGGGTGCGCGAGTTCCGCTGAAGGCGGAGATGCCGCGCGCCCTCCTCTGGGCCGGACGACGGAAGCGCTGCGACCGCGCCAAGCCGAGGAAAGCAAAAGCCAGTCCAGTAAATAGGTCGCCACAGCTGCCACAGCCCTCCGAGGCGTCTCTGTGGAAGGCCTTTCCCCTCGCAGGTAGCAGCCGGCGGGGTGTCCGGCAGCCTGCAGGTTTGGGAGGCGGCGAGGCAATTCCACGGTCTCGCTGCTCAGTGTGACGCAGTTCCAGTTTGTATCTTATTTTTTTTTCCCTCTTGGTTATTTGTTGAGGCTGCCGAGATAATCACCTCCGATGCAGCGGGAGCCTAAATGTAATTGGGATGGATTCAGCGCCGTGTGTTTTAATGTAGCTGAAGCATCATTAGAAATTTAGGCAAAACAAAAATATTCAGAACTGAGGGGAGCGTCCTGTGAAGCAGTGGTTGCAAAAAAGGGTTTCAAGAATGAGCTCCAAAACCCTGCTTTATACGAAGCAGCTGAAGGATCTGTAGCTTATTGATCAGAAGATGAAGGGAGACATTAATTTAAAGCTGTAAGTTCCTGTCAAATGAGACAAAGATAGAAAAGAAATCAAATTGCATCTAGACAATTCCAATCTATAAATACGATACCCTTCCGTATACAGCACTGCTGCTGGGTGAGTGCGTCATTTCCCACTGCCTCAGCTTCTCATACCCATCTGAATGAAAGTGCTGCTCTGTGAGAGCTCAGAGCCTCTGCCTGTGCCTGAGCACCGTGTCAGACTCTGTCTCCAAAGGGACTCACTGTCGGAGTCCCTGCAAGCAGCTGGATGGCTCCAGCCACTGCCGGCCTGCTGTGACTGGGGCGTGCGACATGGTGGGGGCAGCTCAGAGCACGCCAAGGCTCCCGTGGCCTCGGATCTACAGTAGAAACAAGAGTTCTCCAGCCTTGCTAGTATTTTGCTAGCTTCAGCTGGGCTGTCATCATGGGGCTCCATTCCCAGTGGCCCGGCTTCATTCTTGGCTGCAGTGTTCCCTTGCGCAAGGTCTCCTGAGATTCTTGTTCCGCATCTTCACCGTTTTGATACTACTCAGGTCCCAAGACAACTGGCTTTCCGTTGATTCCAAGTGACATCCAAAAATGCTGTTTCCTTTGTCACGCTGTGCCTGGCTTTCTGGACCTACCACATACGCATCGTTGCAACAGACGGGTACTTTTTAGTACTAGTGTTCCTGAGACAGACCATGTAATGGATGGTACCCCTGTGCTTTTCTCCGGGCTTGTCCCAGCTGTAGCTCACTGCTGTTCAGAAGCGTAGCCAAGTCCCTTGATAACCAAGCACACAATTCCTCCTTTGGACTTCCAATTTTTTATTTATCGTCATGACATTGTAGCACAGCCTTTTAAAATTATGCCACAATCTCTCATGTTAGTAGGAACTTTATTATCTTTGTTTTGCTCTGGCCCAAGACAAGAGCAATTTTTAATTACAGCATCTCTTATTTTTCTGTAATTGTTCCCTTTCAAAAAGCACCGAGCTGTTAAGTTCCTTTCTAAAATTATCTTTTCATACTTTTAAAAATCAGTCCCCCAAAAGCTGTGGTGCAGAGGTCTAAATTCTCACAGAAATAGATTGTTAATCAGTTTCAATAAGCAAACCAAACCTGACAGCAAATGGCTTAATATATGGAGCTCACTCAACTAAATCCTGTAAGTCCTTTCTGGAAATTAGTTCACCTGGGAAAGGACAATGGAATTCCTGGTAGACCATGAGAATAAAGTTTTCCATGTGCAGCGCAAACTGCAAGTTTGCAGCAGTGAATAAATTCTGACTCCACATCACGTATCTGACGGAGCCTCCTTGGAGCCACGTTGGGGTGACCAACTGTATGCTGTATATTTTAGAGTGCTCCCAGGGAGCTCTGGGCTGTGTGGGCAAGCCCGGTGTTTTCTGCTTGGCTCAGTCCCTGTCTTTATTCCTCGGAGTCCTTGGAGAGGTCAAGCAGGTGATCTGAGCTTTCCCTGAGAAAGACCCTTCTGCTGCCTGCTGCAACGCTGGGTAGGACTTCAGTCGGCTGGAGCTCAGCGGCAGTGCTGCATCCAAACATCTACAGGTGGCAATATGATCAACAAGGCGTGTGCTTCAGGGAGCACATCAGGTGTTAGTGTGTGCCTGTGCCCAAGCGTTAAAGAAGAGTATAGAGAGAAGCCCGTATCCTGGAAGGGGCCCGTGCACTGTGGCTCCAGGGTCTACCTCACTGTCGCATGGAACATGCAGATACGTTGACCTGGGTAGGGCCTTTTTATCCTCAGGGAACGGCAACTTTTTCAACACTGTGAAATGTTCCTTTGGCTCCCCAGAGTGATCCTTTCCTCTAGCCCACTCTGGATGTCCAGAGGGACTCACTGAAATTGTCTGTGGGGGAAGGTGGCACAGCTCATGCAGACATAATCTTAGGATCTGGAGAGCAGGAGGAAATGCACTTCCAAGGAGCAGGGGCCTGGGTAGTCCTCCCTTTTCAAATTCAAACACACTGTGTGAGGAGCTGCTTTTACAGACTAGGCCAAGAAGGACAAGTGGGCTGTATGAACCAAGCCACTCGAGTGGTAGATGTAAATTTGGCCAGTGGTGAGAAGTAACAGGCCTTGTACATCTCTTCCACTGTGTCCTACATCTAAAGCCTGCACTGGAGTAAGGGTCTCCATCTACATATTGAGTTTGAGCTTAGCCAGCTGGAATAATTCCGTATTAGTGTAGGGCCGTAATAGTCTTGTCTGACGGTCTTATTGAAGGCCAGCACGCCACTCTGGAGGCTGTGGGGCTCAGGGCACTGTACAGCAACTGTGCTCCCATGGTTCCAAGCACCTGGATGGACGGTGCCTCAAGAGACCCTCTTTTAAAGAGAAAGAATAGTGTGCACAGCTTGCTTTGCTTGCTTTCACTCTTTTTTTTTTTCCTTTCTAGGGCCTGTCCAGCCCACTAAAATGTATTCTTCTCACACACGTAAACATTGTCTGAACATATGATGGATTGTGCATTTAATTCGATCTACTAAGAGACAAGGTCCATGTCATCACATTGTCTTATCTCCTGCTCTTTTGTGTCCATCTCTTAAACTATTTGTAAATCTGTTTGCAAATCTCAGAGAAGTTTGATAGACCAATAGAGCTCTTAAAGATATTAAATTCTTACAAGTGTTGTGAAAACTGGAAAGTAGATAGATTAAAAGTGGGAACTCAACATTTAGCTGTTTTTGTCGCCTACTGGCAAGCTAATCAATACCCCCATAGCATGGAACCAGCATGGCACAACACCTCCTGCCCAGCAGGAGGGTGGGCAATATGGGAAGGATAAAAGGATGGCATGGTTGGGAGGGCCTTGGGGACAGCATGGAGTGACTGCCAGGGAATGGTTTCATCAGAAATAACTCAATGAAAAGCTGGTTTATTTTGATGGGGAATATCAAAACTACAACTGACATCAGAGGAAGGGCCATTAGGTCGAAATCAGGAGGGTGGGTTTAGGATCTACCTTATTTATGACATCTGTGAAATCACTGCACTCTTCTATCCTTCAGTTCCTGCATCGAAACAAGGTAAATCGTTCAGAGCTCCTCATGTAGAAAGGACTGCGGGCTGCTATTTATGAAAGTAGTTTGGTGTTTCTGATACTAGTCAGGGTGGGGAATGCTACAGCATGCACAAATCAAGCTAAAGAGCGTTGTATCTTTTCCCTTCTTGCCTCAAAAATAAAAACAACCGAGGGAGGAAGGACTGGGCTTAACGTCAGTGCAAGATGAGAGAAGGGTCCCATTAATCCCTGTTCAATCCAGCCCAGTGCCTCATTTCCCAAAGGCTCATTTAGAACAACAACAGTTCACTTTTTGCAGCTTATGAAAGACACACTTGCTCCACACTCTCTTTGGGATAGCTGAAAGCAGCAGGATAGCCTCGACACGTAAGTAACGCTGGTTTCTAACTGCCAGCCTTCTGGTGGCCGTGGACTAGGCGGCTCTTGGAAATTTCGCGTCTAATTTTAAAACAACAGCTGGCGTTCAGCAGCCTCTGGAGGGAAGACTGGGGTTTCGGGGTGTCTCCGGCTGCCCGCTGCCGCCGGCCGGAGGAGGAGGTTGGCTGCCTGCAGGGTGCACTGCTGCCCCGCTCTGCGCCATCACCCACCCCGCAGGGCATCCCCACCGCCAGAAGCTTCTTCTCCAACTGGGCTGACATGGATTTTTTTATTTTTTTTTTAAAGTACAGCAATAAATACACCAAAATACATTGACTGTGGGCATGGCCGTGTTTTGTTTGTGAAAAATTAAACTTTTGCCTTGTTAAGCGCCTGCATCACCAGCTCAGCCCTTCAGTCACCGGAGGACAAAGTGAAGCCGCTGTTACAGTTCTCTGGAAAAAGAGCTAAACGAATTATACTTAACTATTTTAATGTATGTGTCCAGTGGACTGTATGACAGGTCTGAGTTGCTGATCTTGCAGTTTGTCCCGTTTAAAGGTGAAGTTCATCGAAGGCTAAGGTAGGGGTCGTATTGCCACTTGAAAAGGCATCCTCTGGAGTTTTGAGCCTGTGGAGCTGTTTCACATGAGGCAGAGTATGACTCATGCTAATGAAAAGGGTAAAGAAGATTTTTTTAAAGAAATATATCGCAGTTAAATTAGTTTAGACAGCATGACATCAGAGAGTAATTAAATAGGTTTGTTGGAATTCCGTTTCCAATTCCTGAGTTCAGGTTTGTAAAAGATTTCTGAGCACCTGCAGGTCTCTGTGTGTGAAATATTTTCACTGGAAAGGATTCAAAACTTTAAAAAAACCTTTTAACACAGAGGCAGCATTACGCCATTCTTCCTTCTTGGAAAAAAAAACCCTTGGATTTAAACAGGACTCCTTCAAGTTTTCAGTCAGTTTTACAGAAGAAAACGAGGTGGTAAACTTTCTCTTTTCAAGAACAAGTTCTTTATAGCTGCTAACTGAAGTCAGGGGAGATTGTATCTGAGTACATGAGCATTTCCACTATGGGACTGGATACAAGTATTGAACAACAAGATTTGAAATGTTTTAATCTCAAACGAAAACCATTTTTGCTGACTTTGGTTTTTAATTTCTTTCATGTTTTCTTCTGCCAAACTGGAGGAACCTTTTCTGATTTTTTCTTTAGTGGCATTCAGAGGAAGACCAGAGGATGAAAATCCTGCATTTTCTCACTTTACTGCTTTGGCATTTGACTTGGCTGTCTCTGGATCTAGTTCCTGGAGCGCTGAGTAATTCTGAAGCAGGCCAGAGTAATCCAGGATCTAAACTAGGTTTTTTAAAAGCAGAAGGAAAAGAGAGGAATCCCTCAGCACGGGCAGGTACACTGAGGACTGCAAGCCATGGATATAGTACTGCGACGTCAAAGACTAGGACTAAAAGCAGTGCTGTTCAGGCTGGAGCTCTGCTGGCCAAGAACGATGAATCAAAGAAGGTTCTCTCAAGAACAGCAGCCACGGAGGGCAAGGTAGGACATCTCCCCAGCAGACCTTCTGGAGTAAGGACAGTGACTCCAAAGGTTCAAAATCTTAGCAGCAAGGTGGCTTTGAAAAAAACTGGCACGAGCAGTACTGACACTGATTCTCTCAAAACCAAAAAGACTAAAGAGCCTGTAACCCAGAGGGAAACTAAGGAAACTTTCAGACATCCCCCTATAACGCCACATGAATACATGCTCTCTTTGTACAGGACTCTCTCAGATGCAGAAAGAAAAGGTGTTAATGGAAGCGTAAAACTGGAGGCTGGACTTGCCAATACAATAACCAGCTTTATAGACAAAGGACAAGGTAAGAAAGGAGCTCGTGCGTGTGTGTGTGTGGACAGAGAGAGACGCCTGAGTATGTTTATACAAGTAGAGAGTATTAGAAAATAATCATAGTTTGTTAAGGTCAAATAGCTCTTTTTAACGTAAGCGAAATTGTACAGCTTTGCTGCAGATTTTGTCCTCCTGCCTTATCTGGGATAATTCATTTAGAGGCAGAACGAGATGGTTGTGTGGCAGCCAAAGAAAACATTTAGAAAATATTTTAGGTGCATATTGTTGAAAAGCAATCAGTCTTTGCACGCTTAGATGTTTAGAAACCTTTTACATTTTTGTTTTATTTTCTTTCCCTAACTGGAAACTGCTAACATTAGATTTTATTGTAAAGTACATCTAAAAACATGTGATGTGCTAAGAACAGGGCTATTCCATGAAAAAACCCCCACAAGTTTCAGTCTCTAAGGGTCAGTCTGATTTGTTCAAGGTGCAATGGTAAGGAACTGCTCTGTAGACCCAGGAGTCCTTATAGCATAGCATGGGTGTATCTGCACTAGCTGGAAGCTCACGCTTTCAGGTACCACCAACCTTCTAGCCACAGAAGCCCACAGCTAAGCACAGACTAAAAAGAGTAGATAACTGCTGGGACTCCAGAACTTGCAGTTCAATGTTCTGGTTCCAAACTTTTTTTTGGGGAAATTTGGACCAGTGTCTGCTTTCACACAAGAAATAACCAGTCTCCCACAGAATGATGTTCACCTTACCGCCCTGGTTGGAGAGCCCCATGTTGCTTCCAGTGCGGTTAGTAAGAGTTTTGTCACATACTTAAGGAAGCAACACAGGCTACAGCTGATAAGGTAATGGTGATGGAAAGACTCAGGCAGCACTGGATTTGTTTGCCCTTTAATTATGAATAGCTTGGCTTCTGGGAAGGGATGACTCGCCGCTCGCAAGTGCTGCATTCAGGTTCTCAGCTCGCCACTGGAAGGCATCGTTAATGTAACGTTGCTGAAACGTTGGCTCAGCCACGTTCCTTGTTAGTGCTGTTCCTGAGCTTAACCAAGCCAACGTAACGTCAGGTTAAAGGGAGGTATGTTTTTGTGCCCAGTTTGAAAAAGTTGTGAATCGTGTGGAGTTAAGTTAATAAGGCAATTATCCTTGTGTCTGGCAGTTCCTGGGGGATGTTGCTTTTAAAGGACTAATTCACTATTGTATCATCTAAGGGTAAATTTGCTCATGTTTGGAGCCAGCATGAGGCCTGGGCACCACCGAAGCTCTGTTTCGGTAATTTAAGTAGGATGTAAGTGGTGAATAGGCCCTGTGAGTGCTCAGCCCTGAAAAACGACTGTTTTTCAATTGGCTAATTGCTACTTTGAAGCTAGAAAATGCCTGCCGGTGAAAGAAATGAGATTTCTAGGAGGCAAACTCAGAAACTCTTTTCCCTGTTGAGTCACTGAGTTCTTCTGGCTCCCTGCATGGAGCTGATCCCTTAGACAGAAATTGCTCTTTCTGTTTGGTGGGCTAATTAAGGAAACTTCCAGGCTTACGAGCAAGCTTCAGGAAAACCATTAAGAATTGAATAACTGATATTGATCTGTGCTTGCTATACTTTTAAAAATGTGTGTGCTTTTTTCAGATGAGCGAGCGCCAACTATAAGAAAACAAAAATATATTTTTGACATCAGTGCATTAGAAAAAGATGGTTTGCTGGGAGCAGAGCTTCGAATATTGAGGAAAAAGCCTTCTGATACATGGAAGTCTCATTCTTCTGGAAAAACTTCCCAAGTGAAATTATTTAGTTGCTCTACAAACAGACAAGCAGCAACACTCCTAGACTCTCGTACTGTCAGTATCACAGATACACCAAAGTGGGAAGTGTTTGACATCTGGAAACTTTTCAGGAACTTTAAAAACTTGGTTAACTTGTGTTTTGAACTGGAAACTTTTGACAGGGGGAGAGCTGTTGATCTCAGGAGCGTGGGATTTAATAGAACAGGAAGACAGGTCAATGAAAAGGCTCTCTTCTTGGTATTTGGGAGGACGAAAAAAAGAGACTTATTCTTCAATGAAATCAAAGCTAGATCCGGCCAAGATGACAAAACTGTTTATGAGTACTTATTCAATCAGAGGCGGAAGAGAAGAGCTCCTCTAGCAACACGGCAAGGGAAGAGGCCCACTAAGAATCTGAAGGCAAGGTGTAGCAGAAAAGCCCTCCACGTGAATTTTAAGGATATGGGCTGGGATGACTGGATAATAGCCCCTCTAGAGTATGAAGCGTATCACTGCGAAGGGCTTTGTGAATTCCCCCTTCGATCCCATCTGGAGCCCACCAATCACGCGGTTATCCAAACATTAATGAACTCAATGGACCCAGAATCGACACCCCCGACTTGCTGCGTCCCGACCAGGTTGAGTCCTATTAGCATTCTTTTCATTGACTCTGCAAACAACGTGGTCTACAAGCAGTATGAGGACATGGTGGTGGAGTCGTGTGGTTGTAGGTAGCAGAACAGTTGCTCACGTGAATATGTTACGAAAGGTAATATGACACATTGAACATAACCTCTCCTCAAACAAGGTTAACTAGTTTTCTTGCCTCTAGGGTAAGTATGTTTACAAGGATGTAGCAATCCAGTGCTTCTACCTGTCTCTCCACCATGGGCGTATTTCAGTAGCGTTTGGATGCTGTCATGCAACCTGATATAAGGCCTCGTGTCAGTGACATGAGACTGGCTCGAACCTAAGTCCATGATAGTGAAGAGTATACCTCCACACCTCCAGATCACCTGCTTTTAGCCTCGAGGCAGTGGGTAAAGAAGGCGCCAGTGAGCTGTGGATATGACCTAGTTGATCCTTTGAACAATGTTCTTGAGACATCTTGGTGTAAATAGTTACACTGTAATATGATTTCTTTCTGATTAGCTCTTGAAACTATGCATATATAAAAAAGGAGTCATTAAATATAATATGTTGATTTAGTTTTAAGTTTTACGTGGAGATAGGTGATGCAGGAGGTATTTGCTTCCATGTATATTTCCCTCCCAGCTACATATCTTTCTTAAGTACCCACCTTTCCATTATTATGTAGCAAGATATATTACTCTGTATAAGGTCCAAGTTGTTCTCAAATGCTCATAGTAAAAGTGTTCAATTATGGCATAAGATGTAATAAATTATTGACACAGTGCTACATTGTGTCTAGCTGTCCAACGCTGCATAATTATAATGCTAGTAAGAAATTGTTTTTAATGCTTTTGTACAATAAATACAAGTGAAAGGGACTTTTCACTGCACCAGAATACCAGCGGTATGCAAAACATGCCCATGTATTTTGCTTGCTTCTAACTCTGCTGCCACAGAGAGAAACTGTGGAAACATTTGAAGAAAGATCTGAATGTATGGCATGGTTTGACCTGGTGGGGAATGACACTATCACTTGATGTATCAGGGGCAAAAATGTGTTATGCAGATGATCACAAAAGAGCTCTGGTATCTTTTTATTCCACCCTCCAAGGGCTGTGTGTTTGCATATCCCCTTTAACTATTCTAGACATGGATTATAAATTTATTGTGGGATTACTCTGTGTATGTTTCCACCTACAAATCTAGGTGCCAGCTGTTCAACTGTAGACAGGTCAGAAAAAACACAAGAATCATCAAAAATTATTGAAGTATCTTATCGATAGTATAAATGCTAAGGTTTCATATTGTTTCGTGACATTTTAAACCATCAAGTCACGTGATTCCCTGGACCTGAACTCTCCTCCACACAGCATCACTGGTGTGGGCAGTGGCAGGGAGCTGAATACGGCCCCTGAGGTCCTCCTGCTCAGTACCTTGTTCTGGACATGCTCTGGCTCAACTTAACAGTGAACTGTTCCAACTTCCCGGTCAACAGCCATAGAGAAACAGTGACAAAAAGCCCTGCCCTCCCCCCTGCACTCTCTGGGCAGCTCAGCCTTTAACTAGCTTAAAAGACCTGGGTGAGTGGCCTTGGTGAACCTGCATGGGGGTTCCCCTGACAGGTACCATAACCTACAGCATGGTGATGCTGAAAAAGCACTGCGGGGAGCTTTCATGTGTGTCATCTCTTTGTCACGGCTTAGCACCGTGATTTCTGCCTGCGGGAATTGATGCTGCTTGGTGCAGGCCATGCGGTGCCACCAGCCGAGGTGGGTCAGAATGCTGTACTTGACAGGAGGACGAATCAGGAACCAGCAAGTTAAGAGGCGTGTAGAACGACGAGCACTTCAAGCTATTTCATAACATGTGCATGAGAAATTCTGGCACCTTATGATCTATTTTGTGGGTCAGGGCTGTCCTCACGGCTCCCCCGTCTCCCTTCTGGGCTCTCAGTGTATGCGCTTCCCAGGTCCTCTTTGGCATCCTGATGAAGTCTTATGCTGGGACCAACAGTTTCTGTCCCCTGCACTAACTGCTTAGCACCAGCCAGTCTCATATGACTTTCAAAACAACACAGAGTTTTTAATTCTAAGCTTTACTACAAGCTTATTTAGATATGATTTACCAGTAGGAGAGAAAACATTGTCCTGCCAAGTCCACAGCCAAGAGGGCATCTCAGACTTCTTTTGCCCATCCCGTTCAAGCAGTTCTTGCTCCTGGCTGTTTTCTGGGTGACTGGCCTGCAGCTTTTAAGGACCCTTTCTCTAGCACTGGCCACAGCTACCTTCTGGTTGGCTAGATGATCATGAGAAAGGGTTGTCTCCTCTCTTCCTTGCGTGAAAGCGTGCTGCTCCCCATGCATATCCCCCTTTGCACATTCACAGTGAAATCTCTGTTCTCTGTATGACAGACACAGCTGTGCCATTGCCATTTAGCGACCACACAGGCGCACTCCTCAACGGCTGAGGGTGATCAGTTTAAAGGAGCAAATACTGCCAATTTAAATTCACTTGAAGCAAATCGAAGTTGTCTTAACCGACGAGTTAACTCCCGGAGAAGGGCAGTTTGCTTCAGTTCCAGCTGGATTCATGAGATGCTGCAGCACCTTCAGAGGACGGTAGCACTGGTGTTACACACAATGCATGGCAGCTCGGAAATCTGAGGAGGAAAATTGCTGTTCGCTGCACACTGCGGAGCTGCTGATCAGCCTGAGGATCCTGGTGAGGCCGGTCATGATAAAAAGTTTTTAAAACCTCGTAGGTATCTCTCCGAGGTTCTTCTTTCCTGTCCTTGTATGAATTTCTCAATACGGGAATAAAGGAAGATAAAGATGCAGGTAAATGGTAATTAAACTGAGTATGTATCCGCATCTAAATGGGGGAAAAAAAAAAAAAGCTAAGATTTTGCAATTACCCCAAAGCAAACAGTATGATCTCAGGAAAAACTAAAAGAAATACTGACATACTAAAGTCTTAAAAAATACACTTTGGTAATGGTTCAAAACTCAAAATTCTGCAAGGTACTTGTTATACCTTGAAGTGAAACAAAAAAATGACAACTACTAGTAGGTCTTTTATATCCGTTCAAACAAATTTGAAATTACAGATACTAAAATGCTAGAACTATAATGGATTTTTACTGCATCAAAATTGCCAGATATTGGGTTTGGCCTAAACAGAAGCAATTTCAGCCCAAGCATTCAGGTGAGGAGGTAACATGATGTCCCCTTTGCTTAGTTGGTAGCTCAAGTGTGGTGACACCCAGAAGGGACGGTCCTGGCACTGCTCAAGTTTGGTCCAGCTCAAAGTACGGAGTTTACAATGGTGGGCAGAGTAGGCGGCAGGGTCAGGGTAGTTTTTCACTTTTAACTCTCAAATCTAACACTGGTTATAAACCAGTTGGTTATAAACAATGTTATAAACCAGTCGGTTTATAACACTGGTTTTAAACCAGCGCTGCCATGGCCAGAATATCCTTTTGCATTTCTGCTACTGAAATTGTTTGATATCTCTGGGAATTCCAGTTCAAAGCTATTTTATTCTGGAGTGGTCTATTGACTTTGACCACGGTGCAAACGTATACTTGCCTATAGGTGCTTTACTGGTGTATTGTTTGAGCCGTTGGGACCATCTGGCACAGACGTCTGTCTCTGTAATTAATTACAAGATACTTACTGAATGGTTATTATCCCTTAAATCTACAGTGTGGAAGGGAGTGACCTCTTTCACCACTCCTCTCAAAGCAGTTTCTGTTATTCTTAATTCACCTAAAATTGCAATAGCAACAAAAGATGGTGCCACAGCAAGCACATATCCACTCTATTTCTCCTCACAGACCATTGCAAATCTTGTCAAGACTCTACCTGGGAATGTGCACTTTCAGTTATCCGGTGTGAGAACAGACACCCGTATCGGAACGGCCCAAGACATGTGAGTGGTGGCTGTGACAAACATTCCTTATCACCAACAAGCGCAAAAGCACAACCCAGGTGGACTTGACTCAACCCTCATTCCTCTCGGAAAACAGAGGTTTAGGGGTAGGGCAGAATCTGGAGCTGGCACCCAGCAAAGAAACTGGAATGAAACAGAGGACCTTGAAATCTCAGAAGTCTGGCACTGCTTTCTTTAGCCGTGTCATTATAGAATGTGCAAAGATAGACACCCTCAACGATTGTAATGGCTTTCTTCCCATGGGTGAACTGGTGTGAGCAACTGGATGGTAGAAACGCGTAGAAACCTGAGCTGTAAAGCGATACGGGTTAAAAGTTCAGCTTTTCACCTTTATGATGGCAGGTTTCACTCTCTCACTGAGAATGCCTCATTTGTATTTACTTTTTAGGGTCATTATCTGTCCCACGAGAGTCTTTGTGAAGGTCCAAATTTCAAATAAACAGTACACTATAAGACAGGTATGTGTGGATAATTTTTGTTGTGTTTGGCTAAAATATGGGTACTAAGCTCAATAGGTAAACATAAAAGTATGCCATTTAAAACAATGCATTCCCATTAGTGTTTGAATATGTGCCTAAACTCCGTGTACACTTTTACATGGTTATGTCATTTCCTGTGTAAAATGTGCTTGTTTATACAGCAGCCATATGAAAGATGCAGTAACCCGCTATGTGGGCTATTTGAAGCTTTCTTTAAGAAACATAAAAACCCCTTGACCCTTGTATAATAAAAGGTGTTAAAAGATACTGCTTTTATAACATCTTAGCCAAGACTAATAAGAATGTACAAAGCAAACAATTTTTTTTTCTCTTGTTTTACTCCATAGTCCTGGTCAATCACGTGTTACTTTATGAATTTACTGTTGCCGTTGGGTAGTAAAACGATATTTAAAAATAAAATTGCATGAGATTTCATTGCTTCTCAGCAAATTTAATAAACAAGGAAATCTTTACATTTTTTGAAAAACTCCAAATACAGTACAGTAAATACACTTTGCTGAGTGCTCAGAATAGCCCGTTTATTCTGTCAGACCGAGTTCACTGATGTCCCTATTTTGCTGGGTTTGGGTTGTTTTTGGTGGTTTTTTTTTTTTTTTTCAGAACTAGTTTCAACTTTGTGGAATGATTTGGCTAGCTGAAGTCATGCAAATGGATCCAGTTTTCCCTAATGTCATTTTGAAGAGCGCAGCTGTCAAGAAAAAATTACTCCGTTGATAATAATAATAATAGTGATTAATTGGCTGACCCTCTGCTAGGGGACACAAAATGCTCTTTTCACTGGTTTTTCTCTAAGAGTCTCTTTGCTAGAATAGCTTGTGCCAGGCTCTGCCATCCAGGGGTGCAGCCTGAGCAGGCTCTGCCCATTGTCCTGCCAGAGAAATGCCATTAAAATGAGGGTATTGCTCCTGCACGTTTAGTTACCGTCTACCTGGTTTTTACAAGATGCCATTTATCATGGCATAAAGTCAGAAACGAGCCTTTTATTGATAAAACCAGACACGTTTCATTTTGCTGGTGCGAACAGCCTCAAAACATTAATCTTTCTCCAGAAATGTTGAAAGAGAAACACAACATGGGTCCTCCACGGGCTTAGAGAAGGGGCTGTATATCTTCACGGGAGCTCTCTTGTCTGCAAAGGTGCAATAAGAACCATAAAGTTTAGATGGCAAAGAAGTCATTAGCTCACACGGTTAGTGATCAGATTACAGGAACCCAGCTCGAGAGGATAAAAGGCTAATGGCAGCGCGGGGAGCAGCCCCTGCTGCAGGAGGAGGTGCTCTAAAGAAACTCTGGAGGGAACGTGACATGGGAGAAGGACTCGGGGAGCAGCGGCTTTGGGGGGAGGCAGACAGACAGCCCCACAGTAGAGGACAGCAGGGGCTGAGGACGGGGGAAGGATCAAGTCATAGAGGGGTCTGGAGGACAAAGTCTTATGAGGAGCGACTGGGGGAACTGGGGGTGTTCAGCCCGGAGAAGAGGAGGCTGAGGGGAGACCTTCTCGCTCTCTACAACTCCCTGAAAGGAGGTTGCAGAGAGGTGGGGGCTGCCCTCTTCTCCCTGGTGACAAGTGATAGGACAAGAGGAAATGGGTTCAAGTCATGCCAGGGGAGGTTTAGATTGGATATTAGGAAGAATTTTTTCACTGAAAGGGCTATCAAACATTGGAAGAGGCTGCCCGGGGAGGGGGTGGATTCACCATCCCTGGAGGCGTTTAAAAAAACGGTAGACGTGGTACTTGGGGACATGGTTTAAAAGTGGTTTAGAAGTGGTTTTGCCAGGGTAGTTTAATGGTTGGACTTGATGATCTTAAAGGCCCCTTCCAACCTCAGCAATTCCATGATTCTATGATTCTATAAGATGGACCAAATGCAGGAGCAAGTGTAGAGTGAATGTACACTCAGATGGAACAGGAGATCGGTTGGGTAGCAGTGCTGCTCGGGGGAATAGACTACATGCCCAGAAGGAAAAAAACCTTTTTCTGAGGGCTAAATGTGAGCAATTCTTCTTTCTTTCCACTTGCCTGTCCTTCTCATGCTAGTGGCTTTCAGGGCTTTACTCAGGCTCTGGCCCAGAAGCTGCTGAAGGCTTAGATTGATAGCGGGCTCCTGAAGTCCAGCAAAGGCAAAAAGCTTCTGATGGTGGCACTGAGCAGCCAGAAACAGTGGCAGCTTTAGCAGAGTTCCTGACTGTGGCCACGAGTGCTGCTGTGGGAGGTCCAGAGCAACAGGGCTGAGAAACCCGTGTCTGGATGATGAGGCGCTTCCATTTATGAGACTTTCAGGTGGATCACGAATGTCACTGCTGAGCCACAAGCAGATAAGTGGTCTGTGTTCTCCAAGCCATGTGCAGGCTAAGGTTAAAAAGACCGATCATGCAGCTCCGGACAGTCACTTTGACTGCCTCAGCTGGGCATTTTGGTACTTTTGCACAACAATCTTTGGCTGCAGGAGGCTGATTCAGAGCACTAAAGACAGCCAGAGGGAAGAGCCAGGTCCTGGGAGAGCGAACTGAAGCATCTGTGCTGAGCAGGGAGCGGATGGGCGACAATGGGCACAGTGCCCCAAAGGAGTTCCCTCTCTGGGGACAGGTGCCTGCAGATTGGGTCCCTTTGTCCTTTTGGGACTCAGCTGCAGGCATGAGAGGGTCTTGCTCTCCAGGAAAAAAAAAAAACAAACAAACAAACAGTGGAGAGGCTCCTTTTAAACATAATAGTCCCTGGTTTCGTTGGTGTTTTTTTTCCACTTGCACAGGGTGTGGAGGGCTTGGGCCCAGTTCCTTCTCCGTGCTGTGCTTCTGCCCCTCTGGAGGCACCAGGAGGGGGAACTCTTCATGTCTCCCTCTGTGCATTCTGACTGCTGCTTGGGAACCTTACATTCCTGCCTGCGCCCTGATATAGGAAGCTGGAGAGCATGTGAAGGAGGGCTGAGATAGATATCCACCCCAGCACCGCTTGCAGGGAGCACACCCTCTGGGGAACAGGAGGTCTGACCAAGATTTGATAGAAACCACACAGTGGAAGGACTTGTACTAAACGCTTCCACGTTCAACTGTTTCCTTTTACTGCGGGGTCCTCAGGCAAACAGTTGTATTGCAGACAGACTGGTGGTTTAGGTACGTTGTGAGGACAGCTGCTGGATGAGTCCTACAGGTGAAAAATACCGAGCGTGAGGAGGGAGGCAGAAGAGAAAGGACAGACCTGAGCGACTGGCAGCAGCATGGCTAATAGTCAGGTTCTGGGCGTGCAGCCAAACAGCTACTCTAGCACATGAATGCGCTTGCAAGAAGGTGTCACCGACACCAGTGACGATACATGTCACAGTATTTTTACAGATCCCTGAGCTCCAGCCCGGTGCATGCGCTCAGTCGAGGCTGAGAGGTCGGAACATCTAGTGCCTACAGCCCACGCATCTTCGTTTCATAGCATCCACACTGGAATTTAAACCCACTTGGTGGAAGATGAATCTCCAATGTATGCATAAATATTAAAGAAATGGGACAAGTTTATTCATGGCTTCTTTTTTTTTTTCCTATGGAATAATGTTGTGTGAACAATATATGATCAATGAATTCCAGAAAAGGTAAGCTGGAATCTTTCTGAGGCATAGAAACTTTAAAAACAGATTGATTCTTTGGAGTTCTAAGAAAAATGACCTGCTATTTATCTCAATATAGAAACACGGTGGAGCTATCTGTCTCCCAAAACATTATAATGTTTTTGGTAAGAGAAAAAGCCATAAGAATTAATTCACTTTTTGCAACAGTAATGAAATATTCCCCATGCCAGTAAGATAAGAAAGTGACGAGGAGCATGTGCTGGCATTGTCAGAGATTGAAAACATTTAACCTGCACCAATAAGCCTACCGAATTTTAATAAATCTTGGAATTCTGGGGAAATTCCAGAGGTTTGGGAGACTCAGGAGAAAAGGAATTTAATTCAGTACTATAAAGGGTCACTGTGCTGACCTGGCAATTATAAGCAAATTATGGGACTGTTGATACTGACTGAGTCTTATAATGTGATTGAAGGATGGTAGTTTAATTCACAGGTGATAAGGGCAGGAAGAACAATTAAGATTATTTAACCTGATAAGCCATGCTTACCCTAGGTAAAAAATTTTACCTCCGAGTCCCTGAAATGGCAGCTCAGTTTTTACAGGCAACAAGGCAGCAAACGCAACTTCAGGAATGACTGGGAGAGAAAGAGAGAACAAATGAGAAAACAATATGCAGGCACTCCCGGGATTTACACGACGCGTGAACGCTTTGTGATACCGTAGAGCTGGAGGGAGACAATAAGAACAACTGGAAGTACAAAACAGCTTCTGCGAGAGGAGTAATATAGGCAGACTGGGGCCCTTCAGTGGGAGGTGACTGGGGCAAGAAGGAAAAGTGATGAGGGCTACGAATGTGAACGGGGAGCAAGGTTCTTCCCAAACAAGAACCACAATACACCAAATGAAACCGGTTCAGGACAGGTTTGAAACAAGCAGAAAGATACTGATTCCTACAGTGTAGCCCCAGCCACAGAACCCCTGGCCACACCCTGGTTTGGATGCTAAAAGTCTACATATGTTTAAAAAAACCCGAATAAGTTCATGGAAGAAAAATCTGCTGCTGAACATGAGTCCACAGGACTTTCTAAACCACTGGTAGCTGGAAGCTGTGAAGCCGTGCCAGGAAAACCTCGCTGCACATTTGTCCTGTCCTTGTTTTCTTTTCAGGGATCTGCTGTTGCCTATAGGAGATGGGCGAGACGGATCCATGATCTGACTTGGCAAAACCACCCATACGTTCTGTATGAAGCCCAAAACTTGCAGTGAACTAGTACAGTGGGACCTCCTGGCTTAATCTACTGAGTAGGACTGGCCACTGTCCTGTTCGAGAGGCACGGCTTTCTGATGTGGTCTCTCTTTTCCCACCATTTTTTTTTTTTTTTAAAAGGAAGGCTATTTTTAAAGTTCCCTGGAATTAAATGACGCTACGTAATAGCTGGGTATTATGTGTTTGGAAAGAGAGATCCAGGATTGATTTAAAGACCGAAAGTTTTAAAAAGCTCACCACATTCAGCCCTAAGCTAATTCTGTGAATATTAGCACTTCATTTTTTAATAAGCAGCTATTTCTACCTACTGTCCAGTTTCCACTTTGAATCAGTGAATTGGCTTCTTTGTCTGCTACATGAAAAAACTTGCTCCCATGGGCATTGTCCTACCTTTGCAGACTGTGATGAATTTTTTTCTTTTATTTCATGTGGAAGAGGTAGATCAACTTGGTTATGCTTTTGCTGTGCACCCTCCTTACCAGATTTTTTTCTTCTTGTGTTTTTTTTTTTTTTCTTTGGACTCTCACTTCTCTAAATAATTTTTGTAGTGTGAACACCAGAACTCATTTAACGTTGCAGTAACAGACTCATCAATGCCACAGAGACACAACTAACTCTGTACTTTTACTGGATTTTGACCTTCATTATAGTCCAGAGTTCAGCTTCCCTCTCAGCTACAGCATCGCACCAGGATTTCAAACTCAGCCTTCCATTATGACCAACACCGCTTTTCCATAATCACTGCTTTCTAATGAAAAACTTTCCATTTTATAAGCTCTTGCCTCAGAGTTGAAAATCCTTGTTTACAGTTGAGTTCAAAAGCAGCTTAGCCCACTAAAAAATTCCTGCTTGACAAGATTTATACAATTCCTGTTACTCATTATGAAGTAAAAGTTACTTTGCTTTTTAGGGTGAGGCATCGAGACAAGAAAAGGCGCAACCTCAGGAGCCCTGTCAGTGGTAGTCTCAGGAGCAGAGACCTGTGTCCCGGGCTGGAGAGCTCACCACCTTCCCCTGCCTCCAGGAGGAGTTGAGCTCCTCCAGAAGTAACGGAAGAAAGATGCTGACAGCAATCTGGACTTCTTGAATGTTGCAGTGCTGGGCTTCAAGGGCTGGGCAGAGGACTGACAGACGCTCTGCTGCTCACACATATTTGCTAAAACTCTTTTTCTCAGGACGTTCTGCAGACACCCCGACAATCTGAAGATCAAGATGTGCTCTCTTTGGCATGGATTTAAAGGTTACTTGAAAGCTGCTCTGGAGCAGATGCCCGATTCATACAGATTTTGTTCTGCCGTCAGCCCCGAGAAGCACGTGCTTTCCGATCGCTGAAGGAGGTTTGCCCCTCTTGCTGCAAGTCCACAGGGCACCTCTGTAACCTGCTGGTAACCCCTTATTCCTGGCCAGAGGCGTGCAAAAGTTCTCACCGGCGCCCTGCTCTCCCTGCACGGTGCCGGCTGTCTTGAGGAGGTTTTAATTCTGGGCATGGCGCTGTTTTTTTTTTCCAGTGCTCTCCAGTGCAGGCAGTATGGAAGCCCAGCAGCAGTGCTCGCTTCCCTGGCCTGGCCGGCGCGGTGTGGGGCATCCCGGGCGAGGACTCCTGAGCTGCTCCTGCTCACCAGCCTCCAAGAAGCTGTGGGAGTGCCCTGCCAGACACAGCCCCTCTACATGAGGCTGGGCCTTGTTTTTTTGGGATACGGGCACCACATCAATGCTGCATGAGCCATCCTGTTGCGCCATCTCTCAAGGGTTCTTCAGAGCAGCAGGAGCCTCTTGCTGCCACCGGAGAGGGCCGCTGTTCTGCCCTCCTCACAGCATGCGGCCAACCCCTGTGGCTCTCGTGGGGAGCCCAGCGAAGGGAGGGAAGAGGGACTGACTGCTGGAAGGTGGTGGGGTGAGGGACGGTGGGGACATTTCTCAGGGAGAATTGCTCAGTCTTTGCAAGGAGGGCCGGACAGCGTGCCTCTGATCGATTATCCTGGACAGCCAAACCTTGCCCCATATTATATGGTTTTCATCACAAACATAAATGTAGTTGGTATAAAACAGAAGGTCAGGAAGGTTTAAGACATGGTATATGAGAAAACATTTTCCAGATTTCGGCTTCCTCCAAGGTAATATGCAAGTGTAATTAAAACAGAACCTGGAAATATAGAGTACAGTACCCTATTGAAAGTGTGTTGTATGAGCTGAACTCCCTTCATTGATAGTTTTCCAAAACACACAGCTGCAATAATCTTTATCCAGGAGAAGGGAATAAATTAAGTCTGAACACCTCTGCATATAGTACAGTACAGTGTATAGCCCTGCACCCCATATAACCTCTTAGCGGTAATGGAAAGCTGAAGGAGGCGCAAGTGGAAAACCTCTCTGACCAGCAAACACTTTCTTCTTCAGAAAGCATACAGATGGGAAGAAAAGCTCATGAAGCAGAGGCGGCTTAAGTACTGGGATGTCTTGTTTCTGAAGCAGTCTGCTGGAGTTGTTGAGACCCTGCAGTGGCAGGGTGCCAAAGCACACTCCGAGTTTGACAGGTGGGGAGGGAAACGTCCTGGGCTTGCCCCAGCAAACACCGAGTACCGATGGCAAGCTAAAGGGAACAAATAGGAGTTTATCATATTTAACAGTAGCGGCAGCCACTAGGATATAGAAGCTTGGAAAAAGTAATCGGGTCCTATTTCTACTTCCCCTGAACAGTTCAGTCCTGCAGCTCAAGTTTTGCTTGCCAGGCTTCACCAAGCTCAGCGAGGTGCAGCACTGAGGAGCCTGTTCTGCTTCACATCTGCTTTCCCTCCTGCAGCACCAGTACGGGAGAGGGGTAACTCCCTCCCAGAGACCAGAGCAAGGACCACTTTGCACCCCTAGCCAAGGAATTCCAGATCGGGGAATTGATCTCCATACTTGCCAAACCTTTCAAGGTCCAGAATGTATTTTAAGAATTGTACTTTTATTGAAAAATTATCTTATTTTTATATTTTTAAATAGCATTTATCCTGGGAAACAGCACTAGCAAATGTATGCATGCTGACACCCCAAACTGAGTATTCAGTCTTACGGAGAGGACTATGCCTCTTGAAGATGCCACAAGCGAAGTATGACAAATTCGTTATTGAACTACCAGTTCAACCTTAGAAGTGCCATTTTCCTTCAGCGCACCACCAGAGCTGGAAATCCAGCAGAACGCGGGTTTCCCCAGGTGGTCAGATGGCCCCTCATTGCATTTCTGGAACTTGGAGTGCTGGTAAGAGCAGTGCAGAGGCATCCAGATTAGCTCTGGAAGAAGTCAATCCACATATGCCAGTGCTCCAAGGGGCTGTTATCACTGATCTCTGCTTCAAGTCCTAAAAGGGTGCATTAGCCAGGATGGAGTGCCAGCTCTGCACCGGCTCTGTTGGTACATACAAAGCCCTTTCAGAACCTGGAGGACCAGGAAAGTATGCTGCAAAGACACTCAAATAGCTGCAGGGGCCAGCTGGCAGCCTTGCAGTGTTGGCACTGAACCAGAGTTAATAAGACCTGCTGGACCTGAACTGAGGTTTTTTTGCAATTGGGTTTCTCTTTATCATGATCTCCAGAGCGTCCTGGCATACCCGTTCGGGCTATTTATCCCCCAGCCCTGCCTGTCCCAGGTAAACACGGAGAGATCCTGTTTCCCCAGGGGATCATGAGATTTCCTTTGACTTTTCTTCTGCAGAAGCAAGAGCAGGTGGTTAAGAAGGAAAATGAATATAATTTTAAATCTGCACTTCAACAGGAATTCTAGACTGAGCAGAGGAAAGATTGAAGTTGAAAGATCTGTACTTTTGCCCTAGTCTAAAGCACGTTTATTTTCCAGGAGGAGGGAGCTCTCTGCAGCAAATGTTGGGCTAACAATTGCCTTATCGAGTTCATTTTGATTCTTCAGGTGACTCAAAAGAGAAAAATTCAAGAAGTTGTTATGGGACTTTATATCTTTATATATTTAGAATACTTCAAAATGGTTGATTAACCTGCATAGTTGCATTTTAAAATATAAAAACACAGGCCTACATAACAACGATCAGTCTGCTTTTCAGTGTGAAAACAGAAAAAGCGTGTTCTATGATAACTTTTGAAATAAAATTATGTGCTGATAGGCAATTAGGAGGACAGGAACATCAAATGTTTTTAAATGCCTTTGTCGAAGAGTTATTTATCAATCCTTGTTAATTAAGTTAAAAAAGAAATAGAATTTAGTAGTGACCACTGGACCAGCTTGGGAGAGGTTAAATTCATATGTAATCTCCGGACCACAATAGCCCAAGGATCTCTGTGCAGTGTACGGAGAGTCTTTTGAATGTGGACAGAAATACACAGATTAAAAAAAAAACCCACACAGAGAATCTGCGTCCTGGTGAGTTACACACAGAGAGTCTGGCTGCACAGAACATCACTACTGGAGGGGGGGGAAATGTGGCAAGTGAAAAATACAAGAAGAGATCATAGAGGTACCTGACTCTGAAGTCCGAAAAGGGGAAAATCGGGAAAAATTTAACCTGGAGATTCCAGCTTGGCAGATCAGGCACTTCTCACTCTGCTAAATTCTTGGGTGCAGCCCCTTTATCTTTTCAGTACTCTATTGCTCATTCTGAAAGACATAAGCATTTTTCCAGACAGAGGTAAGCAGAGGCCACACAGGACCCGGATTGCTGGCTCACCATACTATGTCTTGTATTTGTGACACTATAGTCTCCACATGCCCATTTGTGCTTCTTATTTCTGATGGCATTACAACAAGCTACTTAAAAAAACCATCAAAACTGTTTCATTCTCTTTTGTTCTGAGGAAATATGTGAATATCCATTAACAGGGTGAAAAAACGAGTTACATGATAAAAGTTATATAAAAAGAAACTTGCAGAGCTGCGATATGAAGCTTTACCTCCAGAACGGCCAACCAAGAGTTTCTCCACATCTCTACAATGCTTCCTACAGCAAATAGCCTGAGGCTGATTTCTTAAATATTAGCCAAACCCTGCTCTTACCTAATACCTTTAGGAACTTGACATCAAAGGGAGAAGAATGGGGCTCAAACTGAGCATCTTTATATTAAGTATGAGAAAACTTTCACAGTGAAAGATTGGAACGAGCTTCAGACAGAAATTAGGAATCCCCTTAATGAAATTTTTAGGTGCCGGTCAGAGAAACATGCACCACAGAGGTCTAAGTACATTTAGTACTGGAAGAGGCGGATGGGCTAGATGACCTTTTTAGCTATGTACCTACAGGATTTGCAAATGTCTGTAATTATTATGCCAGCCAAGGAATAATGTAACACCTCAGAATCAAAGTCTCAGTCTCTACCATAGCCCAAGTGAGGGCAAATACTTTAAGACTTGCAAGTCACCTAAGCATCATAGACAGCCTAGAACATTTTGGCAACATTTCTTCATGTAAAAGTGACAGTTTCTCAAAGTTTTGAGGGTAGATAAATACCCAGTTTTGATGAGGTGGCATTCTGAGACCAGCATGGAATTGTTGGGCAAAATACAGAGCCTCTGTCCTGCTCTCCCCAAGGAGAACAGCCGGTGACCTAGGCTGGCGTACTTCTGTGCAATACTATCGATCTCCAAGTTTTGCCCCAATTAAGATGAAGAGATTTTAATTTGAATTTTTCACACCAAGGGTGGTCATCACAATTATGCTAGAGATGCCTCTCTTCCAGTCTTTCTTGTGGCACTTTATATCATTTATTAGCAGTTAATTGAATCAGAAAGTCAGTTTCTGTTCTGATAAATATTTCATTATTAGGTGTCCCAGTCTCCCAGTTGATAATACTCAACTCTCCTGTTGCAACTCTTCTTTTCTTACATACTCTGCCAACAGGCTGCCTGCAATTCAATGGGGCTGTGGGTCTGAAAAACAGTTAAATCAGTAGAAGGTCACCTGAAACTGGATCAAAAGAATAAGATAAATTCCTAAGCTGGGTTACACATGCTAAACTGCATCAAAATTGTTAAAAAGAAATGTTAGGCACAACTTGGATCTGTCAGTTGTTTTGAAGGGCTTAGTTTTGTCAATCCTCTTGATTTTGGTGTAGTGTTTTAACACTGAAGAAATGCCTGTGTGATTTTAACCCCAGCCCCTCACTGCCAGCTCCCTCCTCCTTTTGGGCTAAAAAAATCACAGTCCCTTGTTGTCTCCATTCTTGGTAATGAGGGGATTTGGACCCTTATCCTATCTTCACATATCTGGATAACAGGTGGATGTGGAACTTTGCTCCATGAGTTTTTTCAGGTCTGGATAAGCTTCACACTCACCCTTTGTGTTCAGATGCTTGCTGGACTGAGGCTTTAACTAATAGGTTAGAATTATATCCCCCTTCCTCTTCTGCACAGCAGTTGACTTGTCAAAATGAAGCCTTGCCAGCCGCCACAACACCCTTAACTTAGACCCAGCATGCTCTAGAAAATCTTACGCTCTGCAGGGCCAAAGTTAAAGATGAATGCTAGTGCTACCACAGCCAGGGGCAGGACTTCTCCTAACAGCAATTAGTAATTTTATCTGCTTAGTTGTATTGTCAAACTGTAACCTTACTTCATCCACCAGCCCCATCTAACCACACATGCAAAGGGAGGCCTCTCCCACCATCCTGACATGCATGGATCATCGCTGCACCCATTTGTACAGATGCAGCATCTAGGGCTGCGCAGCAGGGCCCCAATCACCCGAAGCAACCATTCCTGCTGTCATCAGGCTTTTCCTCCACCACCCCTGTCCTAAAGAGAGGACTTTGTGGGTAGATCATAGAGTCATCTCTCCACCCTGCTTCTCTGCCTTTAGCACACAGCAGTCCCACATCCCTTCTTGGTCATGCTTAAAAAACAGCAAACATCACTTATTTAGAGGATTATGCAATTCCTCACTCCCTCCCTTCTATGCCCCTGCCCTCCCTTAAACCCCGAGTCTGCGCTCATTGCTGTCTCCATGCACTGGTGCCCGATTAGTATCCTCTCTCATCCTCCATGCATACGTTCATCCAGCTCCACCACTGCTGTTCTCTTCTAGCACATTCAGGGAAGGAAGTTTCTCATCCCTCTTTGTTTTCCGTTTCTTCTTCACTTAAACTCCTCTGGACTACTTTCAGCCCACGACTTGTGGCCCCTTATCTCCTCCCACTAACAGCTGCCTCCTCCAGTCACTTGGAATGGCAAACTCCAAGACAGCTGCCAGGCCTGCAAGTAAGAGAACAGACAGGGTTGAGGCCTAAACAGAATGCTTGTTAAATATAGTCTTATTAATAAATTATTATAATAATGTGAAACTTATTTTATAATACATTGTATAAATTCAGTATCATCGTATCCTTTCTGATTCTTCTTTTCTGTTCAGTCACCTGGTTGCCAACACGCCTAAGGCCATTGTTAACGTTCCCCCACGTTTTAGCACATTTGTGAAAGCAAGTTTCTCTGCCATTGTCAATGGCCTCAGATGAAAGAACACCAGCAGTTAGATAGGAACTTTGCTGCCCTGTCTCTGGGACTTCTTGTTGTTGCTGGTTAAAATGCTCTGCCAGCAGCAGTTCCACGGAAGATTCATGATGACTGAGGTGAGACTCATGCCGTCGCAGAGCTGCCCACTGAGCAGCGCTGAACGGTAGGAACTCGAGGACAGCAAGGGCTGTGTACATAATGGGGAGCAAATTGCCAGTGCTCTGACTGAGGAAATCCCCTTAGAGTCGAAACTAAAATGCAGATCCACCTCCAACTCTTCTGTCTCCGTGTCCCCTTTGGACACAGTCTGAGGTGCTGTTCTCTGCATGTGAGGTAGCTGTGTTCAGCCAGACTGGCATGAAAAGGGCTAAGTGCTACATGGAGACTGACATAACAGTGATAGGCAGAGGAATCTTAGCTAAGATAGCAATTTTCTCCAACTGAAATGTGTCAAAATCCTCCTGTGCATCATTAGGTAAGACGAACACAAACCCAGGTGAGTGTCAGGAACTGGCATACTCAGCATATTTATCAGACACACAGCTCCAAGTTAGAAAGCATCCACTATGGTGGAGAGATTTCTGCATGCTGCTGTGAGACTCCTGGGCAACTGACAGAAGGCTTTCCTCTGTACGACTGTATGCTGCAGGGGTTCTTTTGACCACTCTTAACTTATTAGTGGCAAGAGGAGACTTCAGAAAAAGAGTAATCATTCTCCTCCATCGCCTTCTCACAAAAAATTTGCTGTTATGAATGGTATTTAATATCTTTTGAGTCTAACACACGGAGGACAGCTAAGCACATGAAACAAAGCAGAGCTAGCTTTAACCTTCCTCCCTAGAACTAGCCGCAGACACAAGAACGAAATGAAACATAGCATAGCCCTGACAGAGACCTACAGTTCCCTGTGTTGCTCAACATCCAGCCCTGCATCAGAACAACTTGTTCACTAAACACGTTGTCAGATGCAGTTAAACCTATTTCAGCAGATAGCTGTGGTGAGTCAGAACATCTTGGAAAAGACCAACGGCAGGCATAGGGATCTGGGATGCCTGTGGAAGGGAAGTCCAAGCAGGTGATTCCATTGGCCCCCTGAGGCCTGACATTTAAGAACATATGAAAGATTTCTAAGGACTACTGTGGAGTTTCAGGGCCATTAAAGCAGCTGCTACTGCTCTCTCGAGAAGCTGGCATCCCAGTAAATAGGCTGGGAAAGAGAGGAGTAGAATATTATAGTTCCCCAAGCCCTTTAAGCCAGCACTGCTGCTGAAAAGAGCAGCCTCACTCTCTTCCCCAGCTGCTCTTGCTCACATCTGCACCAGCCTCCGGTGTACCAGGACTAACATTTGTGAGGTGATGTGGATATGATCCAGATTAGGACTAACCCGGCAAAACAAGCCAGTTCATTTCATCCCGTCGGGCTGCTGCTCAGGTTCACTCTGCGGCCTCATGAAAGCTGGTGCCAGCAGAAGCAAGGGGTAGAGAATACACACAGGGACAGGTGGGAGCGCTCCTGGCAGCGAGGTGCTGGCTCCAGGGCCTGTGGGGACACTGGCACGAGGGGCTCTGCCATCTTCCCCCACTACTACCGCCGCAAAGCGCGAAGTCCCTGTGCTGGCACCGGTGCGGCACAGATGCCATCTCCTGCTCTGGCCAGCCAGAACGGCCAGATCGACCTCAGCCAGAGGAAACTATCGCTGCTTTCACGCTGCTCTCTCTGCTGCCGGGCAGCGGAGTGAAAGCACAGCCCCCCCCCCCCCGCCATGGGCCGGGCCTTCCAGAGGACACGGGTAACGACGGGCAGGCGCAGATTCGCCACCTTTTCCCCTTCCGAACCGAACCCCAACGCAGGCCCCCCGCTTTCCTACGCCTCACGACACCGCTTCCCCCCGGCTACGGGACCCAGCAACGGCGCTCCCCTCCCCGGCCCGCTCCGAGCTATAGCCGCCGCCAAGCGACGACCGGGACGCCCCCCCCCCCGCCTCCCCCGGCCCCCTCAGGGCGGCGCATGCGCAGCCGGCGGGCGGAAGGGGCGGTGCCGGGCTGACCGCCCCGCCGGAAGCGGCGCCGAGGACCCATGGCGGCGCTGGTGCGAGCCGTGGTGAGTGGCGGCGGCGGTTGCCGCCGAGGTCGCCTTCTCCGCACAGGGAACGAGCGGCGTGTGCGCGGCCGGGCGCGTCCCCGCGGGGTTGTCCTGGCGCCACCGCTGTGGTGGCTGGGCTGCCCCGCACGGTCCCGCCAGGTCCCGCGGCTCCTTTGCGGCCTGGCCTCTCCCCGGCCGCCGCGCCTGAGGAGAAGGCTGTTCGGCGGTGCGCCTGAACCCCGGGGGTGTCTGCGGGGGGACGCGGCACCCACCGGCTTTTCCCGCCTCCCCACGGCCCCCTCCCCCGGCAGTCGTCTCTGGTGAAGGAACGGGTCGAGCTTTTCCTTCAGAGTTTGTGTTTACATAAGGATTTTGAAGGCTTTAGGCCTCCTGACTGGGGCTTGAGAATTTTTTTTTTTTCTGCCTGGTACTTCTCTTGTTGCTCTGGGCGCAGTGTGTGCCCTGTGGGGTGGGGACTGCCATTCTTAGACGTTCCCATCTCACCTTAGAGGTGTTTGATAGCAAGGATAATACAAAAATTCCCATTTCTGTATTAACTGGAAGAGATTGGGTTCCTATGAATGAGTGAGAGTGTATTACTAATCATGCAACTCTTTCTTTTTCATGCATTTGTGTACTTTTTTTTTTTTCTTTCTGCTAGCCTTTAAAGTCTTCACAGCAGAGTACCGCTTTTTAGCATGTGGTCTAGAAAAGTGAAGTTTGTGCCTGGCTCTGATGTTCTGTTGCAGCACAAATGCAGGGCTGGCCAGCGCTGCTAGGTGGAGATGGGTTCCTCAAGAAGATGAAAGGTCTTTAGTCAGAGCGCAATACCCACTTATGAAGTTAATCCTCTAAGTGCTTGGAACTGATGTCTCAGGGTGTGGTTTTTACAAGCGCGGTGAGCCCTGTCTTTTCACCTCTCAAGCTGAAAGCAAAGGAGAGCGAACTTGCCTGAGAGCAACTGAAACTCAGTGAGCTGGAGTTCCTGCTTCCTCCTCCTATTCCTACTTTTTTTCCTTGCTCATGTCTTTGCACTGTTGCCTGCCATTGCCTCCTCCAGCATTTTTCTTGGCCCCTATGCTCCAAATGCTGGAGCAGCAGAACCGTGGCAACATAAAAATACTTTCCTGCAGTTTCAATGTGTTAAAAAGTCAATCAGTAGCTAAAAGGGAGGGGGAAGCCGGGCAGGAGGGGAGCAGGGAGAGTGGTAGAGGAGTGAGTCACCAGATGGGTTCAGCTCTTTGTGGAGCTGTACCCCAGGGTGTGTTTTGCAATGAAAACCTGCTTGCAGAAGGTGAAGGGCTTGTCTCCTGGGTTTATCTGTGCCTGGGCAACTCCTCCTCTCCCAACTGCTTCTGACATTCGCATGGCAAAGTAAGCTGATTCAACTTTTCAGCCTGTTCAGGAAAATCTCTCTTTGGAAGGGAGGAGATGTAGTTTGCCATTTTTGTGATTTGAAGTGCTTTACTTTGTAATCAGAGAAGCACCTGAGCTCTGGTAGGTGGTGGGAGTACACAGTTGGGAAGCAGGGGACTTCTTACAGCAGCAATGTGCTTCAGCTCAAGCTTGGTGATCCTTGGCGTTTCCCAGCATCTGCTTTTGCAGTAGAATTTAATAGTTGCCTAATCGTATGAAAATAGGTCTTCAAACTTTCAGTGTCTCTTCTTTGTACTGGAAATAAGTAGGGAAATTATTTTTTTTTTTTTCTTCTGTCTTCAAGCCTTCTCAGGAGCTCACAGCATATGATACAGTCCTGATTATTGTCCAAACATTTCAGCTCTGCTAGTTAATACTGCCATTATGATAAAGCTGTTCTTTACCTAAGATGAGATCTTGATGAATACTTTGTCTGCTACCTAAGGGTTTCCTAATGGTCGCCAGGAGGATTTAGAAGACCATAGTGATACACTTTCATCTGTATTTTGACAAGGCAGCTAGCCAGTGGAGGTGCCTGCACTGTCTGCAGACTACTCCTAAGTAATCCGGTCCAGTTTATACTCAGTATGTTTTCTTTCAGCCAAATGGAGAAGCAAAGGTAGCACTTGAAAGGAAGGTTATATTCTGCAGTGATGCTGGCTTTGGGAAGATTCCTTAGGTCATTGTGTTCCCTTTCTGTTGCTCTGTCGCTTTCTGCTGTTGTCTTTATTACTTGATTCTTTATCACATCTCACCTTTTAAGTGTGCGTATACTTATTTTATGTTTTCATATGTCTCTGTCCAGTTTTGTTGTGGTAGTGCTTTTCAACAGCTCTAAACCCCAGTATATTCAAGCTCTAAGACATATCACAAGCTAGGCATGTTTTCCTTCTTATTACAAAGCAAAAGCCTCAAAAAAATCTGCCTTGGAATCTTGCATATAGTAATTATTTATGTCAGAACACTTGATTACCTGAAGAAGTACTTTGTGGTACTCAGCTGATACACCTTTTTGGATAGAACTGTATCATTTTCGTAATTTTACTTGCTGGGTAGTGATGTTATGGAGAAAGAACGGAAACTAAGTAGTGTCACTACAGTAGAAGTGGGAAGGTGTAGTGGTAGCGAACACTGATCACATTTGTTATGGTAGTGCATCTCTCCCCTCACAGTTTTTAAAAAAACAAATTCATTCCCTTAATGGGTTCAAAGTGCAGCTCTGTGAGGAGTTAGCAAGGGACAGCCTGAGGAGGCCATACACTGCACCTGAGGGTCAGTGGTGACTGTGCAGGTACAGAGAACAGGAACTCAAGTTGGTTTTGTGTCTGTTCCTCCTAATCTTTGGGCAGATCTGCTAGTCTCATAGTAGTCTTCACAAGAAGAGTTGGACTGTCCACCCCATCAGGTATTTATAGAGATTGATAAGACTTCTCTGGAGTCATCTTTTCTCAAAGCTAGACATCTCCTCTTATGTTAGATGCTTCAATCTCTTAATCATCTTTATGGCAAATTGAAAATGAAGCTATTTATATTAGAAAAAAAGCATATCCATCCTAATAATATATACATTATTTCCAGTGTTAATGTAGAACATGCATGAAGGAGGCAAATATTGTACGAACACGAATATTGCTGAAGATAAAAAGTGCAAAGAAAGTGCAGGCTAAGAAAACCCTGCCTCTTCTCCATATTACCTGACATTTTCATTACAGAAAATAATTATCTTCACTGAAATTTATTGGGACAATACATGCTTTTGAAATACTAAAGTTCTTAGCTGTGCCTGAGTAAAGTAAAGCAAAGATGCATAAAAGCTGAGAGTTGGATGAGGGCTTTTTGGAGATCGCTCAGTTAATTGAAGAATGCTTCTTAAGTATTTGAATTTATTGTAGAGAGATAAAAACTGTGGTATGATTTTATGATGTAGACAGCCTGCTGTTTCCTTTGACTGATCTCTTTCTGCCATCAAAATTGGGTTGCATGCCTGTATTGGAAGGCAACATTTCTTTAAAATCAAAATCTATAGTTTTGTCAAGCTCAAGTTGGGAGTTTAATCTGAGGATTGCTGTATAACTGAATAAAACTTGTGGAAGCAGGAGGACAGTTAAACTGTTTCTGAGTATTAGGGTCCCTTTTATTCATTGCTAGTTTCTCTGTTCCAGAGCTGCCAGACTGGAGTAACTCAATGGATAGCAGCATGCAGTGGATTATTACAGACAACCACAGTCCAAGGCCAATGTAGACGGATGCTCTACGGTATTTTCCAGGTAGGATATCAGCGTATGTAAAAAAATGGGATAAGTTTAAATTAGTAAGAAAAAATGATGGGTTTTAAATAAAAAAGCTTCCAAAGGCGATGTCTTCACTGTCTGTGTATTGCTGAAATAACAAGTCAACTTAAAAGCTTTCTGCTGCTAAAAGGGTGAGCTCCCCCTCTTTGTTGCACAGTTGTATTCAGTTGTGTAGTCTTTTAAAGGATCCAAATGATCTGTTGTGAGTAGATTAAATGCAAAAGTCCAAATGTAGATGTCATTTTTCCAAAGCAGCTATTACAAGCTAGTCATGATTGCATGTAATTTCCAGCACTTTATTTCCTAGAACGACTCCACTGTAGAGTAGCCTTGGAGTTTCTAGTGCTGGTGGTATGTTTATGTGGCACAGCACAACATTAAGTAGTGTTGTTTCAGTGGGAAGCACTGCTTTGCAGTTTTGCTTACAGTTCTGTAAAGGAGTGCATAGTGTCAGATTGTGTCTATCCATAGTAAATTAACTAGAACATCATGTAATAGCCGTTAATAAAGAGGTGAAAAATGTGTAGAAAATGGCAATAGATGCAGGCTATCTGAACAGAATTAGAGTATATCTCTTGGTGTTTCCTTCTTGCATACAATGAAATGAGAGGAGATTAAGCCTCCTCTTTGTCCTCCTGTATATTACAATTTGTATTGCAGAGCCGTGACTTACAGAATTAGCCACTTACCTGTAAGCTCTTTGGCTTGGATGTCTTTTCTCAGATAAGAGCTTCCAGTCCTGGGAAAATTGTCTTTGCTTTTGTGTACAACCATACTGTTAAAGCACCAGTCCATATCAAGTAGCATATGATGTTGGGAGTAGAGAGGGAAATGAGCAGTTGTGAAGTTGATTGATAAATTGGCTTACTCTGAGCCACAAGTAGCCGCAAGACTTCTGGGGATGACTACTCTGAACAAACCAGCATATTTACTTTGTCTGAATTTATTCATAAACAAGGTACTGCTAATCTGGGCGTGCTGGGAGGCTCTGATAGGTGTTCTGTTCAGCGTGCAGCTTCTTACCTGGAGATCCTGCGTGCTCCTACTTGATATTTTTCTTTTCTTTGTGCAGTAACTCTGTAACACAAATCATGTGCTGTGAAATTATAATGGTTGTAGTGATAGCTTTTACCCTGTAATTTGTTTTGCCCAAGTCCTGGCCAGAAAGACAATTGAATGGACTATAAGATTGTAGATAAAAATAGCATAAACTGTTTCTCTGCAAGGCCAGGAAAAAGAATTATTCTTTAGTAAGAGACAAACCCCATAATTAGAAGTAGTGTGTGAGAAAATCAAAGCAGATGGGCTGTGAGTGTTCTGCCAGTCTCTTCCATCAATACATTTACAGAACACTAGAAAATACATGATGTGGAGTGTTAAGCATGGACAACCTTTTTGTTTGTAAGTTATGATAATACATATGTGCTTTTTGTGATATAAAGTTTTTCAGGGTTATGCTGAACTGTAATTGACTTGTAAACAAACTAAGGGTAATAGGTGTAAAGTTAAGTGTTTACTAGTCAATGGTCTCTTCATTTTTTTTTTATTTTCTTTTATTTTCTTTTATCATTTTTACTAGAGACGCAAGGCTGGCCAGTTCCGAGTGTCTAAATCCTGGGGTGGATTGATTCCAGCCAATGGAGCCATTACACAGCAAAACAGATCGTTTTACAATTCAAATAAGGTTAGAAGAGTTTGGTGTTTTTATTGTCGAAGGGCATGTTGTGCCAGGTATTATACAGATACAGGTAACAAAACGCTTTTCAAAACATGTAGGAGATGATTCAACTTCTATATAAAATGTTTTAGTGTAGCGTGAACAATGGGTCCAATGATTTGAGAAGTGCTCTTTGATCCTTTCTGGGAAATGAAGTGCTAGCACAGGAAACAGTTGGGTTATCTGGGGTGAAGGTTCCACTAAGCCTCAGGACTTCTTTCCAATAAGGAAAGAAACTAAGTTAAGGAGAATAGTTATCGGGGTGGGGGGCAGATGTTCCTTTCTTACCTTTAAAAAGGCAAACCCAGAAGTTGCCCATACATATCAGAAGTGAGAAAACGTCTCCTGATTCTTTAGCTTGGGAATAATGTGTAATGATAGTTTTGCTATCTGCTAAACACTGAAAACTGTCATGCAATCTACTGATAATGACTAATTATTGTGTAATAATTTATTTACTGTTCAGCTGCACTATTTTGCTAATTTGTGGTCTCTACATCTCTTACATTTATTGTCTTTTGTCTTAGAATAGAAATTTTCTGGAGCATGAATCAGGTCCGTAAGATTAGTTTAACACTTAATCCAAGGGAGTCACTGTCTCTCAACTAATAATTATCATGATCCTGCTCTTGTTAACGCAGTGTGAAGAAAATGGCAAAATGGAGTGTCTGCATGAGAAATGAGAGGACAGAAGGAAAAAGAAGGTTAAGGATTGATGGCTAAAACTTGCATAAAAGTGGCAATCCCAGTTTGCTATGTGCCTAACTGTGTATTTTGCTGGTGTAGAGTTAGAGGTAAATACTAAGAAGTATTTTACATTGATTGTTTTGACATAGATAGACAAAATGAAGGAAAGCAAGGAGACGTGTGGAAGGAAAGAATCCCTGGCTGCTCTTTGCATCTAGTTCTTAACTAGAGGCTTTCTTTTCTTTAGACAATTTTTCAGTGTTTTTCAGCTGGTGAGGTGAACCATTGTGCAAAGAGATTGAAGCATACAAAATGGCTTGCACAATTTACCATGGCCAGAGCTAAGACTAGAACCCAGGCGCTCAAATGTCGTGTGTACCCCTAGTCCCTGCGCCGCCCCTCTTACCCCTTCACGAGCATCCTTTGCAGAGCGGATCTGGGAGAGCAGTGGGTGACAGGATGGCAGATCTAACAAGCCAGGAGTGGCATGAAGATCTTCAAGGCAGGGGTCAGAGACTTGCTTTTGATGTATTGGAAAGTGTTAGGTGAGGGGTACAAAGGTGATGAGATGAATTAGGAAACTTCCTGGTTAAAATAGCGTTGGTGTAAGATGCCGGGCAGGATTTATGACCAGAGAGGAAGCAGTTTACAACACTGTCGGTAAGATTTGTGGTAGGTTTTTGGACTGTAGCCTCATTATCTTGAATAGAGAAATACTTAAACATCTCTGAAATGTGAACTTGACTATGCACTCCTGGTGGGGAAGTGGTTTGGAATGAATGGTGAACTCCAATTGTTTCATTTTTGTATTTGGTGTCAAAATTAAGAGGTGTGTACGCTTTGAGCGCTGATACTGAGCAGGAAAGTCAGCCTGAGGTGGGCTTATGTCCATTTCAGTGTCTTGATGAGCTTGTTTTGAGTGAGTTATAAAGCGTATTTTTGAAGTTTTCTCTATATGTTTTCTAGAGCAGATTTTATGTATGCTTGTAGCACTGTTTAGTTGCATTTGGGTGCAGTCCTAGCGTTGGCAGGCTGAACTGCATACCTCTATCCATAGGTTGAACCAAACACTCACTGCTTAAATCCCCTCTCCATCTCCTGAGCTAATCCAGGCAGACTTGCAAAAGAATGAAGCAAGAATCATGGCATTTATTAGAAAAAGACTGTTTTCCAGGCAATCGTTTTTTTGGTGATGAGCTAACAACAGTTGAATCTAGATAATTTTGGTTTTTAACTTCCTCTGCATAATGAAAAATCCATACTGAGGGAGATGTTATAATGCATTGTAGATAAGAGGCACGTCGTAAAATTAATCTGCCTAAGGTTCACTAGGGGTTTAGTAGGATTTTAATTCCTGTGAAGGAGATTAAAATTGATTAAGTGAGTTTGGTATGGCAGTGGTTATTGGGACACAAGTTGTGTATTGAGCATATCCTATCATTGTCTGGCTGCAGAGGGGCTTATGGAGTTATCTTATGATGTAAGCTTAGGTGTCATTTTTAGTGTAGAGAAGAGTATTGCATGGGATAATCTTGAAGAGAAAGTACTAAAATTTGCTTTAAATATTCTTATAGATGCCGGTAGACTTACTGGGTCCGTTACATGTGGCAGAGGGTGGGAAAGATGCTTTTGTTCTGGATGATAATAGGGGACTTGGTGAACAGGTTGAATGGCCAACATTCAAAGCAAGGATCTGAGCGTTAGAGGAGGTCCTGGGCAGTGTTATGCTGTCTTACTGGGTGACTGATGGATACTAAATTGCTACTGAGCATGTTTCTTCCTGTTTACCTGAGTACTAGGCATAATGGGGTTCAAGACTCCAATAGCCGTCTATGGATGGTGCACAAGTGCAAAGCATTTTATCTCAAATGCTAAAGCTTGTGTGTGGATGTATGTAGGGATTGATTATGTCTCAAAGCTACAGTTTTTGTGACCTTTACAGTTAGTTTTTAATTAAATATAGCAACTTGTGCAGGATGTGTGTCTGTATTTAAATATGTATTTATTTATCATTCATGCCATTTCAAAAATTAATATATTAGTGCTAGGAAACCTATAGAGAATACAGCCAGAATAATCAAGAGGCTATTTTAGGACCCTTCTAAACTAAGGAGAGATAACTGATGGGTATATGTATGATACTGGCCTATAAAAGTCATAAAATAAACAGAAAAAGGGAATAGGAAATGGTTGTTTGTGGCTTCTTATAGGAAAATTGGGACCATCCAATGAAAT
Source organism: Vanellus vanellus (assembly GCF_965231255.1). Lineage (NCBI taxonomy): Eukaryota > Metazoa > Chordata > Aves > Charadriiformes > Charadriidae > Vanellus > Vanellus vanellus. The sequence goes on from NC_138920.1 coordinate 2,068,511, forward strand.
GGCAAGGTTGGATTTTAAACAGGCACAAGGGGATTTTTTTGTACATAACTGTGAAACTTGTGTACCACAGCTGTGTTACAGAGGTTAAATAGTTTCAAACACTGGGGTGCTGGGGGTGCATCCAATTGTAGCTGCCAGAAATATTTATTGTGGATATGTTTTCTAGTGCAGGAATGACTGTCAAAAGCCGGGCAGGTCCGCCCCAGGAAGCTGCGCTGTGTGTGCCATATTTCTTGGCTTTTATGTCTCACCCCCAGTATCTGCTACTGGTCCTTGTTGGAGACGGTGTCTGGTCTAAGTGTTCTGTCCATGTATGGGCAATCCATATGTTGCTAAATTGCTTCCCTACCTGTCTTAGGAGGAAGTGTTTAGGGTAAAATTCCAGCAACTTAAAGCAATTTAACATTTTGTTGGTCAAGGAACTTTCCCAGATTATAATGGCTCTCAGCTGTATTCCTCGAGTCTATGTAGGAGATTCACGTGCATTAGATTTTGGTTAGATGGGTTGAAAGTTAATTTGTTGATAACAAAATGTTTATACTGCATACTTGATTAATTAGAAATTATTTGCTGGAGTACAAATGGTAATTGCTGATGTCTGATTGCTACTGTCAGAATGCTTAGAGGCAGAATGTCAAAAAGATTTCTTATCAGCCCAATGGTGTTTAAGGTGTGTAGTTAATCTGGAAGAGAACATTTATCTTCATGTTTGCAAATCATTGAGAACTAAATACTTTTCTGATCTAGATTTTCTGCAAGTACAATTTAGATTAACTATAAGGGGAATAACAATCTGGGGGAACTTTTCAGTAAGAACGGTGGGCTCATGTAGCTTCATTAGTTTTGAGATGGAGCTGATTGGTTTATACGATATATAATTACTCTAGAATATGATGTGCCTGTGAGAGTAAGAGAGGGCATGTGAAAGGTCGGCTTTATTTACTCTGTTTCTGTGATTTGTTTGCTTGTTTTATCTGCAAAATATTTAAGCCCAGACACACATCTAGAAGGAATACGTGAATCCAGAATAGGAACCACATTTTGGAAAGCAGGTTTTTGTACAAACTGTTTGAGTCTGAGCTTCCGATAGGATGCTTTTATCAAAATGGTTATGCAGTGTTTGCATTCATAAACACAAGAATGTCACGTAGGAAAAGCAGTGTAATATTTTGCAGGGAAGACGTAAAGATGTATTTGTTTTGTTGAACAAAAAAAGTAAACAAAACCCCCTAAAATGCTCTTTTAAATTTGTAGCTTTTCTAACTGAGATGATTTGTCAGATTTAATTGCTAAGGCTGAAATATGCAATATTTCGATTTTACAGCATCTTTCTGCAAAAGATTCCTTGCAGCCATCTGAAGAGAAAGTGGGTGCTTTCACAAGGATAATAGAAGCGATGGGTTTCACAGGACCACTGAAGTATAGCAGATGGGTAAAGCATTCATTTAATAATTCTTTCGGTTGTTTGATACTTTGAGAGTTCTAAAAAGCAAACAAAAAAAACCCCACTTTTTTTTCTCATGATAGGAGCATTACTTAATGGAAAAGATCTAATTATTACCCATGTAAATTCCTGTTTTGTGATGTGAAGAATAATAAGCCACGGCTTGAACCTCACTTGATCTATGCATTGCCATCATTGTCTTAAGTAGGAATATCGTATTTGGTTTGTAGTCTTAAGTCGTCTTGAATTTCTTCAGATATCTTCTTTTTCACTTCATTTGTGCACCAAAGAACACAATAACAGCCATACTATCTAATTCAAACACCCACATAGACCATCATCTTGTCTCTAATAATAACCAACTGCAGTTACCTATAGAGAATTTAGTTACAGGAAAAGCATATTATGATACTTGTCTTATGTGCTCCTCCAGCCTACAACAGTCTGTTTCAGGACTTCCTGCATGGAACCACACATTCTTCTGTAATATCTGTTGATGGATTTTTCTTCTATAAGTTTGCCCCATTGTACTTTGAACTCTTCTAAGTTTATAGCATCCATAGCATTCAATATCAGGGAGCTCCATAGCTGAAGCAGCCACTGGGGGAAGAAGTACAGTTGTTTTCGGTTGGTGCCTTGTAATTTTGTACTTTAAAAGAAATGTTGAGTATTCTTTCCTTAGAGTGTACATTCACATTCTCCCTTCCACTGATGATTTTATAGACTCATGTATTCCGTAATATCTTAGTCTTTCTCTGGACTGAGGAGACTTGGTCTAACTCGTTTCTGTTATTGAGGCACTTTCATATTTTGATTTTTGTTGTGTGTTCTGTATTTCTGTGACAGGAGGGTCTCCCAAATGGACAATAGTGAGATGTGTTATGACTGCTGTTTGAGTTGCTGTTAGGTAGGAGCTGACTAGGGCAGAGTCACAATAGGTCCTCCTGTTTTGCAGTTTTTAAATAGTCCTTTCATAAGGCAGTTGTTAACATTGATTAAATGAGAGCAGTTCTGTAAGAGATGCCTTCAGTTCCTTATGCAGGAGTAAAAGGACAGAGATATGAAATTCATCGTTTTGCTCTGAATTAAGGCACAGTATAAAGGAGTGAGAGGAAAAGGCAGCTTGAATGAAGGGCTAAGCCCAACCGTGCAGGAAATAAAACCTACAGGGTGCTTTGAATATCTGCAAGGCAGAGTGCACCTCTTCCCAGACTGATCTGAAACTGTTGCTGATTGCACCTTGCTTCTCAGAAAGAAAATATAAAGAAAAGATAACTGGCACAGAAGGGGGTTAGGTATTTTGGTTAAAATCAGTTGCTTTTAATCAGGTGATGCTAAACCTCATGAGAGAGTGGTTTCTCTCCCATGTGCTTGTGTACATATTGTTGTAATAAAGATTCTTGTTAGCTCTAAGTGTTGATTCAGAGTTCTCCTTAATTTCTACTCTTTACTGCCTGCTTTTGGCTGGGGATCTTAGGTTTGGAGAGAGTTATTTTGCAGCTAGGGCCCAAGAGACCCAACTTCATTTTTGGCCTTGCCAGTGCTCTCTGTGAGATCTTATGGAAATTTCTTAATATTTCTCTGCTCTTTTCCATTTTCTTCTTATTTCCCCCACACCAGTTCTACACCCTAAAACTTCCATGATTAAATTTCACCAGTTTCTCCAGGGTTATCTGCCTTATTTAAGGGCTGGATTGCAGGGACTTGTTCTTTACAATATGTTTTTAATGTCTAGTAATGCCTGGTCCGGGGCAATGACTGTCACCGGGGAGATCTCTACTCCCAGGCCAGGCAGTGTTTCCTTTAAAAAGGAAACCTTCAGAACTCCAGTAAGCAGTGTGAATTATTTTACTGCAAGAAGTTTAGATGTATACTTGATTTTTGGCAGAAGCCTGAGATTGTTGAATAAGAGAAATAATGGCTAGTGTGTTTCTACAACAGGAGGTCGGTTGAAACTTCCTTATTTTTCTTTTGGTTGGAGGAGACACAAATACTTCTGTAATTTGAAGTGCTGTTTGATGGGCATAGTGCTTATCTCTAGTATAGCGAGCACTGACATGATCCCTAGTATTTGTCAATAAAAAATAAAAAACCCCAAAAGATAAAAGCCAAAACAAAACAACTGAAACACAATGCTGCTTCCTGGCTTAGGTAGGGGAGTGGGCTCTGGAGTTTTTAAATGTTTTAATTTTTCTCCCCGTGGTGTTAGTAAACAGGAATGGCTGACAGCTCTTCTATTTAAGGTCTTTGCTATCAGTTATTGTGCCTTTTGAAGCTTCAGCACATGTATCTTTGTTATAGATGAAGGTGTTTCTGGTGCAGTGGCAGGCCAAGAACAAAATTACAAGTGCCAAAGCACCTGAATATACCTCATGTCATTCATCATTTAGGATTCCTTTCTTACTTGTGAAGCTTAGTTGGTCAGTTTTCATGTTTGTAGGAAAAAAAAGATATTCTTAGGACGTGTCTGGAATGTCACTTCTTTAATACTTAAAACTAGAGGTATACAAAACACTTGGAGTAGTATACATCAATTAAAGTTATTGGAGGAAACCAGGAACTATGAATTGGAATCTTTGGAGTCTCTGTAAGGAAAACCATTTCATTTCTTTTTCTGTAATGACAGTATTATAGGAAACTAGATTTGGAAGGGTATTTAAGAAGCCATTTAATCACTTTTTTGTCTCAAGTCATGATTGATTATATTTGTGTCATTCCTGGGAGATATAATAGTTTAATGTGCTCCTGAAAGTCTCAAGTGATTGTGATTGTCAAAATAAGTCTTTTCAGGAAATGGTAGTGTATGTATTTAGCAGAACCAGTAGTGTTCACTTGCTCTCATGATGAATATTTTAAGTATTGCCTTTTCTTTTTCTTTAGAAAATTAAGGTAGCAGCTTTGCGCATGTACACGTGCTGTGTGGAGAAAACTGACTACGAGGAATTTTTTAACAGTAAGTACTGGACTTGATGGTATTTGGACTACTGTCCCGATGAGAGAACTTCCAATGAAAATGCAGTGGGTATATTTATTTCAATAAATACGACAGCAAAAAGACTTGTCAGACCCTAATTAAGTGTGTGGTCAACTAGAAGCTGACTGGACTACTGCATTCCCTTAAGCTCTGAAGCGGCGAGGGTTCAAGGGCAGACTGGAGTCTGGGATTGTTACATTTTGCAGCGGAGAACAAGAACAAGGATGGGATAGGTAAAACACAGAATGTCCTGGACTTTGAAGAATATTGCCATTTTTATTACCAGGGGTGGGATAAACTAAGAATCCAGGTATCTCTTCCTTTTTACTGTGGTCAGATGGTCTGTGTCATACCCTGTCCCATGACCAGTTGTGAGAAGGTCCGCTATAACTGGGATACAGGTATGAGAACCATCCTCATCCACTGATGCACAACATTTTTATGATACAGGGTCAGTTAGATCACATACCTGTCTCTTCCTCATGGCTGGGGCAGGTTTGGCTAGAACTTAGAGACTTGCTACGTTTTACTGACCATGACAGCATTAAGCCAGGACACATCTGTTGACTGCGTAGAGAGTAGGACTAGAACAAGAGACACAAGTCCCTCCTTGAAGTATATGGGAATAATATTGGCTTGAATTGGCTTTTCCAGGTTGTACACAGTTTTTTAGCCATTAGCTAAAAAATCTGTTGTTGCTTTTATTAGTATCAAATCTGGCTGGTGAATGGAGATGTGTTCTTGAGACTTACGTAAGCTTCAATAATATTTCATTCTTCTGTGAATTATTTCCTATGTCAGTGTGATTTAGCTGGTAGTAAACCCATTGCCTGGATCTGGCCTGTCACCTGAATTCCCAAGCTACCAAATGCTTTCTTACGGCTTTACAATGCACCAGCCCAGGTTGGGGCTGCTGCCGCCACCTCTTGAGAGATCAGCTGAAGGGACATCTTTGTGTGTTCATCTAGTGCAGAGCTTATTGAGGTTGGTTTGGTACATGGTGTTGCTGCTGCAAGATTTTCCAATGGTTTTCAGAAGTTTTTCCAAAACTCTGATGTGGTTTCAGCGGTTGCGGGAGTGAGAGAACTCTCTGAGCAGCAGGATTCATCATTAGTGATTAAAAAATTAGAACCTCATTTTTCCTGTGCACACACCTCGCCCCAGCTGTGTGCCCTCTCAGGCTTTCTCAGTTAAGTTCCCTTCTGTTTGTATTATTTGCCTCTCAAATAGAGGCTTTGCTATTTTTTAACTAGTGTTTCACTATCTCTGCTTAACAGGTTAATTGTACAAAGATACATGAATGCTGCGCTAGATTCAAATTTAAAGGCATTTCAAAACATGTCTGTGCAAAAGATGCTGGCACAGATTTTCAGGCTCAATGCTGAGTAAAATTATTTCAGTTGTATTCTTGATATTGTCTTACTGTTTTAAAGAGAAAATTCCCTGAGCTCCCCCTCGCTTTAAACGTATCACAAACAGCAGGCAGCCTTTCCTTCAAGTTTCACCATTTTCTCCAGAATGTCCTTATTTCTGTTTGTCTTTTTGCTTGCTAGTACAAGTTGTAACCAGTCCATCTCTGAATTTACACCCACAGAAACCTCTGTTAGCATTGACCTGAGACTGTTGTTACATAAGGAACAAGATAGTTTGTTTTGCTGAGATTGACAGAGTGCACGCTGCACCCATTGGTGTTTTAAGAACACCTGTGGTGTTGGGGTCTGTGGTTGTGGTTCCAAAGAAATCATTGCTTTCATATAAAAACAGATATAAGATGTTTCTGTTACTTCTGTCTACTTACAGCTGCAGCTGTTTGGGGGATTAGCTCTAAAATTTACCAGGCGTGTGATCCATGTTTAAAAAGCGGTTCCCCTAAAACGCAGACTGGGTGGGGTGGGCAGGGCAGGAACCTTTTAAATTGATTTTGCCAATGAAGAAGCCTTAGGCTTTGGTTCCATGGGCAGCTGAGTCGAAGCAGTGGCCAAAGGGAAAAGGCTCACTTCCCCATCTTCTTCTGCCGGTGTTCTGGACTGGACAACTATCCCATCCTCCAGTGAACTGCTTAGGTCACTGAAAGAAAACAGCGTGTTTTCTTTATTAACTTGCTGTTTTGCTGTGTTAGTGAATTAAAGTGGCACATGGAAGGGTCTGATGGACAGCAGCTGTAGCATAAAGTAGGTGGCAAGGAGTACAAGATTAGGAGAGGGGTATGTAGCGTGAAGCAAGATACCCAACTTTCAGTTCAATTCACCATGTCTTCATCAAACTAGGTCAGTCAGGAGCTGTTTTTTGCTGTACCGAATTGCTCTTTTTTCAAATAAAGATGGGTATCACTTAAGCCAGGACTGCAGCTCGCTCCCAAGAGAGCAGCCTGGGGGACTAGGAGGAACAGGGAGCACCTAACTCTTATCTCTTTCCCTTGGTGATGCAGCAAGCACAGGTGTCCCTGAGACTGTGTTGATGTGGGTGCTGCCCACCCACATGATGAATTGCACTGCTTAGGAGCCCTCAGAGCAGTGCTGGTGCTGCGTGGGGTCTGGTTCAGGTCTGCCTGAGCCAGAGCTGACTGTGTGTAGACCTCGTGGAGTATTCGTGCATTGCTGCCCCCAGCACTTCTGGCTGTAGCTGCATGGTGTTGAGACATCCAAGTGAACTGCTCAAAGTCAGCCCTGGTCTCTGGAGAGCTTATTAGCCTTTTCTCTGCCACTTGTGAGAGTTGTTAACCTGCTGAGCTGGCCTTGGAAACCGTACGTCCATGCACGTGTAAAACTATTTGTGGGCTCATTAACCCTGTCTGATCAGAACCAGTTCTTCATAGAGCCTTCTTCAGTGTTTCTGGATGTGCTTTTGGGATGTGGTTATGTTATGGCATGAGTAACAACTGCAGTGTGACCTTATGGAACTTGGTATGTGGATTTTGTCAGGTAGCTCTCTGACAGAGGTGACATAGACTGTAGAGACTGGATGGTCTGGTGTTGAGGACTAGGATGACGGTGGCATTTCATGTCTTATAGGCTGTCTTGCTATCTCAGTGCATTTCTGCTGATACCTAGTGAAATTTCTGAGACTTTCCGTTACACAGTATGAGCCCTTTGAACTTCCTTTCTCTGTATTATGCTTTAGAACAGCAGTTTTCAAAACATGGACTATGGATGTGCAAGTCATGAGGCTGCTGTTGTATATAAAGGAGATGTTTTAATTGAGACTCTCTAGTATTATACTGCAGTTAATTTTATTATACCTGCCATTCTGTTGGCTCTTTGTTTTGTGATCATCCGTGGACAAAACTTTAGGAACTCTGCTTTAGAGCCTACATCCCGAATGCCTGTACTGTGCTGCTTTATGGAAAGTTTTAGGACTTCAGCTGTTTCTTCTTTAAAGGAGAACAGAGAAGTAGTAGAGGGAGTAGCAAGATTACTGGTGCCAAGCTTTCTGGGCACAAAGCTTGCAGAGCTTGGGTAGTTCTAACAAAATGAAGGAGGTAGCCACCTGTGCAGAGAGTGTTTCACGTCTAACCTTATACTTGAAAGGTGAAAAGAGCTTTTAGGATCAGGCAGGCGATACTGAGGGCTGAGCTGAAGTTTGCCTGATGAACATGGAGTGTAGGGTTACCTTGAATTCATCTTGAACTGTTCATACTGTTAATTGCTCCACTGTCATGCAGCTGTGGTAGCGAAGAGCTGGCCCTATCGAAACAGCCTTTCAGATGGCTCCCAGTGGGGCTACCAAGCAGCTTGAAAGGGCTGGAGTTTGTCTGCAGGACTCTGGGTTTTTCTGTGTCCTGTGGCCCATCAGGTACCTTCAAGCACTTGCTGCTATCTGTCATGCTCTGGGGAACACTGACATAGTGCACCTGTTTTTTTTTCAGGATGTGGGGATATTATCCCATTGCATCCTTCCTAAAATTGTGGTAGTGGCAAAGATGAACTCTCATGAAAGAAAGTCCACGTTTAAGTTTTGCATCCCTTACCTGATGAATTTTAAGTGCAGAATATGATTTGGAAGAAGAGGTATGTCCTTGTAATCCTGAGCATTCATGTCTCTTACCGTGTGCAGACCTGTGAACAGGATGTGTTCTATGGGCAGAAGAGATTTATTCCCCAGCAGATAGTAATCACAGTAATTCCATAGGTAGCTTTACCATCGCAAATTTTTTCTGTATCTAACTGTATTCTGAAGGGAATAATTTTCTGTTTAATTATAGGATGGATCTTTCTCCCCGGTTAGTTTCCCAGAACGAGGTGTTCCAAACGCCCAAATTTTAGGATTGCATTCTTTGTAAATAGCTGATATCTGAGGGCAAGCATGTTGCTTTAAAGGAGCCATCCCTCTTTTAAATTTACGATGTAGACGGTCCTAATATAGAAGTTAAAAAATGAATTATAAAAATAGAAGTGCAACACTTGGAAAGTTAGAGAAAAAATTCTTCCCTCCTGGGCACTGAATAGGTCTTTAAAAATTTTCCATATTTCCAGTAGTAGAGGTGTGAGCTTTGCTTTCCACTGAAGAGTGATTTCTGTGGTGGGAGACTGATACATGGTAGCTTCTACTTCAGAAACCTCTGTCTGTTGAACTAAGTGTTTTACCCTGAATCTCGCCTGTGGAAAGATTTAGTGAAATGGTTTGATTAATGCAAGCATTGTGTACTCTTGCCCTGTTTAGAGATGTCTTGGCATGCCGTCAGGTCAAAGTAGTCATTTCTAGGCACATGAGCTATTTCTAATAGGAATGAGAGAGCCAAAAGGGGAGAAGGGTGAAGGAAACCTGTGTTTAATCTCCAAACATAGACTGTTAGTGTCTTTATACTGTCTTAGCAGTGGCATAGGTGATGTATGGGCACTGATGCTGAAGCTTGGCAGCTCCTAGGCACTGATGGAGTCATCTCTCTCAGGAGGGAGGAGTAGGGATGATTTGCTTGGTTCTTCTGGTGGTTACCTGACCGTAGTTGGCATATAAAAAGAAAGAGGCTGTGGAAAGTATTGCTTCATGATACAGGTGAATCTCCTTGGTAATACTGGAGAGCCAAGAAGTGTAGGAGTCAGGAAGGGATATATTCAACACAGAAAAGATAAGGTTGACTTCGTTGGGGCACATCGGCCTGGAGAGTCCATCTCTGAATACTCTCTGGCCTTCTTACAGCTCGTTTTGGACAGTCCTGAAGACAAGACCCAGTGCTGGGTAGGCCAAGATGACTGTGCCAGATCCTTCTCACTAGGTACTCTTAAATAAATCTTCTCCAGGAAGTAGATGAAGAGGTGACTTCCTAGGAAGAAGGTTTAAGATTGATGGGAACCAAAGGACAACCAATAGGTCCATGCCTTTCAAGCATGAGGAAGAGAAATATGGTATCTTTGCCCCATAGCCTAAATCTCCAGCCTCGCATCCTAATGGCACATGCAGATGCGTAGCGTGAACATGCATATGGACCAACCATCTGTGGGAAACCCAGTGGCTATCGGAGTAGCGCTAAATCTGGAAACAGGAATTGTTTCTGTGGATGGTTGGTGGTTTTAATCCTAATGTAGAGGCACGGTACGCTGAGTGCTGTGGGTTGTACAGCTGTGTAGTAAATCAGAACAGCAGAATTGGAGCAAAGACCCAGCAAGCACAGTATCCTGCCCCTGGCAGGAGGCAACAGCGCATGTTAAAGGAAGAGTGTAAGAACGGAGCAAAGCATCCATTAATACTCCCCTTTTATTCTCTACTACTTTGAGGCTTCTGGAGCTAGAAGCCACGTGTTTGTCTAATTCTCCATTTTGGATTTTTTTCCCCCCTCTTTGTAAATGTTTTCTAAGTGAATTCTAAACACGTGAAATCTTTTGCAATCTACAGCGTCCTGTGGCTGTGTTTTCTAGAGTTTAAGCACAAGTGTGACAGTAAATGATGTTTGCTTCTGATATGTATGTGCTGTTTAGGGCCAGAAATTAAAATTACTAAAGTGTATTTAGATTTTGGTGTAGTGAATTTTTGTTAGGCGCAAAATGTGATGAAATTCATATTAATATTTAGTTTTTGTGTTTTTCCTCTTCCCGTCAAGGGTGCCAAATGCCCGACACTTTGAATTCATGGTTTCTTGTAGCCCAGCTTCACGTCTGGTAAGTGAAAAATAAAATAGTAATACAGCTATTTTCAGGAAAGAGAGTGTTATGTACCTTAATGTGAGCAAAAGTTGGCTCCATGGTTGTTGATAATGGTTGTTATATTCAATTTACTAATTACTGAATTTTAGCAGTTTTCTACTGAAGAACAAAAAGTCCCATAGAAGCTAGTGTCTGTTACGTCTCTAAATTCCTCAGTAGTGGAATGATCTTTGCCGTGAGTTTTCTAAAAGCCTTGCTCAGCCTATGTGGAAAAATCTTACTTGGGTGTTTTAGGAAAAGTTTAAATTTATGTAGAAGTGGTTTAAATTGGGAGAATTTGTGGTGATTGAAGTTGCTGCTCGTCAGAAGCATTTAACAAATTATAGCATTGGCATTTATTCTTGCACCTCTGAAACGTACATGCAAGTCGGTGAATGCCAGCTTGGCTACATGTAAAAATATTTAACACCTTAAACATTAAGTTTTTGCCTTTTTTCATTTGTGAAAATAGTAGCCAAAAAAATCAGGTTTTCATCTAGCATTACATACTCGTAAAGGTCAGAGGGATGCACAAGGGAGTACAGTAATTTTTGTTAAGTGCCAGATCTTTCAGGAAACTGAAATCCATGGACTTAGGTTCAGCTATTCAAAGGCTGAAAGGAAATTTGTACTGAAATAGCTGCACTTAAGCATAGGCCCCTTATTTCCTTGCCTCCTATATTTCCGCTTCCCTCCTTTTAATTTCCTGTCTCCTCGATATATTGAAAGATGGGGCAGCTCATTTCACTAAAGAATGAATAAATTAGAACCATTGAAATTATAATCAGTTAATTAAGTCAGTGGAATCAAGTAAGGAAGACCCTTGAGATTTGCAGTTTGTTTCTTTCTTACTGTTCCCTGGGGAAAAAAGGCTTAAAAAATTTAATTGATATGCTAATCATTCATAATGATATTTGGAAAACTACTGCAATAAATACTCAAAACCAAATTGTCTGTAAGTACCTGGGCAAAACCAAAGAGGCGTAACATGAATCTGCAAGGAACGCACTTCTTTTCACATCACCTCGATTTTGCATTTACAGGAAAATGTACCCTGTGATATGCAACATCGAATTCAAGATACATAATCTTCTTTCATGACAAGCATAAAAATAAACAAGGGGACTATGATAGAGATTAAACTAGTATGGGATAGACACAAAAATTCGAAGATCGAAGCTACAGTGGAGAAGGCCAAGAATTGCCACGCTTTGAGCCAGTGATGTTAAGGAGACATTTAATGAGGGAAACTGAAGTACTCTTCACATATGGTGGGCAGGTTGACAGCAATACGCTACACAAGCAGGAAGGAACCAAATCCCTCTACTTCATATGACAGCAAAGAAATTTTGAGTGTGGAGGTTCCAAGTTTTATGTGCTTGGCTCCTCCATGTTCCTGGCGGCTTGACCTAAGGAGTGCTGTCAGTCTGGACCACAAATGAGAGATCCACCTTGATATTCTGGGATACGGAGAAGCCCGTGATAGTCCTGCTTACTACCTGGCTCATTGGGAAATGCTGCAGGCTTTACTTGTGATTAGCTCAGTGACCAGGATATAATTCTGCTTTCACAGTCAGGTTTATTGCTATGTTCTCTATGATTCTCTTTCTTTAATCAGTTTGACCTCAGTAAAATGGGAGCAGAACGTTATTGATTCTGCTAGCCCTGGCAAGGTTAAGGACACCCTATCCCTGTCTGAAGGCTCCGATACCTCTCTGTCCTGCTGGACCTTTTGCCTCAGAGGCTAGAAACCTTCCAGATCTGATGGCCAATGACCTGACCATATAGATTCTGATCACCATCTGTTAAAGCGTTCCTGTTCCCCCTCGCAATGCAATCTAGACCACTTTCTGGTGTACTTGCTTCTTCCTTCTTCTTCAGAGTTTTAGTTTCAACTGATTTAGAATGTTTTCTGGAGCTGAAGAAGATAAGAATTTTTCCTAGTTTGGTAAACTCCGCCTCCTCTCTTGCTGTTGTCATTGCCCACCATGTTGTAGTCAACTGTTTCTGTGCTTTTTGCATCCCACCTTTTATAGACTTAAGCTGCTTGTCAGAGCATACATTCCTCTGTTACAGATTCTGGTGGGTCCTCTGTTTGAATCTCTGGCTCTTGTTCCTTCCTGTCTGTGAATAGAGTTTTCCTACTTGCCTCCAGTCGGAAAGGGGGGAAATTCAGGCTCTCGTGTTTAGCCTCTGCGTTTGCTAACTTCTTTCAAGATGACGTTCCTTTAGATACACTCCAGTGCCTTCCAATGCAGTGCTAAAATTACACTTTAGAAAAACAACCTATCAATATTCTTTCCTGAATCTCATGTTTTTATAGACTGTTTCTGTTACTTCACACCTTTGATGTCAGGAGGACTCTTTATGTTTAGAAGTTCAGACTTTTTAGACAATCTCAAGCTGTTCATCTCCACTGCTGGCTTTGCCTTTTCCCACACGGTGGCAGTCTAAATGGAGTATTGGCGGTGTCCAGAGCTGTTATGAAACTATCAAAGAGATGACTTTGGTGACTGTACTAAGAAACGTCTCGGAGCAGGATGTATCACCTAGAGCTCCCTTTGTATTTTCACTACACCAAATATGGTGACATCTCTGAAGTATTTAGGATCAAAATGGAGTGGTGCTACAATTCCTGTCGGGAAAGACTCAAAGACCTGTTGCAAGAATTCATCTGAGCATTGTTTTTTATAAGGAAATCTGCAGTTGAGAAGGTATCGATCAGCCTGAGAGAGTCCAGAGGAGAGCAAGAACCACCAAGTACGCAGAAAACAGTTCCTGCAGGAAAGGATTTCCCAGGTTTGTGTAGAGAAGACTGAGGATATCGTACCATTTTGAAATGAGTTGCTTCAGAAGAAAGGAAATAAACTGTGTTTCGTGGCAGAGAAGGCAGGGAGAAAGGGGTTTAAATTGCATCAGAAGAGTCTTGCTTGAGAGAGATTTTAAGAACAAGTTTATCTGGAACGTTTTAGGCATTTAAATTGTTGATGGTGCCTTAAGATGAGGGAATGGGGTACATGGCCTAAGCAGAGGCACCAGGGGAGAGGAAGACTGCACAGCCAGGCTCGGGTCTGTTAGCTTGTGCCCCAGCAAAGACCTGTATGTGGCTGTAAATCCAGTAGTTGGTGAACTTGCTAGGCTGGGGCACAGGATAACATGCACACCTAACTAGGAAGAGTTCAGAATTCTGCTCGTTACCATAATTCATAGAAGTGTATGTCACAACGTATAGCTGATGAAGAGGTCAATTCAGGAGCTTCCTTCCCCTGTCCCCCAAGTTGTCGGCCATTTGTGAATGTGTTAAACAGAATAAAGCCTTCCGGAATAGCTATTGATACTTGTGGTGTTAAGCCAGAGTAATTTCTCTGAACAGCCCCAGAAACTGTTGCTCTGGAGGACCTGAAGAAGCAGGAATGAGTGGCCAGGTGCAGGGGACAGCGGGAAGCTCCGAGTGGGCTTTGTCCTTAGCAGTGTAGTGCATCATCCCACCTTGATCGCATGGCACTGAGCCACCTCACAACAGCTGTCAGGGTGGTGCCGACTACCACTTCTGGTGTTTAAGCCAGTCTGTTGGTACAACGGGAATACTGACAGAAGCTGTTGTAGCTGAGGCTGTTGTGGGAAACTGCTACATCTCATCTAAGATAGGTCAACTTGTAGGTGCTCCTGTTCCTTTTCAGCCATCCTTTCATACAGTTTTCTTCTAACATAATCTCTCCGCATAACTTAAATACAACATAAATTATCCAACCCAACCGATGTCAGGTAGACAGCTTTCTGAAGTTAGTTTGGAATAATTTTGCTTTCATGGTTTGACGAAGATTAGTCAGTATTTGACTAAACTACAGAACAGATTCTGTAGTGAAACGATAAAAATGTTTCACACTGTGTTGATCTAGTTAGAAGGTTTATAGTCTTTAAAGAGTCTGTGTCTTTTAAACCTCAGACAGCAGGTGTAGTAACAAACTACCAAATTTTCAAATAAACTGCAAAATTCCATGATCTCACTCGTGGTGCTGCAGAACAACTCTGTGACAGCACTATGCATCCAAACACAGAGCCGCCTTTTAGGCTTCGTGGGTAGCAGGTTTTACTCTGAACGCCACTCCAGTCCTGCTCATCAGTGACCAATTGTTGGCTGTTGGGCTGTGCACTGCTCTCTCCTCCTGCTTCACCACCACTGGAGACAGACTGGATAGGAACCAGTATTTATGCTCAGGAGGAGATTTTCTTGCCAAGCCACTCTTACCTTTTTTTTTCCCCCTGAGCTTGCGTATTCAGCAAGAGAAATATAAAAATGCTTTTTTTAGCCCAAAGTTAGTCTTTTAAACTGAGTCTTTTTCTCTTTGACTTGTTAAGAGTGGGTAACAATTTGAGATACAGTACCTCTTACTAATTAAATTTTTCATACAGGAACAAAAGTTTTGAAACTGGTGGAAGTAAGAGAAAAAAGTTTTCAGCTCTTGCTGAGTATGTTTTGTGGAAGGATGGGTACCTGCACAGCTGTTCTCCGAGTCCTGAACCATTGCTTTAGCAGAAAGCTTTGTCATCTTTCTGTGAGCAACATAAGACAGTATCAAGAAATGAATCCTCAGTTGTGTTTGTTTCCTGGGACAGTGATGCTGTTGGACAGATACCGAGTTGTCACTGCCACAATGTAAACCTTGAAAATCCTTACACAGCTCTGTTTCCTGAGCCAGAAATCACCACAGTCTTCCCAACATTCCCTTCACTGACTGCTGCCCTTCCCCTTCTCTACCCACCCTCTACCCAGATTCTCTTGGTCACTCCACCCTTTGATCATAGCTCTGTTTGTCATGCCTCAGTCCCTCTCTCCGGTCTTCTGACCTCGTTCTACCTTCCTTGTGTTGGAGACCGAGCTGTCTCTTCTACGGCCGCTGTCGGTTACGGAAGCTCTCCATCTAGAAATCAGATCCTGCTCTGTGGGCTTTTCTTCTTTCAGTTTTGGTGTCTCAGTTGAAAGGTCCTTGTGTGGTACTTAAATGTATGGTTCTAATCAGAAAAAAGAATGTAGGAGTAAAGCGGTTTTTGTTACCTTCAGTTTGTTTTGTCTCTGTGACTCATCGCTGGCAATAAGTTTCGCTTCCTTTGCAGGTTAAAAAAATACCTTCCCTTTACTAGTCAGTAGACAAGATAGAATCCATCATAAAGATTGACATCTGCCCTTTTACAGGTCAGCGCAACAGACAAGCTTCAAGTGTTTGTTATTCTCCCTGTTGAGCTGTCATTCACAGATCACCCAATAGTTTTAATGCCTGTAGGGAGGCACAGATCTTATGTCCACTGAAGAAATGAACAGATTAATAAAATCATCATTTTTACCTCTTAACTCTTGTGGCACATTCACTGTTGTTTGTATGCAACTGCGTCAAAGCGGCCTCAGGCAGCTCGGCTCTGTTGCTTTAATAAACTGTGAGCGGTTTCCCACCTGTAGTGTGTCTCTGTGCAAAGCAGTGACTTTTCAGCTCTGGTGTTTGAGCATCGCCTTGTCTACAGCAACTCAGTCAATCCTGGATGGGCACTTCTCACCCGTAACACAGGAGCAAAGCTGATCAGGGAGGTAGAGGAGGTGGGACTGGTGATGGGACTGACCTCTTAGCTTAGTGAGGGATTAGCCTGTATTTCAGTTCATGCTCTTTACAGATGTTATAAAAGAGGCAAAATAAAATTTTTGTTCTGATGACTTATTTTTTTAGACAGCACAGCAGCAATGAAGTTTGAATGGCTTTAATGCTTTAAAAAAAAAAAAAGTAAACTGACTCAACCTGGTATTCTCATTAAGATCCCACAATGCACTTACAAACTTGTGAGTTCTTCTGGCATGTACTGCGTGTAGGGGTTTTGCCAAGTGGTTGGACATGTATCCAAAGACCCCTGTAGTTGAAATAATTTAGGACGTTGCTAATGTGAATTTGGGTGAAGTCTGTAACTTGCTTAAGCTTTCACAGCTTGGCTAGTTCGGACTCTTACAGCACTTTAGTACACCAAGCTGAATTACAGCTGGCTTGTAGCCTAGGATTAGACAAGACATTTGTTCCTGCTCCAAGGAGTGATATGTTCTTAAGGCTGAGGAATTTAGGTTGCAGTACTGTTTAACAAGATTACAGTACTGTCAGTCAGAATAGAGTCACCTGTCACTCTTCCATAGCTGGATTGGCCAAAATCCAGCAGGTACAGCTCTTGAGTACAGAATAGAAAAGTTTGTGATTGTTTATGTAAAAAAAAAAAAAAAATTAATAAAATAAAACCTTTGTGTGTTTTTTTTCCCCTGATCATAAAAATGCATACTGTAAGGAGAATCTGAAATGAGCTGAAACATTTAATTTACTCTTTACATTTGAAGAAAAACTAGAAGCTATGAATTTGGGTTTTGTGTTCTTTCAGGATGTGTCTGGTACGAATGAAGCAGGAGGGTCGCACGGGAAAATACATGTGTCGCTATATAGTTCATTGCATGTGGGAGGATGTTGAACAGCGTGGTAAGGTGATGGGGGTAAGTCGTCTTTGGTTTTGATAATCTTGATGAGTCACACCTTTCCGTGCTTTTGTAACTTTGTGTATCTTAGAAGAATCCCTAAGAATCGACCTGTAGCTGCTTGTTTATTTCTTTATTAGCTTAAGTTGGTACGTGTAGCCCTTACTCCTGACCATTCATTCCCACAGCTGTACTGTTGTATTGAGCCGCCGACCTTGTTTTCGAAACTGTGCTATGGCCTGGATGAAGATGTTGAGGTGTCTGGAAGTAATTAATTTTCCACGTGGTCTGCCATGTGATTGCAGAAATGGATGCTACTCTAACAGAATGGGCATTTGTAGATAGGAATAAGCAGCTGAGGTAGGGAGAAACACAACTGGTGCTAAATGAGTAACTGCAACAGAAGTAATTCCAGCAGAGCTTTGAGTTTTCTCTGGGATGGTGAGCAAAAGGAAAGTTAAGGGACAAGGTTTTTGTATTAAGTCCCTGTACTTGACTACAACAAGTCATTAGTTTCTTTTTCATTTTGGATTCTTGGTATACCTAGTCTGTGTCACAAAAGAACTGTTGTAAGGAGAGAGTAGGTCCGAGGATAGCTCATTTGCAAGTTTGAAGGAAAAACAAGGTTGGATCTTTTTGGCCTATTCTGAGGAAGGTTATGCTAGTTAGTTGTAATGGTCATTTCTGGCCTTAAAGTCTGTAAGTACATTTCTCCAGCCTTGTGTTGGTGATAGTCTTCAGAGAAGGTAGTGCAGAATCAGTAGAAGTAGGAAATGGATTTCATAACTCCAGTGTCTCAGTGGTGATAGGAGACCTGATACAGTTGAGGATGCCTATGTTCAGGATGCTTTTAGTGGGAGAATAGGGCTGGGAAGGCTCTCCTGTGTTGTGGAAAAAGAAAATAATTGTTCAATGATTAAATAGAGGTTTGTCTGTGATGAAAATAAATTAGACTGTAAGACAAGTGACAGTTTTCATATAGCAGTAATAGCATATTGTCAAGTCTTTGCTGTCAGCCCGAATAACCAAGGGAGAGGTTGCTGGGGTATTCTTATTGGTGACAAACAAGGGCATTAACCAGGGAGTTAGGATTTGGTATGTGATCATATTAGTAATTTGAGAAGTTTCTCACTGATCTTTTATTTTGTATGTGGTTTTAGAAAGTGTTGATTCTGGTGTAACTTCAGTTGTTCCATCAGCAATGGTGCTTTTTCTTCCTAGTTGTTGGGAATTTTGTAGCTTTACTATGTTACAGCTTGCTTTTTCTAAAGACAAGTCATCCTCTTAAGCTTCTTTTGTATTAAATCTGAATTCAGGTATCTTAGAATTTCTTGCTACATTAATGGGCTTACATAAATTCCAATATGGGAATCTACTTTCCTGGTCAGATGCCATAAGGCATCTGAGTAAGCCTAGATAAATTAGGTGATCGTACCAGAGGAAAAGATTGAACGAAATAGCTTACGCGTTTTTGTCCTTCTCCAATGCCTTCCATGTCACTTCAGGGGTTGATTCTGCTTTCTGTACAAACTGGAGGCAGCTCAGATCTTGTTGTTCTTCTTGAAAAGCAAAAAAAAAAAAAAAACCCCAAAAACAACAACAACAACAACAACAAAAAAAAAAACAACCAAACCCCAGCTAAGCACCCCACCTCCCAAAGCCCCCCAGAATCTCTCCTGGGATCTTTAGATTCCATCTATGCACAGAGAGAATGCTGCTTTGGAACAGAAAATTATTTCTCTGTTCCTTTTGACCCTAATTTTGCTGTATATGAACTAACCTCAAATGCTACCTTGTAGTTTTCCTTGCAGGATTCGAAGCAGCAGCAAAGAGAAGCAAAGCTAGCTGTTTGCTACCCTTACAGTCACGCAGAACTCAAAAGTGAAGCATGGTGTAAGTTAGACCTGTATTGAGATTTTTTTTTCAGTTAGTTTTAAGGAGGAAAAAGAGATAGTGCTTGCAGTCAGTTCTTTGTAAAGGCAAGCGCAGGGTTTCCATTTCTGCCAACTAAACTATTCCATCGGTCCCTGAAAATTCCCCAAAGTGTAAAAAAAACCCCACACCAGTGTTCCTTATGTTTTCATCCAGTGTGGAACCTCAAATGTTAATACATGCATATTATAATGGTATGGTGGCTGTATGATGCAACTGTAAGGAGATGTTAAGTTGTTTGAATGCCATTCATTCTCTGCCTTGGCAGGCTAGGCATCTTTTCAGTTTATCCTTGAATTTAAATTTCGCAATCTTTGTTTGTAATAATGATCATGCAATGTAATAATGAACATGCTTAGTTTGCAATAATATGATTCCTATAATACACTTTTGACTGTAACCTAGTGTTAACATAGCTTTTATGTGGCAATAGCTCATGCTTAAACGAAGTAAGTACACATTTAAAGGCTTGATCTCAAAAACAGTTACATCTGTGTGTATATTTAATATAGTTTAGCTGCACAGAGGCCCATTGATTTTAATGAGACTCCTTGTTAGAGAACGTGAACTCTTGAGGTAAGAGCTAACTAGACCAGGCACTAAGGGTGTGTAAGAAAGCATAGTGAACTCTCCTGGACTGTAAACTTGGAAATTAGGACTGTTCTCTTCCCCATAGTGTTTGTGAAGGCATAAGGCTTTCATAATCTTTTAGTGATTTTTTTTTTTCTTTAATCTTGTCATTATTCCTAATCTTTCAGACATCGTCTTGTCAAGATGAATGAACTTTTTAGTCTCTTCTGGTAGTATTTATTGTATGTTAGTTGAAAGCAATTTATGCGTTGACGCTTGAAGAGGTTAGCTGTTGATGATGCTGTTAGAGGTTAGCTGTTGATGATCAAGGGCTTGGAGCACCTCCCTTATGAGGAAAGGCTGAGAGAGCTGGGACTCTTTAGCCTGGAGAAGAGAAGGCTGAGGGGAGACCTGATTATGGCATACAAGTATCTAAAGGGTGGGTTGAAGAAGGATGGAGCCAGGCTCTTTTCATTGGTTCCAAGTGACAGGACGAGGGGCAATGGGCACAAGTTAGAACACAGGAAGTTCCGTTCAAATACACGGAAACAGTTCTTTACGGTTCGGGTGACAGAGCACTGGCACAGGCTGCCCAGGGAGGTTGTGGAGTCCCCTTCCCTGGAGATTTTCAAGACCCGCCTGGATGCAGTCCTGAGAAATGTGCTCTAGGCAATCCTGCTTTAGCAGGAGAGTTGGACTAGATGATCTCTAGAGGTCCCTTCCAACTCTGATAATTCTGTGATTCTGTGTGATTCTGTGATTCTGTGATTCTGTTCCTTTACACTATATCATTGCTTTTATTTTCCTTCCTCAGTGCTAGTGATCCGAGCTTGATATCCCACTTCCCCCATACCCCTGCGTGGGCAGTTCCTGCTACTTCCATGCAGCTTCACTCTTCTGCACTTATTTTCCTCCCTTTCACATAGATGTACTCTGATTGAACTCTTTTTCTCATGTCTCAGCTTTAGCAATTGCAAGGAGTTTTAAGTGATAAATAAAGGGCAGCTACGCTAGGCGTTAGGTCCTACTTATTAATCCTGATGTATTTATCCCTAATGGCTCTTTTAAAATGAAGCTGCTGTAATGACAAAGGGTTTGTGAGCTGATTGAGGAAGATGCGTAACAGCTATTTATTGTCATGGAATTTAGTCCTGCGATCAGTATATATTCTGTCTCCAAATGAAGATAGTTAAATGTATCAAGATAAGAATGGTAGATAAAAAGATGACATTAATATTCCTCTGTTGATGTGTTCAAATTTCAGAATCTGAGCCTTTCTCAGAAGTTAAGTGAAGAGAAACTTTACTGAATACTTTTAGGGCACTAAGTTATCATCTGCATAGCTCCTAGGAGGTTAGGAAATTCCTTTCCCTGCTTTTTCTCTCCTGCACGGTATCAAAGGTCAGTGTTTAACTCCGATTGGTACATTCCTGTATTGTGGTATAAGTGACAGAGCACCTGTATGAAATTGCTAGTTGGATGCAATTAGTTTAACCTGTTGACAGCCAGAGCTGCAGTTCTTCACCTCACTTCCCTATCTAGCAACAATTCCAACATTTGATGCAGAAAAGGGATACTATATTCCTGAATTGATATAGATGGTTTATTAAAATATGCCATCTGCTCTTTAATATACGAGTTCATTGGAGCCGAAAGTGATAGAATGTCAGGCATTTTAACTACTAATTTACATCAGCTCCAACTCCAAATGGAGTTTGTATTATTTCAAAACCTGGTTGTTAAAATTGCTGAGATCTAAATCTCAGCTACAAAGTTTTGGGACCTGTTAGCCTGAGCTCCTTCAGCACTCCTGAATGTCGGCAAGAGTCAGAAACCCAAACTTGACACAGCTGTAAAAACACCGGGAGAGCCTGTGGCCTCAGCAAATTCTACTGGTGCAGGCATATTTCAGGTATAAATTTTACTCTGCTGTCCCTAGTACTAATGAAGTCAGTTTCTTTTGGTGGGTTTGCACCCAGGTGTGTCCAGTTCTGTGGCTAACCAGTGCTCTTTACTTAATTTTTCCACTAGTGACATTTCTATCAAACTTTAAAAACAAACAGAAAAATTGGCTTGATGCAATGGCTCAAAGTGTTAATAGTAACATTAGGCTGGGTAAAAGGCTTCCTTTGGATCCTGCTCTGCCAGAGATCTCCACCTTGTGGCTTGCAGTGAATAGATTTATACTATGCGAGCTGGCAGCTGCCGGATCAGTTTGTAAGGGGAATTCAGGCAGTACTAGAAATTGCTGTTATTTCTCTTCCTAACTGAGTTCTTTAGCGACCTGAAATATTAACCTTACTGACCTGAGTGTTGTTTTTTAGTAACTGTGTGTATAAAAGCAGTTGCTATAGGTTTGAGTGTATTTTAATACCCTTAGATGAAGCTGCAGAGTTTCTCTCTTGTAGATGCTGGAGTTCCCTGGAATGGGATTTCAGCTGGTAGTTGGACAATAGATAAGAGGTTAAAAAAATAAAAATAAAAAGGACCACTCCCCTCCCCCCCCTAAAAACCCAAACCACCAAACACCCAAAAAACCCAACACCCCTTCCCCACCCCCATCCTCCAAGAACCCCATACTAATGTTTCTGGGTGCAAATCGCATGCCGTCTTAGAAAGATCCATCAGGCTTTAATCAAGTACCTGTAAATTGTTGCAGGCTCATTTTAACACTGTTAGTCTTGTGTGTTGTGGCATTCTGCTTCTGAAACAAATCGGGGTTTTTCACTGCAAAATAACAATTCGTTTTATAACCATACGTGTTCTAAAAGCTGCAAAAGAGATAAGAATAGGAGGGCCTGTCAAGCCCAGCGTGCCAAACCTGTTTTAATTTATCTTAATCTCACTTTCCTGTTTTCCCACCAGACCACTTAGACCCCTGCCCCCTTTTTTTTCCAGGAACACATCTAGGTGTCTTTTGAATTCGTTTATTGGCTCTGCTGTGCATAGCACAATACAGTCTTTGTTATACGTTTAGCTAGAGCTGTTTATATACAGTGACCCATAATTTGCTCTCAGTTCCATTGGTGTACATCTGAAGTGACGCCATCAGAATCAATAACGTGGTTCACATCAGTGTAACCGAGAGCAGAATTTAGCTTTGTGAACTTGAACACCATTTTCTGTCTTGGTACTCTTTTCACAATTAGAAGACTTCAGATGATTGAAAATGCCATTTTACCTTACATAGCTACAAAACTTCCTAAACTTCACAGAATCACAGAATTTTCAGAGTTGGAAGGCACCTCTGGATATCATCTAGCCCAACTCCCCTGCTAAAGCAGGATTGCCCAGAGCACGTTACTCAGGACTGCATCCAGGCGGGTCTTGAAAATCTCCAGAGAAAACCTCCCTGGGCAGCCTGTGCCAGTGCTCTGTCACCCGCACCGTAAAGAAGTGTTTCCGTGTATTTGAACGGAACTTCCTATGTTCCAACTTGTGCCCATTGCCCCTCGTCCTGTCACTGGGAACCACTGAAAAGAGACTGGCTCCATCCTCCTTCAGCCCACCCTTTAGATACTTCTAAGCCATAATAAGGTCTCCCCTCAGCCTTCTCTTCTCCAGGCTAAAGAGTCCCAGCTCTCAGCCTTTCCTCATCAGGGAGATGCTCCAAGCCCTTAATCATCTCAGTTGCCCTTCGCTGGACTCACTCCAGCAGTTCCCTGTTCCTCTTGAACTGGGGAGCCCAGAACTGGATGCAGTATTCCAGTTGTGGCCTCACCAGTGAACTTTATACAATTCAGTTTAAATTATTCTTTCTGTGGAGAACAAAAAGTCTTACACTTCCAAAGACTCAGAAATCATGGTCAGAGTGAGCCAAGTAAGATTCTAGAACGGCTTTAGGAGATGAGAGGGTGTAAAATTGATAGAATTTATAACAGAGAGTTGATCTTTGTATGAATCGAACTGTTGCAGTTGATTCACCGGCAGTGGGAAGCTACTGTACTCGGAATTCCTGGGGGGGGGGGCTGTCTCTAAAATCTGATGGGAAGTCACAGAGTCGATTTGGGATGCACAGAACAGAAACTACATTATGGTGGGAGAACAGGGGCAGTGCTGGAGGAGAAGGAAGGTGTGTGCAGTATTCCGGCTGTGCAGTGGAGGGGGGAGAGTTGAGATGGAGAAAGTCTACTGAAGCAAAATATTATGGTGATTTTGTTTGAGGAAATGGATGGGGATATGAGGTAGAGGATAATGTTTAGTACAGTTGAAAAAGGTTTTTAAAAACCTGTAAAACTGAAGAGGAAAAGTTTTAGTTTCAAATGGTCTCTGTATATTTTGAAATGTATAACTTTACTAGGACATTTTGAGGAGAAAAATGTTATGAGTTTTTTAATGACTATTTAGAAAACATAATATAGAAAATCTTACTAGTTTCTAGTGTTCCCTTTTTTTTTTAAAAAAAAACCAAAACAACCAACCAACCAAAAAACAACACCAAAACTTGCCAAAGTAGTGAGATACAAAATTGCTGTGTTTGGTTTTTTGTGCTCTTTTTGTTTAATAGGCTACCAGGCATTGTATGATATATGTTAACTGAACTTAAGTGTTTTAAGAATATCACAAAAGAAATAGTTCATCAACCCTCGATCCTTTCTCAAAGAGCTCAAAAGCTCACAGCAAGTTTCCAGTATGTTGTAATTTCATAAATGAATAATAGTGTCAGGTACTGTTCCAGAGTAAATTCAGTAAATCTGATTCTGGAAATCTTAGTGACTTAAATATGCAAGAAAATGCATGTGTACAGAATGTTACCTTGAAAATAGCTCGACCATGATGAGGTCTGGAACAAACAGTATGCGTGGTGATGCAAATTTAGCATTATCAGGTCATGGAGTTTTGAAATAGGACTCTCTTTTGCATGTTGTTTTTAATGTAATTTTTCTAGAGCCAGCGCCCATGGAACTAACACACCTGGCTGGCTGAAATACAGGCATGTTTGGGGCACGCCAAAGATAGCTGGTGTTGAAATCAAGGTATAATATATGCTTGGGTTCTTTTCAACTGTCCTGCCCCAGTTTTCTGTAGTCTGGCATAAAAAAATCAATTTAAATTTCCCAGATGTGTTGGATCCTGTTTCTGTAAGGTAGTGCCCTTGGTCTGTTTTGTGCCTCCCTCTGATGCTTGGGAGAAGGACACTGGAAGCTCCTTTTCTAGAAATACCTTTCTCATTATTCCCCACGTTCTGCCCCAGTGGGAATCACGTGCTAAAACTGACTTTACCATGCAGTGCTTGGAGGTGTTAAGTGCTGCCCCGTGTTCCTCAAACTCTCCAGAACATAGTGTAGTGGCCAAAACTCAAACGTTGAGCAATGAAACTACTGCTCACCATAGCTGCGTAGTTTTTATTTTGACAGTGTAGAGATGATGGTGGAAACGGGAAAACGGTCCTTACAGAACCTGCCGCAGTCTCCATGCTCAGCAGGACGGGTAGCAGAGATGTTGTCACTGTTGCCTGGCTTCTGCCTGTGCTTTGTGTATCATTCACGATGCGGTTTGTGATTAGCCTGCAGTCAGTGCAGGGTTAAGTAACATGTTATGCTGCATATTTTGGACGTTTACATTATCAGCTTCCTTATCCTTTTGGAGTTTGCCCCAGAATTCCTCATCTGAGATCAGCTGGTCTGCTTGGCTAAGGAACAAGGGTATCTCGTGTTGTGGTTGTAATCCTTTTTTTAACAGCTCCAGGCTGCTGCAGTGAAAACATGAATGCACTTTCAAGCTCCTTTGTAAATACAGAAAAATACCAAGAACAATGTTTCTTCTAAATCAGTGTAATCAAACAAACCATTGAGAGGTTCTGTGTTGTTCCAAATACATTCTAATCGTGTAGTCGCTTGCGCTTCTCGCTGCTGGTAGAGTGTCACTGATGTCAGCTTCCTCTTCAGGCATGAGTAACTTAACTTTTCCTTATGTTTTTGGTGCCTGCCTTTCTTGAAAGACGGTAACATAAGCATCAGTTAAGGTTCTGATGCGGTGCAGGGGTTTGAGAGGCTGCTCATTCCCTTCCCCTCACACAACTTCTTTTCGTGTCTCTGGCAGACTCAACAGCACCCATGTGTTGTGGCTTTGCTTAAAACAGCATCCAGCTGCTGTTGGCTCTCCCACATCAGCAGTTGCCTCTGCCACTTTCTGTAGTGTCTCTGCTTGTTCCCTTCCTCCTGTTTTAGGAGGCTCCAGTTGCAGGTCCCGGATGGTGTTTGGCAACTGGTGCTGACAAGGAGAGGTTGGTTGGTTTTCTGGAAGCACGTGCAGCTTCTGAATGCTATTTCTGGCTAAACTAAGGAGTGGTTGGAGTGCTGGGTTTTGCACAAATTCTGGACTTGTCTTCACGGGGCACAGATGGCACATGTGAGGTCTCTTCGGTACTTGGGATCCCCTCTCTAAGCTTTATTTTGGGAAAGGATTAGTAACTTTGTTGTATTGCTTTGTTTCCGAGAGCAAAATGCAAGTGCAGCTTTACGGACTACAGGGATTGTTTCCAGGAGAGAAAGAGGCACGGTGTGCAAGAGAGTTTCTTTTCTGTTTTCTCTGTGACAGCCAATGCAGTTGGGCTAATAGGATCATCGTCAAGCTTGTATCTCCACAGCTGTGATAACCAGTCTTGCTCTCTTTCAGTCTGGCTCTCCTGGTAGAAGAGCACGGTCCTGTTCTCTGGTTGCCTTCCTTGCTTGACATCTGTTTTGTCAGGTGCAGTAGAAGTTTACTTCCCTGTTGGTTGCTTTGCTCTATGGTACGCTGACTGTATTACTGTTTTCAGGTATGCCTAATTTTGGCATTTACTTGCAGTACATCAGCAATTACTGAAGGTCTTCATTCAGAACGGGTGTGAGGAATGGGGTTTTTTCCCCTCCTTGTCCTTGGTCATTTGTGTGTTACCCTAATGCCAGAATTCACTGGAGCTTGTATCTGATTCCCTTTTCAGGGTATGCACCTGGTTCCACATTTCCCCTCTGTCCGTATGTCACATACTTCTCCCTTCCTACATCTTCTCTTGTAGAGGTACTAGTTTATCTCTCTACCTTTTCTTACCTCTCCTGTTAATTCTCTTTGTTTCCTTGCAGGACCCCTTTCTGTATGTCAGACTGGCACCACCACCTCTCTCCTTTCCCTTGTGATCCTTCATGTTCAACTAATCCTTTTACAACCATCAGTGCCAGTTGTGCCTGCTCTCCATCTCTGGCTTGCTGCTTCACTGATTCCATGGCCGTGGGATGCCTTTATTCAACATGCTCATCCAGCAGCCTCCTCTTGCAAAGGTCCACCATGGAAGCTCAGGATCTGTCCTCTTGTCTGCTTGCTTCAAACCCACCCTTGCATGTTGAAGCGTCTTCATGACTTTGAGTTCTTTCAAGTCCAGATCTTCCTTTTCTTCTTCAATTCCTTTATTTCTTTATCTGAACACTTGCTTTCCCATCCTAAATCCCAGTTGTGTATTTGCCATCATCAGCGCTCTCCTCTGCTAGTGTCCTCGTGCCTCATCTTTTTCTCTCTCTGACCTAGACATTACTCACATGATGCAAGGATCATCTCTCCGGCTTGTTGCTTGCTATGACATTCTGTCTCCTGACTGTCTCCACTAGTGGGTTGGTTTTGGGTTTGGTTTTTTTTTTTTTGTTTGTTTTTTTTTTTTTTGCTTTGATAGCCTGTAGTGTGTGCTGGGGGAGCGGGCTGGCGACCCGCCAGCACCGGCAGGCTGGATCGGCTTCTCCGGCAAGCAGCTTTGCGCCGCTTAATTGTCGGACTCCTTCAAAGGCCGGTCTTAAATTCTGCTGCAGACACATTGTCTTCGTGTTTACAGTGCACGTACTGCAGTGCCTTGTAGCCTGGCTAAGGAAGTGGGTTGCAAATCTTTGTGTTTTCCTGTTAGAACTCAAGTTTATTTTGTTACTTCATTTTCTGACTTCTCTGGCCCATTTTATCCATTTACAAAACTGGCAGCTCTACGAAGCCCTTATTTTTGACTGCTTTTGCTAAAAATGCCTGCAGTAGAATAAATGATAATGATCAGGAAGTGCAAATGCAATACATATAATAATTCCAACGCTCACTTTCATGCTTGCTTGCTGCTTTTATTTCTTTTACTACTTAGTACAAGGAACAGCATAGGATACTTTTGTACAGGTCTAGGCATACTGATGTGGTTTTCTATTTCCCATGCTGATTTGAGAATCTCAATAGATTCTTTCTATCCCCTTGTCTGTCCTCAGTTGTGTTTTCCTCTTCTGTTTCTGGTCATACACAGCACTTGCTGTTAGTAGCTATATTGATAGTAGTTAATTATAATTATGCTTCTGTAAGAACTCGAACGTTGTTGTTTTCCATATTCAAAGGCCAGGAAATAATGCAAAAGGTTAAAAGATTTGACCAAAATACCCGCGTATCTGGTCTTGGAGATCTCTATTTGTTGGTAGCAAAACATACATCATGTTGATTTTCAAGTTAGTCGGATGGCCTTGTGCCCACAGGAGTGGCTGCCCACAAAAAAGGAGATTGAGCTAGTGGCACGGGTATCATGGATGGATGGGAGATGGGGTCAATACAATCTTGGTCTACGTGAAATGAGCGACAGTGATCTGAACTGGTTTTCAGATGGTTTGGGCATGGATTCCGTAACTCCAAATGTATTTGGTAGGTAGCAGAAGGCTGGCAGGCCTGTCAATGGCCAGTGGTTTTATGGGGTGTAACCTGAACTATATAGTCATTTGTGTCATTCATGCCAAAAGTGCTAGCAGTTCCTTCTATTTGTAAGTGCTATTTGAAGACTTATTTTTTTATAAAAGCGAAGAAATGGCAGAGACCCTGTAGTTGATGGCTAAAGCCCCAGAGGACAGAGCTATGCACTGAGGAGTTTGAAAACAATGTGTCTTACTGAGAGCATCCTAAATTTGCCCTTTTGTATTTCCTGTTTTATTATGTACTTGCAAGAGGGAAGATGGCCCATATGTAGGTTTAATCTGTGTTATTCAGGAAACAGCGTGTAAGGAGGGTTTTGGCTTCTTAAAATCCTTGCTCACGCTTTTAGGATCTTCTGGAAGTTTATTTATTCACAGCAGCATCAAGTCGGAATGAAATACAGAAGTAAGATGGAAAACTCACAGTATCTTAACCATGCAGCTTTTTCATGGTTCGCTTTCCTCCTTTGCCTTTTACTTGAGGGCAGAACTAGGGTAGAGAAATAATTTTTGTTCGCTTCTGAAAGGTTACAGTAATAAAGAAACTCTTGTTAACATCAGAGTATATGGCAGGCAGGAGTTTTCACAGTCTGGCATTGTTTATTTTACCAGCAATTTGGAACCTTCTGCACTCTTAAAATATTGGCAAGAAAATATTTAACTGTTAACTATTCTGTGGCGTGCGTGTGTTTGAAGCCCTGGGGAGGAGGAGTGCTTGGGGAAATCGGGTTTTTCTCAGCTTATGATTGAAACCAGAAGGTGCAGAATATTGGTAGAAGGTGAAAGCAATGTGCCTTCAAATTAGAATTTTACCCAAATGTGGAACTGATGGGAGAATGTCAAACAGGTCACGTATGAACAGGGCTGTGCTCGGAAATAGCGGGAAGTCTGATGGAGCAAACACAAATAAGCCAGTCTGCTAAGCACTACGAAATGAATTTGAGAGAGAGCAAGAGTGCGTTTTTGTATTTGTCCCGGCCTCAATCACTGGGTGAAGGTTGTGGCAGTACTAAGTGTTAGCATCAAGGATTTGGCTTGTTGATTGCGTACTAATTGTATGAACTCTAGCAATTGTCGCTCCATTTTGACATGAAATAAACTTTTTTTTGTGGAGAGTTTTTCAGGAGAGGTGATGTGACTTGCTTTTTTGGAGAGCAGATGGGTGATTTGCTGTTCCTATCCAATAGAAACTTGCCCTGGTCCCAAATTCTTGGAGAAAGAATGTTGGTTTTATTATTTTTTCCCCCCAGGGGAGGATGATCTGTTTGGTATTGCTACATAAAGCGTAGCCTCTTCCCATGAGGTTACTAAAAGCTCTATGGTAAAGGTAGCAATTTTTTTTAATTGCCCCAGCATATTTCAGGTGAAATTCCTACCAAGTCAGCGAGTGACCTGATGACTGGTATCCAGAATCGTCTAATGAGCTGGGGCTGTCTTGCTGCCAGTCAGGGCGGGAAGAGGTACGCAGACAGAAGAGACACCAGTCGGTATCTGCACAGATCATCAAAAAAGGAACAAAATGAGCATACTCGGAAGTCATTCTTCTAATGGCAGCTGAAGATCCAGCGTACTGTTTCTAGCAATGACCGGAGATACTTGGGAAAAAGTATAAGAAACAACTGTGTATCAGTATTTCTTCTGGTACGTTCTCTCAGCATTCGCTAACGAGTAATAGGAGAGTCGCGTGGGGACGGTCACATTGAGTGTCTGCTAGCAGAAATCCTCTATGAATGTGCAGTTCCCTTTTTACCCCTTTTGTAATTTTTGCTCTTTAATGTCCTGTGGCAATGACTTCTGCCACTTAATTGTGTTGCATGAGAACGTACTTTTATTTTTAAAGTATTATTTGGTCATTTCATCAGCTTCTTTTCTACGTCTTTGTTATGAGAAACAGTGAACAGTAATTCCTTGTTTACCTGCCCGATACTACTCGTGACTTTGCCTCTCCATCGTCTTCCTCCTCATTTCTTCCTGAATATAACTAGTGTTTTCTCATACGTCTAATCACCTTGGTCTTTTCTTTGTGTTTTCTATTTCTTTTAGATCTGTTTTGAGATGAAAAGGGAATAAATCTGTGCAGCATTTTATATGTAGGCACGCTATGGATTTATGGCAGAATAGGGTTCCTCTTTTGTTCTCTATTCCTTTCATAATAATTTCTAAAATGTATTTGTTTTTTCTGTACTATTGAATTGGTAAACTGATTTTTTTATCTTTTTTTGAGATTTCTCCACAGAACCTCTTTAAGAAATTTCTGGAATTGTAGTTGCTAAACATGTGCACGTAGTTATATAAATTTTATGATTTTTTTTTTAACACCTGCTACTAGTACCTTTATCAGCACTGAATATTACTGGTCATAATTATCCATCATTGTTATTTTCATTTATTATCGTGTTTTCTGCTACTTTGTACTTACCTGGTTCTGCTGAAATACTTTTCAAAATGGATGTCACCTTTCATGGCTCTGCAGCACTATTAAATGTTATTTAATACCTTTCATTTAGTTTAGCACTTCATGATCCCAGGGATTTTGTTGCTCTTGACTGTTATTAAGTTATCTTAAGTCTTTTCTTATGGGCAGCTCATATCACCTGGAATATGATGGACTCTCAGAATCCTGAGTGCAGTGAGATGGTGATGGAGCAATGTGTATTTGCTGTCTCATCCAGTGAATAAACTGGGCCACCAGATGGAACTAGGAGGAAACAAACAGGAGGTGGTGGTTTCTCGTCATGGGTGGTAGACCAGGGTACTCTTGCTGAAGCATGTTGTGGTTGCAGAAAGTTTACTCGACAAGTTGCTTGACGTAGAGACCTTTTGAAGGTTATTACATCAATAAACGCCAAAGGTTGAGAATTGTCCTGAGCTGAAGTTGGTTGGGAGAAGACTTGGGGGAAGCACGTACCAGCTTGTAGGCTTTTCAGTTTTCTCAGTGCATCTGGCTGCTGTTGAAGGCAAGATACCATGTTAGGTGGACCCTTGGTCTCATCCAGCGCAGTGTTTCTTGTGTGTGACTCTTTCTGACAGTTACTGAAGTTTGTCTCAGTAAAGAGATTGAGTTTTACAGGATCTCTGTAAGTGTTCACGGTGAATATCTACCTTAATAATTTATTTACCTTTACTACTGTCTTCTCCAAGTGCCTCTTTTAAACTTGGTCATGCAACTTCCTTTCGGGTTCTCAGACTGAATTCTTGATTCTGGTGTGTTCGGAAACATGTTCATGGTCAGTTTTAGGCTTTTAGCAAGCAGGTTTTTCAGAGGCATTACAGGAAAAACCCTCTACGACTGCTCGCCCTTCCAGAGACCCAGCACAAGCAGACCGAGAGCGCAACGATGGGACCTCTTTTCCCTTGCGAGGTTGTCGGTGAGCTCTGCCAGCTACGTCCTACAGAGACAGAGGAATTCGCAATAAGCCTCCATATATTGAATACAGTTAAGATTGTACTATGATCTTTAACTGTTGCCATGGCAGAGTTTCCAAATCAATAGACTTCACAATAGTAACATACCTCATTTTCCTGACACAGGACAGCTAAGGGTGTCCATCTGTTTTTGCTGAAATACAGAGATAATGTTGTCTAACTTGCTTTTCTATGTCTGCTTGAAATAAACAAGCTGTAAGGAGTGGTATTGATGATTGCGCAATTGTTATGAAGGTAGCACAGTATGCAAAAGTCTCTTTCCATTAAGGTGTTGTTTTTATGGATTGAAGGTTTTGGCAGGAACTGGTTCTGATACAATCTGACGTTTAACTTTTGTCTAGGTTAATACAATATTGAAGTCGGTTGTCACTGAACGTTGAAGAGGGCTTTAAAGACTATTCTCTGAAGTTAATTATCTGCTGAGGTGCATTACAAAATTACTTACTTTTAATTAGAAAATTAGAGAATTTATCAGAAAAGTTAATATTTGAAAGTATATGGGGACTCACAGCTGTAGCTAATTACAAGCCAGTAAGCTTACTTGCAGACAGAGTAACAGAGTGGTTAATAAAAGACTCAAAAAATGAAGATTGGAAAAATAATTTCTGCAATATCTTTGTCATTTCACAACTATGTGAAATTGCCTGAAGGAACCGGCCTTTTTGGCCCCTTGCTACGGAGATATTTTTAATCTGTTTTATTAATTTAATCTTTTTGATCCTAGCTACGTTCTCAGTCATTTTCAAAATTACTGTCCTAGAAGTAATAGTTATGTTATTGGAGGAAATAAAAGGGCTGTATGCAGGTTTTTCAATTTAATGGCATGTGCGTTTATTAAAAGGGCAGCAAACACTTACAAAGCCCATATATAACTATATGTGGTTATATATTATTTATAACTAATGTAAACTCTATATTATAAGTCATTCTTTCCAAATGCAACTTGAGAGGAGGCGCATAAAAAAGCGTAAATGTTTGAAAATGACGTTTCTTTATCAGGGAAGATTTGTCCTTTATCTCCCTCAGGAACTTCTGCCAATATTCAATGCTCCAGTAATCAAAACTGTCGATGGGAATCGATTGATGTTTACGACAGCGTGGCTAAAAGAAGTCCCTGGAGTAGACTCAGTCGTAACAGCAGAAGTGTACTCATACCTGCGTAACTTGTTTTGCACAAGAGATGGATTAATTTTTACTGTATCAGCATAAAACACTACTTTGCTATTACGACTTTGACCGCTCCAGGAGCGCGCTGATGATGTAGTGTATCGGCGCACCCAGCGTAAACATTACCTTAAGGAGCCGAATCTTAGTTTGAAAACACGACTGCTGACACATCTACTGTGTCCAGGTACAGGAGTAAATACATTCTACAGAAGAGGCTTTTTATTCTAGAAGGAATGGTATAATGAGAATGAGGGGGTGGAAACTTAAGCCAGAAAATTCAAATATGAAATGAGATACACATGTTCAACTGTGAGGGTGATATGCTTTAGCCAAACACAACTTACTGAGCTTAGTACAGAGGGAACTTAGTGAAATGTAATGGTCTGTGATATGCAGAGGGTCAGGTTCTATGATCTAATCATTTCTTCTGGCTGAAATATCTTCATAAAAAAATCTAGTTCAACCATAACTTATGGCCTAAAGAGAGGAATTGCTGCATGAAATTCAATGACTAGCACTTGTACAAGGTGGAGTTGGAAGTGTCCCTTCTGGCTTTATAGTCTATGGATGGATTAAAGTGTTAAAGTAGCTTAAGGGTGCAACACGCGCTCGCAAAAGCCATAACAGAAAGAAACTCCTGGTAAAGTGCTTTCGAATAGCATAGCCCGTGGACATCACGGCTATGTCCACGCTAGCGTTTAGTGTGGTCTGAGAGGAACACATTTGTCGAGTGAAAGAGTTGGCGATCCAGCGTCCCTTCTGCCGGGGGATGATCTTTGCCTGCCGCTGGTTCTGGGCTGACCCCGTGGGCTGGGCGCCTCGTAGCAGGTAGGGCGCGTTAGAGCCCCATTCCCAGTTAGCGCACGCTGAGATTTCTCTGCGGTGCAAACCAAAGCGCGGTAAGTGGGGATGAGGAGGAGATTCAGTACGAAAGAATGCTCTCGATCCAACAAAAGACATTCATAGGGACTAATCTTATAGCAGCTTTCACTTAAAAAGCTGTGCCCATCCATAAGCTATTTTCATACATGACTGGCGTATACAGTAAAGCGGTGTGCTCTTACTTTCCTGGAAATTTTGTTAGAATACAAAACCTTAAGTGAGACTTGATATTGCAAAATGTCTGCTGTAGCAGTAAGCCTCACCAGCGGGCTCTCGAATGATGCATATTGAACTTGTTGGGGGTGAAGACGAGGTTTCTTGCTGCAATATGATCATGAAAATGCAGTGGTCGTGTGCTGTAGTCATCTTGCAGGCAGAATGTGGGATCACGGAGTCTGCGGTACATGAAAAGATGTGACATGCAGTAGGAAGATGTTAGCTGTACATTTCTTTTTTTTTTTTTTTTTTTTAAAGGTCTTGTAAATGTGAGAGATGTACCAAAAATGTATTCCGTATTTCGAACTAAGACGTTTCTGTGTGTCAATTTAGGCAGTGGTATATAAATTTATTCTGGTGACAGCTTTGCAATGGATTGTTTCAAAGAAGGCAAAGGGGCTGAGTCCCTAGAAGAGCTCCAGATGTTACTGATTTTTCTCTTGTTATTAGCAATTACTCACTTGGAATTGTCTAGCAGTTTTTCTTCTTGGCAACAAACTGTCGAAGGGTCAGCAGAATCATGACCAACCAGATCATGAAACTTGCTAGTGCTAAGATGATGTACAAGCTTAAAAAGAGGAAGCATTTCCAACAAATGCTGATTTGGATTTATTCATTTCTCTTGTTTTATAAAGAAGGATTTTTTCCCTACGATGTTTGTACTTAACCGGTGCCATTTGTATTCTTCAGAAAACGCAGTATTCCTTTAAATGTGATTTTATTGCCTAAGATACTGCTCCGTCCCCAAAGTCATATTTTATATTTTAAACTGTCTTTTAAGATGTATTTATTGCCATGTTTGTTTAACTTGGTTATCTCCTTCATCAATCTGTTTCTTGCTAACTTAAGGCTGCTGCTCTTTGTTTTTAGTATAGAAAGCTGCTTCCCTAGGGATGTATAGTCCAGGACTTGTCTCTGTAATGGGACTATTTGTTTTCTTTGCCCCTTGCAGTTGCCTGCTGTAACATTTGTAGTATGTGTTAAGTAATCCTTGAGGTAACATTTTTATTATGTCATAAAAAGTGCGTGGCAAATATATAATAACTCATGGAATTTGTTTGTTTAAAATGGA
Source organism: Vanellus vanellus (assembly GCF_965231255.1). Taxonomy (NCBI): domain Eukaryota; kingdom Metazoa; phylum Chordata; class Aves; order Charadriiformes; family Charadriidae; genus Vanellus; species Vanellus vanellus. The sequence goes on from NC_138920.1 coordinate 2,103,481, forward strand.
AGGATAATTTATTGAGTGTGTTACATGAGACCTGCTCCCCCTTATTAGAGCTGTAGAAGTGCAGCTTATTTAGAAGTATGTTCTATTGAGAAAAACCACGATCTCTGACATGCATAGAAAGTTTGAGCATGGTTGGGTAGAAATGACATCATAGTTTATGTACTCAATAAAAATTTAATTAAGTCATTACAGAAGTTGCAGTCATCATTTAACCCTCTGATTTCTTATGTTTAGTTCTTTTTTTTCAACATTCAGTAATAACCAGTCTCCAAATCTTGATAGCCTATAAAATATCTGCATGAATTTTAATAGTTTATATTAATGGAAAACTATGAGTAACTGACATAAAAGGAATTTTCCTTGTGTTTGCACTATATGCGTTTCTATAAAAATCAACAGATGAAAAAAGATAGTGGTTTAATGGAAGAATATTCGAACTGGAGATTTGCTAGCGTGGCAAAAACTAACTCATATTTTGATAGAAAAGCTGTTGTATCATTACCAAGGTGAGTACTCTTAAGGATACTAAGAAAGTATTTGGGCATGTGGTTCACACTGTCGTAAGTATTAAGGTTTTTAGATATGTGAGTTTTCACAGCTTCTCTTTAGCCTCGTGATAAGCTGTACATCAAAGACAGCGGTGCTTATTCCATAGCAGACCTGATGGCCTACCATGTATTCCTGATCACAGTTTCTTTTTGGTAAAACCTGTCTCCAAGGTGCAGCCTCATACATAAGCGTTCTGCTGGTACGCAGGGATGAAGGTAATCAACCTTGGCGTTTACGCTGATGTTGTATGCCAGATCTGTGGAAGAGAAATGCCTGGCATCTCCTGCATCTCTCGTGAGAGTCAATACAAAGAAGCAGCTTTACCAGTTGAAGTGTAGCTTAGCCCTCGGGAGAGGAACTGTTCATTAAATCGTTTCGTGGATCGAAGGAAAAAGTACAGGCAAAAGGAAGAGGCAGTTTGGAGGAGGGAGGTGCACGCGAGGTGTTTCAGCCATCGCTCTGGACCGAGCAGGTCATCTCTTTTGGTTCTGTCTTAAGCTGACATGGGGTCAGTTCTGCAAGCCGATGGGTGGTTTGACCAAACCAGCAAATGTTTCGGCAACTGTTAAATTTAGCGAAGAGTTGGTGCGGAACTTGGACTGAGTCACGCTTATGGCATTGGGAGAAGTAGCTGGATCATCACAAACTCTGAAAGAAATTTAGTCATAGTCAAAAACTAGAAAGCCTGAGTTTCTAGAGAGGTGCTGTAGAAACAGGATTCATGTGATTCCTGAATGAGAACGTCAATATTGCCAAGGAAGGAAGGAGTAGCGCAGGGACGGTGCCTCTAGCGTTAGCGTTACAGTGCTTTTGCTCTAACAGCACATCCAGCTCTGGAGTCTGCTTTAGAAAAAATGTTGAAAAACCTCTGAGTTTCTGAAAGACCTGGGTGAATGAATCCAGCTCTGGAAAACCTGCTTACTAGGTAAAATATAGAGGAGTCTTGATTATCTTAGCCTGTGCTGCCACTGAAAGGACAGCCTGGCCTTCCCTCTTTCCTCAGCTGCGTTTTTTCTCCGTTCGTGTAACTATATGTCAGTTCTGTTGGCTGAGAATTTCTTTGCCATTCGTGTATTCTGAGTAACACTGACTTTCATTTGTGTACAGAATTAACGGAGCTGTATTGTATGTTCTAAAATGTTTGACTGCACTGAGGTCGTTACTTACAGCCAAATGCTCACCCGTGTAGGCCAAGGCACTCTTTCTTCGTTGCCTACTCGGAGCGAAACGGGTAATATTTTCTCATCGCCGCCTCTTTAGAGCCTATACGGATGGCTTTCTGCTTTATTTTTCAGATTAATTCTGTTGTTCTAAAGGAAGATTTGAGAAGCATGGTAGAAAATTTCTACGCAGCTCTATTTGGATACGATGAGGTAAGAAGGGTGTTTTCAGAGAATGTGCAAGAACAAATAGACCATCTAATTAATGAACACAGAATACTCCAGATGGGTAAAACGTTTGCGGTACATGTCTTTGGAGAAATGTTATATGATGGAAGAAGACTTCTTAGTTATTGCGATCATCTCATGCCTTGAATTAAAGTGCTTTTAGGAAAAAAGAAAGCAGAAAGCATATTTATTTAAACCATGGGACAGGGAAGGAGGGATGTTCTTTGTACTGCTTCACCATCACTGCTTGACCATCAGTAAATCATTTCCTCCCTCTGAATCCCATTGTACTCAGGTATCCTTTGAAATCAAAGAGATTATTTTTAGGGAGTTTATGTGAGAGGGTATTTATAGGCAATGTCTAATAATATGGGGAGGCAAAAGCACTACTGCGCACAAGTGTCTGCAGGACTTTCAAGAAGAAAATACAATTACATCACTTCTTTTTAGTAGTTCTTTTTTTCTCTAGTGGATGTTGCTCTTCAGATGCTCTTCTTAATCACATGGTGATATTACTTTTTGCATGGTGATCTGCGTCATTAATATCTTGTAAATGTAAACTTCATAGACTTGTGGGCAGCGTTACGCATGCAAGTCTTTAATCTAGTTTTAAGTATAGCCGGGCTGGGTCTGCCTGTGTCTGTCTTTTTTTTTTTTTTTTTTTCTTTTCTCTTTTTGTTGACGCTCTTTTTGGAAACAAAATGTCTCGTTAAATTAAAGACAAATGTTGACCGTTTTTATTTTGAACTGAGTATTTTAAAGTCCTCTCTTGGCTTTGGCAAACGTGTCAGTAGAAGACAGGAGGTATGTGGTGATAACACCACATAATCTAAAAAGACAATAAAAGTGGGAGAGAATTTAGACAAATAGCACTCATGGATGTGATTCTTGTATAAGCCAAATTTAATATTAGATTTAACTGGAAAAATCTAGATAGTTCTTGATGATGAGGAGTTCTCTCTTTCTCATTTAGAATGAAAAATAGAAAAGCAAAGCAAAATAGCAAAGTCCTGACTACATTTCTGCAAATTGATATTAAATATCCTTTAATTTTTCTTTTTGAAGTGTCATGGGCTTCACACACAATTCTATGCTGTCTTCTCTGTAAGGCAAAAAATTTTATGGTGAAGGTTTCATAACGTAGAAATGTAATTATCAGCTCCGACATTGGGAATACCCTGACCCAGGTTTTTGTTTTTTTTTTTTCAAATTAACTTTCCGGAATGTTTGTTAGAGGCTGATCTGTAAATTAATTTAAGGCCAGGGTTCTTTTTACATGCTGGGAAAGAGTGATGTTGATGCCTTTTCATGTGTACGGTCCATAGCAGCTGTCGGCTTCGAGACAGCTAATATTGTCAGTTGCTAAGTAGAGTAATGTGCTTGTCTTGTGTTCAGACCTTCTTCACGGGGCGGCTTTTAATCCCTCTCTGTACTTCCTTTAGGGAATTTTGTCTGATGATCATGTTCTGGCAGCAGCTCTTTGGAGAAACCTTTTTAACAGGAACTGTGAGGACCCTCGGCATCTGGAGTTACTCGTAGAGTACGTGCGCAAACAGGTACACTACAGCTCCCAGGGTGACTTCGCTTCATTCTCTCGTTTAGAATATGAAATATTTCTTTTTTTTTTCCCCTTGCATACTATGTAGCTCAGTTCCCTGAGTTCTCCTCATAAATATAACTGATTTTTATATTCAGTGATTATTTTTAAGGCGAAAAAGGTAACAATATAAAAACTGGCTGTTACTTATTGAAGTTTGATGAAAAATGACTGTAGAAAAATTAACAGAACATTGAAAGCAATTCTGTTCATCTTTTTCTGGACCTCTGCTATGGAGGGGCTTGACGAGATGTGTCAGAAATGGGCTGCAAGTTGTAGAATTATAATTGATGTTGCAGAGTCGAGATCCTCTCCATAATGAAACAGCCCACAGAGCTTGAAAGTCTCCTGATGATCTTTGTGGGAAAGAAGTAAAAGGTTTTGTTTTCCAGAGCTGTTTCTATTTATTTCAGTTATTACCTGGAGGAAATGATATTAAGCAGTGTTTGTCCTCTCAACCCTTAGGAAGTTTGTGAACCGAGTTTCTAGGAAATGTTGGTAGGATATAGTCCAGGTGGGTACCAAAACCAGAAAAGGGTTGAGAGAGCTTCTGGAGGAAGAGTGTAAGCTGTTGGGCAGGGAGTTGAAGAACAGAACCTCCACAGCAGCATTCTTTGTAATGTTTCCAATACTATATTCGGGAACAAACAGAGATTTGGAGCTATCAGGACCAGAGAAAGATTTGGAGCAACACTACTTCAGTGTGTCTCTGAGAAAATGGTGTGGGAATTAAAGGGCTGAACTTTGTAAGGGACTGAGGATGCTTTTGGAATGCTAAAGGGCTTCTTGGGAGAGACAGACTTAAATTAATGCTTAACATCAATGCTTAACATCAGTGAGGCTATAGGACAGTTTAAAACTGAAGATTGACAGGGAGCAAACACATATAAAAAGTGTGTAATTTGGGACAATTTGCTGCCAAGTGGGGAATTTGCTGCACTTCTGTATATTCAAGCAATAGATAGGACAGAAGCTATCAGCAGTTGAATAGGAGACAGTGATCACAGATAAACGTGGCACACTGGGGACGAATCAGCACAGCTTCTGTGAAGGCAGCACGTTCCTGTAGACAGCTCTGAAGTGGGGCACTTGAGAAAACCAGTCCCAGCTTTGCATATATATTGATGAGCTCTAAACTGTCTCTTACCACACGGGAATGAGTCCTTGAGATTATAATTGTATTATCAAAATGTCAGTTCAGCACTCTGTAGGGTTTAAAAAAAGGTAAAACAAATGCTCAGAACTACTAAGGAAGGAATAAAGAATAAAACAGTGTTGTCATGGCACTTTTTAAATCCATGGGACCCTTCTGATCTTGAATGACATGTATGGTTTGGGTTCTGACCACCAAGAAAGATAAAAACCAGACTGAAGAAGGCTCAGAGAAGAGCCGTAAGGATGACGTGAAACAGCTGCTTTGTTAGCAATGAGTAGGATCCCCTGCCTGAAGAACAGCTGACAAAGAAGATGAGACAGCTCCGGGAAATCTGGAAGGCATATGAAAGTTGAGCAAGGAAAGGCTGTTCTCTGATACGAGAACGTGGGGACATAACGTTGCCACAGGTTGTTTGGGACGCTACGATTGCACGTGGGTCCCAAAGGCACTGGCAAGGTTTATGGAAGAGAAGTCTGTCCAGGGCTATTAAATCCACAACCACCGCTTCAGGCTCAAAATCCCCAAACTAACAAATTTTGAGAAGGAAGGAAAATAAACATTGTATGCATGCATTGTACTCAACTCCTCCTGGGGAATCTGCTGTTGATGACTGTCAGAAACAGGACATTGTGCTTAGGTGGCTCTTTGGTCTGTCCCTCTGAGGGCATTGGTGTATTCTTTCCTCTATTGAGAAACTCCTTGTCAAATTACCTTTTGTTTCCAGTAAGCATTGCGTATGAGGTCTTTCCCACAATTTCTTGCTGATCCTGTCTTTACCAGGGGCTATTAGTGGATGCCAGAGAAGAATATAGTAGCTGGGCAAGCACCTGTACTATTTCCCTGGTGAAGTCTCCTAGCAATCTTTGTTCACAGACTTCCTGAGCCAGAGGTGGTGGTTTTGTCTTTTACTGACCCTTGATGGACTTTTTCCTCCCTCCCCGCCCTCACCCCCTTAACAGTGTCCTGTGGCAGCAAGATAATGCTACGTTGCGCAACAAGAATTTATTTTGCTTACATTGCACCTTAAAATTTCATTTGATCCTGAGTATTTCTTGTACTGCAGGCATGAGTGTTCATTCATTCCGGCTTTATCTCCTCCAGCTCATGTGCTTTTATATGAGAACTTGGGTGTGTTCCCTGCTGGTCAGGTGCTTTTTCTGTAGTGAAAAGCCTTGGTCGACGTGAAACCGCTTTTATGAGAGCACTCCGTGTAGATGATGGTACTAGCAGTGTGTCATCTGAATTAACTGCCGGGAAGATAAAATGACTCATCTTAGCTTTGTGCGGCTCTTCTTTGTCCTGTTGCCAAACTTTCAGAGGAAGCATTAGCTAAGGTGTTAGTAGAATACCTTACGCAGTTAAGTCCAGTGGATCTGCAGATACTTATCTCCCAACCTTTCCATGACGCTTAAGCCTCATCAATTATCTTTTTAGGCCTACCTCACACAAATGGCAAAGTATGCCAAAAATCTTCCCGTTCTGCTTGCTTTCTGGTTCGAGTAGCTCTTGAGGAACTTGAATGGGTGATGGGACACCTTGCACTAACCTCCTGTCCTTGCAGGTGCAGCACCTGGATGCGCTGAGCGGGGAGGACCTGCTGCTGACGGGTGAGGTGAGCTGGCGGCCGCTGGTGGAGAGCAACGCCCGCAGCATCCTCAAGCCCCATTCCCCTGTTTACAATGACGAAGGACTCTGAGAGCGCCGGCGCCTGACGTCTCTATCAGTTCGTCAGATCAGCTTGGGAAACGTGCCTGAAATTGAACTGGGCTGAGGCTGTGGGGTCAGGAAGGAAAATCTGCTGTTGAAAAGAAAATATTTAATTAGGTCCCCTATCCGTGGTGACTCAGTAGCAAATTGGACAGCCGCACTCTTGTGAATATTCACCCGCAAATAAACGCTAGTTGGTTTGAGAACCTCTGTCCTTTTTATGGCGCTGAGTGGTCCTTGCTGACAAATTGAAAGACCTGCCTTCTGTCTTTAGGAGACCAGGTATTTTGCCGTGACTTAGAGTTATCTCAAGAGGACGTTTCTGTCCTTTGCCTCGTTTGGAGAGCTGCTACATAGAGACACAGCGGTGTTCCTCTGCTCGCTGAATGGTTGTGAATGCAAATCTGAGCTTTGCATATTAGATGTTACTGTGTTTTCAAAGCCTGATATCAAGATGGAATGGTCCATTTTTGCTTTAGTGGCGTTAAGAATTGCTTTAACAGATTCTGAAGGGTTTTCTGTGAAAATCCTTTTTAGGAACTCTCTGTTCTGTTGCACAAGGATAAGAGGATGCAAAGAATAATGCGCAGTCCCCAGTAATCCTCTATGACTGTAGCCATTTTAATAAGAATAAAGTCCAAAACGTGGCTGAGCTGTCGCTAAAAGCTGTCTCGGAGTACCTGGTATGTCAGTCTGCCTTGCTGATATTTCCATATTCATAGAATCATAGAAAGGTTTAGTTTTGAAAAGGAGCTTGAAGATCACCGAGTGCCAACCCAGACACCTCCCACCAGCCCAGGTTGCCCAAGGCCACGTCCAGCCTGGCCTTGAACACCTCCAGGGATGGGGCCTCAACAACCTCTCTGGGCAACCTGGGCCAGTGCCTCACCACCCTCAAAAGGAAAAATTTCTTCCTAATGTCTAATCTAAACCTGCCCTCTTCCAGTTTAAAGCCATTCCCCCTCGTTCTATCGCTACATGCCCCAGTAAAAAGTCCTTCCCCAGCTCTCCTGTAGGCCCCCTTTAGGGACTGGAATTCTTTTTAAAGCTGTGGTCTGAGAATTTCTTTCTGAAAAGAACATCTCCGTTTCTGCCCATGGCTCTTGATGGACAGGACTGTGCTGTCCTCCATCCCCCAAAGCAGTGGTCCAGGGCTCTTTTAACAAGACCTGTCAATCCCAGTGAAAACTTTATATGGCTGTTGCAGGCAGATGACGCCAACGTAGTAATTACGGGAGCAAGAGCTCCACGGATGAAGTCAGCAGGGGCTGAGGCGCGCTGCGTAGGTGGATGGTTCACCAGGCTATTTCCAGGTCAGTGACAAAAACAGTTTTCATTTCTCTCCTGTCTAAAATCCTAGTCAATAATAAATGTCAGTCTGGGTAAAATTGATGTGTGTGTGTTTTCTGTGCCGTGTGCCCTTTTGATAAGAATAAGCCCTATAATAGCAGGATTTAGCCCTAATAAAACTATTAAACAAAAGTCGAAGGTGATAATCCTTAATTTGTGAATCCTTAATCTGGTGAAAGTGTGACTGTGCCTGGCTGTGACTGTTCTTCCTTCTGAAGTTGCTTTCTTCATATTGGGTGTTTTGGGGAATATTTGACATCCCTTCGCTGTGTAAAGAGCAGTGGGATGCAGAATATAGGCTCCCAAACACTGGCTTGCGTTTTTGTTTTTTTTTTTTTTTTTAATCTTCTCTTAGGGAGCCTTCTGTGTATAAAAACGGCATTTTGTTATTTTTTTTCCAAGGCGAACTTCCTCAGTTTAACTTGTTATAAAATGAGTCATGTAAAGAAACCCTCTATGTGTGAGGTGTATCCCTTCTCTGTGAAAACATTACAGACCAAACAACTTGCTTGCAGTTTATTTAAGATGCTTTTGTTGAAAGCTGAGCTAAGCAGAGAAACCTCTTATGTGTGAAGTATTATACAGTGTGTGTGAGATAATAACACCTTGTAATTCATTACAGCTGGGTTGTATTTACATAAAAGAAGACTGAGCTGTGTAGGAATTTGCTGATTAATTTATTTTTAATGAGAGTGAAGTATACCAAGTACCAAAATAAACTTTACTTTGTGTATCTTACTGCTCCTGAAATAGGTGGAAAAATTAATGGTAGATATTTTGGCTCAAAGCTACATACATTAATTCATATACAAAACAGTCATTTAAACTTTAACCCCTTTCCTGCTATGTAATTTAAACCTGGGCTCGCGTTATCCATGCCATGGGAACACAGGACCGGGAGTACACCGCCGTCGGAGCCGGTGCTGCGCACAGGTCAGCAATGGCGCAGTGTCTGCGGTGCTGGTGCCATGACGCCAGCGAGCTACCAGGATTCCCGGGACCGCTCCTCCGGAGGTGCCAATGCCTTTTGTACTCTGAATATGGGACAGCCACGCGGTCACAACTGAACCCTTTCCTATATTTATGGGCAGGAGGCTCCAGAAATCACGGTGCCAGGTTGTGGTCTGCTTTTGCACTTTTTATTAATATGAGAATAAAGACCTATAATCATGACGCTCTGCTTGTTCCATAAAATGCCTTCAGCCACCCCGCTGTCACGGAGCTGAGCCAGCAGCCGGGGTGTATTTTGGCCAGAAGTGTGTGGGGCTTGTTAAAAGAATAAGGCAGAAACTGTCTATGAATTAAAAAGGTAATCTGTCAGAGAGGAAAAATACACCTGAGGCTACATAGGACAAGAGAAGACTTTGCTTCCCAGCCATTAGTTACCTGGAGACAGGGTTTGGATGTGGAATAGGTCCCCTCTTCCTCTTGAGCATTGTGTGCCAATAGACCAGAAACGCACCTTTGCCAATATCTTCTTTATAAGACGTCTTTACAACTGGAATTTGGAGTCCTTGAGAGAGAACACATTTCCAGTAGCAAAATCGGCACCTTGCAAGCATTACAGCTGCAGCGATTGGCAGTTAAAAGCGATTCCTATGCACAGTACAGCCTCAAGTGCAGCAGAATGCGGGGGTTTGACCAAACCGCGTAAAGCCCCTCTTTTCCCATTTTGGGGGTTTTACAGAGGGATGATTGAAGGTTTTTTTTGGTTATGGACAGTTCTTTGTTTATGCCACTGGGTTTTTTGAAAGTGCGCTGGCTTGAGGACACTCACTGTATTTTAAGTGAATACATGCACGTGTGTTTCTTCTGGAAGGAGCCGTGTTGAGCACTGTGTCATCCAACCCCATCTCGTATGCAGAATTTGGACATTGCTTCTTATTCCAAAGGACTTGTTCCCCCAACTTTCCCTCCTGGTGTCTTAAAATCACGAGCCTGTAGGAAGCACTCGTTATGTCAGCTAGATCTTGGCTTTCTTGTTTCTGTGAGCAGAAAAGGAGGGTTAAGGCTCAATGTTTTCCCTTCCTTCTCTGCTGTTTGGCACCAGTGGGAGAGTTGGTGCAGGTTTTGCCCACAGGGTCAAACTTGGGAAGTCTCTTGCGTCTCTTCTGAGACGTTTCGGAGTGTATGGGGGGGATTCATCTGATACCCTTCAATGCCTACTCTGTATTTTAGGTGGTCAAATGTATTTCGGTGTCATCTCAGCTTCTGTGTCCGCACCGCCTTTTGGTATTCATATCTAACGGTTTTCTCCTGCTTCTTTGAACAGCTGAAGTGCTAAGAGCACAGCCGTCCTTCACGATCTCCACGTTTCCTGTACTGTCCTGTTACCAGCCCTGTTAAAGCGCAGTTACCGCTTCCCAAATTGCCGACTCCTCTCCTCACCTTCCACAAAGTGAAGTTTTTAGTCATGCTTCTGCCAGGCCAAGCCCTCGGGTCAGAATTGCTGCTCCTGACCCAGCAGTTGGACTTACCCACTGACCTGTCTCGCTGACTCTGCCTTTGGCTTGGCAACTAAGGTAAGCAGAGACTGGAGTAAGAGCAAATTTTTCCACCAGAGCTTTAAATTAACTGAATGTAGAGCAGATGAAGAATAGCAAAACCATGGGAGGGTAAGCATCAGCCGGGAGGGGATGGTGACCGGTTCTGCAGGCATGGTCCCTGTCATGTATGCCACTGCATGGCACCACTTTGAGGAGCGGTGGGAGCCATGCCCTGCCCTGTCACCCACTCTCATATTTTTCCACACTGTTACTTCCAAAACCCTGCAGAGGAGATCTTCCTTCAGAAATTCGAATCAACATAGACCTGGTGGGGTCTACTTGTAACATTTCCGTGGGACCAGTTTAATCCTGAGCAGGTAGCAAAGGTTGTCCGCATCCTGGAGAGGTGCCAAAGTACCTCTTGAGCATTTGGAGAAGTTCGCTGGTCCCCTCTGCAGATGTGCTGAACAATTCCTTGCCCATCTTGAGCTGCAAGACTGGACTGTGTGTGCTTTCTTCCAGGAAGATGAAAATACCAGTGTTGGGAGTCACAAGCGTTTACCTTAATAACTCGAAATTACTGAGTGTCTTTCTAACTCTTCTGCTATTAGAGCTGTGCCATGAATACAGCGGTCATCTGTTGTGATGTTCTCCAGCTTCTCAGGCCACAGTGCAATGTTTGGTTGTGGTCTTGGCCTAGTATGTGGGGCTTTTTTGGATGATACTGGTGGCGGCTAATTTCTTAGCAGACACCCCCCCGTATAGGCTTCTGCCCTCCCCATCTGCCTCTTCGCATCGGCCCCGCTTTGTCTGATCTCTGTTGTCTTCTTGTATAATAAACTCTAATCAAGGCTTTTTTGCTCTTTTCTCTACGAGCGACTGCAATAAACCTGTGCCCCGTTCTTGCTGCTGAACAGGCTCGACTGGGCCTTTGGTCTCCTACGGTTCCATTAACGCCTCTTCCGGCAGCCTGGGCGATGGTACCGCCGCCCCTCTGCGGTGTCCCTTCGGGAGCAATACCTCCATCTTTTGGGCGTATTGTGCCCGCACAGCCTGGCCCTCAGCGCCGCCTGTCCTTTCCTGAAGGTCTGAGAAGTCGAGGAGAGGGCAGAAGCTTTACGCGGGAGCCTGGGAAAGTTGGCAAGGAGGTAGGAAAGACCCCGCGGCTCAACATGAGCGAGCGGTAGGCTCTGTTGCTTCCACAGTTGCGCTGTGTTTGTGAAGTACCCGCCTCTCTCCTCTCCCTGCAAAGGGAGTATCACCCACTGGTGCTGTGGGCTGCCGGGCCTCCTGCACCGGGATGGGGCAGTGGCATATTAATAGTCTCGTGATCCTTCCCAAACTCCTCTGGTGAGCTTTTTTTCTTAACTGCTGCCCCTTCTTCAGGTGTTTAGGGCTGTCCCGTGCATCGTACATGTGTTCTTCCCAAAGTTGCTGAACATGTTGAGGGAGTACTTGTCCTGCTTACAGTCATTCAACCTGCTTAGCAGCTTGCTCTGCTCGTTTGTGGGACGGAAGAGATGTTTGGGCCTCATCCTTCCCCTGGGAGTGAGTGCGGAGCAGGAGCTCACACGAGCGTGATTCCACCTTCTGCTGTTGCATTTTGGTGGCTGCTCCGGATGCGCCGTGCTGGGAGCAGCCAGGGAGTGCAGGTCAAGCGGCAGTAGCTCTGCCGGGGGGGGCCTGGGGCAGGCTGGCGTAAACCACAAGTATCGACTGTCCCGTCCTTACTGCCTAGTGCAGGTACGTGTGTTTCTGTCGGAGGACCCTGCAACACGTTGCTGAGGCTGGATCCTGTCGGCGTTGGCGTGCTACTGCAGCTCTCCCAGGAGGTAAGAGCTCCTTCATGCGTATTTAGGAAGCAAGGAGTCTTGCACACGTGAAGCCTTCATTAATGATTATGTCAATGACTAAAAGAGTGAGCTGGGCTCGTTCATTCCTCATCCCGCCTGCCGGTCTCCTGGGCTGCTCCACATCCTGTCAAAGCCAGGCATCTTAGGAGGGTTTGCTCACTGTCCCACATCCTTCCCTTCATACCCTCTTCCTGCTGGTAACTCGACCCATTGGCGTGACGATACCTGGTCGTATTTCTGTGTATTTCCTTTGGAAGGAGAGAAGGAAGAGGTGCCTGAAAGTGTTTTTTTACCCGTTCAGTAGAGGGCAGCAGCCTGGGGAAGGGGCACACTCCGGTCCTTCTCATGACAGCTGTGAATCGGCACCCTGAGCAGCTCAGGGCTGGACCTCCAATGGCCACCAGAGCCACTCCACGCTGGCGTCCCTACATGGCGCGTGGGTGGTAGGCACCTCGGCACAGCAACTGGAAAGAACCTATGTGCAGGGCACAGCCCTGAGCAGGGACCCGGTAGAGGAGGTAGGGCTGTCTACCTTCCCTGCCGTCACCAGCGGTTCAATCATCTGGCCCACAGCTGGCAACTGGTGTCCGGTGCCCTCCTTCAGCTGAGTGGGTGCAAAGCTCTCTCTCCCCTGATTTGGAAAAACCTTAACATACAAGTGGGAAAAGATGAAAGAAGGAATTTATGTGCTGCTGCTGTGTTTAGAAGAATGATTCTGTAGTGCCATGGTCAGGAACCTCGGATGAAAGACTGGGAGACCTGACACTGCTCCATCTGCGAGTTCAGCGCTGACACATCTCAGTGCAGTAACTAAAATTTGGACCTTTCTCATCTAGCTGCACTTGCTGTTTACATCTAGCCAGTGAATTCTGCACGTTGCTGTGTGGATGCCTTCCAGAAATGCCCATAGATAAACGTGTTTGAGCGGCGTGATGTTTGTGGTGGAAGATGTGGATTTCAGTCTGAAATAAAGAGAGGGGGGAAAAAAGCAAATCTGGCTTCTCACGCTCCCGGGTGAGTGCTCTCCAAGAACTGTGCCATCGTGAAACAAGTTGGCAGGCTCCTTCCATTCGCGCTTGAAGAGGAAGCAGCAGGTACATTTTGTGGAAAGCCCAGGCAAGGTGGTTGTGTTTGGTGAGCTCCACGAACGTCTGTAGTGGGACACGGGAATGAAGTATTGCCTAATGCCTGGATCCTGACTGAGCTCAGGTATCAGCCAGAGTGTAGCTGCCTGGGGACACTGACTTGGAAGTGGGACTTGGGGTGTGTGTTTAGCCAGAGGGAGTTTTCCCCTTGTCTTTCTCCGTTGATTGCTGAAGGTGTGTAGACAACACTTCCAGATAAGATCCTCGCTTTTAGCTGGCAAAAAAACCCTGGCTGATGGGATTCCCACATCCTGTGCTGGCAATCAGTGTGTGGAGTGCCAATTACAGCCACTTATCTCTTTGCCAGACAGCAGGGACGGGATCCCTCTCATCTAATTTTAGATGTCTGCATGGTAAACCTCTGTCACTGACTTGGGCAGCCCGAGCTCTCCTTCTGCTCAGGGGAGAGAGATAAGCGCTTTCATGGCACATTTCTGCCCTCTTTCAGATGTCTGCTGCGGGGGGAGGTAACTGACTCCCCAGAAATCTCTGCCTCTCCCCACCAGCGGCGAAGGAGCCTGACAAGCTCGGCTGGAGGTGTTTACATCGTCTGTGCTTTCATGTGCTGAGGTCCATGAGAAATTACTGGAGGGAAGAGTAGATCATTACCAAACACCAGCTGGAGACAGTGGGAATCCCTTTGCTTTACAGAATCGGCAGCAGTTGTTTATCTGGCTCGAAACATGCATTTGGTGACTTCTTTAAAAATTCACGCATTTCAGCTCTTTAGAAAGGCAGAAAGTAGGGCGATGTTACCCTTTTATGTTATCACCAAAGTGATAAACGGCAAAGCAGCTCCAGAAAAAGGCCCATCGTGTTATAGCCCCTTCCCTTTGTTTTTTTCCTCAAATTTCCTTACATTGTGTTTGACTGTTCACCTCACATATTAAGTTAATGTTATTCTTTCAGCAGCTCTAACACTGATTTACCCCCGGAACGCTCCTATGCCAGCAGATTTATTACGATTTTGTCCCGTATCTACTGTCCACGGCTGCTGACTCTGCCCTGGCTTTGCTGCATTTGCAGCACAGCTCTGGCAGGAAACTTAAATTTTCTGATTAAATGTACCTTTGCTTCTGTTCTTGCCATTTGCACAGCCCCAGTCAGAGTTCGTTTCACTCCAGGGATCTAAAGACTAGACAGCTAATCTAAACTAATCACCCCGCTCCAGCTGTAGTCCATGGAGAGGGATTGTCCCTTGGGGACGTGATTCATCCCAGCTGACTTAGAACTTAGTGTCTGAATGTGCTGGTTCACGCTTGGGCACGGCTGGCGCTCTCCGTCGACTGCAGCCCGCTGATTATTAGGGAGTAGACATTGAGCTTTTAGACGACTTAATTTAGCCCGGATGAGTTTAATCTACAGGGGGGTTTGTAACTTGTAGACAAAAGGCTAGCTGCTCAGATCAGCTCTGCAGCCAGTGCTTCGTTCCCTGGTTAGCCTCTGCGGCGTTCAGCAGCTCCAGGGTGAGTGAGTTGAAGGGGGTGGGGGAGGTCTGCGTGGCATTCTGGGGACTCCTGTGCACAATTTTTTATGTACTGTGTTGTGTTCTGGGTGGTGCGTTCCGAACATGGCCCTTTAAATCACATATTAACGTCTGCCTGTATTATTTCTCAAAAAAATCGCGCCATGATGCTGTTGGGAAGCTGGAGTTAACACATCCCACAACACCCAGCACGTGGGCAGCATCGTCACTCACACAGCACCAGACTCCTAAGTTTCAATGTCCCTTCCATGACAGACCTTCAGACCACATGAGACCTCTTGCAGCCTGTGTAGATGCCATGAGCTGTGCTAAGATTCCTGCCGTGCTTCACACAAACGTTGTGACCCCGTGATATCAAAAAAGATGGTGTTTTGGCTTCTCTGCCGGGTGCCAGTCCAACAGAGTTTGGGCTCCCAAGAAATGCTGCGGAGGAGCGTTAGCTATGGTTCAGGGAGGAATCAGTTTCTTGGCCGGGTCTGATTATCCACTTGGGATATTTGTATTTCATTATAACTGACACCGAGGAGCATGTTTGATTTGGAACAAATTTCAAGCAGGAACAAGTTTCAGCATCTGCATTTCCACTGTGAGCACAATGAGGGACAGAACAGGTTAGAGCCTGCTTGGCCGAGGGTGGGGACCTCTCGGGAGGGCAGGACGCGAATCTGTTACAGGGAAAGGAAAGGAGCAGCCTGAAGACCTGATCGTCCTCCCCTTGCAAAAGGGATACTCCGAGCACCAAGGATCAGGTGTGTGTCTGAGGAAGCCAAGTGGGGGAAAGCCGGCTCCTCCCCCAGAGTGGGAGGCTGTACCTGGTGATTAACTCCCAAGCCCAGGAGTGGAGCTCATGCTGAGTCCTGAAGGAACCTGTTGGGAGGAGCTCAGGAGTACAAGAGGGCCAGAAAAGACCTGGAGTCGGACAGAGGACTAATCCACCTGGAGAGGCACTTCTTGGCATCAACAGCTCTGGTCATGTTCAACTACCTAGCAGTAGAGGTGAGACCCCAGTTCCACCGCAGCTATGGGGGCCAGCAAGGGGCGTCTGGGCCACTGAAGAGCCGCCTTGAGCAGCTGAAGAAGCCGTGGTGGAGGGAGACCACCCCACTGGTGCTCCAGCACAGTGAAACAGCCCGGCTTGCCATAGACGCCTTTCTCGAGCAGGGGGAACGCGGCTACCTGAGTGCCATCACTGAGGAACGGGAGCTGCCTTTCCTTTCCACCCTGGACATGGAATATATGAGCCATCAGAGAAACCAAAGCGTTCCAGATCCCGGTGCAATGAAAGACAAAGAGGCTGACCCTGGCGATGCGGACGCTGGAGACAGGTCCTCCCTGAACTCTGAACTAACGTCTGGCACCTACTTTCCGCTCATGTCTGATGTGCACCCTCCAGAGCTGGAGCTGGGGTGGCCAGGGACACCTCTCCTCACGGTGTCTGGCCAGACTCAAGCCACCGTGATTTTCCAAAGAAACAAAGCTAACAGCATTAAGGATTTGCTCCGGTCTCTGATCAGCCGGGCACGGACGGTATGTATAGAGCCGCGAACCTGGAGCGGGGTCTTGTGCCACAGCACCACGTCCTGGTGCCACAACTGCGCACCACGGGCTCCACGCTGTCGCTGCTCTCTAGATGCCTGGCATGATGTGATCGCTTTTCCTCTGGCAAATCTGTAGCTGCTCCTTCTCCTTTCCTTTCCTGTAATTTCTTTCCGCCTGGGAAGATGTCACACAGGCAGTGCCCTTTAAGGCGCTCTGCCTCTGTATTTGCGGGCGCGCAGAGCGCGGTACCAAAGCCTGGAGCAGTGAGTGGCAGGGCGTGCAGCGTTCACGCTCTGCTGGCAAGTGCGCACCAGCCAGTCCGCCCGCCTGCCCTCTGCCAGGGAGTTTTCATGGCCAGGGCTTTTCTCGAGCCCCGGACGTCGTGTTAAGCAGGACAAGAGGGATACCGCTGGTGGGCTGCTGTGGGAGAACACAGGAGCTGAGTAAACTTGTGGGACTGAAAATCCCCCCCCCGCCTGTGGTTTGGAGTAGGTTAGAGTACCTCATCATATCTTCTAGACTCGATGTCTGTGTCTCTCTGAGGATGAGTAAGATCAGCCCGTTTCGCCCCATCGCACAGTTTCTGCCGGGTAGAGATTGCCAACCCTCGGATGTAATAACAACCGGGCGACTACAATACTTGCCTACCAAGCACAATCCTGGCATGAATTTACTCGCTAAAGTATGCTCCTGCTTCTTTCTTTTTACTTTGCCCCTGTAGTGTGTACTAAAGCAGCAGCTCTGACAACTGTCTCTCAGACATATTTTCAGCTTTTATTGTCTTTTTCCTCTTTATGGTTCTTTTGATCTGTTCCATGTTACTTTTCTTTTGTGGTACTTCAGTTCAGTAGTGTGGAGATATTGAGTAAACTTTTAGTGCAAAGTTCACTTTCAACTAGTTAACTTCTAGGCAATTCCTTTTATCACTCCGGTAGTTTCTTATTTAACTTTACCGTCACTCCTTAAATTCATTGCTGCCTAGCGCAGAAGATGGGAGGTGAGAATTGTTAAGCCTGGACTTCAGCTGGGTCAAGAACACAAGCTGTTTCCAGGTGGACTGAACTTAAGTGTTATCTCCTACCACCATCTGCAGAGTTGAGCAAACAGGATTATGTTGTCCCCAGCAGATGAGACCCGGGCCGTGCAGCAGCTCAGATTCTGTGCAGCATCATCACAGAACCACATATCCTTGAAATTTGGGCCTGATATGAAGTAAATGAGGATTTTTTTTTTTGTCCAAAAGAAGACTGTTTTGCCACGTAAGCTATGGCTCAGTTGGAAGCAGCCATTGCTTCATGCCTGAACTTCTCTTGCACCTTTGTAGGCAAATACAGGAAGTTTTATCCAGGAAGTCAGTGACAAAAAGCTTTGTTTGTCCTTGCAGGCAGCTGATTTATGATATCTTAAATGATCTGAAAAGTCCTGTGACACTGCGATCCTTTTCAGAAATGGGGATTAAGACGTAGTCACGGCAGAACGCACAAAGTAAATGACTACCGAGAAATGTCCCCCTTGTCACTTAGCACGTGTCCCGGATCTCTGATGATATTATGATCCTTTAAACCGCATGAAAAACATCTTCCTGCTTTCTCAGTTCACAGGGACTTCTCCCCGTGCTGCGGGGAGGTTGCCCAGGCAGTAGGTGCTTTATTGGACTTAAAGTACATTTTGAGCTTTTTCCTGTTTTCGGTTGGCTTGAAAAAGCACTGACAATCTTCAGCCCTCTATGTTCAAGCTGGGGATTTTCACGCAGTGTTTTTGGCTGTTGTGTGAAATGTGAGAATGAGTTTTCAACCATCTTGTTGGTTTATTACTGGTGTTTTACTGGCTTCTAGGCTAGCAGTTCTGGCCAGTGCTTCCCGTGATTAATTCTATCAATGACAGCAGCTGGAGCTCATTCTCAACCCCAGTTACACATCTTTAAGTAGTCACTGAGTCATTTTGCTCATCAAACTGTCCAAAATGTCTTTTAATGCCAAAAGAGCAACCAGAGGTAAGACCATCTTTTGCTTGAAGTGCCAGTAGCAACTGTGCAGAGAACCGCTTGCTTTTTTGCTTTTCAGCCACTGTTTCTGCATTTCAAATATCTTCCCCACCTAGACTTTAAGCTCTCGTCGCACATCCCTCCTTTAGAGTGTTTCTCCTCCTGTGTGCTTACAGCTAACCTAGAAGGGGGATGTAGTGCTGGTGGGACGTGGGAAAGATGTTGAGATCCCTGCCTGCTTTTCCTGGGTCCTGCAGACAGGGATGTGTGTGTCTTGAAATGTTGGTTGCTGTTTTCTGCTGTACAGTCATACAGAACAACATCAGGTGACGTATTTTGCAACAGCGTATTTGTACTGACAAATCAGCAAAAAGGGCATTTGTTTTACTGGTACCTTTTGCTGGTGCGGTTTGTCTTCCTACTTTGCTGTATTTAGCCAGCTGTCTTTGAAGATGTATTTTCAGATTTGAGCTTTTCTCTTTGCAGACATAAGGAGATGCAGGGCAGCCACACCTTAGCCTTCATTTGATAATACTATTACAGTTTTACTTTTGTTGGATGAGCTCCAGTCGATTTTGACCTGTCCATGCTTCTTCTTGCGCCCCTCTTGTACAACTCTGACACTGGCTGCGTGTCTGCATTTATGTGCGCTAGCAGAAGGGTAACACCGTGGGTAGCACCACGGAGAAGCAATGTGTCACTTCAAATGACAACATTACGGTAATGACCAAAACCACACTGCTATTGGCAAATACCAGTAAAACCAGCTGTGCTGGTTAGAAACCAGACAGATGGCAACCCCAATGGGTTGCTGGTAAGTGCTGTAATTCCCAAAGTGATGACTGCAGTAATTGCTGAATTGTGCATTTCCAGGAGTGGATTTAGAAATGTCATGATTTAACCCTACAATGGCAAGGTGTGAATTTTCTCGAGTCTGTGGGGCAGCTGCTTCTTTGCAACGTCCCGACCCGCCAAGGCTATGCCATGGGCTCGGAGTCTGTGATCAGCATGGTGAGGAACAGGGATGCTCTGAGTCTTGCAGCTCCTGGAACTGAGGTGCTAGAGGCACTGGACATATGTTGTTTAGGTTTGTGAGGCCAGATTGACTTAAATGCCCAAAGCTTTAAAAGTGAGACGTGAGTTGTCAGGAGCCTTAGGTACCTAAATTCCACTGCTTTATAGAGCTGTTGGAAATTATCTTTGAGGCTTTAGACCTCACTTTTGTGACAATATGTTTTTAGGAGGCTTCAAGGGGAAGACTTCCAGAGTCATCCCCCCGAAAAAAACTTCTCGGCTTTGAGGTGCAGCTGATGTTATTATAAGAGCTGCCTGCCTAGTTTTCTGAGAGGATAGGGTGATCTGAGCGGCCCTTACAGCTGCCCTGTGGCACCCATGCTTGGAATGAGCAGCCCCGCCATGGGTGCCTGCATCTCCACCATGTGAGGCTGCGGCAGGGCACAACCTCCCGTCTCTCCCCACCGCAGTGCTCCTCACTGCACACTGCAGTGCACATGGGGCCACCAGTCTTCTTGCCTGACATCAGCGGTGGGTGCTTGCCCACCAGGAGCAACTCTACCCAAATCCCTCCTGTGAAGGGATTGCATGTGAAGAGGCCGTGAGCAGAGCTATAGCCTGTTCCACCTCCTGATGCCAAGCGAAAACCCGCTTTGGAAAACATGAGTCTGACTATCACGCAAGGCTCCACCCAGCTTGCACAAGCTGGCGTCCCACTGCCTGGGGCGCTTGCTCCCGCGCTGACGCCGGAGCCCTGCCACGAGGCTGCCAGGAGATGCAGGTCTGCCTGGCATCCAGCTGCATCCAGCCCCAGGTACTGGGTGCCACAGGTGACTCTGTGCCATGTTCTGCCATGCGCAGCTCCCTCTCACAGGGGCAGTGCTGTTTTGGGGCAAGCAACAGCCCTGAACTCTGCTAAAGCCTTTGAGCACTGGTAGAGAAAAGCAAGATGGTGTGGGACCTTCTGTGCGCACTAGGTGCAAGCAGTGCCTCTGAACACGTGGGGTCTGGGGACAAAGGAGCATCGGTCTGCCTTGACTCCATCATATTGACTTCCCAAGCCAAGTTTAGATTGTCTCCAGGGCCAAGCCTGCCTCAGACCTAAGCTTGAGGTGAGCTGGAATATCGTGAGGTAAGCGTGGCTGAGAGGGACTTGCCTGAGGCCTTACACAAGGTTTAGGCTATAGTTTTTTCTTGATGCTTCATCATTAGAGAATGAGTGGCCCATCAAAGTCATTTGGCTAAATTGCCTTTGGTTTTTGGCTGAAGGACAATGTGGAAAGACATGGTGAAGTCCTGCGTTTTTGTGGCGGTCTCAGAGGTACCTAATGCTGATAGCCCAGCAGCGACCTTAATTTGGGAAGTTAAAGATGCTTCTCACTGCTTTCAGAGCTTTTCCTGGGCTGATTCTGCTGTCCGTGCCAGAAGAGTGCATTTCAGGAGGGGAGAAGAGTTTGCCAGAGCTTCACAAGGCTTCTGGGAAGACAACGCTGACGAGGGCTACAAAAGAGATGCCCTTTGAAGTCAGGCTCTGAAGCCTGTATCTCCCAGGGCCAGGATGAGAGGGTGGAGATGTGGTTTTGGCCTGGACAGTAGGAATGACTTTTAGCTCTTGATGACAGCTGTCTTGTGTCCACATGGATGTCTGGAATCACGCCAGACTCCAGGAAGGTTCTTCCCAAACTCTGCTGTGGTGGGCTGGGCTGGGGTTCTTCTGCAAGATATTGGGGACAGTGTGTAAGGCATCATCACAGAGACGGTCTGTGGGGACAAATCAGATAGAGCCAAGAAATCTTGTCCATCTGCAAAAGGGATAAATCCCCAAGGGAGCAGGAAGCAACCTTTTGACACTGCTGCCCTCTGCCATGGCTCTGGTGCAGAGGTTCTCTCCACGGTGTGTGCAGGCAGAGCGGGGCTGAGAGGAGCCAGCTTGCCAAGCAAGTGACTGGGCAGGAGAGCACAGAAAAGCCAACAGGGTCCCGCTCTGCCCATGGCAGCTGCCTCCACTCAGCACCGAGGCCACGAGCGAGCAGAAAAACTAGCAGAAGAGCTACTGGGAGCGAGCAATCTGGGGACAGCGTGCCAGTCTGGAGCAGAGACATGAGCCTGTCCCCACATCTAAGGACAGTGATGCCTGGAGCTCCTCTACTCTTTTCTGAAGCTATTCCAGGTCAGATCCATGAAGGTGATTCAGCCTGCTCCTATTTAAAGCTTGAACCATTGCAGATAAAAGTCAACCTCACTGCTGTCCTCTGCATTTTACTCTCTGTTTGAAGAGGAGCGGCTGAGCAGAAGTGGCAGAGGAAAGCTCACCCTACATGGCTGGCTCCATAGGGTGATTGGGACTATGGAGAACTGCATTCATGGCCATGGTCTTACACAGGCAGAGGAGGTGTACCTCCTCACGGAGGGTGCATGATGAGTAGCAGGACAAACTCTCTCATGCGTTTTGTGTGCAAGGTGTAGCGCAGGGCATGAACATTGAGTAGCGGGGTAAAGTAGGCCATTGGAGCTTCACTCCCAAACTCACTACTTTTTGGGCCACTAGTAGGTGCAGAAACTCAAAATCAGAGTTACGCACACAACTCACAAGTACCGAACAGTTACCTTAATTACCACTAAGATATGGTGAAGACTGGGACTAAAGTACTTGGTCAGTAGTTCCATTATTTTATCAGCTTTTGAAATGAAGCCGGCCTGTTGGTAAATCCTTCACTACTTTACCTTTTTCAGTCCCCTAGTCTGTTGCCGTCTTCCATGAATTTTCAGTGTTAACTGTTAATGGTTCAAGGTCTAAGTCACCAGAGTTCTCTGCAAGCACCCTCAGGTGAAGTTCATTAGGCCCGACAAATCATCCAGCTCAGCAAGTGCTCTCCTGCCTGTTCCTTCCTTCTCCAAAATGTCCCCCTGATGCCTGTCACTAATGGTGGTGGCCAACAGATGATCCCAGCAGTCCCTTCCTGATTCAAATAATGGCCACCTTGATGTTGTCTGCTGGCAGGCTCACTCTGTGAGGAACAGTGGAACAGCTTCTCCAGTCACATCTTAATCTATTTATGGTTGATTTCCCTTGATCCATGTTCTGGTTGCAGGTCATACTGTACTTTGAATTTTCTAGTTCTGGGTCAACTCACTTGTAGTAGGTACTTGTCATGACCTACCTTCCATTTTCTGTATTTTCCTTCCAGTTTTTGGAGAATTCATTTAGCCAAGATGGTCTGCTGCCTCCCATCCCATCTCCACAGTGGGATGGGTTGCCATGGCATTCTTCAATCTCATTCTTTCAAGAACTGGCAGTTCTCTTTAAAATTAAATTTTAAATTTTAAAACCCCTCCCTTGGAGACCTTATCTTGCAAGTCTTCAGTTCACTGAAGACAGATTTTCTTGAATTCTTTTTTTTTTTTTTTTTTAATAATGTTAGTGTTATTCCTTCTCCCTGCTGTTAGGTTTCATAACTATCACTTGCATCCTGGGCTGCGTTAGCAGGAGTGCTGCCAGCAGGGAAAGGGAAGGGATCCTTCCCACACACGTTATTCTATGATTTTGTCTAGTCACCCCTAGGATGTAATCTTGAAACAAGGACATGTACATAGTTGATCAAGATACCTTCTCCCTTACCTGGCAGTGTGTCCTTCCTGAAAAATATGATACTTCTCTATATTAATATAGTAGTCATCTGCGGAGTCACTCATACCCATTGGATAATGATTTTGGTCAGTCTTGGCTCATCTGTTTATATGCTGTATTTCTGGCGTATTTGCTTAAGGTAATACATAGTTGTTGCATCAATGATATTCAGAGTTTGTGCACATGTATGACCCTTTCAGCTATTTCTTTCTGTGAATGACAGATGAGATGGGAGGTAGCTGGATGGGGAGTATCTTCATAGTTATTAAAAGTGATTTTATCTGCCATGGTGGGGTAAGGGCTGTTAAACACAAAGGTCCAGAAGCAATGTCCATTTGTGTGGCCACAGACAGTAACTCAGGAGGTTTGAATACTCAATTCATGGGTTAATGCACAATTCACTTGGGCATGAGATTTCAACAGTCTCGTTTTTCTCCCCCCCCCTTCCCCTCACTTTCTCCTGGCTAGGTGATAGCAATTGTGATGGATCTGTTTACAGACATGGAAATACTATGTGACCTGCTGGAGGCCTCAAGCAGACGGCACGTCCCCGTTTACCTGATCCTGGATGAAGAGTACTTGAAGCATTTTGTGGAAATGTGCAATAAAATGGCTCTTACACAGGACAACCTCCCAGTAAGTTTTCAGTCACACACTGGATATGATAAGTAGGTCTTGGAATGGATAAAAAACATGTACCCTTTGTTCTGTTCCTTCCGTCTGGTCCCTAGGACCTATCCCTTCTCCCACTGTCCCAGGCTAAGAGAGCATGGCTGCTTGGTCTAGGAAATCAAGATCTGTTGGGAGGGAGTGGAGAAGCCTCCTAGTCCCATATCTTGATGTTTTGTGGTCCTCATTTCAGTTTCATTTCAGTTCAGGCCAGTAAGATGCAGTGTGTTACAATGCTTTGCTGGGGTGGTGCAGATAGAGGTTGACCCAAAAACTTAGGTTCACGTGGACCTGTACCGTCTCCTTTCCTTGTCCCCTCTCTGCCCCTGCTCTAGGACAGAGAATTGCAAGACTTAAATTGCTCATAGTTCAGATCCTCTTAGAGTCTGGCCAGAGCTGCTGTAGTGCAAGAGCTGGGTGGGGAAAGGAAGGAATGAGTCCCTTCAGATGTCCTGATGCAAACCCTACCATTTCCCCCGGCCATGCTGCACTGCCTCAATGTAAAACCACGTTAAAAATGTCATGTTAAGATCTGCTTTTCGGCTTTTGCAATTCAGTTGTAGGTTCATGAGGGGTTTGTGAAGAGCCCGATTCCCCACTCAGTGGGGTGCCCATCAGCAATGGTGTGCGGTGCCCAGAGCAGGCAAACAACAAAAATTAATGTGTCGGTGTGACAAGCTCTCTTGGGAACTTGCAAACTCCAAAATACACCCCAGTATCTTGCTGCTCCCCGTATAGCCTTTCTGGCTACCACCTATCAATGGAAATTGGTTTTCTGTTGTCTTTTGTTAGTCCTGCAAGGCCAGCAGGTCCTGGCTGTGGCCCTTCACTGCGTGCACAGGATTCCCTGGAGGACTCATTCTCTTCCAGCCACCGACATCATAGGTTTTCCCTTCATCTTGGTGGGGAACGCTTGGAAGTTATCCAGTTACCTCAAAACAATTCTTAACTAAAAACAGGCTAGAGGAAAGGCAAAAAATAATGTTTTACAGCATTCAAAATAGATGCAGTTACAAATGTCTTAATTCCCCCTCATTTTTAACCTGTCTACACAAAGAGAGGCTTCCTTCTTCCCCCATGTTGGTGGTGCTCTGTCCTTTCTTGCTTGTCACAGGCCAGACCCGTTTCATCCTGCCTCTTGGGATGGCAACTGTTAGGGAAAACTGCTTCATGCTGCAGCATGTTTGCTTTCATAACCAACTGCATCACTGAAGTCACCCGGTGGGCCCAGATAAATTCCGTCTATCCAAAACGTATTTTATTTGCTTCTTATCCAAGAGCCTGGTCATTGTTTTTAATTAAAAGTAGAATGATTTTACATCCATGGAGTTGTCTACATCTCTTTGTTAGACCTGATGTCATGTCTTGTGCTTTAATGGCTAATTAACACTTGCCTCCCCCATTCAGTGACTCATAGGCAGGTCTCAATGTGAAGTGCCTCTTAAGCGGATGCATCTCAAGCAGGACATTAACATACATGCTTGATATTCACATCTAAGCGGAATGAGCGTACATATTTTATTCTTGGCTCTGAGTTGCTACAGGATGTGATGGTAAAACTCCATTTGGAATAACTGGTGACAATTTGGGGTTTAATGGGGAATTTGGGGGAATTGCCCCTCCAGCATCTTACTGCTGAGAACATTATGCGAGCCCGCTGGTGTCAAATCCTGGTACTGAACATCAGCAAATACTGCAGTGGTGCATCGAGCACCGGCAGCGGTCACAGCAGAAGACTTAGCTGTTGGATTTTTTTTTTTTAAATTGCCATCTGCTGAACCTGAAACTACTGTCTAAATTGGGTGAGAGTGGTACCTGGCAGTCTGGCTTTCCTGCAAGACTGCAGGATTCTCATCTTGCTTGCACAATTCAGAGCCTGGATTGCCAAGAGGAAGAAGAGGATGGAAAAAATGAGCCAGATACTAGAAACTCACCCAGCCTTGGAAAGGATAGAGGGAGTGAAGAAATACTGTGATGACAAATCTATGGGATATCCCTTACTTGAATTGGTTTTAACTTCCATGGTGGTGTAGAGGAAGCTCCTCCCAGTGAGAACTAGTAATACTAAAACCTCAGCACCAGAAAAAAAACCCAACCCTTGTGTTGATTGGCAAGACAATTATGTGAACACCTCCTCAAGCATCCAGCTCTATATCAGCAACCTGTGGTGGGATCACAGATTAATGCAAGTTGGCAGGGACCTCAAGAAGCCATCAAGACCAACCTCCTGCTCAAAGCAGCATCACCTGTGAGGTCAGACATAGTTGCTCAGGGCCTTACCCGGTCTAGTCTTGAAAACCTCCAAGCATGGAGACTGCACAACCTCTCTGGGCAACTTGTTCCAATGAAAAAGTTTCTCCCTTCTCATAGATGGCAGATGAGGACATATCCTGGGACACAAAAAGGCAACAAGTGAGAGCAGCAGTTCAAAGATTGTGAAGCTTCAGCTCTGTCCCTGCTAAAAGTTTCCATGGACTCAAGAGAACACTGGACAAGTACTTGGAGAAGAGGTCCAAGGAAGGGTTCCCACTAAGACAAACCACAAGAGGCTCAGGGAATCCCCTGAGTCAGGCAGCATCATAAATGACTGCCTTCTTCCTGCCCTTCCCCAGCTGCCATTGCCCACTGTGAGAGATAAACTGTCGGGTCAGATGGACCCTGGTCTGGAGGAGATTTGCTGCTGTCATGAAGCCCTGAAGGCAATGGTGCTCCTTGGGTGGGTGGGTGGGCGGGGAGACTTCCTCAGCGCGACATGAGAGTCAAGCCTTTCCTACCCTGCTGCCATGAGCTCTCCAGCAGACATTTCCGGGAAGCCCACCTCCTGCCTGCAGGGACACTGACAGAAGAGGAGAGCTGTCAGGAATGGAGTCACCTGCCGCAGGGTGACCGCCTCCTGCTCCTCACCCCCAAGGCACGACTTCCGTGCCGTGAACCCCACGTGAGGCCAGAGACCGGGCGAACTGGTCCCTGGCTGTGTACAGGCAGCCTGGGGAGCCCACGCATGATCAACCTGCCCGGCAGGAGGAGGAGGGGGAGAAGGGGATGCAGTGATGCCCGGGAGCATCTCCTGGAGGGGTGGTAGGGACGTGGGTCTGTGCCCTGCGGAGGACATCTGTAGGCAAATCATGACTATTCGTGCTTGTCTTCTGTCTGCAGCACTGGCTGTTACAAACAGCTGTGGCTGGCCAGGCTGAAGTCTGCTGCATGGCGAAGGGGACGCTGCCACCTCCACCAGGATCACCCACCACCATGGGCAGCATCACCCCCACCAAGAGGCAAAATGGCCCCGGCGGTGTGTGCGGCCTATACCATCTACCATGGGCCTTCATCTTTTGCGGGGCTGATGCTGGGCAGGGATGAGCTGCCCACAAAGGGATCTGCCAAACGCAGGTGGTGACAGTTGGTGACAGCTCCTGGTGTGTCAAAGCCACCGCCAGTGGCAGGGGAGCTGGCCTGGAGGGGCAGTCGGGGATGACCTGGCAGGCCGGCGTAGGTGCAGCCTTAGGGATGGTTATTTACAGACGAGATGTTTTGTTTGGCACTGTATCATACAGGCCAGGCCAGTAACTCTTTCCAGAGACTGTTCTCATCTTCTGCCTGCTCCAGCTGAGGTGCAAATAACTGTTATTATGGGTAAAAACTTCACACTGCGAAAAAGGCTCCTGATGGATACTGAAAGCTGTGATTTCCCATTTTGTACTGGGCAGTTGGTTTTACAGGCTGAAGTTGTATCAGAGAATTTCTTTGCAGCCTTTAAAACAGATGAGGATCGGGTCTGTTTCACTTGAGTGCAGCAGCTGAAAATTTTAATATAATTCTAAAATATATTGGTAAAAGGCAGTTCTTAAAATGTAGACATACCTTTCTGTAAATCTTTTTTATCAAGCGATATTTTGGTTTTAAGAAGCCTGTCACTGTATCAAATCAGAACAGCACATTCGATTGATTAGAGACTGGCTAGTTGTTACGGGTCAAAATTTAGTTTAAATGCAGAGCCATCAGCTAGTGGGGTTAGTTGGATATTATCAATAATCTGGAGGAAACTGCATAGTCCTACATACTTCAGAAATTATCTGTAGGCTCATAGGATTCTCCAAATTATTTTCAAATCAGCATTTGTACCTAAGTGCAACTTGTTAATATTTGCTGGTATTTTTATCTTACAGAAGCAGACAGCACAACAAAATATTTGGTATGTAGAAGCCGAGAAATACTTAATGCCTTGCTGCATTCTACCTCTGGGAGCAGAGCTCCTGCTTGAGGGAGTCCATCAGTGATACAGAAGGGAACATTTCGGTTTAGTTCAATGCGTGTCCCCCTACCAACTCTGCTTTCTTTGGTTTCAGAACATGCGCATAAGATGTCTAGGCGGAGACACATACTACAGCAAAGCAGGCAAGAAATTTGCAGGCCAAGTTCTGGAGAAGTTTATCCTGATTGATTGTGACCAAGTTCTTGCTGGCACATACAGGTAAGACAATGGAGCAACTGCTGTGACAAAGACTGGTGACACTGAGACAATATTCATTACCAAAATAGTGAATAATATAGCTCTTTTTTATTTTTTTCTCCATGATAATGATACACTGCGTTTCCTCTTCATTTCCCCTTATAATTGTCAGGTTTCATTTTGTTGCTTTACCTTCTTCTACTCCATCCTCTTGCTCTTACCGTGCTGTTTAGCTTTCCAATAGCATTAACTGCTTGTCTGACAACATTGATGCTTCCTGGACACATCTGTCTATGACCATCACTTTCATTGCTTAAAAATGCAAAAAATGTTCTGCCAAGTCAGACGACGCTCCACCTAGCCTAGGTTCTGCCTCCAGCTGATGCTGTTTAGGAAGAGCAGCCCAAACTGCCATCTAAGGTCCATCCCCCTTGTCCTCCCACAGCATGCGCCATCATTGCATACATCCCTACTTATTCCCTCCAGTACCTGTTCTGTACCTATTGTCTGTGAATTTGCCCTAACTCGTTGTCTGTTATAAACCAATCTCCTACTAATTTCATGAAGTGCTCCTAGTTCTAGTGCTGCAGGTTGGTGAAATAGCTTTTATTAGCAAAGTCATTGCTTTCACAGTTTTCCAAGGTTCCATCTTATCCACCCACCCTGCCCTTCTCTTATCTAAAATGAAAGCCTCATCCTTTTCAGTCTCTCCTCATACAGCAGTTGCTGCATCCCTCAGTCATTTTAATTATCCTTCTCTGCACCCTCTCTAACCTCACTATGTCCTTCCTGAGATGCAGAGACCAGAACTGCATGCAGCCCCCAAGATATGGTTACACCGTGGTGTTACAGAGGGTCAAAACGATGCCCTCTGCTTCGTTATTATGTTGGCAGAGGCCGACATTCATTGCATTTTTTAGCTGCCATTGCACATTGAGATGATGATTTCAGGGAGCTGATGATGATGATTCGAGCTCCTTCCTGAGCTATTCCAGGTTCAGCTTCATACAGGCCTGATAAAGATAATTTTTCCCTATGGGTACACCACATTTTCCTACACTGAAGTTCATCTGCCACATATTTGTCCACTTGCTCAGTTCTGTGAGGTCCTTCTGGATTTCCTCACCTCCAGTGAGGTATTCAACCACCTGAAGGAACTGAGGATCCTCTGCAGACCTGGCGATTCGCCGCAGCCCTCCATGCCTGAGGTCGCCGATAGGATGAAAACCAGTCCCAGTCCCAGTCTCTGTGGTCTCACTGCTGACTCTTACTCATGCTGAAAAATGAGCATTAAGCCCTACCCTTTGCATCCTTTGCTGCTTTCGGCAGCTCTTGGTCCATAACAAGACCTTTCCTTCAAGCCCATGGCAACTTAGTTTCTTAGAAGGCTTTGGTGTAGAACCTTGTCAAAGTTTGAAAACCCAAAACTATGTAGCTGACTGGTCCCTTTATCCATGTGCTCACTGGCTCCCTCACCAAACTCCAGCAGGTCTGTGAGGCAGGGCTTGCCTTCACAGTAGCCCTGTTGACCTTCTTCCAAGAGGAAGAAGGTCTGTGCCACCCGTAATCCTGTTCTTCACAGCACACTCTGATGTGTCCCAGGGTGGAGGTCAGCTCCAGTGGTATGCAGGCCTCAAGATTACTTCCACAGCCCTCTCTGTAGATGGGATCATGCTGGAAACCTCCCAGTCCTCAGCAAAGCAGTCTTCGCCGTGGCCATGGTACAGAGGAGTGAAACACATCCCAGTGTCACCAGCATTAACAATGGATGCAAAAAATTCATTGAGGTTGTCTGCTACGGTCTTGCCATCACTGAATTCCCCTTTTGACCCATAGGTCTCAAATAGGCCCACCAATTTCTTAACTGCCAGTATGTCATTTTTGAACAACCTACCACCTGTAATCATCTTAGGTTTTTTTGACTGCTCCTTTTCAGCTCTTTTTGACTAATTGCTGCATTTTTACGCAATTGCCTTCCTTGAAATTGAATAGCCAGGTGCTGCATTTATTTAGATTGCTCTCTACCACTACAGAGTTAAAATTGTGTTGTGAGCATTATTACAAATGAGCTCTTCCACTTCTACCTCTGGAACTGAGTCTTATGCATCATTCCAGACCACATCCTGAATAGCATCTTTTCTTGTGGGTCAAACAATTTAGGCTAGTTAATTCTGGCAAGTAATCATTTATTGCTTCCAAAAAGTTTTCCTCCACAGCTCATCCCAGTGAAGCATTAACCTAGTATGTATATGAGTGGACAAAATCTCCCACTATTACTACCTGCCCTCGTTTTGCAGCCTCTGTAATCTCAATTAACATTGTTTGATCACCATCACTGTTCCGATCAGAGGATCAGGCGTACTGTTCTTGTACCGTATTTTTATTACCAGACTCTTGAGTTTTCCACCGACAGATCTTTCCCACAGTATTTTCCCGCTGTTGCACATCACAAATATGCACTTCACAAACAGTGCAACTCCCCAGGACAGTCTGTTCTGATGTTTCTGTGAATTTGGTGCCCTGGCAATACTTTATTCTCCTTACGCCAGGTCTCCTTGAATGCTGCTCTCCCTCTCCCTTTCTCTCTCTTTTCCATCTCCCAGCCAGCGCCCGCTGGACCCTCAGTCTACCAGTGTCCTCATCAGCGCTGTAGCTCCAAGCTGCACCTTCTCTGCTTCTGACTTCATTATCTCCAAGGGTGAAGGTGTCACCTTATCAAACTCTGGCAGTGAATAATGGGAGTACCAAGTTGAAACTGGTTGTGTAGAGCCTCTATAGAAACAACACGGAGAGCAGTGTCTGGTGGCACTTAGATCATCCTAAAACACGTATCTAAGAACAATGGAGTGAATATCCCTGTCGGGGAACATCTATCCATCCCCACTGACTCCAGGGGGTGGAGATTAGATAACGGAGACCACTCATTTTTGAATGGCTAAGACTGAGCATGTGTCAGCTGGATTGAACTCCACAGCTGGAGGAACGTCTTATTTCCCTGTGGCCCAGAGTCAGGGTATTGCTCAAAACTCCGATTCGGTTCTCTGGGTCAGTTCCTCCCTCTGCTGATCTGGGGCAGGGATTTGGGTCTGCGATGTGCTCTCTTTCTATAGATCTCTGTATAGCTGAAACTTCTTGAGTTCTGGAAGGTGGTTCAGTTGAATAGGGTCTCATATCTGATTCTCTGCTGTCCCAGTAAGCACAGGATGTTCTGGACCAAAAGAAACAGTCTCTCTTTGTGGAATTTGTTCAACAGTGGTCAGAAACACTTCCACAGGAGAAAATCAGGAAGTCTGCTACCGGCTATGCTGCAGCCTGGTACTATACCTAGTAGAGTAGGTATTTAGATTACTTTTCCTGCAGATGGCAAAGGTAGATTCAAAGGATGAGAATAGTTACCGATAAAGCCAAAGATCCAGCGGTATCTGGGGATGATACAGGAAGATGGTAAGCGTGTTCTTACCCAGTGGCAGGTTTTACAGTTCAACAAGTGCAAGGATCAGCGGATGCAGAAACTCTGGGGTTATATGTTGTATATGCTTCTTTATGTTCAATTTGCCATAAGAGAATTTTTCCCACCGTGGTTGGCCCCCACGATAACCCTCTGGCAATGGGTTATGCAGTTTATGTTTTGTGTGAAGAAGAGGTCCATTGTATTTACATTAGACCTACTGCTAGATAATTATATTTGATGTCCCCAAATTCCCATAACCTGGGCACAGTAAATCACTGTTTCTTATTTACTTTCTTGACTGCATCTATGATTTTGTCCTCCTCAATTATAATCCCTCATGAGAATCATCTCTTCTCCAGCTGAAGTCTCCTTGGCTGTTCAGTCATTTCTCACGCAGGAGAACTTCCAGACCTTTAATTGTAATGTCTATCTTTTGTGAGACTTATTGACCAGAACTGCATGAAGCTGTCAAGATATCCGCACCCACTACAGTTTAGCACTGCAGTATAATGGTGACTCTGTCTTTTCCTCTGTCCCCATTCTGGCAGTTCCTAGTCTGCTCTTTGCCTTTTTGACTAGTGCTAAACATTGAAGTGATTTATTTTTTTTTAACTGTCCATGGGAACCCTGACCTCTTTCCTAAGTGTTAATATCTGAGAACTCATCGATATACAGAGACCGACAGGGTTTATGCAATGATTTGAATGTATTTACCTTTAATTTTCTCTATCATTTTATCACTTATTTACCCCATACCATTAGATCCTCTTGCAGCTACTGATTATCCAGTTTCCTTTCGACCACCCACTATACTTTTGTAATGAGCTCTGTCATGGACTGTTTCTACCATTTTTCAGGACTTTTCTGAATACGTTGAACAGCAGCAACCCCAGCACAGAACTTGTGGGATTCCAGTGGGTAAATTAAAACTATTGCTAGCATTTGTATCCCATCTTTAATCACCTGTTACTCCTTGGGAAGACCTTCCTTTGTACTCCATGATCACTTAATTTTTCTAAGAGTCCTTGCTGAATGACCGTGTCAAAATCTCTTTGAAAACTCAAGTAGCCAAGATCAAGCAGATCATATGCATCTGTGTGCTTGCTGCCTCCTTCAAAGAACTGCAAGAGGCTTTTGAGGCATGGCTTCCTTCCACAAAAATATGCTGAGTCTTCAGCATTATGATTATAGTTATTTATGCATCTAATCATTTTACTCTCTATTTGCTTCTACCAGTTTGTTCAGTATGGAAATAAGACTGGCTGGTTTGTAGTTTTCCAGGAGCTCTTTAAAAGGTTCACATTTACTACTTTCCATTCCTCTGCGACTATGTTCAATTTTAAATGATAGGTTATTCACTGGTTAATAATTGGAAAATTGCTGACTTCCAGTTTTTGAAGCCTGTTTACTTTAATATTTTCCTTTAATGCACCTTTTAACTATGGTGACTTTTTGGATGTTTTAAAATATCTTTATTTTGATAGGTACATTTTCTCTGAGACTCTAATATAGCATCTTTAAACAATCTTCATGCTGCCTCAAGCATTTAACCTTTTTGGTTACTCTTTTAAATTTCTTTTTAATAGCATTCCTCAATTTCTCTTTTAAGTTAAGTGTTACTGTTGTGGATTATTTTGGTCCTGAAAGAATACTTGATATGTGTACGTCATGGTTATTTTTTTGCCGAGTGGCCTTTCCAAAGAAACTTTCTGAACTGGTAATGTTATTTCTCCTTTTGTTGCTTTTTGGAGAAACTAACCAGAAAACCAATCATTTATACTGTCTAAAATGCAGTTTCTTCAACTCTCCCAGTAACGGTTCCCATTCAACACGGCTATAACTGAATCTCCCTTAATTCCTCTGCTTTCTGCCGCCTTAGCCTCTCAGCACTTCCTTAGCATGG
Organism: Vanellus vanellus; assembly: GCF_965231255.1. NCBI lineage: Eukaryota > Metazoa > Chordata > Aves > Charadriiformes > Charadriidae > Vanellus > Vanellus vanellus. The sequence goes on from NC_138920.1 coordinate 2,136,836, forward strand.
CATATTTACCATCAGCGCTCTGCTCAGAAAGATCACATTATAGCCCTAATACTATGTTTTTCCTATTTGGGAATGGAATTTTAATCCAACAAGAATATATTTAATTTGTTGAGATATCATTTACCTTATTATTAATGTATTGTGCCACTGCTCCAGCAACATATCCTCTCTTTGTCCTTTCTGTATAAGTTCTACCCTTGCAGTTTTACCGTTTCTTGATTTTTCTTCCACCCAGTAAGTTTCTGAGATGCCTGCTGTGTCACAGTCATCATTTCAGCTCAGGTATTTCACAACATCTGTCTGTTTCTTTAGCTCATAAAATTTATGTATGCTTGTAAACGTTTGAATCTGATCTGGTTGTTCAGCACCGTGCACTTTTCTAAACATGGTTTTATTTGTTCAGATATTCATCGATTCTAATTTCTTACCTAAGGGTCATTGATTTCCATCCTGTCCTTATATCAGAATACAGTTTTCTTGCTTTTATTCCTAAGGTAACATGGGCAATCTCAAACTGTGTGGCCTTCTGTACACCACAGCTTTTCTTCCAGCCTCTAATTTAAGACCTCTCTAGATCTTCTGAGTTATATTGTGTAACAGCCAGGTTTCATTTAGGTTAAGAGGGAATCCAGCTTGCTTTGTAGAGTCACTGGGTTCCTGCAGTTTGCCGTTTCCTTGCGATTCTACCATCCTTTCCCTGACATAATTTCCATAACCATGTCACAGAATCCCAGACTGGTCAGGGTTGGAAGGGCCCTCTGGAGCTCCCCCAGTCCCACCCCCTGCCAGAGCAGGGGCACCTACAGCAGTGGCACAGGACGGCGTCCAGGTGGGTTCTGAATGTCTCTTTTGAAATGTCCTGAAATGCTCTTTTAATTCGCTGTCCCAGTCTAAGCATAGAAGAGGGAGCATTTTATAAGGCTACCAATAAAATCCTGATGTTTTTCATCTTCCTACTTAGGTGCTTTTGTTTAACCTCCGAGACTCATCCTATCTCTTTGTATGTTAATGACACCCATACAGACATTGACCAGTGGCTTCTCTGTGGTGCTCCATAACTTAGATCCAGATGTCTCTACTATACTTCATCCCAGCGAGCAACTCGCTCTTTGTTCTTTGTTGTCATCCTTCCTGAGCACTGAATCATGGAGGACTACATCTGTGTGCTCTCTGTCTCCTATGGACACCAGCACAATTTGACACCTTCCATATAGCTTGGTTTGTACAACCCGAGGACAGTTACCACGCTGACCCTCAGTCGTCTCTTTTCCAGACTCAACATCTCTTGTTCCTCAGAGGATTCAAGTTGAGTGAAAGGATTACACGTGTCTTGTAGGCCACAGTGTAGTCCATACACCCCCAGGACGTTTGCTTTTTTTCCCCAACACTGTGACACTACAGACGCGTTTTCCTTAAGACATACTCTAACTCCCAGAGCTGCTGCCGGCTCATTCTCCAGCCTGTATTTGTGCACCTGTTCATGACTGCCTGGAACTTATTTTATTTTAATATTTTCATGTTGAACTGCATCCATTTTTTTCAAAACCTTTTTCCAACTCACACCTGTGCGGTCCCTCTCCATTTGGATACGATTTGTGAATTTAATGAGTGTACACTCTTCTGTTATCTAGGCTGCTCACGAAGATATTGGGTAGCACCAGAGCCAAGATGTCAGATCCCTCTAGAGTTTCAGTACATCCTTCTACGTTGACTTTGAATCCAGATGTGTAGTCTCTCTGTATCCTCTCTTGCAGAGAGGTATTTTCCTACTCTGTCCTTGACTATCCAGCTATTCAGTGTCTTAATTCTTCAGTTGTAAGAAGAGATTCTTCTCTCCTCATATGCATGCTCAAATCATGCCTGAAATAAATTTTTAGTCTCTAGTTGCCTCTCTAGCCATCAGATTCTCTCTCCTGTGAGCCCTACATGCAGTGTGACATGCCCGCAGCGAGAGTAGTGTACCTATTGACGTCCTCATATTGAACCCCCTATGTTGATACTGTTGTTCTCTATGCTGACACTTTCATCGATAGTTTTGTAAAAGGCCGCCTTATTTTCCAAAATACTCTTGGCAAGCTGAACTCATTCTGATATATTGCTGCCTATTGGTACGAATCGGGCACGTTTTTGGAGAGTTTTCCAAGCGTGGGAACCAAGCTCACTGCTCTTGTCTTAAACAACTGTAGGCTAGTAAGTTTAGACCCCTCAACTCTTATGTGTTTATTGAGTAAATATTTCCCTGTGTTTTCCATCTTCAAGTTTACATTTCCTCTAAATAAAGACAAGGAGAAAACAGGGTTGATTGAGATCTCTAGGAAAAACAATAACCTAAAATCCTAAATATAATTATATAGTTAGTTATTTAGTATTATTCTGGGCACTGTAAGAAATAGTACATTTCTTTGAGCACTTATTTAACATAACAGAGTGAGAGATATGAAGACATTTACTAATGCAGCAGATAAGAGGAGCAAAGGACAAATGGGGCTAGAGCTAAACAGGACAGGGAAACTAAACGGTTACCAGGTTAGGACTAGGGGGAAGAGGTGGTATTTTCAGCCTGAAAGGGAGTTCTGTGGCTGTTTGTGTTGCCTTAGAGGAGATAAAATTTCTCAGCTCAGATTGGAAGTTGGTCAAAGTATCGGTATGTGTCCTGCCTCTGGCACAGAGAGGAAGGAGCCCATTGCTATATTGTAGTGAAGGAAACTCGAGATTTGGGGTTGAAGGCGACACGACAACTGAAACTGAAAAATGAGAGGAGAAAGCTGAGAGGATTACAAAAGCTCTGTGCCTGGTTTCAGTACGTCAGTTTTTGCAATGGACCGGTAAAGCCACATGGGTTTGAAGCTGGAGGAGGTTTGGAATTTCTTTAAAAGAAAGGTGCTCACGCTCTCAGGTATCCATGTCCCATGCAAGAGGAAAGAGCTTTTAAGAGCGAGTTCCAGATCTAACTTGATGAACAGTCACCTCAAGAAAGAAAGCAGAAAGTGAGTGCATAAGGAATGGAAAGCACAGTGTAGGAAACCCCGGGCTGATATGTATAGCAATAAAGTGAGCTTTAGTGCTATACATCAGAAGATAAGTTATATATAACCTTGAGGAGCACACCAAAGCAAAGAGGAGGAAGTCCTCAGGTATATACGTAAAAAGTGAATCCAGAAGAAAGAGACGAGGCACGCTCCTGTAAGGATGAATAAGAAATAAGAGATAACTGAGATGGGAGGCCCAAATTAACTGAATACGTTGTACAGTTTTTAATCAAAATGAGGAGTGGAAATGACTTCAAGTGCACTGGAAGCAAGCTTAAACAGCTTACTACAATAAAGTCAGATTGTTGTCATCTTATCAAAGAAAATGCCACTGGAAATTAAAGGTCTAGTAATGGTGTTATGTAGTATCTAAATTTAGCAATGAGCAAAAAATGATGCACAGAAGTTTGTATTGGTATACAGAAAGAAAAGAATGCCTTTGACAGCCAAAGTGGCAGAAAAGCAATAAAAATGAGTAAGAGAAACTACTGAAAGAAGCACAGAACCTGCTGCTGCAAATTGGTATCTCATCAGTTGGAAATAGCTGAAGCAGAGAAGCTGAGCGTGAAGAACTGCGAACCACCCGTAGAAAGGCCACTGCGACCCGAGACCGTACCGTGGTTCTACAGAGGGGCACCCAGAAGAACTAATCCTGTTGCTGCTGAGACTGAGACTTCGGCTGAAATACCCCAGGGAGCTCTTGCCACCCGTGCCCGATCCAAGGCAGAGCAGCAGGGCAGGGGATGCTGCGGCAGGACAGGGGGGGGGGTGTCCCCCCACCCCATGGGAGGTGATGCTGCAACTCCATCTCCTGGCCGAAGGCTGAGCTGCACGGGTTCCTGCAGGGTTCCTGCTCCAGGAGGGTCTGAAAGCAAGGCAGGGAAGGGATCCTTACTCCTGCAATTTGTGCCCCAGGGAGCATCAGAACTGGATGCGGTCTCTCTGTGTGCAGCAATTTGTTACGGGAAAAATGACGGCAGGAATATCCTACCACTTTTAGAAACTCACGTGAACTTCTAGCATCCACAGTGGTCTGCAGCGAGGAGCGCCACAGTTTGTGGTGTGTCATGTGTGCAAGGAAGTACCTCTTCTCATCTGTATTGAATTTGTAACCTGTTAACTTTATTCAATGCCTCATTTTTTATACCAGAAGAGACCAAGAATGACCATTCCTTGGCTATCTCCTCCGTGCCATGCATGGAGGAAAAGAACTTTATCAGTTTGTAGTGATGGGAATAGCCATGGCTGGCAGGGCCACATTGTCCTATCATGGAAACCTGTACTACAGCAAAGAGTGCTGTGCCACTGAGGGGACTTGGATGACTCCTTCCAGGTCCTGCCATAACACAGAGTGGTCGGGCCCGCGTTGAATCAGCGTTGGCTGGGACACAGTAATGCCTGCGCTGGGGAAAGAGCCGTAAGAGGCATCAGTGGCAGGGACAGTCATAAGGCGTGGGGAGTGTACAGCTGGATGTGCGGCTGCTCCCCTTACAGGAGAAAGGACCGTTCCTGTGGATGAGAGGAGATGGCTGGGTGTACCTATCTCGTGCGTTCCTGTAGGGATGCTGTACTTGGGTCAGAGGGTGCTGGGAGAAGACAGAAGGTGGAAGTCACTTTGTCTGGGGAGGGAAGGAAAAGCTAAGCAAGACCTGTTGTTTACCTCCTGCTAAAGGTGAGGCCAGAGGTCTCAATGGGTAGCTGTTGTGATGCTCCTGCTGGACCATTTGAGTCTGAGACATGAGACCTCCTAGCCAGAATGAGGAGAGCAAACATGACCACTTGCACAGCTCAGTTTCCAGGTCTGCTGGCAACAGCGGTGCCAGGCTGGGCGAACAGCGGTGGCAGGCATTATGCTCCACCTGGCTGACCAGGGTCCTCTCACACTTCACGGGACAATGCTCGCAGTGTGAGGGATGCAATCCTGCCCCTCCAGAGGAGAGGGCGCTCAGTCCTCTGAGAACGTTTGTGGTTTTAAGGAGTTCAAGTCAACACGTGTGTGTGTGTGAGTGGAGTAGGTCCTGAGCTGGGCTACATCTAAGCACTGTGCAGTGCGGACGCAGCACTCGTGTTGAAGGGTAATAGCTGTAAGCAACATGGACGGGAACACCAGCCCTCCTGGGAGCCAGGCAGCGCCCCTGGGATAGATGCCTTTGACCATACAGGCGATACAAGCTACACGAAATCTCCTCTGTCTGGACTCTTGGATTTCTTCAAAGAACTCTCACAGCTTTGTGAGAGATAACTCCTTTGCAAAAGCTGCCTTTCCTATTATATCGTATTTACCTATATGACCATTAATTGTATTCTTTAGAAGAGTCTCTACTAATTTGTACTGTGCAGTCATGAGACTTAATGGACTGGAACATTACAAAAATTGTATTACATTAGCAACAGTGCCTGATAACCAAGGCACTTTCAAGTGAGAGATAACACATCCTGGTTAGTAGTTGACCTATTTCATCCTTGCATTCCTTTGGAGTTCTTGGGTTAATGTTACCTGGTCCTGCCAATTTGTTACTGTCTGCTTTGTTGATAGGTTTTCTAATCTCTTCTACAGAGATTTCAACAGGAGACTGATCCTCCCTTATATTCTCTATAAAGGTGGGTTCATGGGAAGCAATCACCCCAAGCTCCTGTACAGTAAACATCGATGCAGAGGAATTATCTGAGCACTCCTATTGCACATGGACCATGTGCTAGCCCCACATGGACCTGAATATTATTTCTTACACCTTTTGCAATGTGTGACCCAACCGTTCTGAAAGATGAGCTTCCTGGTCTTAATCACAGAATCATAGAATGGTTTAGGTTGGAAGGGACCTTGAAGATAATTGAGTTCCAACCCCTCTGCCCTGGGCAGGGACACCTCCCACCAGCCCAGGTTGCTCCAAGTCCAACCTGGTCTTGAACACCTCCAGGGATGGGGCAGCCACAGCTTCTCTGGACAACCTGGGCCAGGGGCTCACCACCCTCACAGTCAAGAATTTCTGCCTATTTCTGCCTTCCAGTTTGAAGCTATTACCCCTGTCCTAATGGCTTCAAATAGCTTCTCTTCTGTCATTTAGCCATCCCAGGTATTTTCTGGTTTGTGGGTGGGGTTTTTTTTTTTGTTGTTGTTGTTGTTGTTGTTGTTTGGTTGGTTGGTTGGCTTGGTTTGTTTGTTTGATTGTTTGTTTTTCTCATGTCTCTCTGTGAAGTTGTATGCATTTGCTTTGAGCCTCTAGTGTGGTATTTCTGAGTCCTCTTCATGCCACCAGCAAAGGTTTTCACTCTTTAACTACTTCTTCATTCTCACTTAATTTACCTGGTTTGATATTAAGCAGAAGAGTATTGAGCTTTTCTTTTTATGTTGCTCTTTGGGGTGTGTGTATGCTGAGTCCAAGTATACTATTTTCTTTGAAACAACGTTATGAACCATAACAATGGCACGCTGCTCAGGAACAAGCCAAGAGCTGGTTTTCCTACTAAAAGTTCCCAAATAGCTGTCTTGTGAAGTAAACATCGATGACATCCCAAAACATAGTGCCAGTATCTTGTCCTGAAATGACATTTACTTGGAATCGCCCATTACAATTGCTCTCCTGTAGCTTCTGTGATTTGCTCCTGCTCTTGTCAAAGTCAGTATCTTGCTTTAGCAGCTGATAATGCAGCCCTAAGCAGGTACTTCCATCTGTGAAGGTTCTGTTTTATTTGACACAATTAGTCTGCTAATCTGGTTTGACTATGGCAAGAATAAAAGAAGCAGCTGATGACTGGGGTGACCAGGAGCCTGGGAACCCGACTCTGTAAGAGGAGTTTCCCTGTTTAACGTAGGGAAATGAAGATTGGGAGGAGAAATGTGGTTGCTTTCTGTAGATACAGGGGGGGCAGCTAATTAAGTTACAGTTTTGGCACAAACAACAGGTAGGGTTAAATAGATAAGGAAAATATGCAGTGGCAATTAGTGGAAGTTTTTGCCCTGCTGGGGCAAAATCTAATTGGATTTAAGGTGAAATGTAACAAGCTCCCAGAAAGCATCCCAAGACATTGCACTGGAGAGCAGGGACTGGACTTGCTGAGCAAAGACTTGTGAACTTCTGACACCATGCATCTCATAACTGGATGGCAAGGAAAAGATGGAAAGAGTCTGAGGAATCTCCCAGCAATACCTATGGACAACATCAGCAGCCTTTCTGTCCTGAGGCATTCCTGTGGGACTCCGGAGACCTCTGCTCCTCAAGGCAGTGCCCAAGATCTCCATTCCTCACCCTCCTGCCTGCCTAAGCAGCTCCTTCAAGTCCGTCACGTGTTGCAGGTGTTAAGGACATGAGAACGTAGCTCCTGCCAAGGCAAGGGAAGAGAGCAGGAGCCCGGGCTTGCCTTGATATCCCCCCAAACCCTCTCCTCGCCCTCTGTGGGAGGTATGGTTGCAGTGGGCTGTGCTAGCCAAACAGTGAGCTAGGAAGCCTGCAACACAAGTTGGGCAGAAAGAGCCCTTCAGTGCCACGCGCTTCCTATCTCATTGTCCCGCAGCCACACCATCTCCAGCCAGTGGGAGCTTTCCTTGCCCCTGCCTGCTGGATACAAACCACGCACACCGCAGGAACCCCGGTGTGGACTGAGAAGCCTGACCGCAAACCATTAGCTGGTGCTCTCTGACACATGGCTGGGATGGGGAATGGGAAACGATGGGTCTGTGCTTACTGGTAGAGAGCGCTGGCAAGAGGAAGCTGGAGAAGAAAAGTCCTGAAACATGCTGTTGTGCTTTTTAGGCAGGGACCAGTTGCTGCTCTATGTCCTTCATTAAAGCTAAGGAAACCTGGTTGCTATTTCTTGTTTATTGTTTATATTTTCATACAGTTCATTACATTACCAAGCTGAAATTCATTACATTCATTACATTACATTCATTACATTACCAAGCTGACCATTCTAGGGTTGTTCTTTTGTAATTATGTAATGAGCACATTCAAGTAACCTCAGACTTGCATACTTCAGAGAAACTTTTAATGACATAAATTGGGTAGCAATGCATCACTCGAATGTTAACATCAATGCAAGACATCCTGGCACTCTGTGAACTAAAGTTAAACATGTGGGCTTTTTTCTTTTTTTACAGTTTCACCTGGCTTTGCAGCCAAGTCCACACCAGCCTGGTGACCCACTTCCGTGGTCAAATTGTTGCTGAGTTTGACAAGGAATTCCGGTACTTGTATGCAGAGTCCAGAGCAGTGACCAGCTTCTGTGTGCCAGATCCTGGAACGTGCTCCTCTTCTCAGAACACCTCAAAAGTTGCCAACTCCCTTTTAAAACCCACACAGGTGAATGATGCTGAAACCTCGAGCCCCTCCAGCAGCCTTTCCAATGTAAGCATCAGAAGCATAAAAATGTCTCCCTTTCTGAAAAACTCCAGCTGTAATGTACACGCGGAAAAGCAAGATTCAGGCTCTGATTCTGGTAATAAGAAGGGGAAGGAAGACACATCTCTGAAGCCCACTTGCCCTAAGCAGCAAGGAGAACCACCAGACTCGATGAACAGTCCTCCAAATAAATCCACCCCGGCCTTGTATCACAAATCAAATCTCATGACAGCAAGGACATTCTTGCAGCCAGAGCCTTCCCCTGCCCCGAGCTCCAATAAACCTAGCTATCAAGGGGACAGCAAGGCTAACAGCAGCCACTGCTCCCCACTAAGACAGGAGCAGACATTGCAGTCCCTTTCCGAGGGTGCCAGTAGCAACGGGACAAGCATGAAGCAGAAAGGGCCTGCTGCTACCTCCAGGGAACCGACAGCAGAAAATGACAACACTTTTTATGGGATGGAAAAAAGACAGAGTCCCGGACAAGGAAAATTGGACCTGCTATCCCCATACAGCCAGGTAAAACGAGATAAAAAGCCTGTGATTCCTTGCTATGATAAACTCACTGAGGACATGCTGATGGAAAAGAACAGCGCATACGGGGCTGAGAAAAGAATGACTCTGGGGCACAGTAAGCTGGATCTGATCACCAAGTACAACAAGTTGAAATCTAAACATATACACAGTCGGTTCGAACTCTGACCTGGGCCTCGAGGTGTCCTTTGGTCTTATTTTCAAGTGGTTGCTTTTCCCCACCAATGGTCATATCTGGAGCTTGAAATCAAAATATGGGTGGCAAATTAGTCTTGTTCCTACTGAAAGGTGTCTGTGCTGTTTCTAATATATGCAGATGACTGATCCAATAAGATTAGCGAGTACAGTTCAAATTGAATTTCAATTGCAGATCATGGCAGGAGAGAGACAATGACATAAACATAATCCGCACTTCTATGTTCCTTTTTACTCATTTGGGAAAGAACTTTTCTTTTCCAAAGAACATTTCTCCCCAGACTTAGAGCAAAACCATTGCAACAGCTGGAAAGTGGCCACAGAGGTCTTCAGGGTGAACCCAGGTTCTCTTTGCACTGAGCCATTCCTCTCCCTGTGTCCATGTGCTGAAAATGAAATGGTCAAAGGCAGGGTAATGTTAAAAATAAAGGAGCTGTTCTGCTGGAAAGAGCTGTGTTGGGTCCCTCATGGGGAGGTGAGCACCCCCAGCTTGGCCAGGGCCCCTCTGTCCTGAGCTGTGCCATGCCACCAGGATATGGGTGGCATGTCTGGGCACATGGTTGGCATCTACACAGGGTTGATGTTGGCACATAAGTGGTGTCTGCACCTGGGTGGGATCATCACATGGGTGGAATCACCACATGGATGGTGTCGTCAATGGGTGGGGTCACCACACGGGTGGTGTCTGCTCATGGGTGGTGTCTGCACAAAGGTGGGATCACCACATAGGTGGTGTCTACACACGGATGGGTCATATCTGAACACAGGTGGCAGCTGACACAGGTCATGCCTGAACACGGGTGGCCCCTATACATGAGTGACATGCTGAGGCACCGGGGTGGCATCCAGACTGTGGGTGGCATGTCTGCAGACAGGTCACACGTCTGCTGGTGGATGCTGCTGTATGAAGATGGTGTAGGCATGACAGCCACGCCTGGACAGGGATGGTGTGTCTGCACATGGGGACACCTGCAAAAGGATTGTCCAGCACGTAGGTGGTGGTGGCCCACAGTGGGCACACAGACAGCGATGGCGCACCTGGGCCCACGGTGGCACCTTCAGGAACAGGCGGCCTGTGAGGGCACCCGGGTGGCCTCAGCCTGCGGTGGTGCACCCGGGCACAGGCTGACATGGCGGAGGCCAGGGTGCCCTGCGGAGCCCGGTGCGTGCCGCCGCCGGGGCACCGCGCTCCCGGGGGGGGATCCCCACCATGGCGGAGCCGGCCGCGCCTCCGGGCCGCGGGCGGCACTGTTCCCCCCAGGCGCGGCGGGGGCCGCTCTGCTCCGTCACTTCCGCCCGCCGGAAGCGGAAGTGGCGGCGCCGCGTGCGTCCGGCAGAGGCTGTGGTGCCTGGTGTCCGTTGCTCTCGGCGTCCCCGTCTCGGCCATGGCTGTCCGCGCCAGCTTCGAGAACAACAACGAGTTGGGCTGCTTCGCCAAGCTCACCAACGCCTACTGCCTCGTGGCCATCGGCGGCTCCGAGAACTTCTACAGGTGAGGGAGCCCCGAGGGCCCGGCCCGGCCCGGCCCGGCCCGGCAGCCGCCGCCGCCTCGGCGAGCCCCGCGGCGGGACCCTAACGGCGCTTTCTCCTTGCAGCGTCTTCGAGGGGGAGCTCTTCGGGACCATCCCGGTGGTGCACGCCTCCATCGCCGGCTGCCGCATCATCGGCAGAATGTGTGTGGGTAGGTGGCGGGGCGGCCCTCCGCACCCGAACGCGGCCCGGCCGCGCCTGGGCGTTCCCGGTGGAAACGGGGAAGCGATCCCGGGTTTGGTTGGTGCACAATGGGACATAGCATAGGTCTGGCTGTGGTGGGGGTTCCAACGGGCAGCACCCCTCATCCTCAGAGGTTTTATTTTAACGTTTGAAGAACGTGAAGAGGAGTGAAAATGGAAAAACTAAAACTCGCCCGGTAGCAAAGAGCTGGGGTAGTGGGGAGTGTTTGTCTCTCGGAGCTTAAAGATGGGCTAAAGACACGCGTAAGTCTACTTTCTGGTAAACTGGGAGAAGTTTAGTTTTTCTTAAGGTTAATGGTTCAGTGCCAGCACGGGAGGGGCATTAACAAATGTGAAAGTCAGGGAAAAGTCTTTCATCTGTCTCTTACTAGCGAGACCTTATTGAGTCAGACAAACTTCTTGCTTCAGTTTTGTTCCTGTGAAAAGAATGTCATTGTCCCTCATATCTTACTGCTTTGCACAGTAAAGTAATACAAACAAGCAGGATCTGTATGTTTTGTGGGGCAATTGGCATCTGTAGGGGAGATTCCTAGCCAAAGTGTTTCATTGAGAACCTCGGGGTTCCTTTAGTTCTGTTGAAAAAGAGATGTGATTAAAGATAGTGGCATTCAACCCTTTCTACTCTGAGATAAGTCTGTGCTTCATCTTGATTTTGCCTTACCTGTTTGCTGTGTTCCTAAATGGTAATGTTATTTCTCTTGGGCTGAATTCTGGGCTTGGGAAGAGTGGATAGGGCAAGGGCAATTTAAACCATTATATGAACACCAGAAAAGTAGGGAGCCTGACAGAAACATTCTTTTTTTCGTTTTCTCTCTCTCTCTTTTTTTGTTTTTTTTTTTAATTGTCATTTTAGGAAACAGACACGGACTGTTGGTCCCAAGCAGCACGACAGACCAAGAGCTTCAACATATCCGCAATAGTCTTCCAGATTCTGTACGAATTCAACGAGTAGAAGAGCGTCTCTCAGCGCTGGGCAATGTCACTACCTGCAATGATTATGTAGCTCTTGTTCATCCAGATCTTGACAGGGTATATGGCTCTAGAACGATTTTTATATTCGTAGTGGATGCATGTGAAATGGCTGCCAAGCTGCAATTTGGGTTTGTAGTTGTTGAGAAATGCTGTATGAAGTTCAACAAGGGCAAGTGTAGTGTCCTGTATCTGGGGAGGAATAACCCCATGTACTGGTATGGGTTAGGGGCTGACCTGCTGGAAAGCAGCTCTGCAGAGAGGGACCTGGGAGCCCTGGTCCACAAGTTGGCCGTGAGCCAGCAATGTCACCTTGTGGCCAAGAAGGTCTCCTGGGGTGCAGGTGGAGGGAGGTCATCCTCCCCCTCTGCTCTGCCCTGGGGAGGCCACATCTGGAGTATTGTGTCCAGTTCTGGGCTCCTTACAGTGTTTGCTTTCAGTTTGTGAAAGGTGATGAAGAAATGGTGCTTTGGTGTTAGGAATGCAAAGGGAAAAAAAAAGGGGGGATGAGGGGGAGGTGATGGTCTTTGCAGCATATTACATTTTTAAATAAGTGTAAAAAGTAAGGCAAGGTGGCCAGAGAGGGAGAAATCAAAATAATTCACAGTGAAAACCTGGAGGGAAAGGAAGCTCTTTAGAGTTATACAGAAGGATATGACAATTTTGTCCCAGTGGTGCGGAACAAAGTGGAATAAGTGTTTTATAAGGAATGAGTAAGCGTTTTATGACTGAATTGCCAGTTGTGAAAGTGGGGGAAGGCTTTTAAAGGGGAGGATCCCAGTTCATGGTTCCATGCAGGAATAGCTCGACTCCAATAATACTGCTTTGCTGAGGACTTTATTCTCTCTTTATGTTTGCAGGAGACAGAAGAGATCTTGGCAGATGTACTGAAGGTTGAGGTTTTCAGGCAAACGGTAGCAGATCAGGTGCTGGTAGGAAGTTACTGTGTTTTTAGTAACCAAGGAGGAATTGTGCATCCCAAAACTTCAGTTGATGATCAGGATGAACTGTCTTCATTGCTCCAGGTCCCACTCGTGGTAAGGCATTTGTGGGTTTGTGTTTTCTCTTGCCACTCCTTTCTAATCTAGTTTCAGTTTTGATGTTTCTATGTCTCATGGCCTAGATAGTGTTTCCTCTGCAGAGCTGTTCCAAGTGGGAGATGAGGAGAAGACTTGAACGGGCCAAGTCTTCTCTGAGACATTTTCTCTGTCTGGTCTGAGTCTGGATAAGCTGGTTAGCACCTTTAGTTTGCTTCTGAACCATTGCTCTGCTGGTATTGTGCAAGTTATGCTGATTGATTCATACAGAATGTGAGATTGTCTGTGGTTTGTCCAAAGGCAATGTTTAAAAAAAATTAAGTAATAAATCCTGTGTCTGCTCAATTGGATTTGTGAATTTCACAGTTGCTTTGTCTTTATGCTTCCTGCTTGTTGGATTTTTATCACTGAATGTCACACAATTTTCTCTCCAGAGATTAAAGCCTGTCCATTAATCTTTTTATCCAAAATCTGTATCACTTTGTTGATGGCAGAAGCTTTAATATTTTCAGGAGTGTGACTTGAGTCCCTCCACTAAAAACTTGTAATAAGGACGCGTAACAAATGTGTTGCTGTCAGCGTATCCTGTTAACTCTTGCCACTTGGTTTTTGCCAGGCTGGAACGGTGAATCGTGGCAGCGAGGTCATTGCGGCAGGAATGGTTGTAAATGACTGGTGTGCCTTCTGTGGGCTGGATACAACCAGCACTGAGCTTTCGGTCATCGAGAGTATCTTCAGGCTGAATGAAGCTCAGCCAAGTACCATTGCTACCAAGATGAGAGATTCCTTGATTGACAGGTAAGGAGGATCCAGGTCATGAGCAAAACAGCCAAGATTTTACTATAAAATGAGCTGGTTTATCCTTTTTTTTTCCTAATTATTTATTTTATTTTTTTACTTCCTCTTTCCTTTTGTTGGGTTACTGACAATTGCCTCATTGCAGAAGGGCTTGTTTCCTTCTAGCTGATGAGCCTGCTTAGTCCTGTATGAAAAGGGTAAGGGTTTTTTTTTTTTGTTGCAGTTATACTACTTTCTGTGAGAAATAGTGTTCAACTTTCAGGTACTTTTTTTCTAGCTGTTCAGTGCTTAGCTATGACATGAATGGATTTTTTTGAGCAGATTTTGTTTTAAAAGTTAAAATGCCACTGATGTTGCTTGACACCTTGGCTGTTTATTGTTGTAACCCATAAAATTATTATTTCAAATGCCTGCTACAACCATTTCTGGAGCTAAAAAGGCTTTGGAGCTTGTCTGCTGCTGCCTTAAATTTTTTTTAAGCCTTTTTTGTCAAAGGCTTTATCCAAGTTACCTTTTAATGGGAGGCAGGTTTTCTTGTTTTCTGCCTGGACTCGTAGTGGTATAGGACCTTCCCCATTCGTGACTTGATGAGTGGATGAGCGGAGGGCAGTGGATGTTGTCTACCTTGATTTCAGTAAGGCTTTGGACACTGTCTCCCGCATCATCCTCATAGGCAAGCTTCGGAAGTGTGGGTTAGATGAATGAACAGTGTGGTGGATTGAACAGTGGCTCATAGATAGAGCTCAGAGGGTTGTGGTTAGTGGTGCAGTCTGATTGGAGGTCAGTAAGGAGTGGTGTCCCTCAGGGGTCAGTACTGGGTCCAGTCCTGTTCAATAGATTCATCAATGACCTGGATGAAGGGCTAGAGTGTACCATCAGCGAGTTTGCTGAGGACACAAAACTGGGAGGGGTGGCTGACACGCCAGAAGGCTGTGCCGCCATACAGCATGACCTGGGCAGGCTGGAGAGTTGGGTGGAGAGAAGCCTTATGAAATTCAACAAAGGCAAGTGTAGGCTACTGCATCTGGGGAGGAATAACCCCATGCACCAGTACAGGTTGGGGGCTGACCTGCTGGAGAGCGGCTCTGTGGAAAGGGACCTGTGAGTCCTGGTGGACAACAGGATGACCGTGAGCCAGCAATGTGCCCTGGTGGCCAAGAAGGCCAACGGCATCCTGGGGTGCATCAAGAAGAGTGTGGCCAGCAGGTGGAGAGAGGACATCCTCCCCCTCTGCTCTGCCCTGGTGAGGCCGCATCTGGAGCACTGTGTCCTGTTCTGGGCTCCCCAGTTCAAGAAGGACAGGGAACTGCTGGAGAGGGTCCTGCAACGGGCTACAAAGATGATGAGGGGATTGGAACATCTCTCTTATGAGGAAAGGCTGAGGGACTTGTGGCTTTTTAGTCTGGAGAAGAGAAGATTGAGGGGGGATCTTGTTAATGCTTATAAATACTTAAAGGCAGGGTGCCAGGGGACGGGAACACTTTTTTCAGGACAAGAGGTGACAGGCACAAACTGGAATATAGGAAGTTCCATCTTAAGATGAGGAGGGACTTCTTCCCTTTGAGGGTGGCAGAGCACTGGCACAGGCTGCCCAGAGAGGTGGGGGAGTCTCCCACTCTGGAGCCATTCCAAACCCACCTGGACGTCGTCCTGTGCCACTGCTGTAGGTGCCCCTGCTCTGGCAGGGGGTGGGACTGGGGGAGCTCCAGAGGGCCCTTCCAACCCTGACCAGTCTGTGATTCTGTAATGTATGCAATGTTTTTTACGGGGTTTAGGAGTGCGTATAGATGAGTGTCCTATGTGGACTTTGTATGGGCTTTCGTCTGATTACAACTCTTATGATAGTTGCTGTGGTGCTGGAGGTGTGTTCTTGAGCCACCTAGGCCATTGTAACTTAGTGACTGAGTTCTCAGTTATCATAGGAACGTATGGGGATGGTTTATGGCATAAGGAAAGAATAAGGAATTCTGTGAATTAAGAACCCTTCGAAAGGGTTCTTTGCTGTCCCTTCACAGTTCCTGCATAGAGGCTTGATGTCTCTGAGCGTTACAGAGCCATAATTAAACTTGCTCTGAGCTTTTGATAACTACCTAGACCAGGCTGAGTGTACATTTTGCTTTTGCCAGCTTGGCAAGTCTGTTCTTATGGCTTGCTGTTTGCAGCAGCTAGGTCTGTTTCCCTCTTTTCATAGGCCCTTGTGGTCTAGGAAGGGAAATTTCTACTGGGCCTTTGTAATTGAAGGTTGAGAACTGACTGTACTGGTGTTTTGAAATGCCTTCTGCGCTCCCTGGTGCGTCTGCTAAATCTCCTTTCTGTTTTATCTTTTTAGCTTGACATGAGCAGTGTTGGTTCCTACTTTCCAGAAAGCTCCTAAGGAGTGAAGTGTCAAGCTGCACTTCGGATTACAGACATCTGGACCTTCTGATGTTTCTGCTGGCCAAGCCCAAGGAAGAGGCTACAAACCCAGCTTTTTGTAGTGTTTTGTAAACTTAGTATTATTACAAAACCTGACAAATAACATACCTAAGTTACAATTAAGGAATGCTGTCTATCCCTTTGCTGATGTTTTCCAGTTCTTCACCTGTGCTTTTTTGTTTTGTGATGCTGACTGAGACCCTCAAATTAGCCCACAATATTTACTCTTGTGGCTTGTGATATTGATGGCTGGAGATTATTTTGCCTTAAATAATGCATCAGTGTTCTGCTGCAAAGCAGTCTGTTTTGGAACATACGTGGCACTGCCCTCTCTTTCCACACTCTTGCTAAAGCCTCTTGTATGTCCAGTACCAAAAACATAGTAGTTTACTTGCCACAAAATCATTCAGAAGTCATCGCTTGCTTTCTTGCCCTGACTTGCAGCTATTCCCACAGGGCCAGTGATTCTGAAATGATCAGCTCTGATTAAAACTAGAGTTTCTCAGAGTCAATCCAGGGGCTTCTAACAGCAGCGATGTGTGATTGCCTCTCGAACAGGGGTATTTGATCTGTTATTGGCAGATGCCCGGTGGCACGTGTGCTGCTTCTGAGGCATCTGCCAGAGAGAGCCCATAAAAGCGTGCTATTGCCTGTGGGCCTAAATTTGTTCTACAGCAGTTACCCAGCTATGCTGGGAAACTCATAGAAGTCAGCAAGTCAAAAAAGTACTAAACCACCTCGTCTTGAGTTATCTTGGAGACAAAGGTTAAGTAACACGGTTCTAACCAGTTACTCCATTCAGTCAGATGGTACAGACTGGGAGCTTGCTAATGAAGAGCTCTGCCCGTGTCAGGGAGTGGTGATGGCAAAAAGGAGCTGTAGATCCTGCTTTCAGGTAGAAGATGATAGTAATTTGCTTCTAAATAGAGTTCACTGATCTTATTTCAGTTGCTTTTCTTCTGCTTGACTGTTAAAGGTATACTGAAGGCATAGAAATGTCTCCACTTTCCATTGTGAGGGTGTGTGGAAGCTCCTCGCTTGCTTCCACACAGCTGCGTTACTCTCAACTGAGTTCTCTTGAGGAGAGAGCTGCTTCAGAGGCAGTGTGGGCAGAGCTCTTTTTTTTGGCCCTGGTGCTTCAGCCTTTGTAGAAAATTAAGTAAACTTCCATTTTTGTTTTTACTGTCTGGATGTTTAGGGAAGATTTTGGTTGATTAAAGGTTGCTCCTTAAACTTCTAAATAAAGATTGCCATAGAACCGTAGCGGTCCTACCATCTGGTCTGTCTAGAATGGTAACTGGAAGGTGGCAAATGTGCGATACCTGTTCGAAACAAGGGTTTCCCAACTAGTGAGATGGGCCTATGTATAAGGAAAACAAACTGTTATAAAGAATGGAATCAGTAGAAACGTGGATACATGATACCATGGGAGAGCATAAACTTGGTGTTTTAATGGCAAGTCACGTCTTACAAGACCTTTGGATTTCTTTAAAGGAGTCCGCAGGGATGTGGAGAAGGTCTGTTGTAATGCTATTTGTATTTCCAAAAGACATTGGGCAGGTTATTGTGCCAAAGGCTTTTAAGGACCCTGGTGGGTGATGCCATGGAATGAGAGGGAGGCCCTTTTACATGCTCGAGGATGGGGAGAAAAACTCAGAGTAAACGGTTAGAGTTTCCAGGAGTTTCACAGGGAGCTCTGTGGGAGCCATGATGTTCAGCATTATTGTGTCCTGTTTAGGAAAGGCAGTGGATTAGTGCAGGGCAGTCTGTCCACACTGACTTATTTTGACTAGTAAGGATGAGGACTGACTGATGGGTTGATAGAAAGGTTAATTCAGTGCAGCTGAACATGAATTGAAGCATGTTGTGATTAAGAATCCAAATTTTACACCTGTAGTGATGACCTGAGCAGCGCAAGAGCAAATTCTTGGCCTGAAGGTACATATTTGAACAAAGACATGTGCTCAGTCATCAGTAACAGTCAAAAAAGCAGACAGAATGTTTGGAGTGAATTAAGAAAAGAAAGCCCAAACAAAGCATCGTTATCTGTAAATCCATGATGCATCTTTATCTTAAGTATTATATGTAGATTAGAAGCGAGTGTTGCACAGCGGTTGCCAAGTTTTTCTGCAAATATATATTTTTGGGGTAATGCTTATTTGCTTTGTTGTTCATTACATTTTAGTTCTTCTGTAAACCAAGAACTCCAAAAGAAGCCGGGGGAAAGGAGTGGGATTCTCGTACTATTGCCAATTCCTTCCCATGAGAACCTGCCTAGCAGTGTCGGAGCTTGCGGGTGCAGGGCCGTGAGGAGGAGACCGCGAGAACAATGGCGTGAAACAGCAAGGGAGAAATGACAGCTCAGGTGAAGGGTTACAGAAAGGCAGAATTGCCAGTGGCTGGTCCTCGGCATTACACAGCTTGAGGCACTTAAAACATGGTGCAGTTCTTGGCCGACCCTTTTTATGCACTTTATCTCAAAGGCGGCGCTGTCCAGTGGCAATGCTAAAAGAAGGTATTAAGGAATAGTCAGTCAAATCAAGTCGTGTGTCCCCAGCGCTGCGTATTGTTACCACCGGTTCTCAGGATTCTTAAGAATGAAGTTGGTGAACTGTGAAGCCCTGGGTTCTGTACGACGGCTGTATATCGCCTTTGCTGTTGGATGGTGGAAGGCAACACGTGACTTCATGGATTACAAAGGGCTGCAGGAATGATCTGAGGAACTAGAGCTGATTCCAGCTGTGCTGGACAAGTGTGTGTGATACTATGAGACAGGTGGGAGTCAAGCCCTGGGATGAATGTGACAGGATGGAGAAGCGTTGTCCAGAGGTTTTAAGGGAGGGATGAATGTCTCACGACCCAGGGTTCAGTGAAGAACTCATAGGGTGTGTAGCTTTGGCTGCCATAGTGGGCTTTAACGTCCAAAAACTTTTGTCAGGATCCTTCACAGAGGTTTTTAAAAACCTGAGTCCTCGTGGTGTGAGATGGGAGATCCCCTTGAGGTTTAATGACTAACTAGAAGTTAGGAACAACTAATCTCTTACAGTGGAGGACCAGCTCTGTTCCGACTAGTGATTGTGTATCCCAGCACATTTCTAACTTACCTGGAAAAATGAGCCTACTTTACTGGTGATGAAATTATTCAAAGTAGTCAAAAACAAACGGAAGCAGAATGTAGAGTGCAGTGTAGTGTATGTGGTGGGCCACTCACTGGAGGGGCTGCAACTGCTGCGCTCCAGGTAAACACATGGCAGAACTCCCCTCTGGCTGTACAAATGGCCGGTACTGCCGGGCGGTGTGTATCATGCCGGGAGCGCACCAGGAGGAGCCTCTTGCTTAGGGAATTTGAGTTGAATAAGCACTGCTGTTCCCTGCACCCCTGTGGTGGCAACATGTCCTGGTGCCGCATGTCTGGATGGCGGCCGCCTGTCCATGGGGATGCTTTAGCCATGGTGATGGGAGGCAGAACGGGTCGATACTCTGCTGTCGGGTGCTGTGTTTCTGTAGCATAATCCAGGATGCCAGCAAAGAGCTCGGGTGTGGGAATATTAAAGAACTATCCTTTACCCGAATACTGATGTTTGTGCCCGGATCCAGGTGACCCCAGGACTGCACAGGTGCTAATCTCAATACAAGAGAGATGATGGAGGTGTGAATGGGATTCTACTCGGGGAAGGTGGGTCAACCGCTCACCTACCTGCCCCGGCCCCCCCAGTGCCAACATGGGTAACTGTACAGGGCTGTTTCTCAGCCCCTTAAACACCTACACAAATCCCGCACAGCCCTGCAAAGCTCCGGTACTTAACAGCTGCACCTGGAGCAGTTAGAAAAGGCACCCAAACTTTTTCTCCTGTTCTTTGAAACAACAGTTTTTTGAAGAAGGCTGAATTTTGGCAATACGGAGCAGGCGGCTTACCTCCTTGCAGCGGGGTGCCTGGCTCCGCAAGGCAACACGCACTGCCTGAGGAAACGGCTCCGCTTGCTCCAGACCTGTACAGCTCCTAACTCAGTATAGGGCTTTGAACAGACCAAAAAAATCTACCTTTGGGCGGGAAGGAAGAAAATACAAACAAAACCAGACATTTCTCTAGGTTGTAAATTTTTTTTTTTTTTTTTTGTTTTAATGATGGCTGTTGGAAGTTGCTCAAAGGTTTGGGCTGTCGCAGTCCCAGAAGAGATGGCAGCGTACAGATGAGTTCAATGTGCCATGTGGCTGTGGCATTCATAGTGTGCATTCTACCACATACATAGTACACATAGCAACGTACGGAGTAGCATGTGTGTGGGGGTGTCTAATTAGTAGCTCCGATTTCATTTGGTCCTTTGCACTCCTTCACCCATCATGAGACATTATCACATTTTTTTCCACTAAAATTCAAAGTTTTGCATCTACTAGTTTCTCACTTATTTTGTAATATGTTTGTAATATTTTTTTTTTTTTTTATGTTTAAACACAAACAGCTTGGCTACGGAAATCAATTATGAAGGACAAAATACAGTTTGAGACCACGTGTTATGCAGTCCCAGTGGGCTTCGCTAAAAGTATCTATTTGTCTACCCTGCTTCACCATAGCAATATTTGAGCACTGGTTCGAAATTCAGAATGCTGACAATCTTTCTGCTTCTTCATTCCTCATCATGGTAACGCGGGCTATTTTTAGCATGTTTGTCACCCTTGGATTTTTTTTTTTCATAGCTGACATTTTAGAAGCTGTACTTTTTTGATACTAACCGGACATTCTGTGCATTGCACTTCCATTGCACTGAATGAAATTCAGTTATAGGCAGAGGGCTTACGCTGATCACCTGTTCCTTAGAGGCAGCGTGCAAAGCAGTTCACGTGCTTGCATGAATGGCACTTAGTGCAGGGCTGGACTTCACCATTGCATCGTGCTGCTAGAAACTCTTCTTCCACTCTGATTTAACATGGTAGAAATACCAGCATCAAAACCAAAACGGACTGAGTTTGTGGTAAGGACACAACGTCCTCAACCCTTCACAACTGTAAGAGGGATAAGCAGAAGCTACTGTTGTAGGAAGAGACTTGCGAAAAGTTACTAGCCGGAAGTTCAGATATTTATCTAGCCTTTACCTGATTTTTAGGTCTCTCTCAAATGGGGCTAATGATGAACTCATTCTACTGTGCGGCTTGCTTCCTTTGGTCCTTGCCAAATATTTGCCTGTGAAGAAGTGAGCAAAAACAAAAAACAATTTTTTGAAGGCATACAATGTTTGTAACATCTACAGGGATTGGATTTAGTTTTATAAACAGGCCTAATTCTTACTGTACCTTGACTATTTCATCAAAATATAATGACAATCTCACTCCAAACAAACATTTCCATTCTCCTGAAACCCAACATACAAATTCCACAATCTAGTTATACATGCCACGTAACAACAATTCATCTTTTCCCAACATCTTACTGGGGGCAGAGTGCAGTCTACGTCTATACATATTTTTCAGTATATTGGTAACCATTGGTTCACTCTTTCTTGCTGATGGGAGCTTAAAACAACATCATATGACATTTAAACATTTCTTTCATGAATGGCTCCCCAAACAAAAACATGTATTCCCATGATTGTTTGTTTTTTGTTTTTTTTTTTTAGACCCGATTACTTTGTCTTCAGTTTGTCCCAATCTAGGGCTTGATGTTGCCAGGTAACGTTATGGTGTCTGGTTTGGTGCTTCTTGAGCTGTTGCTCTGCACTCGTGTACTTCTTCGAGTGCTTAGTGGTTCCTCATGCACTGTGCTGAGTGGCGGCGTCGATTAGTTATGAATGTACAAAACATCTGACCAGCAGGTATTGGAAAATCGTATCCAGGTAATTCCCTGGATTTTGTAATAAACTAAGAAGATCTTTTAGAATGGTTCAGCATCGGAATGTCTTCTACTTACGATACTGAATTGTTCCTGTTCATAGATTTCATGATCTTAATTCATTTATGAGACAGCTATTAAAAAAATGGTTCTGTTCAGAGGTGGTTTAGCTACACTGGAGAATGCTGGGTTTAACAAGGAGCACTGGTGCAGGGAACTGAAGGAAGTTTCCCAGGTCAGTTGAAACCTGTCTTGAAGACTCCGATGTTAGCAGAGTGAGCCCGCGGAGGATGGCACACCGAGACTGACGCGCGACTGAGGCAGTAAGAAGAAAAGAGGCTCCACACTGCAAGGCTGCCTGTATTTTTTCCAGTTTTCCTGCTTCTTTCGGTCCCAGGCTGTCCAAAACTTGTAGGTCACTGAAGTAGTTTTGTTTGATAGGCTTTTGAATGCTTTTCTTTTTTTCCTTTTTTTTTTTTTTGTCCATAGTCCTCATCAGATCAATGAGTTGAAATGTGCAGCGGGCTGTGTCATACCCATTCCTGGACAGGTCTTTTGTAATACACAACATTTTGCTGCACCTCTTTGTTTTTAAACTGGAAGATCGTGTATACCAAGACGAGGATACACAGAGACAAAATGCAAGGGATCACAACTGCGATTGCATTGACAGTGCTAGGCACATCATTTATTGTCACCATAATATCCACGTCGTCGTGGGGCAGGCGTCTGTCTTTGCTTCGTTCAACATCCTTCTGGTTACAGCCCATCCAGTCTTTGAGGATTGACCTGGGGTAGCCTGGCTCCACGCTCAGCCTCTGGTTATCGAACTTCCAATACTCCTTCCCTTTGTAAAAGTAGGTATAAACTAGGAGACAAAACACAGAGCATTTCTCGATGAGCTGTGCTTGCGTGAGGCTGTGCAGAGCGCCCGACAGGCTGGGGGCGGCAGCTGCCCGGGCTAATAAAAACACATTCATCCGGGGCATCCTAAAACCACTGAAAAGTGAAGGTGGTTTTGGAGCTAGGATTTCAAGGAGAAGCCATAACCCTGACTTGTGGGTGCAGTGTTGCCCACAGAGCACCGTTCCCCCTTGGCCAAGACAAGCTGTGAATACAAAAACCCAACTAAGTAACTTTAAAGTAAGTGATCTGCAGTGAGTTATTTTTTACTAAAGCATCTGTAAATATGGGCTCGTCATGACCGAGCAATTAACATAACCTGCAGAAAGACAGTGTGTGCCTGGGTGCAACAGTGTTTGAAAGAACACTCGAGGTTTCTGCTCACCCAGCCTGAGGGAGCAGATGCTGAGTAAGATGAGTCCTGGCCATAGAATCCAGATTTCGCCTTTATTAAGGAGCAGTCTTGTCCTGCTGCTAATAAAAGGCTGATGGTTTATGCTACGTGTTGTCTGAAGTACCCCTCATGTCCCCACATGACCGCTTTTCTAATCACTCTCAAGTGATTAGGAAAAAAAAAAAAAGGAAAAAAAGGAGAAGGGAACGGTGGTGAAAGTTTTGGGGCTCCTGCATCTGTCCTCCAGCCTGGCCGGCTCCCACCATGGTCCCCCAGCCCAGCCCTACAGCCCTTGTCTCGCACCGCAGCCCCAAATTTAAGCACGGCCTCAACAGCACGAGCCCCTTCTCTTAGTTCTTTCCCCAACTGCAAGAAAAGGAAGAAATCTTCAAATCTGAGAAAGAAATGTGTTGGAAGGAGCCTCTGGAGGTCCAAGCCCCTACTCAGAGCATGGCTAACTCCAAAGCTCGTCAGGCAGGCTGGAGCCTGCGGCAGTGGCTGAGCCAGCTACAGGTAAGAAACTAGGAGGAAAATCTAAGTTACGGCATCCTCACAATGAGGGCACAGGAAAACTTGGGTAGGGACAGTTGTGGCAGCAAAAGGAGAAAAAGTCCCCCTCCCATCCCCCCAAGCTGGCATTACGATGATGTGGTTGAACAGTTGAGGGCATATGTGGGTTGGGATGAAGGTCAAGAGGGATCCCAGACTGCAGGTGCTCGCAGGGGCCAGTGTGACCTTAGGACTTCTGACACTTGATTCCTACTCCGGAAATATTCGAAACACCCCACATCCAACAACCCAACTCCCACGGCAGACGAGGTGTTACCGATCTAACAGGCGTAACGATGGCAGATACATACAGCCTTCTTTGCTGAGAAACGCTCCCTGGGGAGCCTGAGGGATTCCTCTCCACACGGTGATGGGCTTTGGGTATCCCGGGTCCGTTGCTCTCTTGTCCTCGTTGTACCTCCAGTACCTGTCGCCTTTGAAGAAGTAGGTTTTGCCTACTGGCTCCCAACGCAGAGCCGTGTCGATGCCTTCCCGGGGCAGACAGCTGCCCAGCTCCACCAGACTGTGTGGGTAGCCTGGTTCTGCTGTCACTTCTTTAAAAACCCAGTATTTATCTCCTAGAGATGAATGGGGACACAAACAACAAACAGATTTGCCCAATTAGTTGAATTGATATAAATATAAAATATGAATGAACCACAGCATGCTAAGGACTTCCAGGCTTAACTGTATTATGTGAAAAAGCTGCTCCTCCTCTTCGTTTTGACCCTGCAGCCTCCTGACTTCACTCGCTGCTCCTCAGCTCTTGGTTTGGTAGAGACGTTAAACAACCCTTTCCCACTCACCTTCTCCAGCCCAGCCATGGTTTGAGAGCCCTCTCTCCTACCCTGTCTTTGTCATCCCTCATTCTGGCTGGGGAGCTCCTTGCAGGAGGTCAACCCGTACTTTTCGATTATTTCTGTTGCTTTTCCCTGAGCCTTCTCAAGTTTTAATACATTTTACTGAGGGACTGAAGCCGCAGACAGAAAATTCAGAAGAGCAGGTGGTGTGGTTTTGTACGGGGGCACACCAATGCTTTCCAGCCGCTCTTCCTCGCTCACAACCTGCTCTCAAGCGACAGGAGCCTGTTCAGACACTGTCACAGCGCAAGGAGGTAACGCGGGTCCCAGCATAAAGTTGATTATTTTGTCTCTTTAGAAGACAACTGTCCAGAAACGGGGGTTTGGGAGCGCCCTCCAACTGGAAGGGTCCTAATGCCCTGCCAAAACACGTTCAAGGAGATAGGCTGGAGACTGACACTCCCTGGGAAACAGGAGCTATTTCTTGTTATCACACGGAAGCCAACGTCCGCTAATCAACATTAGCTTTATACAGAGCTCGTCCTGGCAAGGCCAGCCCACGCTAAACTATATTTTAAGGATTAGTGGCTGCTTGAAGTGTCCCTCTGGAAAAGGACAAGGATGCAGCGTGCCTGTTTTCACCCCCTTCATGCCATAGAAGGCGTGGGATGTGGGGCAGGTGTGGTAGGCTTGTACTGAGATGGACTGTACCTTTGAAGAAAACGAATTTTCCATCAGACCGCTCGTAGGCTGCATCAATCTTGGCGGGGAGGCCTTTCCAGAACTGCTCGATTTGCATGGGGTATCCCTCCTGCACTCGGTTGTTGCGCAGACGCCAGAACCAGCGATCCTGAGAAAACCAGAAGCGTCTTCAGACTGAGTATTTTTATCTTGCAGTCAAATCAGGCCGGGCGGCCAGCATCGAGCATCACTAACCCCTGCCTAGGCCCCGTAACCATTACAGACAGAAGTCCTGGCTCAGATGACGGCTCCAGCCCAGCCCAACACTGTCTCCAGTGAGGGAAGCGCTTCGTAGGGAAGATGGCAGCCAAAAGGGCAAGAAGTTGATTGCCGGTGCTGTGAAAAAGGGTGGAAAGAAGGAGAGGAAAAAGGAGCAGGGGGAAGCAAGTCCGCAGTTATAAGCGTTAGGAACTCATTTGGGAGTGACCTCTGTGTGTGTGTGGTCACTGAGGTGTCACCATTGTCCTGGTACAACTGGTGCTCAACTATCGGACCCCACACAGCCTTAACATTACCTGGAGACGGCGTGAAGCACACAACGTCCAAAGGCACAAAGGAGTCATTAGATATCCCTTTAGATACGAGATCATTAGTTAAAGCCGTCGTGGATGCTCAGGGATGGGTAAGAGCAGGACAGAGCCTGTGAGACTTCCCCCAGACACTGTCCCAGCCTTCAGCTATTTTCAGTTCAGGCACTTTCTGCAACTGATACGGTTTGTCCATTTAATGACCTTCAATAAATCCCTCTCCACGTTCACACCCATTGGGCAGAGTGAAAGCTATAGGTATTTTGGGAATGGGACCACGGATTTCCCTATTCAAGGCACTCCAACATGGGTTATTGAGCAAAGCCTCTCCTGCCTCCCTGGCTGCAGTTTACAAGCAAGGTTGACCCAAACTCCTCGAGAGCTTCAGGTAGGCTGAGTGCTCCCCGAAGCCCAGGGTTCGGTGCGTGCCATCTCTGGAGGCAACGAGGCTCAATCCCTGGTTAGGTACCGGTATCGCTTTCTGGCTTTACAGGTGGTTCCTCTCTGAGCTTGATGGTGTTTTTTGAATTCTCTGCCAGTGCATCCAGTTCCCATCTTGCTGCACAGCCTGCCTGGGCGTTTTGTGAATCCCATCAGGCACTGTTTCCAAATATCTCAGAGCCAATCTGCTTACAGTTCCTGCTAATATTGCTCATTCATCGGCCTCAGAGGAACAGAGCTATTTTCACAGATATTTCAAATCTCACTTCCTGATACTTCTATTAATCTTTTCCGGCAATAAAACTAAAAGCACACTCATGGGTAAGCAGGAATTCTTAGTACCTTGAAAACAAACATTTCTCCTCTAAAGAGAGCCACGGTGTTAAAGTTGCCATCACAGATGTTCGGTTTCGTGCCAGGAGGAGACGGCCTATCACCCAGAGGAGGACTAGGCGGTCTTGGCTGTCTCTCGTGTTTTCTTTCTGAAGTGGAGTGAATTCTGCGAACAGGAAGAGTCGGTAAAGGCCTGGTTGGCTCCAGGGGCTCAATAGGAGGGCCTAGAAGTGAAAAGAAAAACGTTTAGCAAAGCGGACAAGTTTGGATTTGCTGTGCTTCCCTCGTAGGTTTTAAAAGGCAACGGGCTGGATGAACGGCACTGCGGGGAATTTACATACTCCTTATGCAGAGCTCATTCCCTAGAAACGGGGAGCGGAACGAGATGCTTCCACACATGAAAGGTATCCCAAAAACAGATGAGCGATAAGAACTGAAAGAGAGCCAGTGCGTTTTTGCAGGTCTTTCCAAGGAGCCTGGAGCTAAAAGGAAGGAGGAGCCACACCAATCATGTTCCCAACTGAAATGAAAGGTAATAATCCTTGAATATTTAATAGACCATTAAAAAAAAGAAACCCCCGAACCCCAAAACAACAAAAAAACCAAGACCCAAAGCAAAACCAGAAAAATATGAGGATGGGAAAACCAACGCTACAATCTAAGGGCAACTGCTGGGGAATTTAGAAAGCAATTACTTTATTACAGTTTAGTCACCAATCTTTGCTATCAGAACACCGTGGGCACTCTGATGAACGGCTGTGACAAGGGACTACGCTCTCAGTCAAATGATGCCCCCCACAAGCACAGCCCCCCTCTTCGATCCTTACCCAGCTCAGCTTTCAGATCTGCTTTTAAACTCACTCTGCCATAGGACAATTTCATTAACAGTTAGTGATAAAATCTGCACCAAATCTAATTAAGAGAGTCATAGCTTTCTTGCTGCTTCTCAGAGAAGGCCACAAGTTAGTACGGCAATAAGCAGAAGGCTACGAGAAGCAAGAGATTTTAGCAAGTTTTATATCTGATGTAACCAAATGGGATTTGATTGTTTATTGCCACGGATTACGGTTTCAATCTCTTTCTGAGCAGTGCTGTTGAAGGGGCTACGTAGAGAGACTGCAGGACAAACCTCCGCCGGTGGGCACAACGGGGGCTGACCATGACAGTGTCCCTCTCCTGGGGGTCCAGCAGCGCTGCTGGTGGGCTCCACACCAGCCGGGATCACGGCACACGCACCGGACGAGGCTCAGCCTCACAGGCCGAGAGAGTTCCCCTGTCGTGGGTGATTGCCTTACCCATAGCCAGAGAGGGAATTTACGGGTAAGGATTTAGATACCCAGGGAGGCTCCGCACCTGTGGGATTAGAAGAGGACTTTTTTGGCAGATAAATGTTTTGAACTATGCTGCCTAAAACGATGGTTACGGTGCCCAAAGTCCCCATGTCAACTTAGCTTTTAAATATTACATTTTCAAAGGGTTCCTATAATGAATGAGTGCTTAACACGTCCTGGAAGGGTGACTGGGTTAGTGAAAGTCATCACCGCTAGTGACAAAGAAGTCACCAGAGAAAGCCATCACATCTAACTGTTATTAAGGTTGTAACGGTAAGAATCTTGTGTGTGGTTTCACGGCTATTATGTTCAGAAAGGACCACTTAGATGACGTAGTCCGACTTCCCGCAGTACCGGGCCCGGACCCTCCCCTTGCGAGTCCTGCGATGGGCCCAGTGTTTCGGGTTCAGACACAGCACATTTGCCGATCTCAAGCCAGAGAAAACCCCCTATAACACACAACAAATTGTTCCAATGATTAAGCCCTGACACTGACAAAGTCTGTGTCTTACCTATTGTCTGAGTCTGTGCACCTTTAGCTTCAGCATTCTTTTTATCATCTCATGTCTCAACATTTAATCATTTACAGAACTTGATGAAGATGCTTTTTAAATTCTCCTTTATAAACTAAATAGACCGGTTCCTTCTGCCTGTTGCTGCAATGTCTTTCAGTAAGTCTTGAGACTTACCCTTACAGCTCTTTTCTAAAGCTTTTCAAATGGATTATTATAGTTCTTCAAGGTGACTTGTCCTCATAATATGTTATTTTGTGCCATATGCAATTTTTATTTACTTTGACTTGTCCTCATAATATGTTATTTTGTGCCATATGCAATTTTTATTTACTTTTATTCCAGAACTTAAATAAAAGACATCATGGAGAAGAGAAGGCTCCGGGGAGATCTTATTGCAGCCTTCCAGTCCATAAAGGGGCCCTACAGGAGAGCTGGGGAAGGACTTTTTACTGGGGCATGTAGCGATAGGACGAGGGGGAATTGCTTTAAACTGGAAGAGGACAGGTTCAGATTAAACATTAGGAAGAAATTTTTCCCTTTGAGGGTGGTGAGCCCCTGGCTCAGGTTGCCCAGAGAAGTTGTTGAGGCCCCATCCCTGGAGGTGTTCAAGGCCAGGCTGGACGTGGCCTTGGGCAACCTGGGCTGGTGGGAGGTGTCCCTGCCCAGGGCAGGGGGGTGGGAACTCGATGATCTTCAAGGTCCCTTCCAACCTAAACCATTCTATGATTCTGTGAAATATTGCTCATCACAGAAATCCTTTAGCTGAGGATTCCCTGTTGACAGTTATTCTTGGAAAGTTGAACTGGATGGAAAGTTGAACCACGTGAACTGGATAAAAATATTATACTGATTCTGTGTATTTCTCATCCCCCTCTATTCTTAGCTGTTCAGTGCCCATATCTTAGCAGACCGTAAAATTCTTTTAACTAAAATTCGCAAACTCTGATACTGCTCCTGCTAGCAATATCTGTGAATTTTCCCCCAAACGGTATGCAGCGATGGTCTGCAGGCAGGGTGGGACCCCCTCATTAGGCAGGCAATACTGGTGCATCCACCCTAGCATTTCGGTTCAGCTCAGGAATGTAAAAAACAGTTCAGCTGGATAAAGAACCGGCTGGAAGGCCGGGCCCAGAGAGTGGTGGCGAATGGAGTGAAATCCAGTCGGTGGCCGGTCACGAGTGGTGTCCCCCAGGGCTCCGTGCTGGGGCCAGTCCTGTTTAACATCTTCCTCAGTGATCGGGATGAGGGGATGGAGTGCACCCTCCGTAAGTTCGCAGATGACACCAAGTTAGGCGGGAGTGTCGACCTGCTGGAGGGTAGGACAGCGCTACAGAGGGATCTGGACAGGCTGGATTGATGGGCCGAGGCCAAGGGTGTGAAATTCAACACGGCAAAGTGCCGGCTCCTGCATTTTGGTCACACCAACCCCACGCAGCAGGCATGGGGAGGAGTGGCTGGAAAACTGTATGGCAGAAAAGGACCTGGGGGTGTTGGTCGACAGCCGGCTGAACATGAGGCAGCAGTGTGCCCAGGTGGCCAAGAAGGCCAACAGCATCCTGGCCTGTATCAGGAATGGTGTGGCCAGCAGGACTGGGGCAGTGATTGCCCCCCTGTACTCGGCACTGGTGAGCCCCCACCTCGAGTACTGTTTTCAGTTTTGGGCCCCTCACTACAAGAAGGACATTGAGGTGTTGGAGCGTGTCCAGAGAAGAGCAATGGAGCTGGTGAGGGGTCTGGAGCACATGTCTTCTGAGGAGCGGCTGAGGGACCTGGGGGTGTTCAGCCTGGAGAAAAGGAGGCTGAGGGGAAACCTTCTCACTCTCTACAGCTCCCTGAAAGGAGGGTGTAGCGAGGGGGGGTTGGTCTCTACTCCCAAGAAACAGGCGATAGGACAAGAGGAAATGGTCTCAAGTTGCACCAGGGGAGGATTAGGATGGGTATTAGGAAAAATTTCTTCACAGAAAGGGTTGTTAAGCCTTGGCACAGGCTGCCCAGGGAAGTGGTGGAATCACCATCCCTGGAGGTATTTAAAAGATGGGTAACCGTGGTGCTCTGGGACGGGGTTTAGTGGTGGTGTTGGCAGCGTTAGGCTGATGGTTGGACTTGATGATCTTAAAGGTCCCTTCCAACCCAGACGATTCTATGTGCTTTTGAAGAGGTGTGCCATCATTTGTAATTTCTGTCCTTTGATTCACACTAAAGTTCATGAAATGCATTCTTTTTGGACAAAGCTAAACTTGAAGATGCGCTTCTGGAGGGCATCTAGCACACTGCAGCTGCAAACAGACATCACAGGGCACAACCAGAGCTAATCCACAATAACCACCCCTCTTCCCTGAAGTGCATAGTCCCCAGCACTCTACTGAACGCCACCCCTAAATACTTCTGTATAGATGCGCCCCCATTATTCTTGCTAGCAGCCACAGACATTGTTTGCTGATATAGCCGTAGGCAACGCTGTGGTGTGAAGCACACGGGCTGGGCAGAGGCGCC
Source organism: Vanellus vanellus (assembly GCF_965231255.1). Lineage (NCBI taxonomy): Eukaryota > Metazoa > Chordata > Aves > Charadriiformes > Charadriidae > Vanellus > Vanellus vanellus. Next base: position 2,167,737 of record NC_138920.1, read on the forward strand.
TCCTCCAAGGAGCGGCGCGTGAGATGGTACTTCTGCTCAGGCTGGAAAGCTCAGGGAGGTGGGATTGAGTCGGTGCAGTGGGATATGCTGCAGGGGAAGGGACGGGAAGGGGGAAAGAGGTCCCAGACAGGTCTTACACAAAGAAAAGCGAAGTTCTGGTTCGTTCAGGTGGGACGTGGGAGCAGCGTTCAGCTCCTGCTTTGGCAATTTGAAGGAGCAGGAATCTCTTTCAGCTGCCAAAAATGGCACTTGGTGCCAGTTATAGTACCTGGATAAATTAAGTTTGAAAACCAGCAATTTACATGCTTGGTGAAGAAAGGAAACGCTTGCATTGAGGAACGGTAAGTCTTGGCTGGGACCTAAGGACAGGAAGCGATAAGCAGTGACTTACTGCACGCTGCAGTCTCATTACACAGCACTGTGAGCCTTTCGCTCCTGCGCCACCATCCACGTGGCTTTGAGTGGATGCGTTTGGTAAATAACGTTGAAAAAACTCTAATGCATGTCCTCCACGATAGGATCCCCCTGCCAACAGCCTGACAGAAGGGTCATCTTTTAAAGGAGACTACAGGATGTTGCTACAGAGGCACAGGAGAGGTGTAGCTCTTCGTTCCCTCCCCTTTGCAAGAGGCTAATGCTGCCGTGCACTGACCAAATCAGAAATGCATTTGCCGTGTATGGATCAGAAAAGCCTCTTAGTGCTCAGTTGAATTGGTACAGTGGAGCAATTTCATCAGACAGCTGTTTGGTAGTTTGCAGAAGACGGGCACCAGTGCCAGCACGGGATAGAGATCCCTGTGCTGTGAGAGGCAGCTAGAAGCAAATTCACAACGTGACTGTAGGGAGGACTCCGAGGAGCGCCGGTGCCTTTAAAGAGGGTGAGATGTGTAACCATCTGCAATGCAGAGGCACACCTGCTGTCCGAGGGAATTGTCTGGGAGGGACCCAAGAAGTCACTGGGCGGTACGTATTCAAGCCGCTCGCTGGAAGGACACGGAGTGTGAAAGGGAGCGATTGCCAAGTCGGGGCAGTTCTGCTCAGAGGCAGCAAACGGACAGAGATACTCAAGTCAACAGCAGTTCTGGATTTCCAGAAATAACAAGCCCATAACTCCACACTTTGAGAGAAGAGAGCAAGAATAGAGTTTTACAGAGATGACCATGAGCAGTAAGATGAGGACATGACATCATTAATTTTTTCCCCCTCTCTTTTAAAGGAAAAAAGGGTGAGACAGGAGTAATACCTAAAGAAAATTATGATGAATGTGTCTGATGGGTCACAAAGACACATAGAATCTGATAGTAAGGTGCAGCGTAGGGACTACAGTATTGTGGTCATATGCTAGGAATTTAACATCTCATGCATGATTTTAGTTATCAAAGATTCACTCTCTCTTCACAAGCAAGGACCACTCGTACGCGGGGTTACAGCCTGCCCTGCCCCTGCTGCAGGACAGCAGTCATGTTCTACTCTCTCACGTTCAACTTAAGTGCCCAAACTCTGACACAGTTTGCTGTAGAGAAGAGGAAAGTCAAAAGAGCACCTACAATCCAGGGGACCAACTGTAAAGGTTTTAATTAGCCCTAAGACGCTGCTGAAACAGAACGCAGCAAACTTGGAAGGCAGAAGCGGTTGGACACGCTGCAGTCGGGATGGTGCAAATCAGCAACGATTTAGGTGAACTCGAGATCTGCATTAACTGAAACACTTGCTAGAGCAGTGGAGAGAGATGACAATCAGGCCCAACAACGGAAGCTGGGCCACCGTACGTACCCACTGCTGGCAATGGCCGAACTAGCGCTGGAATACTGCTCTGAAGGAGGTGCCCAGCACTGACAAGGCTTCCCACACATTTCGCAGAAAATAACAGTCCTATGCCTAATGTTTCCAGGTCCTGCAACTTGCTTGGATGCAGACTTTGTCATTTCACTTAAAATGTTCCTGTTACTGTCTCGCCTGCCAGCCATGGATTTTTTTCTTGCTATCTTTTGCTTCTCTTCTTGTTTCTTCCTTGCTATCTTGGTTTTATTCTAATTTATCCTGATTGAAGTCTTGTCTCCTTTGTGGCTACACACATCGCCTTTTTATTTTTAATTGCTGCCTTCGCTTTGTCACTGAGAGGGGGGTGGACTTACAGCTAGAGGTGGAAGGTAATCCTGCAGTGGTGCACATGCAAAGAGCAGAGGAGCACACACACAACACGAAAATCCTCGGATCCACATGCCAGGTGGTCTACAGAAGCGGTTCTGCAGTTAGGGGGATGGAGAGCAGAAGCGCAGCCTGTCCGTTGCTGAAGAAAGATGCTATCTCGTAAGACCTAGGCCACTTCAGAGCACAACCGGGCTTGAAAGCAGAACGAACAGGCCCCGTACAGTTTGCCATCATTACTATTTCCAGAATCTCATCACAGTAACCTGCCTCCGAAACAGATGGCTAAAGGCAGGATAGAACAGGTTTATCAGCAGCAGAGATGACCGTGTGAACAAAGAGTTACTTAAGAGTCGCTGGAGCCTTGGTATTCGTTACAGGCACTGATTACACCCACCACGGACAGAACTAACCCGGCAGCACCGCACGCCCATGGCAGCCTCTCCCAGCAACTTCAGAGAATCAGCCAGAGCAAATCTCCTTGAGAGAAAAATTAAGTGGGAGAGGCTATCGCGTGGGTCTGCAATTAGGCTGAACCCGGTCACCTAGTTATTGCGTGTGATCCCAGCACCGGAGCCGAACCCACCCCCGGGGCTGAACCTGCAGCCACTTCCACACGGGAAGGAGGTAAGAAACCTCCTGGAGGCGGAAACTCTATGTTCTGGAGGGAAGCAACTTGCTGGGACTTTACAGACACTGTGTGGAGAAGAAGACTTTCTTCCTCTCTATCACAACCGAGGCAAAGAATGTCAGAAAGCTTTTGGGTCACAGCAGATCACCTTCAGCGTGTGACTTCCGCCACTGGCACTTAGCCTCCTCCCTTCATGCTTCCTCTGTCGCAGACCATCTGAATACCAAGGTGACCTGTGAAGATAACACAGAGAGAGGAGGCATTTAGGAGCCACTGTGTCGATAGTTGAGGACAAAATATAATTGCAGTGTCCTCCCGGCTATTGACAGAGTGTTCCCTCAACTGCACAACACCTGCCCGGGGGCTCAGCACCCTGCACGGCTCCGCGTCCCTCGCAGGAGCTCTGCGCGAGCCAGGCGGCTCGTTAAGCCTGCCAGTGCGGAGGTCGCCCCGTTTCAGATCAGGGGAGACAGCGATCCACCTGCAAACAACGGCCTGTCTTTATCTTCTTAGTATGCACTCCGAGAACAAAACTCTCATCCAGACTACAGACACTTACGCTTTTGAATAACGTACTGGGTTGGTTTTTTTGGTAAAAAGCTGAGCTGCCTGCGTGTTTCTGCAGGACCGTACCAGCCGTCCAGCCACGCAGGAGAGTGTTTCTCAAATCAAAATGTATGAGACAAATGAGCCGGGGAGAGTGAGAGAAACCCACCTGGGCTGCTCTGCAGACTCCGGGGCAGCGGAGAGAGGTGCCCGTTCGTATTAAATGAGCCAGCTGCCAAGGAGCTAACATCTCAGGGAGGAGCGATGGTCCACCCACAACAGCTCAGAGCTCAGGAAGGACTCATTTCCCTTGCTCGCTTGGTAAACCTGTTCACAGAGCACTTTGCACTTTTGGGGTTAACTTGAGCAGTGGAGCGAATTAGCTATTTCCATTAAGTTTGGGTATCCTTGCCACAGTGCAGACAAGCCCCAGCACCCACAGCGTACCCAACAGTTGGGCAGTCGAGGCTCTCGTGATCATCACTGGGTGGCAGGAAGGGTTTCGTGAGCCCTTCTCGCATAGTTCTCCTCTGAATGACCACCTGCCACCCAGGTGATAGAGCTTTTGCCTGGAAGACAAACGTCCACGGCTGAAATCCTTGCTCTAAGCCAAAGGGAATGCTCTCCCGGGCTGTGTAACGAGGCGATTCATCATGCAGTTGGGTTCTCTGCTTTGGGTGCAAGAAAACTGGCTCCCAAATTCCCAGGCTTAGGCAGGCAAATGATAAGGGTTTGGGGCTCTGCAAGATGCTCCAGCTGTGGCGATTGCTGCCCAGTTCCCCTCTGGAAAAACTTTAGGAAGCCTGACATCTGCTCCACTGCAAAACAGATATTTTTTTTTTATACTCAGAAAGATCTGTAGGATGAGAGAAGTATTTCATGCCCAGGCGTAACATAAAGCAGTGTTCCTCCATCAGCTGAGAAACCTCCCAAGAGAGGTGGGCTCCCTCTCAGCTCCCCCTTCGTCAGGAGGCACCTGATCACGTGCCTCCCCCATGGAGCTCCTCCCCATGCGTGCGGCTCCAAGGCTGACATGGGCACGGGTGAGCCCCTGTGTCATGGCAGAGTCCTCCAGGTGTCAAGTGGACCCCAAGGACAACGCCGGGAACCAGCTGGTTACTCCCTGCCTGTTTTTTGGAGGAACGGGAATGGAGACCTGGCATACGGCAGGTGAGAGTCGGTGGATGCATCAGAGACGGAGTCTGGTATTTCCTGCTGGGTCCAGCAGAGTCTCTGGACAGGAGGAAAGGTGCAAATGAAGGGATGCAACACAGAGCGAGAGTCCGGTATCTCTGCAACATGCCAGCGATGTGGCACTGGGGCAGATCCCTCCAGCTCTCTTACTGCCACGCATTTTCCTTCCCCTGCCCTCCTACGAGCACAGCACCATGAGACACAGCTCCAAAAGTCCCAGACCTTGCAGCTTCTACAGGTAATGTCTTGGATGTTACTTTATTCTCTTCCCATGTTCAAGAGGACATTATCAGAAAACAGTCCTCTGCCTAATGTTTCCAGGTCCTGCATGCCAGCAAAGTTTGCTCCGACGGTCCCGTTCACAATGCAGTGTCACCACATGGGGCATTTTGCACCAGGGCTTTCTGCTGTTTCGTCACAAGCCATCACGCACATACACGTAGGTTACAAGGATCTGGGATTGCTCTATGGGCTGCCATCGGGAAAAGGCGAGGGAGGTTCTGAAACCCGCGCTTGCCGCACAGGAGCAACGAGGACGGCAGAAGGTGCTATTTGCTCATAGACACTGTGCCCCCCTGATCCCCTGCTCCTGGATGTCAGAGCTGGTGTTTAGTTCCTTGGCCAGGGGCTGGTGTGGTTTCGTGACCACCCAGGACCGCAGCCCTCATGGGATGCAGCATGTACACTGCTTGGGAGCTGCAGAAAAGATGTGTGAGGTTCACACGTCCTCAGTGAGATTTGGGAGGACCCAGATCCCTGAGGTTGTCTCCAGGCTTAATGATTTGGTCTATCTTTGAGTGATTAGGAGACCTTTCCTTTGTGACCTTAGGCTTTGAAAGGGCCTTGAAGGTAATGGCCTGGTCTACCAGCTCCAAGCATCTGACTGGACATGAGTTTTTCTGCTGGCACAGTGTCAGAAGAGTCGCTCCTAACATGAGAGGCTGCTCCACGGCCTACTGCAAACGGGTACTTGGGGCAGGAGGTGAAGAACAGGAGACCCAGTGCTGAAGGATGATCAGTTCAGGCCGTGTTACCAGGCCATGGCTGAGTATGTCTCCTCTCTCCATCTGCACTGTAGCTGCAAGCAGCCCTGGCTCCAACACTAGCAAAATTAAGAGAGGCAGTCAACTTAACATGATATCCAGGGGACCTACACAATGGTATTATTTCCAGCTTAATTCCTTCCTGGGCATGTCACCTGTGACACGGGCACATACGAACAGCGCGAGATATCCTTCTGAAAAAGACATGTAAAGAACAGTCGTGATCCTGGCCTCATTTTGTCAAGGAACATGCTACCAGAAGCACCCATCAGAAGATGGAAGTACTGCTGACTCGTCTTACGGTCTACTCTGCCACGCACGGTGAGCTGCTGGCCTTTTCATCGTTAGCTCATGAGTGGAAATAACATTTTAAACAATGACCTTATACTAAGCAGCAGGAAGCACAAACAAGTTCACATCACCTACTGCCTCTTTAGGTGAGTTTTGAAATAAATCCAGCAGAAAATAACATGGTAATTCAAGAAATCATGACATGACAGATTTAGGCACATTTCTTTTGCTAATGGGTAAACACAGACACAACATAAAAATAGGTTTGAAACGCATCATTCTCAAAAGAAGGAGACAAAATGGACTTAAGCGTTAGTAGAGCTTCTGTTCTTTGTTCTAGCAACTTCAGGGGAATGAAAAATTGGAAGTTTTAATTGAGTTTGTTTTTAAAAAAGGATGCTGCAGGCGAGACAGTGGCTCTATGATTTGTTTTGCATAGTAGGTTCCTAAATAATACGTATTGAGCACAGGCTGCTGCACTGTAGAGAATGTCAAAGCAGCAAGAAAGCAGGAGGTTTTGCTTTTTGGACAAGTGCTCTGGTAGATGGGCTTTTGGCATTCCCAAGGCACAACAAAGCAGATTGGCACTGTGGAAATTAAATGCATTACTTGAACGTTCCTGCTAAAACTATGAGAAGTCCCTTCTCAGTTGTAAGAAGCTCAGATGAAAGGATGTGTTCTCATACCTCCAGTTCCAGGGAGAAACACAACCTGCATTTCCCATCTTTTCTTTGTGAACCACAAGAGTAAAACCTAGTTTTAAACTCAATGTTAATTTTTGGACTGTAACTCTGCGCTAAGGGCTGAAATCTCTATCTGGAGAACCAAAGCTCCTCCTTCTCCCTGCAGGAATAGCTGTCTCTACAAGCGCCAACACCATCCCCAAACCGCTCCGGTTCAAAAGCCTCAGAGAAGACCCTTGCGTGATTATTCCACGATAGCCAACAGACGAATCCCTAATTCCTACCTGCACCAGGTAGTAATTCATTCATACTGCTTTTTTTTTCAAGCCAAGTTAAAATTTTAAGCATATTATGTTGCACATAGAGAACCTTAACATAGTACATGGCTGAAGTTCAATGTCGCTACGTAAATGAAGAATAGGTGGAAGTGCAGCGGTGGTGCTGCCGCGCCGTAGGCAGTGCGGCGCTGAGCTCTCTGCTCTGTCGTAGCTGTGCACAAGACGCAGCGCAGTGCTCTCACAAATTGCCAGGGCCCTGAGCACACTAGTAGGTCATAATGGCCCCGGCCAGTGTCACCTGGTACCTCCACCCCGCCACAGGCCCAGGAGCCCCGTTCCAGCTCAGCCCTGGGCACCGCGTCCCTTCCCAAGCTGTGTGGGGGCAGCGCTGGTCCCCAGTTTAGCCACAGCTCATACTGGCTTCAACCACAAACGTGAAAAAGCGTGGCTGGCAATTCCTTATTTGCTCTCTTTCCAGAAAATGATCTGAAACCAGAGAAACCAGTAATTTTTCCCTGATTGCACTTTCACCGTCGGCGATAAATTAAGATTTTTTTTTTTTCCTTTCTGGTTAGTCAAAGTTCACAGGTACTAAATCAACATTTCAAAATAGAAACAGCGTAATGACTTTTTAGCAGCTTTCAAAAATGAAAACTTAGGTATATTACTTAATGAAAGTTTAATACTTACTAACCCGGCACTTTATTTCAAAACCATCCAGAGTCTCTGTTATCCCGAGTATTTGAATATATACTACGTTAAAGTATGCATAATGAAATGACACCACAGGACAATTGCCATGCAAGTTCATCCTGGTAATGAACGATAAAGAGAAATCTGCTGCTGCAGTAATGGGAAGAGCCAGTTCCCCCTGGGTGTACTTCAAGTTGTCTTATTTTAAATGTTGGACCTTACTCGGATATCTGCCTTACAGTGAGGATTACCTACACTCTACAAATGTCTGTTTTTTTTCCATTACCCAGACAGGAGTCAGAGAAACTAACCCAGAAATACATTTCTCTTCTTTAGGCAGCTACATTTGAACAAATGAATCTCATTCCAGTCACTAAAAAAAAAAAAAAATCAGACTCAAACAACTGACATACAGTTTAGACCTCTAAAGTCTTCCTGTACTGCTTTAGTCTTATAGGCACAAATTCTATTAGCAGTAATTTAACATTCAGTGGCAGATCACTGATGCAAACGTTGACTAGTGTCAGGTCCGCCACTGATCCCAGCAGCAATCCCTTAGAAATGCCACCTTTCCCACAGACACCCACCTTCTAAGGTTTTTTTTTTTTCAGGTCTAATTCATATATCTGCTCTACCGATACCGGGAGCTAATATTTGAGTCCAGATGTCAAATGTTGCATAGCTGCACAGCATAGCTGCTCTACGCCGCGTTTATTAAGTAACCTCTCTGTCAAACTTGCACATTCCTCAAAGAATGAAATCAGGAATGTTTGACAAAACCTGTTTTCCATGCCATGGACTGCATCCGTTAGCATCTTCTAGCTCAGCCTCCCCTTGACTGTAGTTCCTAAAACCTGCGTTTCCCTCTGCTCCCAGAGTCTCCTTCAGCCAACAATTCTCTGAAAGTCCCGTCCTCGCACCCTGGTATCCATGATCCCATCACACGGTACCACAGCACCTCCAGCCCCTTGCGTTTCCCCCACAAGCGTTCTGCCTCCTCTTCCCTCTTTTTTCCTTGAGCCCGTAGCTTTGTGGAGAACGTTATACAACAATGTTCAGCTGGAGATTAAAAGAGGTGAAATGTTTCCTAAGCAGAGCCAAAATTTTCTTCCCTACCTTCTATACGTGGAGAAAAAAATAAAGGCGTAAATACTTTTTACCTTTCCTTGATGTTCCATGTTCTTCGCATTCTTCCCCTCTGTTTGCACTGGCTGTTCCTAACGGGCAAACCTTGGGTATGGCAATTGCCTGTTTTTCCCTTTCTAGTGCTCCGTGATACTGGGGACATAGCGAGGGACAGAGCCGCAGTGAGATCACAGAGGTTTGGTTATCCAAAGCACAAAGATATTGCCACTGGGACAGTCGTCTGATATTTGGCTGTGGATTAAGGGCTTTAAACGGTTCCCCATGCAGCTATGGCAGGAAACCCAGCCCGCCAGCTGCAAGCATTTTGGGGGCTACCTCTCTGTGGCTCTTAAATACTTACTAGCCCGGAGCTCAGTGTAAATAGATGAGTGGATACTGCTGCTCACCATAGATTTTCTGAATTCCTTGGAGGTCATCCTGGGGCAGTTTGAAGTTGTGCGTTTCCATGTACTGGTAGAAAGGAGCCATGATGGCACTGGGATCATTGGAGTGTTCCAGACCCAGCGCATGTCCCAGCTCATGGACTGCGACCAGAAAGAGATCGTTCCCTGTGGAAGGAAGGCACAGCCAGGTTAGTACACAGCCGCAGCCTGACGCAACCCCAAGCCCCACTCACTCATAAAGCACGAAGCGAATGCTTTGCCACCCTACTGCACAGCAGGTCACAGCGCCAGGGTCAGCTCCCGGAGGTGGTTTTAGTCCTCAAAGTCTGCGCAGCTTCTACGGTCATTGTCAGAGAATGGGCAGGAGGCTCCTAGCCCATGACCGCCCATGACCACGTGCACCCTCAGACCAGGTAAAACAGGCAGCTGCCTGGAGGGAAAGGATACGACTGTAGACTCTCTTGTAGAGTTTACAGAAAACGGCCAAAAAAATAGGTGGCTCTGATACCATCGCCTCCTTATCTAAGTGCTGCCAGGAGCGGTGAGAGCACTGCCAGTCTGCTGATCAACGAGGGTACGTGGTGGGAAGGGAGCTTTGTCCCCCTTCTGGGTCCTCCGGTGTTGTGCTCTGACCTGACCTGGACCACCAAATCTGTAAGCAGAGATCTGTAAGGCGCCCGGCAAGGCAGGAGGAAGGACAGAGCAGACCGGGGCTAACACCCACCACAGCACATGTAGTACCTGGGACAACCCCATCTCCTCTAGCATAGGCTCCTCAACAGGCTTTTACTTTTCTGGACTCCCGGCACTGCCATGGCTGCTGGAGGAGGTGAGCACAGGTAGCACCATCCTACAGGAGGCAGAGCTGCACGGGGAAAGGTTGGGTTGGATCCCAAGGGCAGGAGGGAGAAAGAGGAAGGAAGAAAGAAGGGACATGCTCCTGACAGGAAGAGAAAGGGCTGAGGAGCCCTGTATGGTCCAGAAGCTGATAGGAGTGCAAAGTAGGGGTACCTTCAACTCTGTGTTACAGGCATACACTCCTCTTCAGTCCCATGGATCTGGGACCCTCGTCTCCTTGATCTAGTGTGGTCCCTGGATGTCCTACTCCGTGAGGGCACCTTGACATGGGAGGTGACACAGGCAATGCTGTGTGAGGGACGAAGACACAGCCAACAAGGACAGACGTAAGAGTCTCCCCATGCCAATAAAACGCCTGAGCCCTCAATTCTGCCTGAATTGGGCTTCTCTGCTTTTTTTGGCAAGGCACAAACCAAGAGCACTTGCAGACATGGGAGAGAACAGTTGGCAGTGGCAGCTCAGCGGCTGCTTTGCAGCATCTCCCAACAGCGTATCTCTGTCCGCACATCTCAGAGGTAACAAAGTGCAGTTCTGTGTACATGGCTGAGCTCTCCTTGGGACAGGAGTTGCAACAGCAATTCGTGTAGAACTATGTCTGCTATTTAAATACTTATTCGTTTACTGTTGCCCATAAAAACGTGACAACGCAGGTTCAGGGGTCCGCGAGTCTCCAGAGCAGGGTGCTTTACCAGCATCCCAGATACCTAAAGCCAGTAACAAACAGTACTCAACTGGTCACACAAATCACACCAAAATGGTTAAATTGTCTAAACATTTGAGTTGGAGGGTGTAAACACCTGCATATGCAAGACGTTAAAATATACAAATGCATTTCAAATAAACGTTCAAATACATTTGTTCAAATACAAATGTCCAAAAACATACGTGGGTTAAGATTTAGCCATATATGTATTGAAAATTCCAGAATTTCTGTATTTGGGAAATCCAAATGGGGACTTACTTAAAAAGTCTTTCTCATCTGTTGCTGAAAAATCTGGCGTGCCAAACAAGTGAATAAAATGTCCAACAGCACAGTATAAAATGCATTAAGTAGTTTCACGGTAAAGTTTGGATGACTGATCACTCTTCATGGATTTTCGAAAACACTCAAGGTTAGAAGATGCACCCAGTTTCCAAAACGGATTTGAAGACTCAAAGTCCTGTTGAAAATTAAATGGACTTACTCTCCTGTATCACTTAAGTGCTCATGAAAGCATAATTTTCATTGCTACCACCACTACTCACACGTGGAAGTCCATGGTAAAAGTCACCCAGTTCAGAGCTGACTTTCCAGTCAGGTTTGGAATTTCAGGTTTCTTGTACTGGGAAGCCAGGACTCCAGATGTGCTGAGTAGAAAGGAAGGACCATCTCCCTTGACTTGCTGGCAACACTCTTCCTAATGCAGCCCTGGGTGCTGTTGGCCTTCTGTGCTGCAGGGCCACACTGTTCAACTTGGTGTCATCCAGGACCCCCAGGTCCTTCTCTGAGAAGCTGCTTTCTGGTCTGCTGGCCACCGACAAAGCCCAGGTGCAGGGAGGGCTTTGCATTTCTCTTTGCTCAACTTCATTAGGCTCTTGTCAGCCCACTTCTCCAGCCTCTTGAGGTCTCTCTCAATGACAGCATCACTATTTAGTATATCAGCCACTTCTCCAAATTTTGTATCATCTTCAAACTTGCTGAGGGTGCATTCTGCTGTGTTGAGATCACTTGTGAAGATATTAAACAGCACTGACCTCAGTATGGACCCCTCTGATGCATATTCTGAACTCCACCATCTCATGGTTACTGCAGCCAGGGATGCTACTGATCTTCACACTACCCACCAGTTCTTCCTTTTAAAGTATCAGGTCCAGCAGATTGCCCATCTTTATTGGTTCCTTGATCACCAGCGAGACAACCAGGAAGAGTTCGGAGATGATCAGCAAGCCCAGAAAGATGAAGGCTCATACCCAAGAAAGTATGTCAACAACCATGGTGGTGAGGCCAACCAGCCCTTCCACTACTGAACAGAAGCGCACCTTTTCCTAGTTATCCTTATGAAATACCTACACCTGGAAATATGGACAACTGTAGAAAACAGCTGCTGCAGTCCAGTTTGACAGACAGCGGCATGTGAGGATGCCACAGAGCATGGAAAATTTTGGCTGGGGAGCTCTGCTTCCTTCCATCTAGAGGTAACGGACTGACTAAGAAATTAACTTTCCCAGTTCTAGCACAGCCACAGAGGACAGGTCAACACTGGCATGGCAAAGCTATCCTCCAAGGGAGGCTACATTGCTAAGAGGCCACTCAAACGGCAGTGGCGATGTCCTGGGAGGTCGTGGCTGGGGCAGATGAAGTGGAGCTAAAGAGGATTTCTAGGAAACGAAGTGACTTCCACAGAAAAGGACAAGAAACTCTTCTTGCTTCTCAACAAATAGTCTGATTCTCAATGCTATGGCTGCTTTTCATCTCAAAGCCTTTGCAGAAAGGCAGTAGAATCACAGAACGGTTTAGGTTGGAAAGGACCTTGAAGATCATTGAGTTCCAACCCCCCTGCCATAGGCACTAGCAGACATAGCTCCCCCTCCTGCTTCCTGCCCTGGCCAGGCATTTCTCACCGTTCCATCCCCTCACCTTTCTTTTTGTTCGAGCCTCCTCGCAGACACATCCATAGCTCTCTTCCTTCCAGCACGCCTGTGTCACCTGCCTTCTCCACCGCGGTATATTCTGTAAGACGGTCCCAAGTCTGAAAGCAGCTAAATCATTCTCGGAGGGCAAGTGGACAGCATGCATTTTGTGGGAGGTGGAGACAGGAGAAAAAAAAGCCTAAGACCATTTTGTAAGCACAGAGTGCTCAAAACCCCAGCTCCGGATTCATTACCCTGTTTCTCTTGAGGGGTCAGTTTATATTAAAAAGCATCTTGTTAAGCAAGAAGTTCCCTTGATTTTTGTAAACGCTAGGGAGTTTCATAGAAGAGAACACATCGCTCATTTTCTTTTCAAAGGCTGCGCTAGGATTTGCTCTGAAAAGAAAATATCAAGGTATAAAACTATCGCCTGACAGCGTACTTATCTCCTCCCACAGCCCTTAGCTTAGAGCTGTGACAGCTCTTTGTGTACCGTTACCCGCTGCTGTTTGGAAACTGTCCACTCCGCTGACCTGAAAGGAGCCTCTACCTCTCAAACTCTTTCTGTTAGTTCTTGAACATGCAGTAAGGTCTCTTGACCTTCATGTTCTCCACAGCTCTTGACGGGACAGCACTCTTAATAATGTCCATCTTCTTGGCACAAGATTCAGAAGGGAGAACTAATAGCTGAGCTTGAAACTTTGCTACTCATACAGACGCAAGGTCAGGCAATCCGATAAAGCTCCTTAATTTCCTGTTCAACTCCCCTTCCCCAAGACCAAGTAACAAGTGAAACTTGTATTCAGTGTACACGAGCGGCCTGGGTAAGGCAGGACGGTGAAGAAGGAACTGACTACCCATGTTTTGCATTTGCAGGGAAAGGTCCCAAGAGAATTCCAACAATTTTTGCTTGTTTGTACCATCTGTACAAAATAAAGAGGTCTGGTCAGAGACCTGCCTGAGTTTTCTCCTTCCCGGTTCTCAGGAGGTACCCAAAAGTCCACCAATATGCACCAGAGAGAGGATGACCCTGTACAAACCCCACTTTTGTAAGTTGGTTCACTGAGTGAAACAGTTGTCCTGCTATGCTAAAACATAAAGAAGCACAGTTAATTTAGCTTTAAAGGCACTGATGTGTTTTCCTTACCAAAGCGTTACCGCCAGAGAAAGTTATGAGGACACACCTATAACAATCTAAAAGCATCGCTCGTTATCATGATGCCAAACCAGGTGAATACACCGCTTTTCTTACGTTCAGTTTAATAGCTCTATGCTCCCCACGCACACATCACAGAATATGCCCAACTTGAAACATACTTTTTAGTCAAACTTTCTTAATTAAAAGTAATCTAAATATGCGTTCAGAATAAAACTCCTGTTAGCTGATGTATTCCCAGTTGAGCTAACTAAAGATAAATTGCAACGTAATCGCACATCATACCCAGCTCTTCGGTTAAGCACTCAAATTGTTTATAACACACTACCTTTCCACGCAGAGATAAGAAACACATGGTTTTATGGAACAACACAGACAAGAACGCTGTAGTCACAGATAAACTGATTTATGTATGATCTTTCTTTTAGTCATATACTCCATCACTCATGCTTCTTTGATTTTCATCTTCAGCGGGAAAAATGGCTGTTAAGTCAGGTAACAGACATCTTGAGAAAGGCTTCTTTGCTAGTACATGCCTTCTTGTACAGTTTCATTCACTTTAATTATGAATATCCGTATCAAATCCTTTTCTTTATTTGACTAAGTAACTCAATGCATAGTAGGGTATCCAATTGCTGTAGGTTAGCAAAACCACTCAATTAAATGCCTATCGGTTTACAGGAATAGGTCACAGGGATACTATTATGGCAATGTTGTGACATTACTATCAGTATTTCTCCCTGAGCACGGTAGCTGTATATATCGCTGTAATGACTGTAGGGAGACTCTGTAGAGCACCTAACACAGTGCACTGTAAATCCAGAGCAGAGCTTCTAAGAAAACAGAAGTACAAATAATATTGTATATCTGATTAATAATAGTAAAGCAACTGTGAATCTCTGATCTTTGTCATATTAGTTTTATACTTTATGTGTATATATATACACTTTATGTATCATCTATGTATTGCAGTTTACTCAGAGATAATTAAAAAGACATATGAAGGTTAAATTTTGAGATTTTATTAAAGTAAGAATAATACTGAAGAAGTTAGATCATCGGTTGTGACAACAGCACGCATAGGGTAATTACAGAAAAGATGGTGTGAACTAAACATGCTTTAAATACACTAAAACGAACCCTTCCACTCCAACAGCCACATAGAGACAACTGTTTTCCAAGCACAACTTAAAGAAGCTTTAGGGCTACTCTAAGCTATGCCTTGGTTCTTTCATCTTCAGACTGGGTAGGTCTGAAGTGTCAAATGGAAGAACACGTGATTTGTTTGTACTCCTCCATTCACCTCCACAACACGCTCTGCTCAAAACCAGATTTCCAGTCTTCTGAAGACCCCGAAGAAGTGGTGATATTGTTCTTCTATTTGTTTGCATCAAGAGATGTGAAAATCAGCTTTCCTATCTAGAAAGGAAGAAAACACACGTTAAAAAGAAATATAGGTTTTATTTTGCTCATAAACTATTATTATTATAAATGTAGCAATGAATACAATCCATAAAAACTCTTGAGTGTCATTAGACAGCTTCACTGGAGAAAGAATGAGTGATACACAGTCTTAACAGAAATTCTACCACAGCCACGTTAACAAACTGACCTCCATGAGATCAAGTGACTGCAGAAGGACAAAGCACCACATGCTGTTACCAATGATCATGAAAGATAGGTCGTTTGCCTTATTGTCCCCGAAAGGCAGTGTGCAAACTCGGTCTGTTAGTTGTGTTACAGACCTGACCAATGTTGCAAGCTGTGCTTTATCTGACCTGGCACAGATGGCACTATGAGGACATTCTCCTGTAGAAATTCACAGGTAAAAATATAAAATATTTTTCTGGAACGGTTAGACCAAAACTGAGTAAGTGATGTGGAGACAAGAGCGGGCAGCCAGAGAGAGGGGAAGCTGTGAGTGTCTCAGCTGGCTCAGCTGCCTGACATTCAATGCAATAAGAGTGTTCTGCTGAAAAGTTTTCCCGTATCTTTCGCAAGTGTAGGCTGTAATTCAATAAGCAATTCAGTATCAAAGAATTACCATTCCCCAAGTGAAAACTCGTATTTGCCTAATATTAGCCTATCATTCCCTTATTTGGTAAAACAGATGGTAAAGAAAACGAAAATACTCATAAAAACATGGACAATGTAGATACGACTTTCATTCCATCGCTCTTGAAAAGAAGCTATGCTGGTGGTTTTATGTTTAAAAGTATTAAAATACAGTAGGGTCTACAGACAGAATTTACTGCTTGACCCAGCTGTGGAACAACCCGAGGGGCGAAGAGGATTTTAAATTGGTTAAAAGGCTGGCCCAGTGTGTTCCAAACAGGTCCTGGCATAGGCAGAGTGGATACAAACCAGTTTGCGCTATTTGGGAATCTTTTTTGCCAGTCAGGTTGAAATTATATTTAACTCCTGGTGCTGGCAACAGAGAAAGTGCTGTTCTGGAAGCTACGAGAGTAGCTCTTTGCCGCAAAGAGGGTGTTTTCTACCCAGGACAGGAGACTTACTGGCTCTGTCCTCCCCTGCACAGAAGGCTCCTGATGGGGCTGTAAAGACTGAGCAGGACTGAGAAGGGAACTGGGATGTAAGAGACAGTTCCTCCTCGGAGTGGTATCATTGGGGGATTTGGGTAGAGAAGGCAATACTAGTCAAACCATCTTCAAATCTTGTGCTCTTCTTCAGAAACAGGAGAGAAAAAAAAAGTAGTTTAAACAACTCCCAAATTTGCCACTTGGTTGTGATGTCAAAATCTAGAGTATTGTCGTTTCACTGCTGATACTCTTTTCAAGAATTCATCAATTTTTCACTTTTTTTCCTCTTCCTGAATGCCTGTTATTTTACTCCTCTCCCCCTCAGCAAGTGGAATGCAGCAAGTTTATTAGAGACACTCCTGCATTTTGGCTCGCTTCACATCATCTGTTTCTGCTTTACAAAGGAAGGCAGCAAAGGAGACCTTTTGGCTCACCTTGATTCTCATCACCTGCCTTTTTTGCAGTCAGTTTTTTTCATCCTTTTTAAGGGAATGATACATCATTTTCATTCCTACTGGCTCTTTCCTACGAATCTCGGAGTATCTCATTCTCTGTGGAAAGAAGTAAAATATTTTACTTTGACTATACAGAAATCAATAGGATTCCAAATAGCTACATAACTGTATCCATACTCTGTGTAACAATTACTGACAAAAGCAATGGATAGTAATTTTCTTCATCAAACACTGTGAACATCAGGTGTATTTACAAGTACGTTGTTTTGAGAGAGGAATCTGCAGGTGATCCTTATTAATGAATTTCATCCGTAATCAATAACTAGCACTGTCAATACTGCAAAGCTTTAAAATCCAGACTGCACTAGCAGAGCACTACTGTAATGCCACTTCTATGTTTGCATACTGACAGCACATACAACAAAAGAAAGCACTACTTACGGAGCTGCTGTCCAGTGGCGAAGAAGAAGAATCTGAAGACAGAAGTCTTCCGTGTGTGCTGGTGGGCTCTCTCTCTTCACTTCACTTTTGTAAAAATTTTTAATTTGCAAGTTCTCTATTTACGGCCTTCTATGTTTGGATTGACGTGACAGGGATGTAATCTCAAACTGTTGCTGATTTAAGCCACCCGATTTGATTTCTGTTTACTGTGGCTGGCTGCCTTGAGACCATGGGTCTATATGCTTGCTCAAATTTGCTTCAACATTAGCATATGATTTTAGAGAACTCTGGCTTACGGGAACAAATCTCTCTAAGCAGTTACAGGATGAAACCAATGTTAAGTAGGTACGTTCTAGAGGCTAAATACTGAACTGGTCTTTTTCAACGAACAGAAGTACTGACCAACAGCATGATCCGGTGGAGTGAAGTATCACAAAAAGGCCCGATAGAATAAATTGAAATTTTAATACAATTTATGCCCCACTTGACTTCCAACATCTTTCAGGTCTTCTGCGTTAAAGGACACGTGAGTAACTTCAAAGCAGCTCTGATTTTCACTCTGAAAAATAGTGATGCTCGTTTTCAACAAATGAGTTTCAGAAGCCTAAAAAATAATGATGGATTCAAAATGTCATTTGTTAGAACAAAACTCTTTAGATGTGGAGATGTTCTGTACCTGAGAAATCAGAGAAAGAAAATTAAAAAGGTATTTAACAGCCAAATAGCACAAAGATTATGTGTGTACTGTGCTGTGAGTACACGCGCTCTCTGTCAAGTTGCTCATTATGTTGATACTTTGTAGACTGCCTTTTCCATAGAAAATGAAGACGGAAAAAGTGGTAAAGTAAGAAAGAAATGAGGCAGAGAACAAGGCAAAATGCAGAGGAAACGGGAATTAATCGAGGATAAAAGACTACCAAGTGCTGGCAATGTGCTGGGTGAGTGTACAGGGGTTAAAGGAAGCAGTATTTTCTTTTTCAGCAAGCATGCACTGTACCTGTACGAGTCAGGTAAGTGGGTTGCAAGTAGATAGCAGAAAGTCAACCTAGAGAAGTGGATACCGATACAAATCTCAAAGCAAAAAAAAAAAAACAAGAAAAAAAAGAAAGCAACAACCGGACACTCTTCTTTCCTCTATGTGCCCTCCCTCCACCTAAAATATCACGTCTGTAATCAAACAAATCAAATAGGATAAAGAATGTTTAGTCAGCAATGTTTCCAAAGTGATTGGAAACACTTGGAAGTCTTTGATAATAAAGAACTACCTGACCAGATGAAAAAAATGCCAAACCTACTCACACATACCATGTAATACTAGAGGATCTGTTATCTAATGTATCCTAACATACATTCAATGTTTATATGATTAATCTAGTGAATGCTTACAGAAACCTTGCACATTTTTGCATTTAAAAAAAAGTAACAATAAGAGGCGGTACTTCAAAGACATCAAACTTCTGGCAAAAAATATTGCCAGCTACATTTTTATGCACCTATGAGGGTCACCAGTCTTCCTTCATGAGGAATCTCAGTATTAAAATATTCCTGGTTTTAGAAGGGAATTTGGTGATAGAAAAGAGAATTTTATGAGCCAAACACCTTGCTACAGGCTCAGAGTAGTTGTAAGAAGTAAATGCAATTTGTTCTCAAGTTCTAGGAACTAAAATTCTGTCTGTTTGCCAACTATGGAAAAATTTAGATTGAAAGGCAGGCCCGGAGGTCCTCAAGTTTAACCTTCTGCTTCAAGCAGGGCTAATCTCAAAACTACATCAGGTTGCTGAGGGCATCATCCAGCCAAGTTTCGAAAATCTCAAAGGATGGAGTCTCCCTCCAGGCGCAGACTCAGAGCTGTACCACTCTGTTAGTGAAGACTTTTTTTCCTTATGCCCAGATGGGGTTTTCCTTGTTGCAGCTTGTGCCCATCACTTGTTGTTCCTTCCTCTGTTCACCTCCAAGAAGAGTGTGGCTCTGTCCTCTCTATAATATCTCCTCATATGGAAGACTGCTATTAGATGCTTCCTCCCCACCCCATCCTCCTCCTCCTCACTATGCAGAACAAGCCCAGTTCCCCTGGTTTCTCCTTGCTCCAATCCCATATCACCTCAGTGCTCCTGCACTGGACTCCTCTCAGTTTGCTGACACCTTTTGTGTACTGGGGGCTCAAAATACCACACTCCATTCTTGTTAAACTCAAAACGTCACTGGTTTTGATCATGCACTAGCCACAAAAGTGAAGCTGGCTTTGCAAAAAGATCCAGCTAAGGAACAAGGAAAGCTTTTTGGATGAAAGCAGTGACAAAGAGCAGGATGAAAAAAAGGCAAGGAGAATGGCAGGCAGAGACTCACACACAGGTTTGAAGAAATAAAACTCTACCCAGAATGTAGACATGAAATAGTTCTGCTGTGGTTTTATGACCAAGATGTGCATCTTGCAGCTGAAGGGGCAGCAGCCCTTTTTCCTGTCCCAGCCACCCACTCCTACCTACTCTTTCATTTGGGCCAAAGATCTGGGGTGGCTCTATGGCAAACCAGATCAGGGGAAAGGGAGAGAAAGACAAACAGCATTTGGCTACATCCGTTCTCTTGTCGGGTTCACACTGTGGCCACTTCAACCTTCCCCTGGTTCAAAGGGGAAGAAAGAGAAAGACGTGCCGGGGAAAGGGTGACAGCGATGGGGGAAGCACGTGCGTGATCCCTTGTGTAGGTGTTTAAACGGAGCGGAGACCTAAAGCACCTGACTGGAGACCTAGAGCACTAGTCTGCAAACTGAGTTCCAGAAGCGGAGAATGAAAAGCATGGTACTTGCAATTCTGTTTCTCATTCAAGGTCAAACTATTTAGGGCTTTGAAAGACACTCATCCCTCCAAGATCCAGGAATCTGACCAGGCAAAGCCATACACCTATTCCTTGAGACAGTCTGTAGGAGAACTTGTTCTAGCTAGACACAGTCCATTAAATATAATGACATTGCTCAGTATCTCAGGTTTTAGAGAAGAAACCTTCAATATTTTATCTCTAATGGCTTCCAGGATGTTCTAGACAAGTGAGCAGATTCAAGTACTCAGATGTGACAGTAAAGGCAACAAGTATCAGAAGCATGGGACATCCTCCATAAGACACCTATGACCAAATGAATAAAGGCATGGGTCAGTGATCTAAATGGGACAGACTCCAAGCAGAGGCACTGCTGCGGCAGAAAATCTGTAGGCACCTGGGCAAATTTAAGAACTTTTTACTCATATCGGGAGTAAAAAGAGTACCAGAATGTTCAGGTTCAAGCTCAAATTAATTTGGTGTGCTTTATTTCTGAACAAGAACAGCCCAAGCTGGGACAGCAGAGTGGCCCTCTCAAAGCTTGGCAAATGCCTATGTTTGAGCAACTGAATTCCACTATAAATGCAGAGGGAAGAGAGAGAATCCCGTCTTTAGGAATGGGGATACAAATGTCAAAAGAGTCAAGAAGGTTTGTGATATTAGTACTGCCAGGATAGAAAACAGTAAATCTCTAGCGAAGACACCACTTTGAAGACACTGGCTGGCAGATTAAACGTCAGCTCAAAGCCACGCATGCCCCCCAACAACGGGTACAACAGGCTGTCATGCTCACTGGCTATCAGTAAGACTCTCCTCCAAAATTAGCTACTCTAATCAAAATTTGCTCTTGAGATCCTCGCTGAACATTCACACTAGTCAGCTTAGACAGTATTTGGTTCTCCTGAAAACCTGCTCAGATTCCTGAACATATGCAATGCCCAGATGGTAGCTTCAAGAACACTTGCTCTGTCATCCAGGTAGATGCCCACTGAAACAATGCTAATCCTTGTGGTGGAACCACAGAGGACAATCTGTCCGGTTCCTCTCTGCTGTGGCTAACAGAAGCCTTCTCAGAAGGTGGTTCAGGCCCTTTTCCTCCAGAACTTCTGCAGAAGCTCCTGCACTGAGAGCAATCCATGAGATCTCATCTCCTGTACTGGCTCTTGCAGTGTCTTGTAAACACTGGCATGTTTTTGTTGGCTTTTCTTCAGAAGCCCTGAACAAGCAGCTTTCCAAAGAAGCCTCTGGAGAAACCCACTGGGATCTATGGGGACATGTTTGTTGTAATGACTACAATATTTTTTACATGCTGTTAGCAAAGCTCAACATTTCCTGCCGATATCTAAAGAGCAGTCAAAATGGTAATGTGGCATTTACAAAGAGAACTTGATAGAGGTGGGAAGCTGTACAGTATGGGAGAGTACCTGGAAGAGAGGACACTGAAAGATGACTCCTGTGAACTGCAAAATGATCAAATTTGATGTGAAGCTGAGTTACACTACAGTCGCCACGGGAATAACTTGTCAGCTGGGGTTGTTTCCTGAAGGAGTAGGAGTGGCTGCCCCTGGGCACGCTCCCACGACAGTGCCACACAAGCAGCAGATGGTAGGGAGGGTCTTAGAGCTCAACTCTGGGCACACTGAAAGAAAAAATTCTGGTGATCCCTGACAGGGCACGGATACCTCAGCACTCACCTTGCTTTAGCACCGCCTTGCCTACAGGAGAGCTGGGAAAGGGCTTTTTACTGGGGCATGTAGTGATAGGACGAGGGGGAATTGCTTTAAACTGGAAGAGGACAGGTTCAGATTAAACATTAGGAAGAAATTTTTCCTTTTGAGGGTGGTGAGCCCCTGGCGCAGGTTGCCCAGAGAGGTTGTTGAGGCCCCATCCCTGGAGGTGTTCAAGGCCAGGTTGGACGTGGCCTTGGGCAACCTGGGCTGGTGGGAGGTGTCCCTGCCCAGGGCAGGGGGGTGGGAACTCGATGATCTTCAAGGTCCTTTCCAACCTAAACCATTCTATGATCAAAAAGGTTCTCTAAATGTCTTCCCCAAATCAATCGTCTTTCACTTTAAGCTTTTTACTACTGCTTCAGCGTAAAAGTAAAAAGTTCCTGACCAGCATGGTGCCTGGTAAGCTTTGGAATGAAACGTGGATTGCATAGGAAGACTGAGAGCTGGCGGGATAGCCCCAGCCGTGGCAGTTCTGCTCACCCACCCTGCGGCGGCAGCGCTTGCTGCAGCCATGGGCAGTTACCGCCGAGGTGGGGGCCATTAGCACCAGCTGAGACACAGGCACGGCTATTTGCAGTGACGGTGACAGAGCAAGTATTGTCACTGCCAGCTGACGAACATAGCTAATTGCTATATCTATGTATCTATCCAGCTATACCTATATATCCAGCTATCTGCAGAGGGTTGGCAGTTACCACATACTTAGTGGTATGGTGGTGACAACACGCGTAACAGACCATGAAGAAGATTTGGCTGGGATTATTATTGATGCTATCTGCAATGTTAAACTGGAGATTAAAATTTACTTTCTGTAATTAACCTGTATTAAACATATGTTTGAGTGTCAGAGGGGTGTAAGAGCAGTCGTGTAATGTGGATATTTTAACTGACAGAACTTACTTTCAGCCGCTCAGGATTCCTTTTCAACCTGTTATCGGAGATATATACATATATAATTATGATTTTCATATTAAGGCTAGGAAGTACTTGATTTGGCCAGTTAATAATGGATTTCATGCAGCATCTCTATGCTTGAGCCAAGTTAGGTAAGATATTGAGGCAGCCAAGGGAGAGAGATCCCCGCACGGCCAAGTCTGTTCACCCTCTCTCGGGCACAGGCTTTGCTGCCTACAGTGAGCAACGTATGTCAGCGGCTGCGAGTATTGAGATGGGCAGTTTAAAGTTTGCTTAGCTGTTTCTACAGCACATTTCAGGTAAAAAAAAGTCCAAGACGTGGAGAAAGTAGAGCAAAGTCTCCTTTGGTAACGCAAGCGCTTGGGATACCGAGACCGCCTGCGCTGACACGTAACTCGGTGACCAAACGCTGTGTCTAAGCAGCTAAGAGGGGCCACTTGGTGTGCGAGCAGCTACACACACTGTACTGCTAAAAGACAATGACTCCAAAACCAGCTTCAGTTGCCTCCAAGTGCCCATATATCAAAGTCTGATAAGCTGGGGCCCTTGCTGCTACACGTCTGGGATAATTAAAGGCCAAGAGCTGCTTTAATTTCTATTGAGGAGCACCTTCCAGGACAACCATGAGATAAGTTCTTGCAACTGTGACCACGCCAGTTGCTCTTCATTGTGTGGCTGTGTAGATGATTTTTCTCTAAGTGTAAAACCACACTCCTCCTCTTTTTCAGTTCCATCCTGTTTGCCATATCACTTCTCTGATTTGCCTTCATCCTTCTAATATTCTGCTTCATGCTTCTAGCTGCTCCCGTTGGAATTCTCATCTGAAAACAAATGAATTCTGTATCCCGTGATTCCAGTTAACAAGGATTGCTCCAGGAGTTCAACTTCCTAGCTGGTTTTGTACATCCTCATCAAAAAATTATCTAAATTCATCTTCCACAGCTTGCTTATGGGAACGTCAGAGAAGGCAGAACAATTAAGATGATAAATCAGCAATCATGAATTGAAGGTACAGTATTACTCAGCTAAAGGAACTGTATGCATGAGTGGAACTCACTAATATCCAGGGGGAAGGAAACTTGGCAGAAGATAACAGAAGTGTTGGTGCATGTGTCCCTATTACCACAGTCTCAGAAAGACAACCAACAGCATCATAGCTATTATGATTATATTAATAATTTTAAGAGACATGGTAACGGTCATGCTGTCCACGAGGGGAAAAATCAGTGTAATAATGATCACGCAAAACGATAATGAGTATGTAAATCGCAAGTAACTATCCACTAGCTGCTGTGAAAAAAAAATAATGAACCCCAGAGGATTGCCACAAGGTAATTACAAGAATGAAGCTTTCATCAAAAGGATGTATCATGGTCTCCATGTACAAATCAGAGATGGCTGTTTTCATAGAAAGATCTGTTCAAGTAATTCTTCATTTTTTTCTGACTGGATAAGACTTCATGTGAAATGTTTCGCTTCTATCTGTATAATTTGCACGTGTAGTAAAGACTCCAAAACAGTTCTGCGGGGTCACAGCTGCATCCAAACATGGACTTACTGAAACTCTTCAGGTGCCACAACACAGTAAGACAAATGTAGACCAACAAAAGCAAAGCTTCAGATAGTACTGGTTTGTAACAAAACTATATGGACTAAATAGATCAGCCAACTATTCCGAGGACCTACGGTGCCAGTTTCAGCATCCTGTTCTGTTGACCAGAGATTTACCTTTACAATTGCTACATGGCTAAGAGAGCTTTGAAGCAGATTGTTCAAATTTTCCCTTCAATTAATACGTGACCTTCTCAGGAATGGAACATTTTACATGGTGACATTTTACAGGTTGATGAAAAGATACTATTGTTACTCCGTGGCTATTTTAAGATTTCTATAATCGTTGAATGAATGCCGAATGGCCGAAACAGTTTTTGCATCTGAATAAATGCAAGCTTTGCTACTGGTAGAGTATTTTTATTCTGTCACTGAGAGACTTCTTCAGTTCCAGACTGAAGAACCCCATTGCTCCAAAATACATATCATAAGGACAAGGAAGACCATGTTTGAAGAAATAATTCCTGTTAAAAAGACAGTATTGTCCTCGCTAACACGTTATTTCTAATGAAGAAAAGGCAGTGAACTGATCACAGTGTAGGAAACCTCTGACCAAGAAGAAACTCTTTAAGACCTGCTAACAGCATCTCAAGTAAAACATATCAGAGGTAAGAACCTGGTGCTAGTGAGAGTTCCAGTTACAAGAAATAGTGAAACAGAAGGGAAAACCCTCCTAAAAGGGCCTGGATCATCCAGTGAGGAGACAGGACATTTTCACATTTGCATACCAAGGCTAAGAACACAGGCAAAACCAAATTCCTCGCATTGAACACACATCTACAATGCTCTGACTACAGGCTTACGCCTGTCATCCTCAACACATGAAATTCCCTTTCTATCACCACCGCTCCCCCCAGGCAGAGGGGCCAAACACAAACCCACCATTCTCAACACCCCCACTGGTGACTTTTTAAAAGGAGTTTCCAAATAACCGTGCCACCCAGTCTATACGGCACGGTTATTTGAAAACAAACACACAAATGACATTTACCCTCTGGAATGGAAATCTCACCTCTTCTATCAATTTTCACACTCACAGTGCACACCAGCCCCTCAAACACCAATTATATGCACTTTGAGGATTCCACTTATTACGGTCACTCTGCACACCAGAGAAATACATAATGTTTTTGAAAGAGCCACATGGACACTGCATAAAAAACAACTTTTATAAAAAAAGAGACCCTCTACTCATTGTATACATTGGTCTCAAACACCATCCTAAAAACTATGCAAAAAAACAAACCTCAAAAAAGTGAAAATCTATGTTAGAACATCCTACTCATCAAAAAATTTTCCCCAGAGCCATCCCTGCCAGTCTTTTTAAGCTGCCTCCCAACCTTGCTAAGCTTATCATCAGAAGGAAGCTTTTTGCACAGAAAAAGAGAAAAGAAAAAAAAAAAAAGTGCAACTTGTCAAAACCGTCCCTTCCACCTTCATGTAGGGACCTTCTATCCCAGACACCAGCACTCCCAGTGTCATACACGGGCTTACCGGGGAAGTCATATACAGCACATAAGCCACCCTCACAACCCGGAGTTGAGATCACGTAACTGCAAAGACCAGACTGAACTCGCACAGCCCACTGATAAAGCACAAACACACCCAACCGCTGCAAAAGCAGCTCTCGCAAGGTAATCACTCAGTCTCCGATTGTCAATCCTGATCCTCAAGGGAAACCTATAAACTGCCCTCCAGCCACAAACCTGGGAATAAAAATTCGTAACATTTCAAGATAGCAAGAGTGTGCTTCTCTGCCACACCATAACCTCCCACGCTCTCCACACTCTCCCCCCTCCACATCCCACAGGCTATAACCTCTCTCTTTCTCTGCCTACGTCTAATCTAGTCATTTAAACATGCCAGGAAACGTTACTTTTCTTTCCCCGAGAAGACAAGTATCACGCCATTTCTGCTTTCCTACCAATTAGCATTCCCACATTGAACTTGCCAGCTCCATTTCCTTTCAAAGATGATCTGATAGATACTGACTCAAAACTCTGAGGGTTTTTCTCAATTTGCCTTCCATTCTGAAACAACGCTGTCACTTTTAGGTCAGGCCTGAAGGTGGCTTGCATGCCTGAAAGCTTTTCTCCTTTTCAAACTACACTGTTTGGTCTAATGAAAGACTTCTCCATGTGCCCTTAGACATCATGGCCACAACAATGCTACTGTTTTGATACAGTTTAGAAATCAAGTCATGTTTACATCCCAAGTAAACTTCTAATTCTTATAAAGTGTTTCAAAATGTGATTTTGAATCGTTAAAGTTTTAAAGACATGTTGTTCTTCCCAGATCACTAAGACTGTGAAAACTGGACTGATATCTTTATGAGGCCACTGTAAAATTCTGGTTTTCCAACTTAAACTTACAAGTCATCACTATTCTCAATCAAAGGTTTGAAAATAGATCAGAAAGTGCCCATTGCCATTACAGAGTAAGACCAAGCTAGAAAGACGCGGAAACTCTTCATTGCTTAATATTACAAAAACAGTTGTCCTAATCATCAGCCTTCCTTAACGAATCAGCCAGCCCAACCTCTGATGGGAGAAATTATGACCATACTCGGACTGTGGGAAAACAAATAGGGATCAAAAGGACCTGACATTCAAATGCCTTCACTTTCTCAACTTTCTATTCACCATTACAACTAACTCTAATTGCCCTTGTTAAGTATGCCATGTGATACAGAGTTTACATTTCAACATTCTCTTATTCACCTTTTCCCTCTCAGAGATGTGGTTTCTGTAGCAACTACGGTCCAAAGTTTGAGAGACGTAAAAAGCCAGCAGACACACACTTCTCTTCACTCCTCAGCATTCACACATGCGCGCAGAGGCAGACAGAGTCACAAACTTACTAATAAAATTATTTACCCATTTAAGATAGAATACATGTTCTAGAAAACACTTGAACCACTGTATGGGAGGCGAGAACTCCACTAACCAAATACTTTCTGGTTGAAACCTGTCAATGCGTCTAAATTCAACTTATCCTTGTTTTGATAAATGACCTGCGCTCTTACCATCATGATTAGAATTTCCCAGGGTCCACGGCTCATCTGAATCGAAGTGAGTGTCTCCTCCTATTCCTGGCCCAGGAAAGTAAGCGTGAGCTAGAAATCCACCTTCTCCATCAAACGGAGAACTGTCTCCATGGAAACCAGAAGCAAAAAATATCATAATATCTGCCTCCTTTCTGTCATTTTTAATTTCATGGTAAGGGACTTCTTCAAAGGTAAGCGGTGTCACTCTCTGCCAAACATCAAACGCCTGACGAATGGCTCTCCTTGTATCAATCTCTCCAACCTTGGGGGTATAGTTGTGTACGCTGTGTGAATGAGAAAGAAGGGTTGGTTAAATTTGCAGAATACATTCAAGACTTCGTATTATAATTCCAATACATAGCCACATCTACACAGTTTCCGTTTCCAAAGGGTCTTTATTTTTTGCAGGAACAAATTTGTGCGTGCAAAGTTTTGCTGTTACAAATAAAGTTACCAACAAAACTACAGCCCCGATCTGAAGTCTACATTTATTAGTAAGAATCTTCCCAATACTTCAGTTGTTCTTGCATTGCTTCCTAAAAACCTGACAACCTTTCAAATCCGGGTGTAGACAGTTAAGTAACTGAGTTTAAATGTAAATTATCATGCTAAAATGGAACTCAGTGTATGAAAAAAACCTGACTACCAAAATTCTTGTTGAGAAACAAACCTTTCAGTAAACTATATAACGTTAATTATGCAAGCAGCTTCATTCTCAGGACTGCTCAAAATGCTCAAGACCTCATAGGAGTGATGGACCCGCCAGTTTTGTGCATCCCAGTCCATGACAGCTGACGATACAGGGTTGCGGGGGGTGTTAACTGCACATAAATTTCCTATAATTGTAAACTTCAGCTTACAAAGTGCTGTTCATGGGTGTTTTTTGTGTGTGCATATAATAGACTCAAGACCTATTAAACCTGTCTTGGGGAATATGAAATATCTATGCCATGGAAACAACTTTCAGTCTTTAATAAAATTGGCTCAATTTAATAAAACGATTGACAGATGAAAGACTAACACATTCAGTGGTAAAACATGATATCTATTACTTGAATGGCACACTGCTAATACTGAAATTGGAAAGTTAAGCAACTACTAGTTTGACAATGGCAGAAGTGAAGCCATCTGCCAATCTGCTTCCTGCAGTTATGCATACGCTTAAGATATGTTTTATTTATACGATTATATACCAATTTTCCCTAAGGTCCAGAAAAGGTTAGAAGCAGGATCTGACTCTGAGAACTTAACATAGAGAAGGTGTTTTCAATTTGAGTTTAAGGAACAATTATTGGTGGAAGCTTTGAATTAGTCCCCCAGAACTAGTCCTTCCTCCCAGTCTCTTCAGTCCCTCACTGCTACCTAGAGAATCCTCCTCCTCCTTTCTCAGAGCTCTCAGCAGAAGCAACAGAGTGCCCCAGCCCCTGATTCTCTTTCCCTTCACACCATATCTCTTCCTACGCATTCTGGCGCCTTCCCCATTCAGGTCACTCATATTTCTACCTCTTCACTGCAGACTTTCTTTCTCTCTTAGCCTTGCTCACCCGTATCTTCTTCATGTCTACATGTCTTCATATTTTTTACTCCTCTGCAACCTCCATTCCCCCTCCAAAAAAAAAAAATTAAAAAGCTATACTTTCAACTAGAGGGGGGGTTAATTTTATTTTGAAGTGACATTCTTATTGTCAGAAACTTCCATTGGTGTTTGCCTTTCAAAAGCTAAGGGCCTAGCCGACTCAAACAAAACACATCTCTGGGAAATAATCTCACCACTTAACACACATTTGACACCTGCAGCCCACTTCAGCACATTGCCTCAGTGGGTCTAACCAAGTTTGGAAAAAAGCAAGAGTTCTACTATATGAGCAAAAGTAAAACCTCTGCAAAAAAAAAAAATTCAGTAAAAAGTTGCAAATCAGTAGAGGGAGAAAGCATCACACCTTTAGACAATGATATTCTGTCTGCTTGAATGGTTTGTTACAGAAGACACATGATCTAAGGGCTACAGCCTTAGATTTCCACGGGAACAGAAAGGGGCGTACTAGGATTTTCCTACCAAAATTACACAGCCGACAGCCAGGATTTAGGCGCCTTTACTGATCAGTTATTTTCTAATTAAGAATAGACTCTTCAGTTACTCCAGTGCTCTGAAAGTATTCCCCTCCACCATGTTCTGAGAACGAAAGACTAAACGAGGCATTACACGGGAAATCCAGTTTTTAAAAGTGCTTAGAAAATCTGCATACCAAACAAGCACAGAACATTTTTTTTCCCCAAACAAAAAGGTGCAGAGAGGGGGCTATACCTGTAGGTTATATGCTTCTGCCTCCACTTTTGTCCAGTTAGTGCATACCGCTTTTTCCTCCGGCTATGGCGTAGGTGGGGATGGTCTGGAACTCCACATCGAGGCTTCTTCATCCACCTGGAAGGAAAGGAGAGAAAAAGCAAGTTAACAAAGAGTTTGGAAAAGAAATTCAAAAGCACTCGGGGGGGGGACTGGAAGACCTCTGAGGGACAGCCAATGCAGATGCCAAGAAGGGCTTAGTCTTCCCTCTCTTGGGTTTACCCTCTTTGCACAGAGTCACACACCCCACTACTGCTGGCAATCCACACACCTTGCCACCCCAAAAAGGATTCATTTTTCCTTTTGAAAACACAGACATCAGATCAGGTAGCCCTTAGGCTTGACAAGAGCTTAATGACGACAATGCCACAAAAGAGACCCAGATCAAAACTGCATGTGTGTGCCCACTGGGATCAAACTCTCCTATTGCCCACTTTATCCGCTCTCCATTCATTAAAGTGCTCCTGTGCCAGTAAAAAAACCTCCCGATTCATACTCAATAGATAAGACTGAAGAAGTGCAAACGCGACCCTCCCAGAAAACAACTAGGGCTCTCCCCTGTGATCACTCCGATCTGTGGGTCACAGCCACCAAATTCTGTTAGGTCCTCCCTGTAACCCTTGACTCTTTTGAAGTCATGCATGACATGGGAAACTCTTGCCTCTATGGCCAGGTGAACTGGAAGAGCAAAGGACGCTGTCCCTTGCATGGAGGTCCATGCACTATTATCAGAGAAGTCAGATCTCCTCCCCTACCTCCTTTACCTCCAGCCTTAATACATCTTTTGCTTATTTCTTGCACCAGCTTGAGGGTGGTCAAACACTGGCACAGGTTGCCCAGAGAAGTGGTGGAGTCTCCATCCTTGGAAGTATTCAAAACCCAAGTGGACACAGTCCCGGGCAACCTGGTCTAGTTGTCCCTGTTTGAGCAGGTGGTTGGAGTAGATGATCTCGAGAGGTCCCTTCCATCCTAAATGATTCTCTGACAAGGAGAAATAGACTGTACCCTAGAATATTATCCTGCTTGCTGGTGTGGGCATACTCCAGAGAAGTCAGAAGTGGCTTATGGAGGAATGAATGTGCCCATCACTGCATGTGGCAGCAGGGGAAAATGGAGACAGGGACGGAAACAGAGGAACTACAAGTACTGGTCTCCAAAGGTCCCAGCACAGAAGCTTTCTATCCAGCCACATTCTTTAGGATTTTGCAGTGCAGCCCAGGACAGG
The DNA here is from genome assembly GCF_965231255.1 of Vanellus vanellus. Classification (NCBI taxonomy): domain Eukaryota; kingdom Metazoa; phylum Chordata; class Aves; order Charadriiformes; family Charadriidae; genus Vanellus; species Vanellus vanellus. Next base: position 2,198,518 of record NC_138920.1, read on the forward strand.
AGACCAGAGCCCAGGAATAATGCAAGCAGTTCCCAGCCACAGCCTCCTGCTTGGGCTGCTGCTGGGGATGTGGCCACTGGCATTCTTCAGGCATTTTATGCATTTGATCCACTTACTCTGGTGGCAAAGGCAAGAGTTCACTGTGACACAATGCCTAAGAACACATTGCAGGACATGGGATGCAGAAACATGCCACTGCCTGGTCACAAAGGAGGAGGGCATTGTAGCCAATCCTGGCAGATTTCTCACACAGGACACCAAATTCTCTCCCCTCTCTTCAGCAGGGCTTCCCCCACATTCCTGGCTGCCTGGGAGACAACTTTTGGCCTCCAAATGCAGACATTCCTTCATCAACTGCAGCCAGCCAACAGCAAGTAGTCCATATGTGCCCAAATGCTTGAGCCTAAACAACGTTCATCTTATCTATCAAAAAATATTAGCCCCACACCTTCAGGAAGGGAGTGTCTTCCCATCACCAGTAGATGGTTTACAAGACTTCTTTCCAGGACACCTTTTAAATGAAAAACAGACAAACTCTTTGCCTTGTACAGCTTCACAAGAAGATTCTTGCATAGCACACACACCTGCTCCCAGCTCACGCAGCCATGCAGCTGACCTTCCCTTAGTCCACTTCCTATAGGTAAAAGCTATGGGTCCTTACAAATTTCAGTGCAGTAATCTGCCATCCTCTCCCCAAGAACAGAGTAAACCAGAGCTGTTATACATATTGTAGTGTACCTGTCAAGAACCCAAGCTGTGTCTATAAAGCTAGCAGAGATCTTCCCCACTTACATTACCTTACATTTATCAGCACGGTATGTCTTTCAGAAGTCTAAACAACCTGTGGAAATTGGATCTGTCTTGCCCACACAACTGCTGCCACCTTCCAAGAAAAGCGGTACATCTAAAAGCCATATTAAGCGACTTTTATGGAAGGGACTTTTTACAAGGGCATGTAGTGATAGGACGAGGAGGAGTGGCTTCAAGCTGGAAGAAGGCAGATTTAGATTAGATATTAGGAAGAAATTTTTCACTCTGAGGGTGGTGAGCCCTTGGCGCAGGTTGCCCAGAGAAGCTGTGGCTGCCCCATCCCTGGAGGTGTTCAAGGCCAGGTTGGACGGGGCTTGGAGCAACCTGGACTGGTGGGAGGTGTCCCTGCCTATGGCAGGGGGGTGGAACTCGATGATCTTCAAGGTCTCTTCCAACTCTAACCATTCTGTGATTCTATGATTAATTCAACCTCAATGCATGGTGTTTTTCCAAGTGTCCTTTATTCATGTTCTTTTGCATTGCTTCTACCTCTTTGCTAGAGAGATGATAAGCTTACTGTAGCCTGTATTCTCCTAGATATTTCCTGACTATTTTTTTTTTTAAAGTTCCAGTCATGCGATATGGTACAGAGTTTTTAGCATAACCTTACACAGACCGTAGTGTGAATTAGTTTTTCATCTTTTGAACTTCATGAGAACTCCGGTACTCTGAACATCACCATCGTCAGGCCCTGACTACAGTCAGAAAATGACCTTCTGTTTTATCTTTACTAGTATCACCTAGAAGACAAAAAGGTAACAGAGGAGTGCTATCAAACCAACATGGATGTGTAGGACAAGTCACCAGGACCTTGCAGGACAGCGCTAGCTATGCTGACACACTAGTAAATCATCGCCAAGTCCCTCACACCTCCACATCTCATTCATGCATGACCAGTGGCTGCCCCTGCCCAACACCTGCCCTGTGCCACACAGGCTGCAGGAGATCAGCCACCCCCCGACTAGTCCCAGGCTATCAAAGCCAATCAGAACTGCACCCAGACCCGACCAAAAGTGAATTCCCTCAATGATAGTGTCCTGGTTTGAGTGACACAGGACTAATTTATCTTTTAATGCTTGGGAAAATTGCACTTTCAGAAGACTCTAGTGTCTGAATTTGTGAAAATATTTATTTCATAGCCAGCTATGGTATGTGGGTTTCAAGGTCTCAGTGTTTTTTGGGCTCACCAGGTGCAGGGATGAGGAGGAGTGAGACCCGGCACTTGACCCAAGCTGCCAACAGGGTTACTGTGCATGGCACATTCAATATAAATTGAAAAGTTTGCTGCAAAGTGCTCTCTGCCTTAATGGCGGTGATCCAGAGAACTCCTTGCCCCAGTGCTGGAGCCCTGAGCCCTTCCCTTCCTCCCGAAGCTGCATCACTCGCAGTGTCCCACATTTGCTGTCCACTGCTGGGAGTGCACAGCTTCCTACGGATAGAATGGGCTGAGTATAATCCTCATGTATTTTATATTGCTATTGGGACCAATATTGGTTCTTTAGTGCTATTAATGCTAATTATCTAGTCTTATTCTATTAAATCTGCTTATATTTCAACCCCCAGGTTTTGCTGTTTTTTCCCCAATTCCCCTTCTTGGGTGGGGAGGAGTCATCAGGTTAGACAATAATTGTTGAGATGACGATAAACTGTTGGGGGTTTTCTCAAACCATAACAGATAGTCGAATTCCCTGCCCCTTGCCAGCTCTGTCACACCGTACGGACACGGGGCAGGGTACAGGGCTGTGCCAGAGGCAAGCTGCAATACCGGCACCCCGCGCTTTAAAGGATTCCTGAGCCAAAGCTTCCAAGGTATCAGCGTTTGCAGAGCTGCCGATAGACTTATGCTGTGTACAGCTGCGTAACTCCTTTCAACCCCGTCGCACTTAGACCCTCATATTCTATCACAGTTTGTTCCAGAGCTCAGCTACACACTTTCTGGAACAGACCTAGTAAAAAAGCCAGGCTACCGGGCTAGAGCTAGGCAGTACCCAGGTTGTCAACAGCCTGTGCTAACATCAAGCTGAGAATGTTTATCTGGACCAGTTCCCTGATCCAACTTATTTCCCAGACATATGGGTTCTGGTGTCATCACATGGGCCAGGGTACAAGTCCAGCCATCTCTTCTTTTCTCAGCAGGGCAGATCGATGGCAAAATAATCACAAAGCTGCAGCTTGCTGCCGTTGATCTTCTTAAGTTGAGTTTTTTGATAGCCATTCTCTACTGAGCAGTTTGGATAAACCTTTCTGTGTTCCAGGGGATTTATAAAAACACATTGCATCCAAAACAACAAGAAGAGACAATTACTTGAAGCAGAATTCAGACACTTATGGTTGCTTCACCCCTCCACCGCCTCTTTTTTTTTAATGGGGGCACCAATAACACTGGATCATCAAAATTTATATTTGGCGCTGTTTAGGCATAGACTATTGAATTCCTCCAGCTGCCTGGCATGCAGAAAACAGTAATTTCCAAAAGCAGTGACACCCAGCTCTTGTCCAGATACAGCTGCTTTCCCCAGTTCAGGCCCAAGCCCTCCACAAGACCCTCCTAACAGGGGAAGGTGTGACTCCTCATCACCTACCATTGAGCTGGTGGGAATGCTACCCTTAAACAGCTGCATCGTGCATCCCAACATGAGGGACCTACACGCGAGGCTCTAGACAAAGCACAAGACACACAAGACATTTCCAACACAAGTAAGACTACTTCTTGGTTCCCTCCAGGGCCATGCGATTGATGACAACAAACAAAATAGTCACCACTTCTGTTAAGTGCTAGCGTGCCTTCTCTCCCGGCATGCTCCCAGGACTGTACCCTTGCCCAGCTGCTGAGCAAAACTGCAAGTCAACCCACTAGCTGCAGACAGACACAAAGTTTGCTGAGGCACGGTCAACTGCAGGGTACGAGGAGGCCATTTTATGTATTCTCCCCTGCTCTCCTTACAGGAGAGCTACATATCCTCAACCCTCTACCTCAAGACAGCCCCTCTGCTCAACAGGACCCCACCCCACTTTCCTTTCGGGTACCAGTAAGCAACACCAATGGTGTTATTCCTTCCCATTTCCCACTCCCACTGGCAGCGCCTGCACAGTGGCTTTCTCACCCTTGGGTACCACTCCTGGAGGGAAGAACAAGCCTGGGATTTGGGGGTGTGTGGGAAAGGAGATGAAAAACTTCAGGCTTCCATAAGTGTAAACAGAATATGCAGAATTTGTTGCCTGACAAAGAAACCATAGAAAATAATAACTTCGCACTCTGATTCTAAAGTCACTTTAAAGGGACAGAGCTTATGACACTGACAGAAGTGACAGAAAAATTCATAACTGCAATCTCAAAAATCATAGCACAGCCTGAAATAACAGCTTAGCAAACACCCGAGTAATTCAGAGCTCTCAGAGCCAGCCTGCCTTGCCAGCTCTTCTCCTTTTGCTCAGCTTCCACAACCAGGTCTGAGGAAGCGACAGCCCAACAAGGCCCAGCCAGACATGCCCCTCCGATTCAAAATACAGGCTCACTGCTAACAGCAATTAGGACCTCTTTTTCCTTACATGGAATTTCTAGGTAGGTACTCCTGCTCCACCCTGCCATACAACATATGGACCTACCGATCCAGGACAGATGGAGGTGGAGCGACCAAACTGCCTGCAAAGCACACCTGCCTTTCACTGTGGCTGAGGTTTCAAACCTTTGGAGACTTCAGAAGAGGGAACCATTTAGGTTTTTCACCCATCAGCCTTTGGGTGTTCGAGTACCAACCAACCCCTGCCCACATATCAACTCAGTAAAACATGTCAACACCGTCCTTTCCTCCAGAAAAATACTTTTACTTATTAAAGCAGGGACTCCCACATGCAGTTTGCTCCCTTCCCCTGTCACCCACAAGGCAGCAGAAACAGCTCCCTAACTTTCCAAACTAGCACCCCAGTATCGTAGCCCCTTCTTCCCCCACTCAATTCCAACTCATAAGCATCCCAGCCACAAGCTGCACCAACTGCATGTACACGTACACACCCTTGCTCTCTGCTCTGCTTCAGCATTCACTTACAAACTGCATTATTAATGGCAGATAGATCTCAGATGGAAAATCCCCACCTTTGAAAAGCATTTCATTTTCAACTCATTTGAAAAGCAAACAGGATTTTCTCTATCCCTCAATGGAGAACAAGGGGCTTTTCCTGTGAGCTAAAAGGAATGTTACATTCACTAGAGAGGCACTCCCAGTCCAGGATGACTCTCTCCTGCCTAATTCACTAATTCCTTCTGTATTTTCCCTCTTCTTGTAATCTGGAAGACATACAACCTTTGTTCTTCACACTATTTGGTTATTTTGTGCTCCCTTTGTGCCACCACGTCTCTTTTATCAGCAGAGTGCCATAACCAACGAGATGAAGAACTAGGCAGAGCACACCTTAAAAGGGTCTGCTAATGCACTAAGAAAAGGTGAAGGGAAAACTCTCAGGCAGGGCCTAAGCAAGTTCTATTACTTGTACTTTCTTTTTGTGCTCACCATGAGATGCTTCTATCCCCCCAAAAGTATTAGTAAGACCTTATCTGCATTCTGCTTGGGACAACAGATGCTCCCCTGGTCCAGACGAACAGCAGATTCAGCCAATATACAACATCCAGGCAATTGGACGAGAGGAAGCCAGTCAGGTAGCAACAATAAACGCTGCTTCCATCCTACCCTTCGCAGCACACACCGAGCAGCAGACTAAAAGCAAGAGCCTTCAAAGAACAAAGTCCCTCCAGCCTAGGTGATTTAGACCAATGCTCCTGTGCTATCAAGACACGGATCACAAACAGCAAATAGCACATGGTCAACATAGAGCAGAGAACACCTAATGTCCAACAAATGGCAACTGTCAACAGCAAAGTAGTCTTGGCTACTGTCACCAGACTACAACAACTCACTTCATCTAGGAACTATAGCATCTCTAGAGAGCCACAACTCAATTAATTAAGAAATACATTAGAAGCCATGTCTGGAGCCAGGTTTTCACCTAAATCCAGACAGAGATGGAAATAAATAAAACCCTTGATGTTCTCCGCTTTCAGAAGCTCACAGGATTCAGGCTTTGCCTGTGCACCAGCAATGGAGATCTTTGCACAGAGAACAACACTAACAAGAGCTGCTCCACACACCTGCAAACAGTACTGTTGGCAGAAAGAAAAGGTAGAGTTGTCCACATGTTTTCATGAGGGACACCTTTTCAAAATCAAGACTTCTCTGGCTGAGTCAGTCAAATCTATCCCTTTTGAGGACTTCTTGTAGCTGGAATAATTGCCCAGGTAATATGACAATGCTTTAAGAAAGGGAAAGACAAAATTAGCCTACGTTAATCTTACTCAATAGTTGTCTGGTCCAAAACTCCCGTTACTGGGATCCCATAAAACTGTTGCATAGTGGCAACTGCGGACTGCACAGCTTTTCCCGACTGCAAGGCAGACATTTGGCTGTCAGATGGAAGTAAGTAGCCGTAAGTTTTTAACCAACCCTGAAAAAGAAAGAAACAGATGGTAAGATGCCACAGTAAGTTTTCAACTTAACAGATTAGAATGTTTCCTCAAAAGAAAAAGTGACAAACTAGCCCAAAAAATTCAACCGCCTCTCTCTTTTTGGTTAGGTTTGGTAATATCATCTGATCGCCGGGAAGGGCTGAAGACCCAGCTTAATATCACCTGTCCTGACAGGACAATGCAGACCTGCCAAATGGTCATCATCCCTACTGAGAAACTGGGGCAGACTTAAGTCTTTGGAGCACCAGAAATGCTCAACAAGCTCTGCCCTGGTTCCAGAGACCTCCTGTGCACCCTGTCATCACAAGATTTCTCAGTCCTCACAGCAGCACGCTCTCAATAAGCCACTGCCCACCACCTACTGCTGCCTCTGGACCATCACTCCAAGCAAACAGCATAACAGCCCTGGGCAATCCCTGCAAACACAGGTTCAGCTTTACACTCACACTGAGCACAGGAGTATTTCTTTCAAAAAAAAAAAAACAAACCAAAAACAAAAACAACAAACCAACCCAAAAAAATATACTCAGAAAGTTTGCAGGGACTCTGGTTAGATGGACATTTCCTCTCCTAATAGCAGATATATAGCAAACTGTGAAAACAGGGAAATAGCCAAATCTCCTCAAGGAGCTTTGTCCCTTTTCCTTGCCTCCCCCCCAAAACGCAGCCTTAGATAAAACCACGTCAAACTTGTCAAAACAGCAAGGACAGCATTTTCAAAAACACCTGGTCATTCACAATTTTTTTCTTCCTCCCCTCTCTTTCCCCCTCTCACTTTGATACCACGAGAAAAAGGAATATTAACTCACCATTAAGTGCAAATACCAATAAAATCCAAATGAAGGCTTGCTTTCATAAACTTTTCACCGTAACTTTTCATGCACACACCTCAGTGTTTCTTTCTTCTGATCAATACCCCAGCCCTCCAATTCAATACTTAGACCAGGATTACTATGAGATAGATGTATATCCCATCCCGTAAGCTTTTTCCAGCCACGAGGCCAATCCATCTGACCCACTGGACACAGTCCTCAACACACAAGCGCTGATGAATCGGCTGCATATGCTGCTCTCGCATGGGCAGCCTGATCACTCAGAGCAGGGGGGAGAGGAGGAGCACATCTTCCCTTAACGTAACAGCGCAGCAGGACAGGGGCTCCACTCAAGAGGGGCACGAGAGCGATCTCCATTTCTTTATGGCAACAAGAAGGCACCAGAATCCATTGGGAAGAAAGACCTTGCTTCCAAAGCAAGGGAAGTAAGGTGTAAGACAGCATGTGGGCCGGGCACGTTAAAGTTCACCGAGTAAACGGACGTACAGCGCTATTCCACACAGATGTCACCAAAGGCTCCGGACAAAGCCAAGCTGCTTGGAGACTGGACATTTGCTACCTCTGCCTTGGCACCTAGCGCTGGCCTCTGCCAAACACAGCCTGCTGGAACAGGCGGACCTTCGGTCTGGCCAAAGTAAGCTGTCCTTGAGCAGCAAGGGCAGAGCACACTGGCCAGGACAGCTCTGCCTGGGGGCTACTCTCGCCTGTCGTCCCCTTTCCCTCAGGGCAAGGCTCGGAGATGGGGGCGGGTGAGGGAAAGGGACCCCCGGCCATGCCCGACGGGCACTCCGGGAAGCTCCTCTGGGAGGCTGATGCTCCAGAGCACGAAGGGGGTGCTCGGCTGCCCTCGCCTGCCGGTTCCCAACCTGCCCAGGCAGAGGAGCCACCAGCGGCTGCCTGCGGCCGCACACCTGAGCTCAGCCCGGCACCACCGACCGGCACCGGAGAGCGGCCCGACGAGGCCCTACGAGAGACGGAGGAAGGCTTCTGCCGGGCAGCAGCGAGCGCCCAGCCGCGGCGACGGGGCTGGAACCGGGGGACCGCTGCCCGCGCAGCCTTCCAGCCCTTCCCCAGGCCGACAGAGCGCACAGTCCGGCCCCGGGCTCCCCGGTACCCCGCTCCCACCTGCGGCACCGCCGGCCTCGCCGCCCCACAGAGCCGCCCGGCCCCGACCCCCCTCCCGCTCCCAGACTTACCCGGCCGGTGCTGGTGTCGGCGGCGACGCGGAGCAGGGCGCAGAGCAGCGGCAGTAGGGAGCCCGCCGCGGCCAGGCCCCGGCGCCGCCTCGGCGCCATGGCAGCGCGGCGGGGCTCCGGCCAGCGCTCCGGCCCAGCGGCGGGGGCTGCGGCTGCGCGGGTACGGCGGAAGGGGAAGGCCGCTGCCTCCGCACCGCCTCTTCCTCCGGCGGGCCGGGCCGGTGGCGGCGGGCCGGGGCTGCCTCGCCGAGAGGCCGCGGCGCGGGCCTGGGGAGGTGTGGGCAGGCCGGCCGGCCGGCGGGAGGGCCCGGCCGCGCTTCCCCCGCAGGAAGGGCCCGGACCCGGGCACCGGCAGCCCCGGGTCTCCCTCCCTCAGGGATTTTTCCGCGCACCTGCCTGTGGCGGCAGGCAGCAGGGAGCGCGGAGGGGCGGGCGGCGGCCCCCGGCCCTGCTGCAGCGCCAGAGCAGAGGCAGCAGGGCCGAGGCCTTTCTCTGCGGGCCTCGTCTCTCACGACGGGGTAGTCGCCTGTTCGCAGAGGCTCCACTCCCTGCCTAGGCTGCCTTGCGTTGTTCTTGGCTGCAGCCTGGAGGTCCTCAGCAGACCAGCGGTAGAAGCCCCAGGCCAGCTGTACACACCTCCTCATAACGGCTCACACGCTGGAGGGGAGGGATGCTATCCAGAGGGACCTGGACAGGCTCGAGAAGTGAGCCCTTGCAAACTTCTTGAAGGTCAACAAGGCCAAGGGCAGGGTCCTGCACCTGGGCCAGGACAATCCATGCACAAATACAGGCTGGGAAGAGAAGGGATTGAGAGCAGCCCTGAGGAGAAGGACTTGGGCGTGTTGGTGGATGAGAAGCTCAATGTGACCCTGCAACTGCATCCTGGGCAGCATCCCCAGCAGCGTGGCCCAGCAGGGTGAGGGAGGGGATTCTGCCCCTCTGCTCTGCTCTTGTGAGACCCCACCTGGAATATTGCATCCAGCTCTGGGGACCCCAACGGCAGAAGGACATGGACCTGTTGGAGCAGGGTCAGAGGCAGCCATGAGGATGCTGCAAGGACTGGAGCCCCTCTGCTGTGAGGACAGGCTGAGAGAGTTGAGGGTGTTCAGCCTGGAGAAGAGAAGGCTCCGGGGATACCTTAGAGCCCCTTCCAGTCCCTAAAGGGGCTCCAGGAAAGCTGGGGAGGGACTCCTGATCAGGGAGGGGAGACATAGGACGAGGTGTAATGGTTTTAAGCTGAAAGAGGGGAGATTCAGGTTAGATATTAGGAAGCAGTTCTGTACTGCAAGGGTGGTGTGGCACTGGCCCAGGTTGCCCAGAGAAGCTGTGGCTGTCCCATCCCTGGAGGTGTTCAAGGCCAGGTTGGACAGGGCTTGGAGCAACCTGGGCTGGTGGGAGGTGTCCCTGCCCATGGCATGGGGGTGGAACTAGATGATCCTAAAGGTCTCTTCCAACTCAAACCATTCTGTGATTGTATGATAATGAGCCTGAGGAGAAGAGGGAAAGTGGGGCTGGCCGTTTGTTGGCCAGTGGTCCTGCCCTGAAGCTGTCCCAGTCTGAAAGGAGGTGGTGTGCTTTCGAGATGTGTACCCAGATGGAGGCATGGGTGTCTGTACTACCTCAGAGAGGTCCAAGGGCTTTGCCACACTGCATTTCTCCCCTTCATTTTGCTCAGGACCAAAAATGATGCCACATGGTCCCAGGTTGAAGGAGGAGAAGGTTGTGGATGGCAGCCCCCCTGGCCGAGCCTCATTGAGTCAGAGGGTCTGGAAGAGCAGTCGGCTGCCTGTACTTTCACATGTGCTTAATAAATTATTTTTATTAGGAATTGGGGGGGGGCAGGAGGGGGGGGGGGAGACACTGTGCCACCAGGTGAAACTCTTGCTCATTGGCTTAACCATACAGACACCAGAAATTTTAATTCATATCTGCTGGGAAGGGAATCTTGGAGCACAGGGCAGTCTGGCTGGCAAACCTGAGCTCTGCAGCAGGATCAGTGCACCGGTGACAAGCTTGAAGCTGCAGGAATCACTGTGCCTGGGAATCCCAGGCCAGAAGGTGCTGCTGCTCCCCTGGAGAAACAGTTAGGACATTGCGTTTTAGAAATGGAAGACAGGGATTTCATCTTTTTGTCAAAGCACTTCTGTGGCCAGTAGGTCGAAGGAGGTCGTTCTCCCCCTCTACTCTGCACTGGTGAGGCTACAACTGGAATACTGTGTCCGCTTTTGGGCTCCCCAGTTCAAGGGGGCACCAGAAAATACCAAGAGCCAAAGAGGGGAGAGGTCTAAGAAGGAAAAGGGGGTAACCCTGAGCGGAAACCAAGCATCTTTGGTGTGGCAGCTCCCAGCATTTCTTCCCGGTTGGCAAGGATGCCTGCTTTGCTTCACAGAATCACAAAGAGTTGTGGTGGGAAAGGGCTGTGGAGATGACCTCTCAAGGCCGGGCCAGAAGGAGCGGGTGGCACACAGGCCTGTCCAAACGGGCCTCCAGGCAGCCCCCCCCACCGGCCGGTGGACGTTAGCTGGGTGGCAGCACGGCAATGCAGTGATACGGCAGTACGACGGTGCAGAAAGACAGCGATGTCACAATGGGGCAATGTGACAATGCGTGATCGCTCTATATAGCCGCTGGCTGGGAGACCGGCAGGGGCGACCAGAGCCGGGTGCCTCTGGAGCGAGAGGTGCCAGCGCAGGGTCGCAGCTCAGTGAGAGTTCTTGGAAGGAGCCATAGAGCACCGCCTCACTGCTGTCGTCCAAAAGGCAGAGAAGCACTGCTGCGAGCACAGGGGAAGAGGAGAGAGGTGAGAAGTGGGCCAATGGAGAGGGCTCCTCCCGGGAGCCTGGGACACGGGGGTTGCTCTGGGGCGGCGGGACGTGCTTCTTTTGCAGCTGCCATGCAGGAGGCTTATGGAGCCAGCGCCTGAGTGTGTCTGTCTTCCTAGCTCGGGCACAGAAGACAGCACCTGGGAGAAGGAGCTACTGGGATGATGGACCCTGAGCTGCTGAACCTCCCACTTGGGGTCAAGATCCCTGTGGCGCCCAGCTCCAAGCCTGTCTTCTGCAGAGCAAAGCTGGGGGAGAAGGTAAGGGAGGTGGAAATGGGTAGAAAAGCTCTCCTCTTTTACGGGGTGCCCGTCATTCAGAGAAGTCTTTGTGGCCCCCTGCTGTACAGCGGGAGCTGCAGCCCTTCAGTCGGACAGGGTTGGCGAGTCGAGGGGAGCTCCTGGCTCGGTGTTGCGAGAGAAAGGAAGACTTGCCCACAGCAGTGCTGCGGGCTGGCCCGAGCTGGATGGAGAAGAGTGTTGGTGTCAGGTCTTGAGAGTATCTTTACCTTTGCACAAGGAAAGCTAGGCACCTGTGGGGAGCACAATCCCGTTTTGGGGTAAGAGTAGATTGCCAGAGGAGGCATGGCTGTATTAGCTGAGCTCCTTAGAGGTGCAGCAGCAGGTGCAACTCTCTCGCCGCCGTAGTAAACAGCCCTTTGTATTCCTAGATCAACGGGGGGTTGCCACCAGACGGGAAGATGTAGGCAGAGGGATTCTTCTCCTTTGGAGAGTCTCTGAAGTGGCGAAATCGTTCCTCTGGGTGGGAAGTAAGCCAGGAATTAGTCTATAGCTGTCAGGTTTGGAATGCCACCCTGTGTGCGAGGAGCTGGAAAGTGCGTTTGTCCCTGCTGCTCTCTCCTGCCCCGTTCATATTGTGGAACATCTCTCTTACAGCTTCACCGGCCCTGGGGCTATTTTAACCTGGGAGATCCCTACTCTCGCCTACTGCGCACAGAGTACAACAGCCTGCATGACCCGTATCTGCGGTTGTATCACAACCGCAAAGACAACCTCCAGAGGCTGAAGAGACAGGGCCTCGTCACCAGTGATGGCCAGGTAGGTTTGGATGTCATGGGGCTGATAAAAGCGGTTCCCTGTGAGTGGAGCGGGGTTCCGTGAGCACAGAGGGGGTGTGTGCAGAGGAGCCGCTCCCCTCCCTCTGGGTTCGGGCAGTTTTGTGGAAGGCGGTCTGTGTAGTCTGCGTAGCCGGCTTGACAGTGCTTGGGGCATTTCTGCCCTCGTCTCTCCATAGGTGGTTTGCACGCTGAAGGAGTTCAACGAGTACAGGCAGTACCTGACCACGCTCAAGCTGGAGGTAGAGAAGACGTTCAGGCGAGAAGAGGTAGGCAAAGCGGAGTGTTGACGGCCTGGTGCAGAGAGCTGGGGCTTTCCTTGCTGTTTTTCGGGGAGGTGGTGAGTGCAGAAGAGGCGAGGGCTGTGCTGGTGGCCGGGCGGTGTGGCAGGGCAAGGACTACCCTTCTCAGAGCTGAGCTAGCGCAGGGTGCGGCGTGGGCACGGGCCGGAAGGTCATGTGGAGCCACTCGGACTCCCAAGGGAAGCCTTTGTCTTCTGCCCTCGTTGCACGGCTGAAGCAGAGCGCTGTCCTGTGCCCGGGGACGCCTCATCACGCAGGGGTGTGAGCTCTTGGGCAGGCAACAGTGAGCCACAACCTGGTGTCTCCTTTTCAGGAAAGGCTTCAGCAACAGGTGGCCAAGTTGAAGGATGCCCCCAAACCGTCGAGATCAATCGACACTTCTTGCCTGGCCCAGCGGCTGCTGCAGCCTCGAAGACCAACTTGCCCACCTCCACCCAAGAGCAGAAAGGTCGGTGTGCAATCGGGGCGATGCAGAAGAGTGAAAGCAGCTTTGGAGGAAGGCCAAACCTACTCCCAGCCTGAGCTGGGGCAGGAATGTGGCAAGCTGCCCGTGACCGTCACTAGCGATGCTGACTCTGAGACAGCCTTACCCAGCTCTGTGGATATAAGGACCATGGCACGGAGGATTGTTGACTCTGTTTTAAAGGGGGTCTCTCAACCTGGGCCTGCACTGGCCCCTGAACTGAATTTCAGAAAGCGTGTCGCCGAAAGGCCAACACCACAACCCGGAAAGGAGAGCTTTCCTGCCAAGGGCACCCTCCGCTCCGTGGGCACACAGTTCTCCCGCCAGCCTGTCCCTCCAGCGGGTCCAAAGCCCCCTGCCCAGACGGGAGCACGGCGCAGATCAGTGCGTGTGAAGGCTCTCTGAGGCGAGGCCCAGCAGCCCGCGTTAGAAACGTGGGCGTTAGTGGGAAGGCTTGTGGACCATGTCCTGAGGAAGTCTGTGGCAAGAGAGGAGTAGAGCCGCTGGGCAGCAAACACAGAGCTCACAGCCTCGTGCTTGCAATAAAGAGTTTTCTCCCGAGGGGCTGCTTGTGCCTGCCTTCATTCAACCTGGCCGTACTGTGTCTGGGCAATTTCCCTGCAATATTTTCCCTCATCTTCCTCCCTCCTACAGCCTCGGTCAGGCTAAGACCCAGATTTTCCCTCATGTAGAAAGCTTTGCGGCTGGGCTGTCGGAGGGGCTGGTCCAGCCGTGTTAAGCCTGGGTTTTGGCGGTCTTGTGTTGAGATCCTTTTTCCAGGGCTCTTTCTCCTTTGGCGAAGAAGCGCTGCACGAAACCTTGTTCTCGCCCCTCCGGGGATGGACAGTGGCGCCTCTCCTTGGGGACTGCTCTGCCACGCATTGTTTGGGTCTCCTCCGTCCCGAGCGGGGAGGTCAGTGTATCGTGTAGGCCCAGAATCGTGCAGGGGAGCAGGTGAGCAGGTGCGAGCAGCTGGTGCCAGGGCTCAGGCAAAGGGGAGCGGTGGGAGCAACCCCCTCTCCAATGGGGACTCACTACCCTGCTGTGCCGCAGGCTGGGCCTTTGCCGTCCTGCCACGCAGCATCCCGTGGGGAAGGCAGGCTGTCAGCGCCCCAAGGAGACAAGCCAAACAGTTGAGGGTGAAGGGGAAATTGGAATTTTACCTACTTAGCAGTGGTAATTTGCCACCAAGGAATGATCTGGCCCAGAGGGCAGGAAGGCCCCGCTGCAAGAAGGCATTAAGTGGCTGGAAGTAGGGATGCCAGAGACAGGAGGACTGCCTGCACGGGAGTGTAATTTCCCTGGGTGATAAGAAACAGCCTCGGCATTGTCTTGTAGCCATCCTGGAATGAGAGCTCTCAGGGGCCACCTATGGGCAGCAGAGCTGGTGCAGGAGATGGACCCACGGCGTGCCCCATGCAAACCGCTCAAGAGATGGGTGCTGAACCTCCACTGCACAGACACGCAGCCCCGACCAAAAGGGGACACGGAGAGATGCAGAGTGCCTCTACAGAAATGGCATTTGGCTCAGGGGCATGTGAGGGGCAAGCGGTACCCAGATGAACCAGTAACCAGTCCCCGTGGTGAGCTTTTTTCCCTTTTCCCCTTCCAGGTGATGCTGGTCAAGCCCCAGGCACCTGCAGCCATATCTGGAGTCCACCATTTGATGTACACAATGTGCCCTTTTTGCCAGAAAGGCCAATGAAATCCTGCGCTGCATCGGGAAGAGTGTGGCCAGTAGGTCGAGGGAGGTCATTCTCCCCCTCTGCTCTGCACTGGTGAGGCCACAACTGGAGTACTGTGTCCAGTTCTGGGCTCCCCAGTTCAAGAGGGACAGGGAACTGCTGGAGCAAGTCCAGCAAAGGGCAACAAAGATGATTGAGGGCTTGGAGCATCTCCCTGATGAGGAAAGGCTGAGAGAGCTGGGACTCTTTAGCCTGGGGAAGAGAAGGCTGAGGGGAGACCTTATTATGGCTTAGAAGTATCTAAAGGGTGGGTTGAAGGAGGATGGAGCCAGGCTCTTTTCAATGGTTCCCAGTGACAGGACGAGAGGCAATGGGCACAAGTTGGAACAAGTTGGAAGTTCCGTTCAAATACACGGAAACACTTCTTTACGGTGCGGGTGACAGAGCACTGGCACAGGCTGCCCAGGGAGGTTTTCTCTGGAGATTTTCAAGACCCGCCTGGATGCAGTCCTGAGTAACGTGCTCTGGGCAATCCTGCTTTAGCAGGGGAGTTGGGCTAGATGATCTCCAGAGGTGCCTTCCAACTCTGAAAATTCCATGATTCTGTGATTCCATGGTTTGTGAAAGGTTGTCTCCAGGGCTGGGGCTGTGCATGACCGTAAGAACCACAAGAAGGCCTGGGGACAGCAAAGGCACCTGGTCTGTCCCCACCAGAGCACGCCTGCTCCAACGCCGCGAGCCTGCTGTGGGAGGGAAGGTAGGCCACGCTACCTTCTCCTGGCCTGTGGACAGGAGAGAGCGGCCTCCATGTCCCTCTCCCTGTCCCTGTCGCCCCCAGCCCCAGCTGCCCCCTACCCATCTCCCACCCGCTTCTCCTCAGGAGAAAGCCCCATGCACTGCCACGGTGGGCTGGGGCCTGGCAAGGGCTGGGGGTCGATTTCAGGCCGCCACAGCCCTGGGCAGGAGGAGCTGCCTGTTGTTTGCCTGGGGCTGGTTTAGGCTTTGGTTCAGGCGTCTTCAGAGGAATAGAGCCGAATGTCAGAAGCTTCTGGCCAGGCCCTCTCCTGAGGAGACAGGCCGTCCTGGAGAGGGCCCTGTCGGGGCACAGGCCTGGTCCTGCTGCGCTCACCCAACCCAGCCAGCTGGCTGCGGCATCTCACCCCCTGAGCACCGCTGCTCCTCAGCCGGCGGAACCCTGTGTAATAAGTGACAGAAGATAATTTGCTGATCCAACCAGTTGCTGAAGAACCATCTGGACGTAGGTTATCTCAAGCTAAGGTTAAACATTAAAATTGCATACATAATAAGAAAAGCTTAATTGCAATGTTATGATTTTATGCCTTATGTATTGTTCTAATCAAACACAAGTATTTTTATATAAACTATAAAAGCTAATAGTGTAAAACAGATTCAGACTGTGTAACTGTTAGCCAAACTGATGTACTAGCTCTGTATAAGATGCAGGTTTTGGAAACTGGTGTAACTGAAGCTCTATATAACCGCAATATCCGGCTAAGTCAGCACAGCTCCCCCACTCTCCTCAGCGCTGCTGATGCCAGGCCTCTTGTTTTTTGCCTGAGGAGAGCTCAGGCTGCCATTTCTCCTCCCTGCCTTGCTGCAGCAATCCTCCTTCTGCCCCACCACTGCTACCTTGTCAGACCACCCCATTCGCCATCACACTGCATCTCTTTGGGGCACTTGTAGTGCTTTTTGCACACAGTTAGACTAGACTAGAATATTTTCAGTTGGAAGGGACTTACAACAATCATCTAGTCCAGCAGCCTGACCACTTCAGGGATAGCCAAAAGTTTAAGCATGGTATTAAAGGCATTATCCAAATGCCTCTTAAGCTGACAGGTTTGGGACATCAACCACCTCTCTAGGAAGCCTGTTCCAGTGTCTGACCGCCCTCTTGGTAAGGAAATGCTTCCTAATGGCCGGTCTGAGCCTCCGCTGGCGCAGTTTTGGACCGTTCCCATGTGTCCTGCCACTGGATCCCAGGAAGAAGAGCACAGCATCTCCCTCTCTGTGTCCCCTCCTCAGGAGGATGTAGAGAGCTGTATTCACTACCTTATTTTACTTCATGATTATGTATGTGTGTTTACAGTGTTGTATTACTTTACGAAATCAACTACTAAACTAATGAATAGTGTGGTGTGACCCTGGCAGTCAAAAGAAAAGGAGGGACTGTTAGGAAAAACCTCATTCCCTAACTATGGTACAAATTAGTCTTTATAGTATGAAATTATATGAACTTTCTTAAGATACACACAGTTTACATTGTATACTGCATATTCATGGTTAAGCAAGATGACGAAAGGACTCAGCTCATTGCAAGGAGGACAGCCACCACCCTGAAGAACAAGGGAAACCCCTGGACTACCAAGATCACACCAGCATCCCAGCACCTCCACCTCCTCTGTGAAACCCTCTCATTATCGGGTATCATAGATAAATGACTGTAGCAAGACTGGCCACAGGGATGTTTAGATCAAGAAACAAGCAGATGGATGATGACACCGTAAAATTATACATGCTTTCACCCCATTCAAGGTCAAGGTCCTTGTGCTTCCCAGCTCCAAGCCTGTCTTCAGCAGGACAAAGTTGGGGGAAAAGGTAAAGGAATTCGCTATACAGCTCTGCCCAGGGCCTCCCCCAGCTGGACCCAGTGAGCCCCATGGAACTACCACTTCTTGTGTGCAGCTAGATATACTCCGGAGCAGCTTGGCTGCCGCTGTGAGGAGCCAGCCCCTCAGACACCGTCATGTGAGCACCAGAAAACACCAAGAGCCAAAGAGGGGAGAGGTCTAAGAAGGAAAAGGGGGTAACCCTGAGCGGAAACCAAGCATCTTTGGTGTGGCAGCTCCCAGCATTTCTTCCCGGTTGGCAAGGATGCCTGCTTTGCTTCACAGAATCACAAAGAGTTGTGGTGGGAAAGGGCTGTGGAGATGACCTCTCAAGGCCGGGCCAGAAGGAGCGGGTGGCACACAGGCCTGTCCAAACGGGCCTCCAGGCAGCCCCCCCCACCGGCCAGTGGACGTTAGCTGGGTGGCAGCACGGCAATGCAGTGATACGGCAGTACGACGGTGCAGAAAGACAGCGATGTCACAATGGGGCAATGTGACAATGCGTGATCGCTCTATATAGCCGCTGGCTGGGAGACCGGCAGGGGCGACCAGAGCCGGGTGCCTCTGGAGCGAGAGGTGCCAGCGCAGGGTCGCAGCTCAGTGAGAGTTCTTGGAAGGAGCCATAGAGCACCGCCTCACTGCTGTCGTCCAAAAGGCAGAGAAGCACTGCTGCGAGCACAGGGCAAGAGGAGAGAGGTGAGAAGTGGGCCAATGGAGAGGGCTCCTCCCGGGAGCCTGGGACACGGGGGTTGCTCTGGGGCGGCGGGACGTGCTTCTTTTGCAGCTGCCATGCAGGAGGCTTGTGGAGCCAGCGCCTGAGTGTGTCTGTCTTCCTAGCTCGGGCACAGAAGACAGCACCTGGGAGAAGGAGCTACTGGGATGATGGACCCTGAGCTGCTGAACCTCCCACTTGGGGTCAAGATCCCTGTGGCGCCCAGCTCCAAGCCTGTCTTCTGCAGAGCAAAGCTGGGGGAGAAGGTAAGGGAGGTGGAAATGGGTAGAAAAGCTCTCCTCTTTTACGGGGTGCCCGTCATTCAGAGAAGTCTTTGTGGCCCCCTGCTGTACAGCGGGAGCTGCAGCCCTTCAGTCGGACAGGGTTGGCGAGTCGAGGGGAGCTCCTGGCTCGGTGTTGCGAGAGAAAGGAAGACTTGCCCACAGCAGTGCTGCGGGCTGGCCCGAGCTGGATGGAGAAGAGTGTTGGTGTCAGGTCTTGAGAGTATCTTTACCTTTGCACAAGGAAAGCTAGGCACCTGTGGGGAGCACAATCCCGTTTTGGGGTAAGAGTGGATTGCCAGAGGAGACATGGCTGTATTAGCTGAGCTCCTTAGAGGTGCAGCAGCAGGCGCAACTCTCTCGCCGCCGTAGTAAACAGCCCTTTGTATTCCTAGATCAACGGGGGGTTGCCACCAGACGGGAAGATGTAGGCAGAGGGATTCTTCTCCTTTGGAGAGTCTCTGAAGTGGCGAAATCGTTCCTCTGGGTGGGAAGTAAGCCAGGAATTAGTCTATAGCTGTCAGGTTTGGAATGCCACCCTGTGTGCGAGGAGCTGGAAAGTGCGTTTGTCCCTGCTGCTCTCTCCTGCCCCGTTCATATTGTGGAACATCTCTCTTACAGCTTCACCGGCCCTGGGGCTATTTTAACCTGGGAGATCCCTACTCTCGCCTACTGCGCACAGAGTACAACAGCCTGCATGACCCGTATCTGCGGTTGTATCACAACCGCAAAGACAACCTCCAGAGGCTGAAGAGACAGGGCCTCGTCACCAGTGATGGCCAGGTAGGTTTGGATGTCATGGGGCTGATAAAAGCGGTTCCCTGTGAGTGGAGCGGGGTTCCGTGAGCACAGAGGGGGTGTGTGCAGAGGAGCCGCTCCCCTCCCTCTGGGTTCGGGCAGTTTTGTGGAAGGCGGTCTGTGTAGTCTGCGTAGCCGGCTTGACAGTGCTTGGGGCATTTCTGCCCTCGTCTCTCCATAGGTGGTTTGCACGCTGAAGGAGTTCAACGAGTACAGGCAGTACCTGACCACGCTCAAGCTGGAGGTAGAGAAGACGTTCAGGCGAGAAGAGGTAGGCAAAGCGGAGTGTTGACGGCCTGGTGCAGAGGGCTGGGGCTTTCCTTGCTGTTTTTCGGGGAGGTGGTGAGTGCAGAAGAGGCGAGGGCTGTGCTGGTGGCCGGGCGGTGTGGCAGGGCAAGGACTACCCTTCTCAGAGCTGAGCTAGCGCAGGGTGCGGCGTGGGCACGGGCCGGAAGGTCATGTGGAGCCACTCGGACTCCCAAGGGAAGCCTTTGTCTTCTGCCCTCGTTGCACGGCTGAAGCAGAGCGCTGTCCTGTGCCCGGGGACGCCTCATCACGCAGGGGTGTGAGCTCTTGGGCAGGCAACAGTGAGCCACAACCTGGTGTCTCCTTTTCAGGAAAGGCTTCAGCAACAGGTGGCCAAGTTGAAGGATGCCCCCAAACCGTCGAGATCAATCGACACTTCTTGCCTGGCCCAGCGGCTGCTGCAGCCTCGAAGACCAACTTGCCCACCTCCACCCAAGAGCAGAAAGGTCGGTGTGCAATCGGGGCGATGCAGAAGAGTGAAAGCAGCTTTGGAGGAAGGCCAAACCTACTCCCAGCCTGAGCTGGGGCAGGAATGTGGCAAGCTGCCCGTGACCGTCACTAGCGATGCTGACTCTGAGACAGCCTTACCCAGCTCTGTGGATATAAGGACCATGGCACGGAGGATTGTTGACTCTGTTTTAAAGGGGGTCTCTCAACCTGGGCCTGCACTGGCCCCTGAACTGAATTTCAGAAAGCGTGTCGCCGAAAGGCCAACACCACAACCCGGAAAGGAGAGCTTTCCTGCCAAGGGCACCCTCCGCTCCGTGGGCACACAGTTCTCCCGCCAGCCCGTCCCTCCAGCGGGTCCAAAGCCCCCTGCCCAGACGGGAGCACGGCGCAGATCAGTGCGTGTGAAGGCTCTCTGAGGCGAGGCCCAGCAGCCCGCGTTAGAAACGTGGGCGTTAGTGGGAAGGCTTGTGGACCATGTCCTGAGGAAGTCTGTGGCAAGAGAGGAGTAGAGCCGCTGGGCAGCAAACACAGAGCTCACAGCCTCGTGCTTGCAATAAAGAGTTTTCTCCCGAGGGGCTGCTTGTGCCTGCCTTCATTCAACCTGGCCGTACTGTGTCTGGGCAATTTCCCTGCAATATTTTCCCTCATCTTCCTCCCTCCTACAGCCTCGGTCAGGCTAAGACCCAGATTTTCCCTCATGTAGAAAGCTTTGCGGCTGGGCTGTCGGAGGGGCTGGTCCAGCCGTGTTAAGCCTGGGTTTTGGCGGTCTTGTGTTGAGATCCTTTTTCCAGGGCTCTTTCTCCTTTGGCGAAGAAGCGCTGCACGAAACCTTGTTCTCGCCCCTCCGGGGATGGACAGTGGCGCCTCTCCTTGGGGACTGCTCTGCCACGCATTGTTTGGGTCTCCTCCGTCCCGAGCGGGGAGGTCAGTGTATCGTGTAGGCCCAGAATCGTGCAGGGGAGCAGGTGAGCAGGTGCGAGCAGCTGGTGCCAGGGCTCAGGCAAAGGGGAGCGGTGGGAGCAACCCCCTCTCCAATGGGGACTCACTACCCTGCTGTGCCGCAGGCTGGGCCTTTGCCGTCCTGCCACGCAGCATCCCGTGGGGAAGGCAGGCCGTCAGCGCCCCAAGGAGACAAGCCAAACAGTTGAGGGTGAAGGGGAAATTGGAATTTTACCTACTTAGCAGTGGTAATTTGCCACCAAGGAATGATCTGGCCCAGAGGGCAGGAAGGCCCCGCTGCAAGAAGGCATTAAGTGGCTGGAAGTAGGGATGCCAGAGACAGGAGGACTGCCTGCACGGGAGTGTAATTTCCCTGGGTGATAAGAAACAGCCTCGGCATTGTCTTGTAGCCATCCTGGAATGAGAGCTCTCAGGGGCCACCTATGGGCAGCAGAGCTGGTGCAGGAGATGGACCCACGGCGTGCCCCATGCAAACCGCTCAAGAGATGGGTGCTGAACCTCCACTGCACAGACACGCAGCCCCGACCAAAAGGGGACACGGAGAGATGCAGAGTGCCTCTACAGAAATGGCATTTGGCTCAGGGGCATGTGAGGGGCAAGCGGTACCCAGATGAACCAGTAACCAGTCCCCGTGGTGAGCTTTTTTCCCTTTTCCCCTTCCAGGTGATGCTGGTCAAGCCCCAGGCACCTGCAGCCATATCTGGAGTCCACCATTTGATGTACACAATGTGCCCTTTTTGCCAGAAAGGCCAATGAAATCCTGCGCTGCATCGGGAAGAGTGTGGCCAGTAGGTCGAGGGAGGTCATTCTCCCCCTCTGCTCTGCACTGGTGAGGCCACAACTGGAGTACTGTGTCCAGTTCTGGGCTCCCCAGTTCAAGAGGGACAGGGAACTGCTGGAGCAAGTCCAGCAAAGGGCAACAAAGATGATTGAGGGCTTGGAGCATCTCCCTGATGAGGAAAGGCTGAGAGAGCTGGGACTCTTTAGCCTGGGGAAGAGAAGGCTGAGGGGAGACCTTATTATGGCTTAGAAGTATCTAAAGGGTGGGTTGAAGGAGGATGGAGCCAGGCTCTTTTCAATGGTTCCCAGTGACAGGACGAGAGGCAATGGGCACAAGTTGGAACAAGTTGGAAGTTCCGTTCAAATACACGGAAACACTTCTTTACGGTGCGGGTGACAGAGCACTGGCACAGGCTGCCCAGGGAGGTTTTCTCTGGAGATTTTCAAGACCCGCCTGGATGCAGTCCTGAGTAACGTGCTCTGGGCAATCCTGCTTTAGCAGGGGAGTTGGGCTAGATGATCTCCAGAGGTGCCTTCCAACTCTGAAAATTCCATGATTCTGTGATTCCATGGTTTGTGAAAGGTTGTCTCCAGGGCTGGGGCTGTGCATGACCGTAAGAACCACAAGAAGGCCTGGGGACAGCAAAGGCACCTGGTCTGTCCCCACCAGAGCACGCCTGCTCCAACGCCGCGAGCCTGCTGTGGGAGGGAAGGTAGGCCACGCTACCTTCTCCTGGCCTGTGGACAGGAGAGAGCGGCCTCCATGTCCCTCTCCCTGTCCCTGTCGCCCCCAGCCCCAGCTGCCCCCTACCCATCTCCCACCCGCTTCTCCTCAGGAGAAAGCCCCATGCACTGCCACGGTGGGCTGGGGCCTGGCAAGGGCTGGGGGTCGATTTCAGGCCGCCACAGCCCTGGGCAGGAGGAGCTGCCTGTTGTTTGCCTGGGGCTGGTTTAGGCTTTGGTTCAGGCGTCTTCAGAGGAATAGAGCCGAATGTCAGAAGCTTCTGGCCAGGCCCTCTCCTGAGGAGACAGGCCGTCCTGGAGAGGGCCCTGTCGGGGCACAGGCCTGGTCCTGCTGCGCTCACCCAACCCAGCCAGCTGGCTGCGGCATCTCACCCCCTGAGCACCGCTGCTCCTCAGCCGGCGGAACCCTGTGTAATAAGTGACAGAAGATAATTTGCTGATCCAACCAGTTGCTGAAGAACCATCTGGACGTAGGTTATCTCAAGCTAAGGTTAAACATTAAAATTGCATACATAATAAGAAAAGCTTAATTGCAATGTTATGATTTTATGCCTTATGTATTGTTCTAATCAAACACAAGTATTTTTATATAAACTATAAAAGCTAATAGTGTAAAACAGATTCAGACTGTGTAACTGTTAGCCAAACTGATGTACTAGCTCTGTATAAGATGCAGGTTTTGGAAACTGGTGTAACTGAAGCTCTATATAACCGCAATATCCGGCTAAGTCAGCACAGCTCCCCCACTCTCCTCAGCGCTGCTGATGCCAGGCCTCTTGTTTTTTGCCTGAGGAGAGCTCAGGCTGCCATTTCTCCTCCCTGCCTTGCTGCAGCAATCCTCCTTCTGCCCCACCACTGCTACCTTGTCAGACCATCCCATTCGCCATCACACTGCATCTCTTTGGGGCACTTGTAGTGCTTTTTGCACACAGTTAGACTAGACTAGAATATTTTCAGTTGGAAGGGACTTACAACAATCATCTAGTCCAGCAGCCTGACCACTTCAGGGATAGCCAAAAGTTTAAGCATGGTATTAAAGGCATTATCCAAATGCCTCTTAAGCTGACAGGTTTGGGACATCAACCACCTCTCTAGGAAGCCTGTTCCAGTGTCTGACCGCCCTCTTGGTAAGGAAATGCTTCCTAATGGCCGGTCTGAGCCTCCGCTGGCGCAGTTTTGGACCGTTCCCATGTGTCCTGCCACTGGATCCCAGGAAGAAGAGCACAGCATCTCCCTCTCTGTGTCCCCTCCTCAGGAGGATGTAGAGAGCTGTATTCACTACCTTATTTTACTTCATGATTATGTATGTGTGTTTACAGTGTTGTATTACTTTACGAAATCAACTACTAAACTGATGAATAGTGTGGTGTGACCCTGGCAGTCAAAAGAAAAGGAGGGACTGTTAGGAAAAACCTCATTCCCTAACTATGGTACAAATTAGTCTTTATAGTATGAAATTATATGAACTTTCTTAAGATACACACAGTTTACATTGTATACTGCATATTCATGGTTAAGCAAGATGACGAAAGGACTCAGCTCATTGCAAGGAGGACAGCCACCACCCTGAAGAACAAGGGAAACCCCTGGACTACCAAGATCACACCAGCATCCCAGCACCTCCACCTCCTCTGTGAAACCCTCTCATTATCGGGTATCATAGATAAATGACTGTAGCAAGACTGGCCACAGGGATGTTTAGATCAAGAAACAAGCAGATGGATGATGACACCGTAAAATTATACATGCTTTCACCCCATTCAAGGTCAAGGTCCTTGTGCTTCCCAGCTCCAAGCCTGTCTTCAGCAGGACAAAGTTGGGGGAAAAGGTAAAGGAATTCGCTATACAGCTCTGCCCAGGGCCTCCCCCAGCTGGACCCAGTGAGCCCCATGGAACTACCACTTCTTGCGTGCAGCTAGATATACTCCGGAGCAGCTTGGCTGCCGCTGTGAGGAGCCAGCCCCTCAGACACCGTCATGTGAGCACCAGAAAACACCAAGAGCCAAAGAGGGGAGAGGTCTAAGAAGGAAAAGGGGGTAACCCTGAGCGGAAACCAAGCATCTTTGGTGTGGCAGCTCCCAGCATTTCTTCCCGGTTGGCAAGGATGCCTGCTTTGCTTCACAGAATCACAAAGAGTTGTGGTGGGAAAGGGCTGTGGAGATGACCTCTCAAGGCCGGGCCAGAAGGAGCGGGTGGCACACAGGCCTGTCCAAACGGGCCTCCAGGCAGCCCCCCCCACCGGCCGGTGGACGTTAGCTGGGTGGCAGCACGGCAATGCAGTGATACGGCAGTACGACGGTGCAGAAAGACAGCGATGTCACAATGGGGCAATGTGACAATGCGTGATCGCTCTATATAGCCGCTGGCTGGGAGACCGGCAGGGGCGACCAGAGCCGGGTGCCTCTGGAGCGAGAGGTGCCAGCGCAGGGTCGCAGCTCAGTGAGAGTTCTTGGAAGGAGCCATAGAGCACCGCCTCACTGCTGTCGTCCAAAAGGCAGAGAAGCACTGCTGCGAGCACAGGGCAAGAGGAGAGAGGTGAGAAGTGGGCCAATGGAGAGGGCTCCTCCCGGGAGCCTGGGACACGGGGGTTGCTCTGGGGCGGCAGGACGTGCTTCTTTTGCAGCTGCCATGCAGGAGGCTTGTGGAGCCAGCGCCTGAGTGTGTCTGTCTTCCTAGCTCGGGCACAGAAGACAGCACCTGGGAGAAGGAGCTACTGGGATGATGGACCCTGAGCTGCTGAACCTCCCACTTGGGGTCAAGATCCCTGTGGCGCCCAGCTCCAAGCCTGTCTTCTGCAGAGCAAAGCTGGGGGAGAAGGTAAGGGAGGTGGAAATGGGTAGAAAAGCTCTCCTCTTTTACGGGGTGCCCGTCATTCAGAGAAGTCTTTGTGGCCCCCTGCTGTACAGCGGGAGCTGCAGCCCTTCAGTCGGACAGGGTTGGCGAGTCGAGGGGAGCTCCTGGCTCGGTGTTGCGAGAGAAAGGAAGACTTGCCCACAGCAGTGCTGCGGGCTGGCCCGAGCTGGATGGAGAAGAGTGTTGGTGTCAGGTCTTGAGAGTATCTTTACCTTTGCACAAGGAAAGCTAGGCACCTGTGGGGAGCACAATCCCGTTTTGGGGTAAGAGTGGATTGCCAGAGGAGACATGGCTGTATTAGCTGAGCTCCTTAGAGGTGCAGCAGCAGGCGCAACTCTCTCGCCGCCGTAGTAAACAGCCCTTTGTATTCCTAGATCAACGGGGGGTTGCCACCAGACGGGAAGATGTAGGCAGAGGGATTCTTCTCCTTTGGAGAGTCTCTGAAGTGGCGAAATCGTTCCTCTGGGTGGGAAGTAAGCCAGGAATTAGTCTATAGCTGTCAGGTTTGGAATGCCACCCTGTGTGCGAGGAGCTGGAAAGTGCGTTTGTCCCTGCTGCTCTCTCCTGCCCCGTTCATATTGTGGAACATCTCTCTTACAGCTTCACCGGCCCTGGGGCTATTTTAACCTGGGAGATCCCTACTCTCGCCTACTGCGCACAGAGTACAACAGCCTGCATGACCCGTATCTGCGGTTGTATCACAACCGCAAAGACAACCTCCAGAGGCTGAAGAGACAGGGCCTCGTCACCAGTGATGGCCAGGTAGGTTTGGATGTCATGGGGCTGATAAAAGCGGTTCCCTGTGAGTGGAGCGGGGTTCCGTGAGCACAGAGGGGGTGTGTGCAGAGGAGCCGCTCCCCTCCCTCTGGGTTCGGGCAGTTTTGTGGAAGGCGGTCTGTGTAGTCTGCGTAGCCGGCTTGACAGTGCTTGGGGCATTTCTGCCCTCGTCTCTCCATAGGTGGTTTGCACGCTGAAGGAGTTCAACGAGTACAGGCAGTACCTGACCACGCTCAAGCTGGAGGTAGAGAAGACGTTCAGGCGAGAAGAGGTAGGCAAAGCGGAGTGTTGACGGCCTGGTGCAGAGGGCTGGGGCTTTCCTTGCTGTTTTTCGGGGAGGTGGTGAGTGCAGAAGAGGCGAGGGCTGTGCTGGTGGCCGGGCGGTGTGGCAGGGCAAGGACTACCCTTCTCAGAGCTGAGCTAGCGCAGGGTGCGGCGTGGGCACGGGCCGGAAGGTCATGTGGAGCCACTCGGACTCCCAAGGGAAGCCTTTGTCTTCTGCCCTCGTTGCACGGCTGAAGCAGAGCGCTGTCCTGTGCCCGGGGACGCCTCATCACGCAGGGGTGTGAGCTCTTGGGCAGGCAACAGTGAGCCACAACCTGGTGTCTCCTTTTCAGGAAAGGCTTCAGCAACAGGTGGCCAAGTTGAAGGATGCCCCCAAACCGTCGAGATCAATCGACACTTCTTGCCTGGCCCAGCGGCTGCTGCAGCCTCGAAGACCAACTTGCCCACCTCCACCCAAGAGCAGAAAGGTCGGTGTGCAATCGGGGCGATGCAGAAGAGTGAAAGCAGCTTTGGAGGAAGGCCAAACCTACTCCCAGCCTGAGCTGGGGCAGGAATGTGGCAAGCTGCCCGTGACCGTCACTAGCGATGCTGACTCTGAGACAGCCTTACCCAGCTCTGTGGATATAAGGACCATGGCACGGAGGATTGTTGACTCTGTTTTAAAGGGGGTCTCTCAACCTGGGCCTGCACTGGCCCCTGAACTGAATTTCAGAAAGCGTGTCGCCGAAAGGCCAACACCACAACCCGGAAAGGAGAGCTTTCCTGCCAAGGGCACCCTCCGCTCCGTGGGCACACAGTTCTCCCGCCAGCCCGTCCCTCCAGCGGGTCCAAAGCCCCCTGCCCAGACGGGAGCACGGCGCAGATCAGTGCGTGTGAAGGCTCTCTGAGGCGAGGCCCAGCAGCCCGCGTTAGAAACGTGGGCGTTAGTGGGAAGGCTTGTGGACCATGTCCTGAGGAAGTCTGTGGCAAGAGAGGAGTAGAGCCGCTGGGCAGCAAACACAGAGCTCACAGCCTCGTGCTTGCAATAAAGAGTTTTCTCCCGAGGGGCTGCTTGTGCCTGCCTTCATTCAACCTGGC